>NC_064821.1:178119848-178744848 GCF_024166365.1 Elephas maximus indicus
GAAATCGTTGAACATGGATGTAATTTAGGTCTTCTGTCACAAATCCCACTTTTTTGTCCACTAAGTGAGTATAACACAAAATTTAAAGTGATAAGAAAACAACTCATTTTATTTTTAATTCAAATATGCATCTAAGATAGCATAAAAGTAGTGGAATTATATATATATATATATTTATCTCTACCCTTAAAGATGCCTTATGTATTTAATGCCAGACTCAGTCAGCAAGCTCACTGATAATGCTGAATCTGAAAAACAGAAAAAAAGCTTCTCAACAGCAGAACTACTTTTTTTCCCCAATAACAGCATACTATGAAACATATTGGAAGAGAAAGTATTCATTCATTTCATGAAATACTAAAAGGAGATAAATCTACAATAATCATGGCCCAGTTTCCTCAATTTAGTTGAAAAATTTGAGTCAATATTTACTTAATCAGCTCACCATGGGGGTTTTAGAGCATATTCTCTTTAGGAAAAAGATAATGAGCACTTCTGTAAAAAGATATCTGTGTCAGCAATGAAATAGTCAAGTAACATCAGGGATAGAAAAATGGTCAGCTTGGGCTCCCAGAGTCTCCAGAACTAAATAATTGGTCTATTACTTACTGTGTTTCCAGGCAGAGCATTAGAAAGGAAGGTGAAGGACAAGTTGATTTTAGTTTGGGTGACTTAGAGAAGAGATGAGAAGGCACTTGCTGTTTGCAGCTTGGAGATTATAAAGTAGTAAACAGCAAGTTTTGAGTAGTTACAAAATTCTTGTAGTTATAACCTAAAAAAATTCAGAGCTGCAGTTCTGCCTAAGTGTAACACAGTTTCTCAACTTGGGCACTATTAACATTTTAGGCTGGGTAATTATTTGTTGTGGTGGGTGCTCTGCCCTGTGCATTGGCCGATGTTCAGCAGCATTCATGGTCTCTACCTATTAGATGCTAGTGGCAACTTCCCCTGACTTGTGGCAACCAAAAATGTGCCCAGACATTGCCAAATGTCCCCTGGTAGGCAAAACTGCCCCCACTTGCAAACTGCTGGTCTAATTTAATTTTTTATTTGGAACTATTTTTTTTTTTTTTATATCTCATACTTCTGTTACCAAGGAGCATTTAACAGTACCTTTTCCAAGTATCTTTGGTGAGAAGCTGAGCTTCTTTGCTGGCTCATACTAACATTTCTGCATCTTTGCTGCAGAACTTATCATACTAATATCCTAAGACATTTTTCTACATTTACCAGATAACTAATTATTAATATTACACCCAGCATTGCCATCTCAAGATTTGTGTTATCCATCCTCTCGGCTAATTTAAAGTGAATCATTCTCTGGCTGATCATTATTTTTATTGAAATAATATGGTATAAAACTTATTTTATTAAAGCAAAAATTAGTTCTTGTGTTGTTGTTAGGTGCTGTTAAGTCAATTCCGACTCACAGCAACTGTACGTACAACAGAATGAAATACTGCCCAGTCCTGCACCATCCTCACAATTGTTGCTGTGTTTGAGCCCATTGTTGCATCCACTGTGTGAATCCCTCTTGTTGAGGGTCTTCCTCTTTTCCGCTGGCCCTTGGAGGGTGGGGATAATGGAGGTCACACAGGGCCATACAGGCTAGAGTAAAAGTTGGCTTTTATTCTAAGTGGGTAACGAAGCTGCTATAGGATCTGAGCAGAGGAGTGGCGTGCTCCAGTTTATGTTTACAAATGATCAGTCTGGCTGCAGTAAGGAAAAGTGCAAAACCATAAAAAACCAAGCATGTTGCCGTCAAGTCAATTCCGACTCATAGTAACCTTATAGGACAGAGTAGAACTGCCCCGTAGGGCTTCCAAGGAGTGGCTGGTGGATTCAAACTCCTGGCCTTTTGGTTAGCAACTGAACTCTTAACCACTTTAGCACCAGGGCTCTATGGAAAAATGCATTAGGTGGAAAAGAGTGGAAGGAATGAGAATCATTAGGAAGGTATTGCACAGTCTAAGGAGCCCTGGTGGTACAGTGGTTAATAGATCAACTACTAACCAAAGGTCAGCAGCTGGAAGTCACCAACCGCTCCGCATAAGAAGAATGTGGCAGTCTGCCTCGGTAAAGATTACAGCCTTGGAAACCCTGTGGGGGCAGTTCTACTCTGTCCTGTAGGGTCACTATGAGTTAGAAGTGACTCAATGGCAATGAGTTCGGTTTTGGTTTTATTGCATAGTCTAGGAGAGCTGGGGGTGGTTTAGGTCAGAGAAGAAAGAATGGAGGCAAGTAGAAATGAGCAGATTCAGGAAATATTTTGAAGGTGGAACCAACAGGACTTGCTAATGAACTGAATACCCAGTATGATTGAAAGTATTCAAGGACAACTTAGAGGAGTTTGGCTTGAATGACAATATGAAAATTAATGTCATTTATCAAGATGAGGAAGACTGGAGGAGGAACAGGTGTGGGGTAGGAGTGCAATAAAAACCCAGTGCCATTGAGTCGATTCCAACTCATAGCAACCCTGCAGGACAGAGTAGAACTGCCCCATAGAGTTTCCAAAGAGCAGGAGTGCAATAGGGAGATCGAATTTCCTTTTAGATATGCTGAGTTTGAGCTGATTTTTAAATGTTAAACTAGTTCGTTTTATCAAAAATAGATGCTTTTTAGTTATTGGGTCTTACATTTTTCTTGTAATAGTAAGATTTTACATCAGCTTTCCTATTTATCCTCAATTTTATTCATTTTATTATCTTCTAGCTGAGTTGTAGAAAAACATGGAAGCTTATATAGGTGTTTATCACAGTTAGTGATTTTTTTCTTTAAATACATCATTATCTTTCTAAGCCCTGGTAGCTCAAAAAATAATCCCCATGAAGAAAAGCAAGACAGGAGTAAACTTATTTACAGAGGACTCCCTTTCTCAGACAATTGGTAAGTACCAACAAATAATATTTTAAAACACAAAAGATTTCCATTTTAAAGCAGAACTTTTCAAATCTTAAAATTTGACATAATTATATAAATAACATGCAGATCTCTTTGTAAAAAATATATAGTTTGACATGATAATTATTTAAGATGTTCCCTGAATATTTAAAGAAGTGATGAATCTAGGTTTGAGGATACTTGGTAGGTAAGTTCATCAGGCCTGAAGATCTTCAGTAGATGGCTATATGGTGAAAGTACCAAAGAGATTATATATATATATATATCCTGGATCCTTTAATTAAAAATGGAATCAAAATCAAAGACCAGGCCTGTATGGACAATTTCCCCACAAGTGTATGTAAATTCTTACCATGGGTAATCTCTTTTAAGGTAACACAAGAATTGCAAACATTATCTCAGTGAAGGAAAGCAATGTTTTCTTATCATCCATTGATATCTTAGGAATAATGTTCTGTTTCTGAGCAGATTCTGAAGACCTGTTAAGTAAAATAGAATGAGAAAAGGGAAAGAGCAGAGGCGTGAGGTCTCCCTGACTCAAGGTCTGCTACAGTAGGAAGTCTACAGGGAATTTGACTATCTATAGGACTTAAGGAGATGAGGATAGGGAGAGGAGTACAAAGAAAGGGGGATAAAGGTGTAAAGTCATTGGCCTGCTGCACTATTATGTCTAAGGTCAATTCTTGGCATATAGTACATTGTTCTGGCCTCTTTTTTAGGTGGCATAGTGGTTAAGTGCTAGGCTTCCAACCAAAAGGTTTGTGATTTGAACTCATCAGCCACTCTGTGGAAGAAAGATTACAGCCTTGGAGGGCAGTTTTTCTCTGTAATTTTTTTTTATTGTGTCCTATAGGGTCATTGGAGCACTGGTAGTGTAGTGGTTAAGAGCTCATTGGCCACCCAAAAGGCCAGCAGTTCAAATCTACCAGTGCTCCTTGGAAACTCTAGGGGACAATTCTCCTCTGTCCTATAGGGTCGCTATGAGTTGGAATCAACTCCACGGCAATGTGTTGGCTTCTTATTAAAGAATTAAATTAAAGAAACATTATATGTAGTTTGAAAAAAAAAAAAAAATATTTCCAGGCCAGAGATTGTCATTTGGAACTCAGTTTTATACTCATGAAACAAAGAAAATAAAAATAATATAAATGTAAAAAAAAAAATTTTTCTAAGACCAATAAGTGAATTTTATTGTACTCTAATTTCTATTATTTCATTATGCTAAAGAAACATTAGTGACTCCTGGGGTTTAGCAGCGGGACGTGGTCTGTTTTACCTTTAGGTCATTTAGTAATTTTAACTAACCTGTGGAGACTGAAAATGTTTTATGCTGTTTTCTATCTCTATGACAGCAGGACTGGAGGAAAGATGATTAAGAACAGCCTGTATGTATGAAAATAATCCTAAATGAGTATAAAAGAGCAGTTTATATTCATATCTCATAGAAGAGCTGACATAAATATGTTTTGATTATAACATTTAGTATCACCAACAATAATTAAATCCTCTAAATTCTTAGGTACTTGGCAAACTTTGAATTTGGTCTTTAATATTGGACCCTAAAAATGGTTAACAGCTAAACTATGGTCAAATAAAACTTTAAAAAATTGAATATTTACTAAATCTTATGTGAGAGCCTACCAATAAATGGTAAAATTACACTGATAAGAACACTTACAAAAACTTAGTATACTTCATTTATTATTATTTTTTTTTAACAACATAATTAAATTCTATCTCCAGCCCTTACTTAATCTGGAGGTCAAAGTGTGACATAAATCAATTCAGGGTAAATTCATCCAATCTAACTTTTTTCTCTAGCATATGCAGGGTTATTTCATTCAGTTCAGAGTTCTTTCTGAGTTTGTTGTAAGATCTAGGGGACTAAATTGCATCCATAAAGCTATGGTGCTCGTGGTAATGGTGGTGGTGTTGGTGAGGAGGTTCCTGGTCTTTAGTGTTCACCATCTATTATCTTTTAATTAATTGTCAGCATCTAACTCCTTGGTATCTGCTGAGATACCCATATCTGTCATGTTTTTTTCTGGATGGTCAGGTCTTTATATGTATAACTCCCTTACCAACACAGTGAGACTCTTCAGATCTGCTAGCTTTTCCTTAGGCACATCTAAGCCCCTGTCTTAGTTTTCTAGTGCTCTGATAACAGATATACAACAGATGGATGGCTTTCACAAACAGAAATTTATTCTCTCACATTTTAGGAGCCTAGAAGTCCAAATTCAGGGCACCAGCTGCAGGGAAAGCCTTTCTCTCTCTGTCGGTTCTGGGGGAAGGTCCTTGTCATCAATTTTCCCCTGGTCTAGGAGCTTCTCAGTGCAGGACCCTTGGGTGCTATGATGGCTAAGATTGTGTGTCAACTTGGCTGGGCCATGATTCTCAGTGTTCCGGCAGTTGTGTAATGTTTTAATCACTTCCTTCTTGAAATTTGATACGTGATCACCCCCATGAAGGAATCTACTGAGTGGTACCGGCTGGGGTGGGGCCTGTGGCAGCTCACCACTCCCTCAGCCTTCGTCTCTCTACCTTCTGCTTACTTCCTTCCTGCTCACCTGGCAAAGGTTGTTGGCTTGTTCTGGATCCAACAGCTGTCTCTTGTCTGACCTCTAGTTCTTGGGACTTGAGCTACCAACTTACCTGTCCATCTTGGGATTCATCGATCTTCATGGCCTGTGAGCAAGAGTCCTGTTCCCTGACCTGCCAATCTGGGGTTCACAAGTCCCTGCAGCTACGTGAATCAGGAGAGACCTTGCAGTCTTGCCTGTCAACCTTGGGGATTCCTCGACCTTCACAGCCTGTGAGCGGGAGCCCTGCTCTCGGACCTGCTTATCTTGGGTTCACCAGCTCCTGCAGCTCTGTGAATAGGGAAAGGCCTCTATCCTGCTCCAAGGACTTGGGACATTACAACCCTTACAATCGCATGAACTGTTTCCTTGATATAAATCTCTCTCTCTATATATATATATTTATACACTTTACTGGTTTTGCTTCTCTAGAGAACCCAGCCTAAGATGCACTCCACTCCCAGCACTTCGTTCTTGCTGGCATGAGGTCCCTCTCTTCTCTGCTTGATCTCTCTTTTAAATCCCAAAAGAGATTGACTCAAGATACAACCTAATCCTGTAGACTGTGTTCTGCCTCATTAACAGCTTCCTCTAATCCTGCCTCATTAATATCATACCAAAAAAACCCCAAACCTATTGTTGCCGAGTCAATTTCGACTCATACCAACCCTAGGGGTTAGGATTTACAACACATAGGATAATCACATCAGATCATAAAATGATGGACAGCCACAGAATACTGGGAATCATGGCCTAAACAAATTGGCACCCATTTTAGGGGACACAATTCTATCCATAACAGCCCCCCTCTGGTTGGCCAGGAGAAACTGACATACTCTTCCTTTTCTTTCCAAAATATGATATTTAGGCTCACCAACTAAAGCATGAATAGGAGATTATTAGGTGTCCAACAGGAATGTCAAGGTTTCTGGAAAATTCCTCATGCCTGGTGACTTCCCACTAACTCAACTAAACATAGACCTTACTGTTAGCCGCAAAGACCATACTCTGCACTTATCTATTCTCAGAACACTCTCTGTCTTTGTTCCCCTTTCCTAGATATTAAACTCCATGTACACTTTGACCCTCCATAATGCCACATTCCCAACAACCCAGTAAAAACCAATGACACCAGCAGGAGGTGGAACCATTCCTTCCTCAAACTTCCCTTGTGCTGAAGCAACTTTTGAATAAAAGTTTAAGTTCTGTTTGTTTTAGTCTCAGAAAAAAAATTTTCTTTTACTGGATGATGGTTCTAACAGCTTCAAGCAAACCCAATAAGTTGTTTATGTGGCTTAAGGCAACAATTTTATTATATCTTATGATTTTGTGAGTCAGGAGTTCAAGAAAACTTGGCTGGGCAATTTTCTGCTCCATATGCCATGCCATGGACTGACAAGAGTCATTCATTGCTTTCATGTTATAGCTGGGCTAGTCTGGAGGGCTCAAGAAGACTTCACACGAATGGCTAACAATTTGCCAAGGACATTTGGAAGGCTGGGCTCAGCTCAGTCACTCACCTTCTCCATTTAGGCTCAGGGTCACTCTTGTATACTGAATTTGTTGGGTATAGTGTTCTATACATGTAAATTAGATTAAGTTGTTTAATTGTGTGACTAATTGTTTATCTATTACTCCAAGGTTGGTTAAAATTGGCAACATGATATTTATGTATTTCTTCATTTAGTTCATTTATTATGCTTTATATATTTTGAAGCTTTGTTGTTAAGTACACACAAAATAAGTATGGCTATTTCTTCCTCTTGAATTTTTTATAGCTATGAAGTTTTTCTCTGTTGATCAGATATTAATATATCCTATACCAAATACCTGTTAAGGAGATTCTAATCTAACATTTACTGTAACTTCTGGCTGAACAGTCTCAGTCAAGAAAAGTCACTCTACAAATAATTGTGATATGTAAAACCATTATGGTCCATGTCAAAAAAAAAATATATATATATATATATATACACACATTTTTTTCTCACTAATCTGAAAGAGACTTATACTTGGTCTAGTATTATCTGTAGAATTATTTTGCTGACTACTGTTGACTACTGGCCTCTCTCTCTTTGTCAGTGTGCCTCAGAAATACAGCATATATTTATATTTATACTTTTATGCTTATATTTACATGTTTACATGTACTTATATTTATAGATGACCACATTAATGCAAATCATTGACTTCTTGTAGTTGTGGGCTATTTGGCTTGATTTACAGAGTGAAAGTTTGAACATTACCTATTGGGACAGACAAGTTAAAAAAAGAAAAGAAAGGAAAAGGGCTTTCTGCTTCCTTAAGCATCTATTCGAACGTGAGTTAAAATTTTCTATGCTACTCTTTACTTGATTTTTACTTGTTTGGGGTTTTGTCTCTTACTTTGTTTCTACTTGAGCTACCCCATGGTTAGAGGTTAGTTATATTTTAGAAAAAAGGGACTAAGTAGAGATGGTAAGTAAAGGGAGTCCACTGTTTCTTTGGACATGGTATTCCTGGTGGTAAAGTCAATAGTTCTGAATCTATTGGGCAGTTATAAGATTTTGCTCACCAAAAACTGTTTTAACTTGAATTCATATACGACCGCATATATATTTACTAAAAGCATTTATATCCTGCTGTGTATTGAAATAAATAATAAATTCTAGTAAAAGAATCAGTAAATTCATAGTGACTTTCAATAATCACATATTTTCTTGATCAAAAAGAGAAAAACTCAAAATAAAATTACTATAAGGTAAGGAATTCATGATTTTATTTTTACTCTGAAAATGGTTTCTTAAAATCTAAAAGTTGGGAAGTACTGGATTTATTGTTGAATTACTGCTGCAGCCTGATATTTTAAAAAGCAACAATTTTACAACTGAAAATCATTAGACTGTACGCATGTGTGTAGATATTCACAATGTTATAATTCTTTGAACTCTTGGGAAGTATGGCTTGCCACTAATTGGTTTGTTTTACCTAAAATCAAGCATAATATCTATATATCTGTAGAGATAGATAGATAGATATGTGTGTGTGTATATATATATATGCATACATATGTATATATATACATATATATTTAATGAAAGATACTTAGTTGTGATGCTAAAGAAAAAATACTAAAGTAAGAATGTACAGTTTAAAAGGTTCATTTGAACATTAGACTCTATAGAGATGCATATAGATATCATCTGAAAAAGAAACGGAAAATAGAAAAAATTTAAGACTGTGTACATTCATTGAAATCATGTAAAATATATAACAATGATAATTGGTATTTATTGAGTCCCTTTTACATACCAGGTTTTATGCTGAGCTTTACACATACATTATCTCCTTGATTCATAACTAATGGATAAAAACAACAATATTTTCACTCCCATTTTGTAGATGAGGAACCTGAAGCATAAAGAGATTTTATAAAGGCCAAATAGCTAGTAAGTAGTGGAACTGATATTTGAACTTGGAAAGTCTGTCTCCAGAACCTGTGTTCTTACTCTCTATGTGTTATCACACACTATAAACAGAAAATATTGAAAGATAAGAGGGAAAGGAGAAGACATATAGGAAATAAGGCTGGGAGGCCAACTTACAGATAAAATAAAAGAATGCCAGCACTAAGGAAGGGAAAAATCTACATCTTAAGCTTTTAAGGTGAGAGAGAATAAAGTCCCAAGCAAAATTGTAAACTTAAGAATATTATCAGTTAACAAAGTGGAAAAAAAATAAAAACCTGAAGATTAGGAAAAAAATTTCAGTAAGGATCTAATATCCAAAATATATCAAAAACTTCTACAACTTCACAGAAAAAGACAAGCAAGTCAATCAAAACATGGGCAAAGGACTTAAATAGTCATTTCACCAAAGAGGACATTGAAATGGCCAAAAGCACATGAAAAGATGCTAAATGTCATTTAGCCATTGTTGTTGTTGGATGCAGTGGAATCCATCTAGACTCATAGTGATTCTATATGACAGGGTAGAATTGTCCCCATACAGTTTTCTAGGCTATAATCTTTATGGAAGCAGATTGCCACATCTTTCCCCCACAGAGCAGCTGGTGGGTTACAGCTAAAGACATTTGGGTTAGTAGCTGAGCACTTAATTACTGTGCCACCAGGGCTTCTGCATGAACCATTTGAAAACAAAACAAACCTGTTGCCATAGAGTGGATTCTGACATAGGAACACTAGCCATTGAGGAAATGAAAATCAAAACCACAATGAGATACCAACTCGCCCCCATTAGAATGGCAAAGATCAAAAAAAAAAAAAAAACCAGAAAACAATAGACATTGTTGAGGGTATGGAGAAACTGGAACCTTCATTCATTGCTGAAGAGAATGTAAAATGATACAGCCACTGTGGAAAACAGTTGGCAGTTCCTCAAAAAGTTGAAAATAGAGCTATCATATGACCCAGTAAATCCAATCCTAGGTATATACCCAGAAGGAGTGAAAGCAAGAGCACAAACAGAAACTTGTACACTAATAATTATGCAGCATTTTTCACCGTAGCCAAAATGTACAAACTATTGAAATGCCCATCAACAGATAAATGGGTTAACAAAATATGGTATGTACAATAGAATATTTCTCAGCCATAAAAAGAAATGAAGTACTGATGCATGCCACAACTTAGATGAACCTTAAAAACATTATGCTGAGCAAAATAAGTCGGTTGCAAAAGAACAAATAGTGTATGACCTTGTTATTGAACACAATGGTTTGCTGCTTGTACTCTCGTTAAGAATAACTAAGAATCAAGCAGATTGAAAGCAGACATGGTTTATTACTTGAAGCAAGTAAGGAGACAAGGTTGGTCTCAAAGCCCTGTCTCCCCAAACAAAGGGCTGAAGGAAGTTTTTATATTACGTGAGAAAGGAGAAATCATACATATCCATTAAATTCTTGGGAAGTGGCATGTATATTTATCATGGGGCCAGGGTAGGAGTTAGCATGGAAGTAGCAGATGGACCCCTGCTTCTGAAGTCCAGTGATTTTTAGTTTCTTGGTATGAGTCTCAGAGCTTGGGATTAACTTCAGGTCACTGACTGTCTTACAGCACATGCGTGGGGGTCTGGTTTCAGCTGGTTTGTCTGAAAAACACTTGTAAGCAAGGAGATTAGAAGGAAACAGGATGGGGGGCCCTCAAAATCTTGCCGGCAATCTGCTGTCTAAAGTTGTCCTGCAAAGTCCTTCACTGGCGCAGCTCCCAGCTCAGGGCCTCTCTGTTTCCTAATTCGTCTCAATCTCACTTACATGAAATAAGAAAATATATAGAAACCAAAGATTATTAGTGGTTACAAGGGGTGAGAGAGAGGGGGAAATGGGAAGTTTTTGCTTAGGAAGCATTTAGTTTATGTTAACGGTGGTGGAACATTTTGGCAAAGGATATCAATAATGATTGGACAAAATGAAGAATGCAACCACTGTGACTGAAATATACACGTGGAAATTGTTGAATTGGAGACTGTTTTGTTGTGTATACTTTTGCCACAATAAAAAAATAGAAAGAATATAGCCAACCTAATTAGTTTCACCAAGACTGATCAAAAGAGATGGCAGGAGTACACTTGTATTAATTTTCTAGGGCTGTAGTAACAAAGTACCACAAATAAAAAAAAGGGTGACTTAAAACAGCAGAAATTTTTTTCACAATTTTGAAGGCCAGAAGTGAGAAATCAAGGTGTCAGCAAGTCCATATTCTCTCTGAAGCCTGTAGGAGAAGATCCTTCTTTTCCTCTTTCAAGTTTCTAGTGGTTCCTGGCTATCCTTGGCATTCCTTGGCTTGTGGAGGCATCTCTCTAATCTCTGCTGCCATCTACACATGATCTTCCCTGAGTATTTCTCAATTTTTGTATCTCTTTTCTTTTTACAAGCACACCACTCAGATTAGATTATGGTCTGCTCTGTCACAGTATGACCTCTTGTTAACACATCCTCAGATGTGGCTCCCCAAGTTACCAGGAAGCAGGGCTTGTATGTGAGTTGGGCAGCAAGATGGCAGCCACACAGGTGTATTGTGGAGGGAAAATTCTAGAAGGCGGCCAGGAAACATGGTTCTTGTGGGACCTCTTGCTTCAGAATAGGGTCCAGGTGATTATTTTCCTTTTGATTCATTCCTCCTGTTGCTGCATCCTCTGTTGAGTCCGATTAGCAGTCACAGCTGACCCTTCTGTGCATTCTGGATGGGTCAAATCTGGCTTGAGCTAGTTTAAGGACTAATGGAAATTTGCTGGCATTTGTGGAGTCAGGTTACATACAGAGTGTAAAAAATAAGTTTGCATCTACAATTGTTGTTGTTAGCTGCCGTTGAGCAGTCCCCCAACTCATGGCAACCACATGCACAATGGATCTAAAAACTGCCCAGCTCTGTGCCATCCCCAGACTGTTGTGATCCATAGAATTTTCATTGATTGATTTTCAGAAGCAGATCACCAGGCCTTTTTCCCAGGGTGCCTCTGGGTGGACTGGAACCTCAAACCTTTTGGTAAGCAGCAGAGTATGTTAACCGTTTGCCTTACCCAGGGACTCCCTATCTTCAGTACTGAGCTCTAAGTGGCTCGGGGAGGAGCAAGCCTGCTATGTGGAAAGGAAAGGCATAATATGTATGCGATTTCCTTGCTCTGAAAAAGAGGCAAACGTAGCTCAGGAACCCCATAACCACAGCTCCTCTGTCTTTGTTGAACTCGTTCTTGTCAATTCTTAACTTCCTCCCCCAGTCTCACCTCCAAATGTACACCATATTGTATACATATGCCCTCACTTGGTGAAGTAATATAAAACATTCTAAGGTGAATGTATTGGATTTGTAACATGTTTAAGCCAAGAACACTACATTATCCTCTTGTACAAATGCTATTGAAAGTCTGTCCAATTCTTCATGCATTCAGTCAAATATATTAGCATTCTACAGGTTAATACATATCTTCCCTGTACCCCGACCTCTATTTTCAACCAATTCCAAAGTTTTAAATGATTAAGCCTTAAAATTAATGACTAAATACGTGTTGTGACAAAGTGTATGTGGAATGAATAGATGACAGACACATTGTTTTCCATTGAATGTTCAAACAGAATTATCCTGTTAAGAGGCAGAACCACTGTAAAGTAATATTTACCAAGTTAGTATTCTACAAAGGGTTTTTACTTTGCACAACTTCAAAGAAAGAAACATGCACACGAAGTACAACATAAACATTACATACTGGAATTATGCAACATGGAAGTTCATGACCCTACTGAAAAAATTTTATTAGAGGACAAAATTTCATTTAAAATAATTTTTTAGGTTTTATAGTTTTCTTGGGTAAGACTAGATTTTTATGATTCTTAATTACAAACTTGGGCCTAAACTTTATTTTTGATACTTACTTTCCAGTTTTGTATGATCTCCTCCTCTCCTGCTTGTTAACTCTGTTTATAACTCTACTCTGCCTAACCAAATGCCATAAAACCTAGTGCCATTCAAGTCTCACTTTTTCCATGAAGCTCTCCCGATAATTCTCCACAATGTTAATCTTATCTGATCCTTCTGAATCCCAGAGTGTGTCTTTTACACAGGATGTCATTCAATATTGTTGCCATCTAGGCTTATTGTCATATATCGAGTACCTAGAAGGAAGGATGATGAGATTTTGTCTCATATACTTTGTATGTGTAATCAGGAGGGACCAGTCCCTGGGAGGACATCATGCTTGGTAAAGTAGAGAGTCAGTGAAAAAGAGGAAGGCCCTCAATGAGACGGATTGACACATTGGCTGCAACGATAGAATCAAGCACAGCAGTGATTATGAGGGTGGTGCAGGACTGGGCAGCGTTTTGTTCTGTCGTACATGGGGTAGCTATGAGTCAGAACCAACTTGACGGCACCTAACAATAACAACATGGCATGCTCGCTGAATTTCAGCTTGGACTTTTACCCAAAATGTGTCTGTGAATCATAAATAAAAAATCATTTTTTTCTACCCAGCATGCTAGATTCAAGGCGGTATTAGAGCCCTGATCTGAATGACAACTAACTTGGCTGGCACTCTACTGCTTTGCACAAGTAGCATAATTTTCTGAAATGTTAAACAACTCTTGGTCAAGTCACAAATAAATGTGCTTTTCTCTCATTCACACAGTAGCTACCTATCTGGAAAAATTAGTAAACCTTAATAACTTGTCAGAAATATTTTTTCGTATGTAAAATGGGTTTATATCCTGTTGCTGTTGTTAGGTGCCAAAGACCAGGGAATGGTCCTTCCTAATAACATGTTCAAAGTATGTGAGATGAAGTCTCACCGTTCTTGCCTCAAAGGAGCACTCTACCTGTACTTCTTCCAAGACAGATTTGTTCCTTCTTTTGGCAGTTCATGATATACTCAATATTCTTCACCAACACCATAATTCAAAAGCATCAATTCTTCTTTGATCTTCCTTATTCATTGTCCAGCTTTCACATGTATATGAAGCAACTGAAAACACCATGGCTTGGGTCAGGAGCACATTAGTCTTCAATGTGACCTCTTTGCTTTTGATCACTTTAAAGAGATCTTTTGCAGTCAATTTGCTCAATGCAAAGCATCATTTGATTTCTTGACTGCTGCTACCACGGGTATTGATTGTGGATCCAAGTAAAATGAAATCCTTGACAACTTCAATCTCCTCTTTATTTATTATGATGTGGCTCATTAGTCCAGTTGTGAGGATTTTTGTTTTCTTTATGTTGAGGTGTAATTCGTACTGTAATCTGCATTTGATCTTCATCAGTAAGTGCTTCAGGTCCTCTTCACTTTCAGCAAGCAAGGTTGTGTCAGCTGCGTAACACAGGTTGTTATCAAGTTTTCCTCCAATCCTGATGCCCCATTCTTTTTCTTTTAGCCCTGTTTCTCAGATTACTTGCTTAGCATACAAGTTGAATAAGTGTGGTGAAATGATACAACCCTGACGCACACCATCCCTGGCTTTAAACCACACAGTATCCCCTTATTCTGTCTGAACAACTGCCTCTTAATCTATGTGCAGGTTCCTTATGAGAACAGTTAAGTGTTCTAGAATTCCCATTTTTTGCAGTGTTATCCATAATTTCTTATGATCTGCATAGTCAATAAAACACAGATACACATCTTTCTGGTATTCTCTGCTTTCAGCCAGGATCCATCTGACACCAACAATGATATCCCTCATTCCACGTCCTCTTCTGAAATTGGCTTGAATTTCTGGCAGTTACCTGTTGCTATACCACTATAATGGCTTTTGAATGATCTTCAGCAAAATTTTACTTGCGTGTGATATTAATGATATTGTTCTATAATTTCCACAATCTGTTGGATCGCCTTTCTTTGGAATGTGTACAAATATGGCTCTCTTCCAGTCAATTGGACAGGTAGCTGTCTTCCAAATTTCTTGGCATAGATGAGTGAGCATTCCAGCCCTGCATTCTTTTGTTGAAACATCTCACTTGATATTTCGTCAGTTCCTGGAGTCTTGCTTTTGACCAATGTCTTCAGTGCAGCTTGGACCTCTTCCTTCAGTACCATAGGTTCTCCTTCATATGCTGCCTTCTGAAACAATTAAACATGGACCAATTTTCGGTACAGTGACTCTGTATTCTTTCCATCGTCCTTTGATGCTTCCTGTGTCATTCAGTGTTTTACCCACAGAACTCTTCAATATTGCTACTCAAGTCTTGAATTTTTTTCACTGACCAATTTTTTTAGAAGTAGATCACCAGGTCCTTCCTCCAACTATGTGATATAAACATCTAATTTAGCGATTATCAATCTTAGTTGAGTATAAAATTCAACTGAATAGCTTTAAAACATCCTTATGCTAAGGTAACTCCCCAGTCTATTTATATCAAAATCTTGGGGTGAGACCCCCCGTGTGATGGTTAAGTTTGTGTGCCAACTCGACTGGGCCATGATTCTCAGTGGTTTGATAGTCATATGATGGTGTGATCACTTCTGTGATGAGATTGATATTATGTGATCAACTCCATGATGGGATCTGCTGTGAGTAGCCAATCAGTTGAAAGGGAGTTTCCCTGGATGTGATGCCTGCATTGGATATAAGTGAATATTCTGGCAAGGCTTGTGGGCTTTTGCTCCTTCTGAATCCTGCAGCCGGCTCCTGTTCATCTGACCTCCAGTTTTTGGGATTTGAGCCAGCAGCTTACTCGCAGTCTTGCCTGCCGATCTTTGAGATTCATCAGTCTTCACAGCCTATGAGCAAGAGCCTTGCTCTCTGACCTGCTGATCTAGAGTTCGCCAGCCTCTCTGGCTACATGTATTAGGAGAAGCTTCTATCCTGACCCATGGACTTGGAATGTTCCAACCTCTATAACCACATGAGCCATTTCCTTGATATAAATCTCTCTCTATATATATTTATATGTTTCACTGGTTTTGCTTCTCTAGAGAAGCAAAGAGAACCCAGCCTAAGACACCCTGAAAAAAATGACAAATCCATTGGCATGGAGTCAATTTCAACTCCTAGTGACTTTATAGGACAGGGTAGAACTGCTGCATAGGGTTTCCAAGACTATAATCTTCAAGGAAGCAGACTGTCACATCTTTTTCCAATGGAGTGGCTTGTAGGTTCCAACCACCCACCTTTCAATTAGAAGCTGAGCACTTAACCACTGTGCCATCAGGGCACATGCGGTGGAGGGGATCATGTGACCCAGATACCAGCATTTTTTAATTTTCCAGGTTATTTCAACGTGTAACCAAGTTTTAGGATCACACATCCAGTTCATCTGTCAATGATCAACCAAAACAAGTGTTCAAAACAGCTGAGAAGTAAAAGAAGAATGCTTTTTAGTACCTATGGATCTCACATATGGCCTTTATTACACCAGCTGCTAGTGGTCTGGACATTGGTTCTGTGTTGTCTTCAGATAGCAGGAACCACCTATAATATATTAATTTTCATAGTTAAAAACTCCATATTGAGGAGCTGGTTCTATTAAGGCTGTAGGTGATAAACGTCAATATTTATCACTGAATCAATCTAAACACAATTTTCAGTGCACACAAGTCTTTGCATTTCTCACTGGGCATTAAAGTCCTTAAAATTTTTATTTTTTATGGTTCGAGCTGGCAAAGAAAAATCTGCATTTCACTTTCAGCCATATTATTTCACCATTTCATAACTGAATGCAAGCAAAAATAGATGTAATAGCACTATTTGGAATCAACATAAGCACGTGACACTTTATATCTAAAATTATTTTTATTTACTTGTTTGAACTTTTATTTAAACTACTTTTGTAGGGAGATCTTTTTACTAGAGGAGTGTATTTGCAAGTATTTTTGAATCAGATTTTTCCCTTGATTATTTGATGTAAGTTTAAATAGTACAAAATTCATTATTTCTAAAACTAAGATAGCAGAAAAGGTGTTTGTTAGAAAGAGAAAAATACATTATACCAAAATTTTTCAGTGTCTGACAAATAATTCTAATTGTGTACCTAAAATGAGTTAATATAGACAAAACACATCTGTGCTCACCTATTTGTCTTATTGCTGTTAAGTGCCATCGAGTCAGTTTCCATTCATAATGACCCTAGGTACAACAGAAGGAAACCGTGCCCAGTCCTTTGCCATCCTCACAATCATTGCTATATTTTAGTCCACTGATTCATCCATTGTGTCAATCCATCTCTTTGAGGGTCTGCCTCTTTTTCGCTGACTCTCAACTTTACCAAACATGCTGTTCTTCAGGGACTGATCCCTCCAGACAGTATGTCCAAAGTACATGAGACAAAACCTGGCCTTCCTAGCTTCTAAGGAGCAAAGTATTTGTCTTAGCAGTGATACTTTATCTCTTACTCTCTTTCATATCTATACACATTTACAAAACAAATTTATTTCATGATAACAAAAAGGTTCTTCTCAATTGTTGTTGCCGAGTGCCTTAGAGTCAGTTTCAATTCATTGTGACCCCATGTGGCAGAGCAGAACTTCCCCCAAAGGTTTTCTTGGCTATAATCTTTAAGGAAGCTCTCTCAGAGCTGCTGGGTGGGTTGAAACCACCAATCTTTTGGTTAACAGCTGAGTGCGTAACTATTAAACCACCAGTCTTTCTCTTCAAATAATCTGCATTAAACAGTGGTAGATGGTGAACATCAGACTTCACTTTAAACAAAATGGGTTAAAATTTCATCTCAGTCATTTTCTAGCAGTGTGGTCTTGGGCGAGTCGCAACTTATATGGATCTTAGGTTTTTAGATATAAAACGAGAATAATAACAACCATTCTAGCTCTTTCACAAAATTGTCCGAATTAAATGAGAAGTGTGAAAGTGATATAAATTAGCAGAGTATACTCCAAATACACCTCTAATACTTTGTATTTACCTAAAATGCATAAATGAGTATTCAATTGCCAATCTTTGTTTTATTCACCATATCCAGAATGCACTGCTAATTCTTTCAATATTATTTTATTTGAAATGCAGCAAGACTCATAGATGATTGTGAAATAATAAGTGAGTTTTCTTTTTGCAAATATTTTAAGTTGTCTCTCCCATTCCTGCATTGAAAGTGACTTTTTAATATGTTGTATAATTTAAACTTTCCAGAGGTTTCAAGCTGATTTTCATAGATGCAGTTTTTTCCAGTAACATTTCATCATTAAATTACATAATTAAAGTGATAAATATTACCCATAACAACAGGTTTGGGGACACACACCATCAACTTTTGGTAAACATCTATTTCAATTGGTGAAAGTAGAAGGGGATAACAGTGTCTTAGACTAGGCTCTCTAGAGAAGCATAACCGGTGAAGTATATAAATATAATAAGTATATATATACATACATATATTGTTGTTTTTAGGTGCCATCAAGTTTATTCCAACTCATAGTGACCCTATGTACAACAAAAAGAAACACTGCCCGGTCTTGTGCCATCCTCACAATCGTTGTTATGCTTGAGCCCATTGTTGCATCCATTGTGTCAATCCATCTTGCTGAGGGTGTTCCTCTACTGTACCAAACATGATGTCCTTCTCCAGGGACTGATCCCTCCTGGTGACATGTACGAAGTATGTGAGACATAGTCTTGCCACCCTTGCTTCTAAGGAGCATTCTGGTTGTACTTCTCCCAAGACACATTTTTTCATTCTTTTGGCAGTCTATGGTATATTCAATATTCTTTGTCAATACCACAATTCAAAGGCTTCAATTCTTCAGTCATTCTTATTCATCCTCCAGCTTTCACATGTATATGAGGCAATTGAAAACTCTATGGCTTGGGTCAGGCGCACCTTAGTCTTCAAGATGATATCTTTGGTTTTCAACACTTCAACGAGACCTTATGCTGCAGATTTGCTCAGCAAAATGTGTCTTGTGTTTTCTTGACTGCTGTTTCCTTGGGTGTTGATTGTGGATCCAAGTAAAATGAAATCCTTGACAACTTCAATCTGCTCTTCGTTTATTATGATGTTGCTCATCATAATCCAGTTGTGAGGATTTTTGTTTTCATTATGTTGTGGTGCAATTCATACTGACGGCTGTGGTCTTTGATCTTCATCAGTAAGTGCTTCAAGTCTTCTTCACTTTCAGCATGCAAGGTTGTGTCCTCTGCATACCGCAAGTTGTTAATGAGTCTCCCTCCAATTCCAATGCCCCGTTCTTCTTTGTACAGTCCAGCTTCTTGGAATTTTTGCTCAGCATACAGATTGAATAGGTTTAGTGAAAGGATACAACCCGACCGCACACTTTTCCTGACTTTAAGCCATGCAGTATACCCTTGTTCTGTTCAAGGGACTGCCTCTTGATATATATACAGGTTCCTTGTGAGCATAATTAAGTAATCTGGAATTCCCATTTTTTGTGATGTTATCAATAATTTATTACAATCCACACAGTCAAATACCTTTGCATAGTCAATACAACACAGGTAAACACCTTTCTGATATTCTCTGCTTTCAGACAGGATTCATCTGACATCAGCAGTGATATCCCTGGTTCCACATCCTCTTCTGAATCTTGCTTGAATTTCTGGCAGTTCTCGGTCAATATACTGCAGCAGCCACATTTTTGTTTTATTGTGCTTTAAGTGAAAGTTTACAAATCAGATCAGTTCCTCATACAAAAATTTATGTGCACCTTGCTATATACTCCTAATGCTCTCCCGTTAATGAGACAGCACAGTCCTCTCCACCCTGTATTCCCCGTGTCCATTCAGCCAGGTCTGTCCCCCTCTGCCTTCTCATCTCCCTTCCAGACAGGAGCTGCCCACATAGTCTCATGTGTATACTTAAGCCAGGAAGCTCACTCCTCACCAGTAGCATTTGCTTATAGTTCAGTCCAACCCTTGTCTGAAGAGTTGGCTTTGGGAATGGTTCCAGTCTTGTGCTAACAGGTCTGGGGACCATGACATCCAGGGTCCTTCTAGTCTCTTTTGGACCATCAAATCTGGTCTTCTTACAAGAATTTGAGGTCTGCATCCCACTGCTCTCCTGCTCCATCAGGGATTCTCTGTTATGTTCCCTGTCAGGGCAGTCATCAGTTGTAGCCGGGCACCCACCTAGTTCTTCTGGTCTCAGGCCGATGTAGTCTCTGATTTATGTGGCCCTTTCTGTCTCTGTCTCTTGTGCTCATAATTACCTTGTGTCTTTGGTGCTCTTCATTCTCCTTTGCTCCATGTGGGTTGAGACCAATAGATGCATCTTAGATGGCCGCTTGCTAGTGTTTAAGACCCCAGACACCACTCTCCCAAGTGGGATACAGAATGTTTTCTTAATAGATTTTATTATGCCAGTTGACTTAGATGTCCCCTGAGACCATGGTCCCCAAACCCCTGCCCCTGCTATGCTGGCCTTGGAAGCATTCAGTTTATTCGGAAAACTTCTTTGTTTTTGGTTTAGTCCAGTCGTGAAGACCTCTCCTGTATTGTGTGTTGTCTTTCCTTTCACCTAAAATAGTTCTTATCTACTCTAATTAGAGAAAACTCCTCTCCCTCCCTCCCTCCCCTCTCTCATAACCATCAAAGAATATTTTCTTCTCTGTTTAAATTGTTTCTCGAGTTCTTATAATAATGGTCTTACACAATATTTGTCCTTTTGCAACTGACTAATTTCTCTCAGCATAATGCCTTCCAGATTCCTCCATGTTGTGAAAAGATTCATGGTTGCATCATTGTTCTTTATTGATGGGTAGTATTCATTGTGTGAATATGCCATAATTTATTTATCCATTCATCCATTGATGGGCACCTTGGTTGCTTCCATCTTTTTGCTGTTATAAACAGTGCTGCAATGAACATAGGTGTGCATATATCTGTTCATGTAAGGATATATTCCAAGGAGTGGGATTGCTGGATTGTATGGTAGTTCTATTTCTACTTTTTTAAGGAAGCACCAAATCAATTTCCAAGGTGGTTGTACCATTTTACACTCCCACCAGCAGTGTATGTGTTCCAGTCTCTCCACAACCTCTCCAACATTTATTATTTTGTGTTTTTTGGATTAATGCCAGCCTTGTTGGAGTGAGAAGGAATCTCATTGTAGTTTTGGTTTGCATTTCTCTAATGGCTAATGATTATGAGCATTTCCTCATGTACCTGTTAGCTACCTGAACATCTTCTTTAGTGAAGTGCCTGTTCATATCCTTTGCCCATTTTTTAATTGGGTTGTCTTTTTGTATTTGAGTTTTGCCGCAGCCACTTTTTAACGATCTTCAGCAAAACTTTTTCTGCTTGTAGTATTAATGATATTGTTCAATAATTTCTGCATTCTGTGGGATCTCTTTTCTTGGGAATAAGCATAAATATTGATCTCTTGCAGTCAGTTGACCAGGTAGCTGTCTTCCAAATTTCTTGGCATAGACAAGTGGGCATTTCCAGTGCTGCATCCATTTGTTGAAACATCTCAATTGATGTTCCATCAATTCCTGGAGCTTTTTTTTTTTTTTTTGCCAATGTCTTCAGTGCAGCTTATACTTCTTCCTTCAGCACCATGGGTTCCTGATCATACGCTACCTCCTAAAATGGTTGAAAACCTACCAATTCTTTTTGGTATACTGACATAGTGACTCTGTGTATTCCTTCCATCTTCTTTTGATGCTTCCTGAGTCATTTAATATATTCCTCATAGAATCCTTTAATACTACAACTCGAAGCTTGAATTTTTTCTTCAGTTCTTTCAGCTTGAGAAATGCAGAGCATGTTCTTCCCTGTTGGTTTTCTAACTCCAGGTCTTTGCACATGCCATTATCATACTTTACTTTGTCTTCTTGAGCTGCCCTTTGAAATCTTCTGTTCACCTCTTTTACTTTGTAAGTTCTTCCTTTGTCTTTAGCCACTCGACATTCAAGAGCAAGTTTCAGAATCTCTTCTGACATCCATTTTAGTCTTTTTTTTTTCTTTCCTGTCTTTTCAATGGCCTCTTGCTTTCTTCATATATGATGTCCTTGATATCATCCCATAGCTCGTCTGGTCTTCAGTCATTAGTGTTCAACATGTCAAGTCTATTCTTGAGATGGTCTCTAAATCCAGGTGGGATATGTTCAAGGTCGGACTATGGCCCTCGTGGACTTGTATTAATTTTCTTCAGTTTCAACTTGGACTTGCATATTGATGATCTGTTCTGCATTGGCCCTTGGTCTTGTTCTCATATTAAGCTTTTCCATCATCTCTTTCCAAGGATGTAGTCAATTTCATTCCTGTGTATTCCGTCTGGTGAGGTCCATGTGTATAGTCACTGTTTATGTTGATGAAAAAAGGTATTTGCAATGAAGAAGATGTTGGTCTTGCAAAATTCTATCATTCAATCTCTGGCTTTGTTTCTATCACCAAGGCCATATTTTCCAATTACCAATCCTTCTTCTTTGTCTCCAACTTTTGCATTCAAATCACCAGTAATTTGCAATCCACCCTGATTGCAAGTTCGATCAATTTCAGAGTGCAGAAGTTGGTAAAAATCTTCTATTTCTTCATCTTTGGCATAGTGGTTGGTGTGTAAATATGATAATATTCATATTAACTGGTCTTCCTTGTAGGATATTGATACTATCCTATCACTGACAGTGTTGTACTTCATGATAGGTCTTGAAATGTTCTTTTTGAAGATGAATGCAATGCCAGTTCACTTCAAGTTGTCACTGCTGGCATAGTAGACCTTATGATTGTTTGATTCAAAATGGCCAATACCAGTCCATTTCAGCTCACTAATGCCTAGGAAATCGATATTTATGCACTCCATTTCATTTTTGATGATTTCCAATTTTCTTAGATTCATACTTTGTACATCCCATGTTCATATTATTAATGGATATTTGCATCTGTTTCTTCTCATTTTGAGTAATGTCACACCAGCAAATGAAGGTCCTGAAAGGTTGACTCCATCCACATCCTTAAGGTTTACTCTACTTTGAGGAGGCAGCTTTTCCCCAGTCTTATTTTCAGTGCCTTCCAACCTGAGGGGCTCGTCTTTTGGCACTATACCAGACAATGTTCTGCTGCCATTCATAAGATTTTCACTGGCTAATTCTTTTCAGAGGTTGACTGCATGGTCCTTCTTCCTAATCTGTCTTAGCCTGGATGCTCAGCTGAAACCTGTCCACCCTGGGTTACCCTGCTGGTGTTTAAATACTGGTGGCACAGCTTCCAGTATCACAGCAACATGCAAGCCCCCACAGTACCACAATGTAGTAGATGTATGGGGGACGCATATATGCATACATCTTTATTTATATATATATGTGTGTGTGTATATACATATCCGTGTATATATATATATATATATGTATATATCTGTATGTGTATATATATATCTGAATGTATATATATATACATCTGTATGTGCATATATGTATCTGTATGTGTGTATATATATATCTGTATGTGCATATATGTATCTGTATGTGTGTATATATATATCTGTATGTGCACATATATATATCTGTATGTGCATATATGTATATATATATATATCTGTATGTACTTATACATATATATATACACACACACACACACATATATAATGGATCACAGGGCTGTAGATTGGAAAGTCCCAAGTCTGTGGATCAGGTGTCAGGCTGGAGGCTTCTCCTGACTCATGTAGCTGCAGAGGCTGATGAACCCAAAATCAGCAGGTCAGACATATGCTGCTGGCTCACAGGCTGCAGAGGCTGATGAATCCAAGGCAGATAAGACGGCAGGCTGTAGGTTGAACCCAAAATCAGCAGGTCAGACATATGCTGCTGGCTCACAGCCTCTGCAGAGGTTGATGAACCCAAAATCAGCAGGTCAGACATATGCTGCTGGCTCACAGGCTGCAGAGGCTGATGAATCCAAGGCAGATAAGACGGCAGGCTGTAGGTTGAAGTCCCAAGAACTGGAGGTCAGTTGAATGCAGGATCCACAGCAGAGTAAAAGCCAGGGAGCTTTGCCTAAATGTATATATATATTGGATGCAGGCTACACCCCCAAAGAAGCTCCCTTTCAACTGATTTGCTGCTCATAGCAGATCTCATCATGGAGGTAATGACATAATTACATAACTGCCAAGCTACATCACAACTGCCAAACCACTGAGAATCATGGCCCAGCCAAGCTGATATACAACCTTAACCATCACGAAAAAGTAGCCTCGTTAGGGGAATATTTGGGGCATCAGTCAGTGTGCTTTACACAGAGAGTGGAGGGCTTCTGTCAATGAGTCTAGCTGGCTACTTGAAGACAAGTTAAGAGAGTTTTTCTACTCTATAATTTCACATCCAGTAGGATTTAATTGTCCCTCTACCCATACTTTTGAATTCCATGACAAGTTTATCATACTGTGAAATATTATCTTTTGTATTCTTGCTATTTGTGAACATCCTTTACTTTGCCAACTAGATAACATGCCCCTAAGGAAAGGAACTGTGTAATGTTCATCTTTATATTTTTCTTAGCTTCACCTGATGTAGCCCCGGTACACATTTAGTTTTGCTGAATAAGTTAATGTTTATTTAAAAGAAATATATTAGAAACATGTTTATGATTCTGCCTTTTTGCACTTAGAACTCCCTTTGAAAAAATAAGGAAAGGTACCTGGTGAAAAATTACATGTTATAAAATTTGTATTTTATCATCAGGAAAATGTGAGGGAAATGAAATTCTATGTCTGTTTTAGAAAGTATAATTCTGAGACAATTCTAAAAATTATAAATGCATCATTTGTATTTAAACATCATATATTTTTATAATTTCAGTGTTTCAATACTCTAAAACTTATGTATATGTATAGATATTGCAAACGTATCTATTTCTTCTCAAAGATTTGTATTTTTATTTTTAAATCTTTTATATTTATTGAGAGGACTTTCTTGCTGACTATTCAACAAAGACAAAAGAATTATGCTAAAACACGAACAATGAATCATGGATTTAAATCATGATGGTAGTTTTAAAGGCAAGGAAATATGACAGTGACATAAGAATTTACTCCACCTTCAGAGAGAACCACTAAAGCTGAATTTAAATTGTATGATGCTCTGTGGTAGCTATTTAGTGCCTGGCATGTAAGGCATAGCCAATAGAAGTTTCTAAGTTGATTGGTTTGCTGGTTGAAAGCTGCCTTGGGTGAAAAAAAATTGCAGTTAAAACTCTTCTTGTCTGAATCAAAACCCATAATAGCGGGGCATTCCAGAAAGACTAGGTTTTTTTTGTTCAAAACCTGAAAATACCAGTAAAATTTGATCAAGACTGCATATGAAGAGTTGTGGTAGACCTGGTATCTTCAGTTCAGCTCACCTCAGTGAACAACAAGGGTGCAGCAATGCTCAGAGGATGATGGCACTTTAGTTCATTTTTCACAGACAGAGACAAAATATTGCCAGCAATAGAATACTGAACATGACCTGGTGCGGGAATTTACATTCTTAAAATAGTCAGTATAATTTATAAGAGCAATATAGAGAAACTTTACATGTGTGGATAAAGGTATAAATCACTAAGAATTTACTCTACTCAGTTCATTTTCCATTCTTTCTTTCCTTTAAAAGGTTCTGTAATTCTCCCACCTGAAGCTGGATAATTCCTTGATCGTTTCCCGCCTAGCCCTTCGTATTCTATGGCAATGAGTATTTTCATACCATATCTCAAAACACAAGTGAAATAAATTATAGGCGACCATTGACAAATAACAAATTATGAATGCAAACTATGTGTCTGTATTTTACCCTGCCATTGTTGTTAGATGCCATTGTATCATCTTCAACTCATGGTGACCGCATGCGACACAACAGAACTTTCCCATAGGGTTTTCTTGGCTGTAATCTTTGTGGAAGCAGGTCTCCTGGTCTTTCTCCTGCAGAATGGTTGTATGGGTTTGAACCGCCAACCTTTTAGTTAGCAGCCAAGTGCTTAACTGGTACATCCCTATATCTGTATTACCTCTCACATTATATTTTAAAAAATGCATTTAAAATTTCTGTCTCATATTTCTTACCACTGTGCCAGGACCTTGATTTTTTTTTTTTTTTTTCACCTTTATATGCTCAGCAGCAAGCATGCTGCCAGGTACCCTACAGACAAGTATATAGCTGCCATGGAGTCACTCCCACTCATGGTGATCTTATGTATGAAAGGTTGACATTTTGCCCAGTTCTGTGTCATTGTCATAATTTCTGGCATGTTCGAGTCTATCTTTGTAGCTATCGTGCCATTCCACCTCACCAAGGGTCTCCCTTGCCCTAACTGCCCTCTGCTTCATCAAACATGGTATCCTCCTACAGCGATTGACCCCTCCTGATGATAAGTCCAAAATAAATGAGTCAGACAATATTCTGCTGTGATTCATAAGCTTTTCATTGGCTAATTTTTTGGAGGCAGATTGCCAGAACTTTCTTCCTAATCTGTCTTTATCTGAAAGAGCCAGTGAAACCTGTCCACCACGGATGACTCTGTTGGTATGTGAAATACAAGTGACATGCCTTCCAGCATTACTGCAACACACAGCCAGCATAGTATGACAAACTGGGGATGGGTGGCAGAGATGCATAATACCCATTCAGGGAAGGTCAGGTTAACTATAAGTAACAAATAAAAATATTTATTTAAAAATAAATATTAGGTGAATTAGAAGTGACAAACCAACAACTGAATGTCTCTCTGCTAGGTGTTAAGAATATAAAGATAAATTATACATCTACAATGAACTAAGATATATAATTATGTTTTAAAGAAAATAGGCAGATACACAATTCAACAATACAGAACGTCAGCCTTTATATAAAATCCAGCTAGATGACGTATGAAAGTTTGAGTAGGAGACAGGAGATAATGATGAATTCTGGTAGGGATGAATGAGACTTTGGATCTGAAAAAGCTTGGCAGAAGACCTTTTGAAAGGTAGGTAGGAATTCCACGTAAGGTAGAAAGGGAGAGACATAGAGAGATATTTCACATAGATGAAAAACATCATTAAAAAACATACCAAGGGGCGGAGCCAAGATGGCGGACTAGGCAGACGCTACCTCGGATCCCTCTTACAACAAAGACACGGAAAAACAAGTGAATCGATCACATACATAACAATCTACGAACCCTGAACAACAAACACAGATTTAGAGACGGAGAACGAACTAATACGGGGAAGCAGCGATTGTTTCCAGAGCCTGGAGCCAGCGTACCAGTCAGGTACGGCACAAGCACAGAGACCTGCTCCACCCCCCTGAACTAACCCGGGGAGGGGGACCAGCCGGTTCCACGGGCGGCGTGGGACGCAGCCGGTAGGAGAAGTCCCCGGGAGAGAGTGACTGATCTTGGAGCAGAAAGAGCAGCATCCGAGCCGGGGAACCGTCCCGCAGGGATTTGGACTGGACGCAGGCGGCTTCATTAACATCTGAATAGCCTGAGCCAGAGGGAGAACTCTGATAGGGATCTGACTGCAGTTTTTTTTTAGCGGATTTTCTGGAAAAACTAGTTTCCCAGTGATGGCTCGGAGACAACAATCCATATCAAATCACTTAAAGAAGCAGACCGTGACAGCTTCTCCAATCCCCCAAACAAAAGAATCAAAATCTTTCCCAAATGAAGATACAATCTTGGAATTATCAGATACAGAATATAAAAAACTAATTTACAGAATGCTTAATGATATCACAAATGAAATTAGGATATCTGCAGAAAAAGCCAAGGAACACACTGATAAAACTGTTGAAGAACTCAAAAAGATTATTCAAGAACATAGTTGAAAAATTAATAAGTTGCAAGACTCCATAGAGAGACAACATGTAGAAATCCAAAAGATTAACAATAAAATAACAGAATTAGACAACACACTAGGAAGTCAGAGGAGCAGACTCGAGCAATTAGAATGCAGACTGGGACATCTGGAGGACCAGGGAATCAACACCAACATAGCTGAAAAAAAATCAGATAAAAGAATTAAAAAAAATGAAGAAACCCTAAGAATTATGTGGGACTCTATCAAGAAGGATAACCTGCGGGTGATTGGAGTCCCAGAACAGGGAGGGGGGAGAGAAAACACAGAGAAAACAGTTGAAGAACTCCTGACAGAAAACTTCCCTGACATCATGAAAGATGAAAGGATAGCTATCCAACATGCTCATCGAACCCCATTTAAGATTGATCCAAAAAGAAAAACACCAAGACATATTATCATCAAACTCGCCAAAACCAAAGATAAACAGAAAATTTTAAAAGCAGCCAGGGAGAAAAGAAAGGTTTCCTTCAAGGGAGAATCAATAAGAATATGTTCTGACTACTCAGCAGAAACCATGCAGGCAAGAAGGGAATGGGACGACATATACAGAACACTGAAGGAAAAAACTGCCAACCAAGGATCATATATCCAGCAAAACTCTCTCTGAAATATGAAGGCGAAATTAAGATATTTACAGACAAACACAAGTTTAGAGAATTTGCAAAAACCAAACCAAAGCTACAAGAAATACTAAAGGATATTGTTTGGTCAGAGAACCAATAATATCAGATATCAGCACAACACAAGGTCACCAAAGAGATCGTCCTGATATCAACTCAAATAGGGAAATCACAAAAACAAACAAATTAAGATTAATTAAAAAAAAAAAATACACATAACAGGGAATCATGGAAGTCAATAGGTAAAAGATCACAATAATCAAAAAGAGGGACTAAATACAGGAGGCATTGAACTGCCATATGGAGAGTGATACAAGGCGATATAGAACAATACAAGTTAGGATTTTACTTAGAAAAATAGGGGTAAATAATAAGGTAACCATAAAAAGGTATAACAACTCTATAACTGAAGATAAAAACCAAGAAAAACGTAACGACTCAACTAACATAAAGTCAAGCACTATGAAAATGAGGATCTCACAATTTACTAAGAAAAACGCCTCAGCACAAAAAAGTATGTGGAAAAATGAAATTGTCAACAACACACATAAAAAGGCATCAAAATGACAGCACTAAAAATTTATTTATCTATAATTACCCTGAATGTAAATGGACTAAATGCACCAATAAAGAGACAGAGAGTCACAGACTGGATAAAGAAACACAATCCATCTATATGCTGCCTACAAGAGACACACCTTAGACTTAGAGACACAAACAAACTAAAACTCAAAGGATGGAAAAAAGTATATCAAGCAAACAATAAGCAAAAAAGAAGAGGAGTAGCAATATTAATTTCTGACAAAATAGATTTTAGACTTAAATCCACCACAAAGGATAAAGAAGGACACTATATAATGATAAAAGGGACAATTGATCAGGAAGACATAACCATATTAAATATTTATGCACCCAATGACAGGGCTGCAAGATACATAAATCAAATTTTAACAGAATTGAAAAGCGAGATAGATACCTCCACAATTATAGTAGGAGACTTCAACACACCACTTTCGGAGAAGGACAGGACATCCAGTAAGAAGCTCAACAGAGACACGGAAGATCTAATTACAACAATCAACCAACTTGACCTCATTGACTTATACAGAACTCTCCACCCAACTGCTGCAAAATATACTTTTTTTTCTAGCGCACATGGAACATTCTCTAGAATAGACCACATATTAGGTCATAAAACAAACCTTTGCAGAGTCCAAAACATCGAAATATTACAAAGCATCTTCTCAGACCACAAGGCAATAAAACTAGAGATCAATAACAGAAAAACGAGGGAAAAGAAATCAAATACTTGGAAAATGAACACTACCCTCCTGAAAAAAGACTGGGTTATAGAAGACATCAAGGAGGGAATAAGGAAATTCATAGAAAGCAACGAGAATGAAAATACTTCCTATCAAAACCTCTGGGACACAACAAAAACAGTGCTCAGAGGCCAATTTATATCAATAAATGCACACATACAAAAAGAAGAAAGAGCCAAAAGCAGAGAACTGTCCCTACAACTTGAACAAATAGAAAGTGAGCAACAAAAGAATCCATCAGACACCAGAAGAAAACAAATCATAAAAATTAGAGCTGAACTAAATGAATTAGAGAACAGAAAAACAATTGAAAGAATTAACAAAGCCAAAAGCTGGTTCTTTGAAAAAATTAACAAAATTGATAAACCATTGGCTAGACTGACTAAAGAAATACAGGAAAGGAAACAAATAACCCGAATAAGAAATGAGAAGGACCACATCACAACAGAACCAAATGAAATTAAAAGAATCATTTCAGATTATTATGAAAAATTGTACTCTAACAAATTTGAAAACCTAGAAGAAATGGATGAATTCCTGGAAAAACACTACCTACCTAAACTAACACATTCAGAAGTAGAACAACTAAATAGACCCATAACAAAAAAAGAGATTGAAACGGTAATCAAAAAACTCCCAACAAAAAAAAGCCCTGGCCCGGACGGCTTCACTGCAGAGTTCTACCAAACTTTCAGAGAAGAGTTAACACCACTACTACTAAAGGTATTCCAAAGCATAGACAATGACGGAATACTACCCAACTCATTCTATGAAGCCACCATCTCCCTGATACCAAAACCAGGTAAAGACATTACAAAAAAAGAAAATTATAGACCTATATCCCTCATGAACATTGATGCAAAAATCCTCAACAAAATTCTAGCCAATAGAATCCAACAACACATCAAAAAAATAATTCACCCTGATCAAGTGGGATTTATACCAGGTATGCAAGGCTGGTTTAATATCAGAAAAACCATTAATGTAATCCATCACATAAATAAAACAAAAGACAAAAACCACATGATCTTATCAATTGATGCAGAAAAGGCATTTGACAAAGTCCAGCACCCATTCATGATAAAAACTCTTACCAAAATAGGAATTGAAGGAAAATTCCTCAACATAATAAAGGGCATCTATGCAAAGCCAACAGCCAATATCACTCTAAATGGAGAGAACCTGAAAGCATTTCCCTTGAGAACGGGAACCAGACAAGGATGCCCTTTATCACCGCTCTTATTCAACACCGTGTTGGAAGTCTTAGCCAGGGCAATTAGGCTAGACAAAGAAATAAAAGGTATCCGGATTGGCAAGGAAGAAGTAAAGTTATCACTATTTGCAGATGACATGATTATATACACAGAAAACCCTAAGGAATCCTCCAGAAAACTACTGAAACTAATAGAAGAGTTTGGCAGAGTCTCAGGTTATAAAATAAACATATAAAAATCACTTGGATTCCTCTACATCAACAAAAAGAACACTGAAGAGGAAATAACCAAATCAATACCATTCACAGTAGCCACCAAGAAGATAAAATACTTAGGAATAAATCTTACCAAGGATGTAAAAGACCTATACAAAGAAAACTACAAAGCTCTACTACAAGAAATTCAAAAGGACATACTTAAGTGGAAAAACATACCTTGCTCATGGATAGGAAGACTTAACATAGTCAAAATGTCTATTCTACCAAAAGCCATCTATACATTTAACGCACTTCCGATCCAAATTCCAATGTCATATTTTAAGGGGATAGAGAAACAAATCACCAATTTCATATGGAAGGGAAAGAAGCCCCGGATAAGCAAAGCACTACTGAAAAAGAAGAAGAAAGTGGGAGGCCTCACCTTACCTGACTTCAGAACCTATTATACAGCCACAGTAGTCAAAACAGCCTGGTATTGGTACAACAACAGACACATAGACCAATGGAACAGAATTGAGAACCCAGACATAGATCCATCCACATATGAGCAGCTGATATTTGACAAAGGACCAGTGTCAATTAACTGGGGAAAAGATAGCCTTTTTAACAAATGGTGCTGGCATAACTGGATATCCATTTGCAAAAAAATGAAACAGGACCCATACCTCACACCATGCACAAAAACTAACTCCAAGTGGATCAAAGACCTAAACATAAAGACTAAAACGATAAAGATCATGGAAGAAAAAATTGGGACAACCCTAGGAGCCCTAATACAAGGTATAAACAGAATACAAAACATTACCAAAAATGACAAAGAGAAACCCGATAACTGGGAGCTCCTAAAAATCAAACACCTATGCTCATCTAAAGACTTCACCAAAAGAGTAAAAAGACCACCTACAGATTGGGAAAGAATTTTCAGCTATGACATCTCCGACCAGCGCCTGATCTCTAAAATCTACATGATTCTGTCAAAACTCAACCACAAAAAGACAAACAACCCAATCAAGAAGTGGGCAAAGGATATGAACACACATTTCTCTAAAGAAGATATTCAGGCAGCCAACAGATACATGAGAAAATGCTCTCGATCATTAGCCATTAGAGAAATGCAAATTAAAACTACGATGAGATGCCATCTCACACCAGCAAGGCTGGCATTAATCCAAAAAACACAAAATAATAAATGTTGGAGAGGCTGCGGAGAGATTGGAACTCTCATACACTGCTGGTGGGAATGTAAAATGGTACAACCACTTTGGAAATCTATCTGGAGTTATCTTAAACAGTTAGAAATAGAACTACCATACAACCCAGAAATCCCACTCCTCGGAATATACCCTAGAGATACAAGAGCCTTCATACAAACAGATATATGCACACCCATGTTTATTGCAGCTCTGTTTACAATAGCAAAAAGTTGGAAGCAACCAAGGTGTCCATCAACGGATGAATGGGTAAATAAATTGTGGTATATTCACACAATGGAATACTACGCATCCATAAAGAACAGTGACGAATCTCTGAAACATTTCATAACATGGAGGAACCTGGAAGGCATTATGCTGAGCGAAATGAGTCAGAGGCAAAAGGACAAATATTGTATAAGACCACTATTATAAGATCTTGAGAAATAGTAAACCTGAGAAGAACACATACGTTTGTGGTTACGAGGCGGGGAGGGAGGGAGGGTGGGAGAGGGTTTTTTATTGATTAATCAGCAGATAAGAACTGCTTTAGGTGAAGGGAAAGACAACACGCAATACATGGAAGGTCAGCTCAATTGGACTGGACCAAAAGCAAAGAAGTTTCCGGGATAAAATGAATGCTTCAAAGCTCAGCGGAGCAAGCGCGGGGGTCTGGGGAACATGGTTTGCGGGGACTTCTAAGTCAATTGGCAAAATAATTCTATTATGAAATCATTCTGCATTCCACTTTGAAATGTGGCGTCTGGGGTCTTAAATGTTAACAAGCGGCCATCTAAGATGCATCAATTGGTCTCAACCCACCTGCAGCAAAGGAAAATGAAGAACACCAAGGCCACATGACAACTAAGAGCCCAAGAGACAGAAAGGGCCACATGAACCAGAGACCTACATCATCCTGAGACCAGAAGAACTAGTTGGTGCCCGGCCACAATCGATGACTGCCCTGACAGGGAGCACAGCAGAGGACCCCTGAGGGAGCAGGAGATCAGTGGGATGCAGACCCCAAATTCTCATAAAAAGACCAAACTTAATGGTCTGACTGAGACTGGAGGAATCCCGGCGGCCATGCTCTGCAGACCTTCTGTTGACACAGGACAGGAACCATCCCCGAAGACAACTCATCAGAAATGAAAGGGACTGGTCAGCGGGTGGGAGAGAGACGCTGATGAAGAGTGAGCTAATTATATCAGGTGGACACTTGAGATTGTGTTGGCAACTCTTGTCTGGAGGGGGGATGGGAGGGTAGAGAGAGAGGGAAGCCGGCAAAATTGTCAAGAAAGGAGAGACTGAAAGGGCTGACTCAAGACGGGGAGAGTAAGTGGGAGTAGGGAGTGAGATGTATGTAAACTTATATGTGACAGACTGATTGGATTTGTAAACGTTCGCTTGAAGCTTAATAAAAGTTATAAAAAAAAAAAAAATACCAAGGTAAGATGTACAGGTGTGTTCAATACCTTGAGATATAATCATCTCATTCTCTATTTAGATTTTAACACATAAATTCATCCTACTTTACCTTCAGTGGAGCCCTGGTGGCCCTGTAGTTAAGACCTAGGCTGCTAACCAAAAGATCGGCGGTTTGAATTCACCAGTGGCTCCTTGGAAACCCTGTAGGGCAGTTCTACTGTATCTTATAATTAGGGTTGCTGTAAATTGAACTCAACTAGATGGCAATTTTGTTTGTTTTCCTTCAGTAAATGTTACAATATTCAGCGTCCTTCTTAAAACTCATTGTAGGTAACCTTTGTTTTAACTTTGCCATAAGGATCTATTTCATTGTTATGGAGAATATCACTAAAGTTTCTGCATCATTTCTGGAAAAATTCTGAAGAAGCAGTGTTCCACACTCTCACAAGAACTCATTGAATTGTTTTATAGAAAGTTGTTTTACCAACTCAGTGCCAGCGACCATTTCCAGATTTTTCTCATGACAGAACTCTTTGCAGTAAACCATTGTACATTAAGTCATTGAGGTATGCTATTCTGTTACTTCCCACCAAAAGCATTTCAAAGTTTTATACTGCTGGCCCTCCATAGTACCTCCATTCTTAAAAGTACTCAGCACAGTTCCTGTAATAGAGAGCTAAGGCACAACCACAACTATCATTCCGCAGAGTGTGTGCCATTTTTTATTTTCCTTTTTAAAACCCAGCAGAGTGAATTAAAAAAAAAAAAATTACGCAAGCTTAAATAATTTGATCATTGTATTATATCTATATATATACATACACACACACATATATCAGTATATATCTATACACACACACACACACACACACACATATATATATACATATATATCTCCAGCTGCTGTTGGGTTGGCTCCAACTCACAGCAACTCCATGTGTGCCCGAGTCAGAGTGGAATTTTGCTACATAGGGTTTTCAGTGGTTAATCAGAAGTAGATTATCAGGGTTTTCATCAGAAGCACCTCTGGGTGGACTCAAAGTGCCACTCTTTAGATTAACAGTCACGCACGTTAACAGTGCACGACAATAGTTCCATATAAAGTGCTGCAAACCAGAAAACCCAGTTTTTTTTTTTCTTTTTTTGCTCGTGCAATCATTTTTTTTTAAATATTTCATTGTGTTTTAGGTGAAAGTTTACACAGCAAAGTAGGTCGTCATGTAACAATTTCTGTACAAATTTTTCCAGCCCTTTGGTTCCAATTTTCAAAGTGTAGGCATTCTCTTTATTACCATCTGTTTGTTCTGTTTCCATTGATCTAGCTTCCCTTCCCCCCTTGCCTTCATAGCTCTGTTTTGGGTAAATGTTGACTGGTTGGTCTCAAACAGTTGATTGTTTAAGGGACCACTTTGCTCACGGGCAATATTGTTTATTTTATAACCCAATGTATTATTTTGCTCAAAGGCAACCTCCAAAAATAGCTTCAGTTCCAAGTTCAAAGGCTATCTTAGGGGATAGTGTCAGAGGTTCCTTGAGTCTCTGTCGGTGCAGTAGCTCTGGCTTTTTTTAGGAATTTGAATTTATTCTATATTCTTCTCCTGTTCTATCCAGGACCTTCTGTTGTATCTGTGGTCAAAACAATTGGTAGTGGTAGCCAGGCACCTTCTAGTTCTTCTGGTCTCAGGCTAGAAGAGGCCATCGTTCATGTGAGCTATTAGTCCTGAGGACTAGTTTCATCTCTGAGTCTTAGGCTTCCTTCACTCTCTTTTGCTCCAGATGAGTAGAGGCTAATATTTGTATGTTAGCTGGCCACTGGCAAGCTTTTGAGACCACAGACACTACTCACCAAAGTAGGATATGGAACATTATCTTTACAAATTGTTATGGCAATTGATGAAGTTGTTGTACAAGACTATGGTCCTCAGCCTTTTAATCCAGTATACCAACCCCACGAGTTGTTTAGGTATATCTAGGAAGTCTCCATAACTGTGCCTCTATGTGCTTTATCTATGCAGCAAACATACACGTGTATATACATATACCTACAGATACACCTATATATGTACATGCATTTACTTGAATATACCTTCCTATTTTTTTTTTTTATGCACATAAAACCCAAACCAAACCCGTTGCCATCGAGTCGATTCTGACTCATACCGATCCTATAGGACAGGGTAGAACTCCACCATAGACTTTTCAAGGAGTACATGGTGGATTTGAACTCCCGACCTTTCGGTTAGCAGCCATAGCTCTTAACCACTACGCTACTAGGATATCATTTATCAGGAAAGGGTGTTGAATTTTATCAAATGCCTTTTCTGGATTGATAGAGTAGACCATATTGTTCTTATTCTTTGTTTTGTTTATGTGGTGAATTACATTGATTGATTTTCTGATGTTGAACCATCCTTGCATCTCTAGTAAGAATCCCACTTGATCGTGATTTCTTTTTTTGGATATCATGTTGAATTCTGTTGACTAGAATTTTGTTGAGGATTTTTACGTCTATATTCATGAAGGATATTGGCCTGCAATTTTCTTTTTTGTGGTTTTTTGCCTGGCTTTGGTATCAGAGTTATTCTGGCTTTATAGATTGAATTGGAGAGTATCTCTTTCTTTTCTATGTTCTGGAATAATTTCAGTAGAATTGGTGTCAAATCTTCTCTGAACATTTGGTAGAATTCTCTAGTGAAGATTTCTGGGCCAGGGATTCTTTTTTGTTGTGAGATTTCTTATGTCTTTTTTAATTCCTTCTTTTGTTATGGGCCCGTTCAGATTTTCTACCTCTATTTGTGTTAGTCTAGGTAGGTAGTGTGTTTCTAGAAATTTTTCCATTTCTTCTAGGTTTTCAAATTTGTCAGAGTATAGTTTTTTGTAATATTCTGTTATGATCCTCTTTATCTCAGTTGGTTCTGTAGTAATGCCACCCATCTCATTTCTTATTTTTGTTACTTATATCTTCTCACTTTTTTCCTTTGTCATTTTGGCCAGTGGTTTGTCAATTTTATTGATCCTCTCAAAGAACCAACTTCTAGTCCTATTGACTCTTTCTGTTTCATTTGTTTCTGTTCTGATCTTCATTTTTTACTTTCTTCTCATAACTGTGGGCATCTTTTGCTGTTCCTTTTCAATCTGTTCAAGTTGGCAGGTTTAGTTATGGATTTTGGACCATTCTTTTTTTTTTTTTTGTGATGCGTGCCTTTATTGCTATAATTTTCCTCTGAGCACTGCTTTTGCTGTGTCCCAAAGGTTTTGGTATGTTGTGTTTTCATTCTTTTAATTTAATTTTTAATTTCTTCTATTACCCACTAGTTTTTAAGTAAGGTGTTATTCAGTTTCCATGCATTTACTTTTTTTTTTCCTTGTTCTTTCCATTATTGATTTCTAGTTTCATGGTGTTATGATCAGAGAATAAGCTTTGTATTATTTTACTGTTTTTTAATTTATTGAGACTTGCTCTGTTCCTAAAATATGCTCTGTTCTGGAGGATGATCCATGTTCATTGGAGAAAAATGTGTGCTGTGCTGCTGTTGGGTGATATGTTCTGTATATGTTTATGAGGTCCAGTTGGTTGATTTTGTTATTTAGATCTTCTGTATCTTTGTTGAGTTTCTTTCTAGCTGTTCAGTCCATCACTGAAAATGATGTCTTACAGTCTCCTATTATTTTTGTAGAAATATGTCTCTTTTCAATTCTGTTAGAGTTTGTTTTACATATTTTGGAGCTCTGTCATTCAGTCATAAATGTTTATTATTGATATGTCTTCTTGGTGAATTGACCCTCTAATTATTAGATAATGCCCTTCTTATAAAGAATTTTGAGTTAAAGTCTATTTTATCAGTGATTTATAATGCTACTGCTGCTCTCTTTTGGTTACTGTTTGCTCAATATATATTTTTCCTTCCTTTGATTTTTAACCTGTTTATGTCTTTGTGTCTAAGGTGTGTCTCTGGTAGGCAACAGATTGATGGGTCTCTTTTTTTTTTAATTAATTCTGCCACTTTACGTCTCTTGACTGGTACATTTAATCTATATTCAGTGTGATTATTGACAAGTATGAATTAATTGCTGCCATTTTGTTATGCTTTTTTTTGTAGTGTTAATGATTTCTTTGTTCCACTTAATTTTCTGTGCTGAGTTCTTTTTGTATATGGATTTTCTTTCCATATCCTTCATTGTTGTTTTTGAATTTACTGAGTCTTTTTGATTTTCTTCTTTATTTTTGTGCATAGATTTATTAATTTTGTTTGTGGTTTCTCTGATATTTGCTTTTATCTTCCTAAGTTTAAAACAGTCTGTTATGTCTTGATACCACCTTGACTTCCTTTAAATATAGAAGTTCTATACTTATACCATTTATTCCCCCTTTTTGTTTGGAAGTTGTCATCTCTGTTTCCCTGCTACCGGTTTTGCAGCTTTATTTTACTTTTGTGAGGTCTTTACCTGGATTGGTGTCTGGGTGATACTGTCTTTTGTCTGCATCTCAGGTTGTTGTCTGATGTCACTGATTCTCTGTTCAAGGAACTCCATTTAATATTTCTTGTAAGGCTGGTCTGGTTTTTACAAATTCTCTTAACTTCTGCTTATCTGGGAATGTCCTAGTTTTGCCATCATTTTTGAAAGACAATTTTTACTGTATATATGATTCTTGGTTGACAGTTATTTTCTTTCAGAATTTTATATGTCATTCCATTGCCTTCTTGCCTGCAAGGTTTCTGATGAGAAATCAGTGCTTTGTCCTATTGGTGCCCCTTTTTAAGTGGTTTTCCATTGTTCATGAGGTGCTCTCAGAATTTTCTTTGTCTTTGGTTTTGGAGTGTTTGGTTATGATATTTCTTGGTGAATTTCTTTTCCTGTATGGGCTTCATTGAGCTTCTTGAATAGAAATCTCCTTGTATTTCATGATATTTGGGAAGTTTTCTGCCAATATATCTTCAAATATTCTCTCTGTACTTTTTTTCTCCTCTTCTTGAATTATTTTTACATGTAAATTATTCCTTTTGATGGTATTCCACATAACTCTTAGATTTTTGTCATTTTTCTTCATCCTTTTTTCTGATTGTTCCTCAAACAAATTAGTATCAAGGAATTTGTGCTCTATTTTGCTGATTCTTTCTTCCACTAATTCAATCCCTACTTCTATGTCCTTCCAATGAGTTATCTATTTCTGATATTTTATTTTTAGTCTTCTGTATTTCTAGTTGTTTTTATAGGCATTCTAATTGTCTATTTAGCTTGTCATTTTTTTTCTTGTGAATTATTTTCCTGGATTCTTCTAGATGTTTGTCCGTGTTTTCCTTGGCCTCTTTGAGGAGCCTAACCGTAAGTCTTTTGAATTCCTTATCAGATAGTTTTATTACCATTTCTTCTTCAGAAAGGCTTTAAGTCCCTTTATTTTGATCATTTGTTTTAGCCATTTTAATCTGTTTCTTCATATGAGTTGTTATTGTCTGCTGTCTCTGAGGCATTAAGGTTTTTATTTATTTATATAGCCTTTATTGATTACATATTTCTTTGTTTTGTCTGATTTTTTTTTTATTTTGATATATCAGGAGCTTTGTCTGTTCTCTTTCTGTTTATAATGTCTTATTTCCTTGCATTATTTTAATTGTTGTTGTTCTGTGGTGTTGATCAGTGTGTATCTTTGGTGGTGTCAGTTGACTGGGTGTGATTTCCTCTCAGTAGTGGATATGGTGTGTCACACCCATGTGTCATTCCTCTATGGTTAGGCTCATATGTCTTCCCTTGAGGACTGAGTAGAGGTAGGAGAGCAGGTTCTATCCCTGATATTGGGTGACAAGTGTTGTGTGGTCAGAGTCCCTTTACAGCCCTTGTGGGACCATGGATCTTTCCAAGTTGGTGCTAGCAATAAATGTGTACTCTGGAGGTGAGGGTGGAACATCTCCATGGCTGCTGTGAGGGAATGTTATCCAAATGGATGGGATAGGTCTGCTGAGTGTGGATGAATTGGCATCTTAGTAGGTGGTGGGTGATAAACAAGTTTTCAGTGCACATGCAGTCAGCCTGCAGGAACAGTCTGGGTGTGGAATGTGTGATGTTGCACCCAGGCAGACATTGGGTAGGGGTACCAAGATCTTCTGCTCATCATTTAGCAGAGGTGCAGATGGCTTCTTTTGGGATGTAATGGACATTGCTGTTGAGGTGATGTGTCTGGTCAGTCACCATAGGTTTGTGCAAGGAGCTTTATCACTGGTCACTGGATTATGGGCACTGTGTGTGCACACCACTGGTTGTCGGGTTGTTGGGGCCAGGGTTCACGGATCACTGTTCACTCGCTGGCTGTCATATGAGCTCACACTGCTGGTTGCCAGGTAAAGGCAGATGCATCAGCCACGAGTCTGGCAGTGTGTGGGCATGTGCCATAGTTGCTGGTCTAGCAGTGCAGGAATGCTTGGCACCAATCATCAGGAGAGGAGGGTGATGGGAAGGGGAGCGCGGAGAAGGTGTATGTCAGAGGTCACCAGTCCAGTGGTGCAGGAGTGTGAGCTGCCAATCACCTGGCAGGTGGGGCAGTTGCATAATTATTTTTTAAACTAAGACTTTGTCATATGTGTGTTTTTAATTAAACTTTTTATTTTGACAGAATTATAGATTCATATGCAGTTTTAAGAAACAATACAGGAGATCCCTTGTACTCTATACCCAATTTCCCCCAGCAGTAACATTTTGCAAAACTGTGGTGTAATGTCACAATCAGAATATTGACATGGATACAGTCAAGATACAGAACATTTTCATCACCTCAAGAATCCTTCAGTTTGTCTTTATAACCACATCTACTTCCTTTTCACCCATGGCATCCTTATCTCTTGGAAACCACTAATCTGTTCTCCATTTCTTTAATTTTGTCATTTCAAGCATTTTATATAGCTGGAATCATATAGCTGACTTTTTTCACTCAACATAATCATCTTGAGATCCTTCTAGGTTGTATGTATTAATACTTTGTTCTTTTTATAGCTGAGCAATATTCAATGGTATTAATATACTACATATCTTAGTTATCTAGAGTTACTATAACAGAAACACCCCAAGTGGATGGCTTTAACAAACAGAAATGTATTCTTTCATAGTATACAAGACTAGAAGTCCAAATTCAGGGTGCCAGCTCCAAGGGAAGGCTTTCTCTTTCTGTCAGTTCTGGTAGAAGGTCTTTGTCATCAATCTTCCCCTGGTCCTCGGATCCAAAGGATAAGTTCTGCTCCTGGCTCTTCTTACTTGGTGGCAATGAGGTCTATCTCCTCTCTGCTCTATTTTTTCTTTTATATCTCAAAAGATACTGACTCAAGATATAACCTTGTTCTGTAGATTGAGCCCTGCCTCATTAACATAACTGCTTCTAATCCTGCCTCATTACCATTATAGAGGTTAGGATTTACAACACATAAGATAATCATATCAGATTACAAAGTGGTGGACAACCACACAATACTAGCAATCACGGCCTAGCCAAGTTGACACACATTTTGGGGGGACACAATTCAATCCATAACACCATAGTTTGTTTAAACATTCACCCACTGAAGGACATCTGGATTGTTTCACTTTTTAGCTCTAATGAATAAAGCTTCTATAAACATTTCCGTACTGTTTTTTTTTTTTTTTTTGTATTTTCTGTCTGCAAACATAAGTTTTTATTTCTCTGGGATAAATGCCCAGGAGATGTACAATTGCTGGGTGGTATGGCAAGTATGTGTTTATTTATTTATTTATTTTTAAATAAGAAACTGCCAAACTTTTTAATAGTAGCTGCCCCATATTACATTTGCACCAGCAATATATGAGTGACCCAGTTTTTCTGCATTCTCACCAGCATGTGGTGTGTCATTATTCTTTATTTTAGTCATTCTGATAGGCATGTAGTGATATCATGTTGTGGTTTTAATATTCATTTCACTAATAGTTAATGTTGTTGAACATCTTTCCTGTGCTTTACTTGTGTTCTGAATGTACTCTTTGGTGAAATATTTCTTCATGTCTTTCACTCAATTTCTAATTGTGTTCATTGTTGTCGGTGTGTATTTTTGTTGTATTTTTTTTCTTTTTGCTTTACTATTGTGTTTCGAGAGTTCTTTATGTATTATATATTCCAGATACTAGTCTTTTTGGATTTGTGGTTTGCAAATGTTTTGCTTTGTACCCATATATATATTTAGAGAGAGAGAGAACTCTAGTGGTGCAGTGGTTTAGCACTCAGCTGCTAACTGAAAGGTGGGCTGTTCAAACCCAACAGCTGCTCTGTGGGAGAGAAAGATGTGGCAGTCTGTTTCTGTAAAGATTACAGCCTTAGAAACCCTATGGGGAAGTTCTACTTTGTCCTATAGTCTCACTATGAGCCCAGTATATACATATACTCACTACAATTAAAAAATCCATAAAGGAAAAAAAGATTACAAGGAAACTTTGTCGGGTAATAGATATACTATTTTGAAAGTAGTGATGGCTTTATATATATATATATAAAATATATATATATATATGTCAAAACATCAAATCATATATTACATATGTGAAGCTTATTTTATGGCACTCATGCCTCGATAAAGTTGACAAGCAAATCAAATAAAAGAGTTAAGATTTAAATTGTCAGGATAGCAAATTCTTTTGAAGGCCAGAACTTTTACTACACCATTTAAACTCTTCCCATCATTTTAGAATCTTAGGTTCTTGTTCATTTTTTTAATTGCCTAAAAACGTTTGTTACAATCTTTATTCATATGAGCTTGCAGCACCCTTAAAAATAATGTGCAAACCAAATTAAGCAACAAGTTTATCATTTTGTCAATATCACAATACAAGATAAAAAATGCAAGCAGGTGGAAAAGGTGTTAATGGGTTTTCAGAATATACACGTATAAAAATAACCTCAAAGGTTTATTATTATCAAAATTACAGAAGTACAAACATTTATGCAACTGGATCAGAATATAAGATGTTGTTCATTTACATTTTAATGGTATTGAATATGTTTATCCCTTAGTTTAACCAGCCTGAGAGAATTTTCTGTTTTGTGTTTCTTTTTTTTTTTCTCCTATATTAAAGTAATATATGGAAATGTATATTTAAGAATTTTATGCTAAAAACTTAAACTTTGCACATAAAGCAAACTATAATAGCAATTTCCCAAATGAAACTATAAAGAATACAAGTCACATGACTCTCCTGAAATGCATGATCAAGTAGCAGAGAACTACTGGAACATACCATTGGAAACCCTTCTGGCAATCAGGTGCCAATCTGTTTGAATTTTAATGCCAGGGAGCCATGATATTTTAGGAGCTACATGCAGTACTTAGTAGTGGATGTCATGATTTTTCTCCTAATACCATATTTTTGCAATATAAAATAATCAAAACCTCTGCCTGCTGAAAATAAATATAGCTCTCACAAACTAGACAATTCGAGTTAAATCATTTTCCCTTTAACACCTATATTGAAATGTATTAATATCAGAAATATAATAAGTTCATTAAGTTTATTCAACACCAGTTATGTGCCACGCATTACTTTAAGTGCTTTAGAGCTATTCATGTTCTCAACCCTCGTAATAATCCTATGAGTTAGATAATAGCATTATTCCAATTTTAACACGTGACAGAAATTTTGGCCCGGGGAGGTAAATGCAGGGATGAAATCCAATATCTGGCTCCAGCACATAAAAAATAAGACATGGTAATTCTGTGTCAGAGAAGAGAATATCTGAGGTCTTCTCATAAAAGGAGGAAGACATAAGACCATGAGGACAAATCAGAAGGAGGAGATTCTGAAGACAGTCCAAATGGTAGGAAGTCCAAGCATTCTGAATGAACAAATAGCTGGAGGCCTCCTGTGCTTTGCTGATGGAGTAGGAGGACGGAGGGGAAGGAGAGACTAGTGGGAAGTAAGGAAAGTCACGCTAAAACAGAGGTATAATACTGGTGTGATGAGAAGACTGAGAAATAAGTGAAAAATAATATTCTTTGCAAAAACCAAGACGGTGGCAAGAATTACAGTAAATCGCTTCTGTCACAGAATAGCTCTCATAAATAACCTCAAGCATGGATGATTTAAAATTGCAGGTCAATTGACCAGAAAAGCCAACAACCTCCTCAAAATACCTTACATCCAGAAAATAACTTATTCTGAGAACATCAGATGTGTCAAAAAAAATTTTTTTCTCACTGTTAACATTTAGTCTTACTAAAAAGATAGGGGGGGAAAAAAACCCACTAATGTAAACTTTTTTGTTGTTGTTTTCTCTTTGTTTGTTTTCATTTGGTTGTGAACCTATTGAATTATTCTGGATAAGTTTGAGATATGTCTTTGCAGGACAAGCCAATATCTGATTTGTTTGTTAGCACAATTCTATCAGAGACTTGAATAATGAGCCTGTTCTGGTTCCATACACTGAGATCAGGAATGTTTTTGCATCAAGCAGTGTTACAGTGGAGAGTCTTAGGATGATGACTAAGGGTATTATTCACGGACTATAATACTGTACAATGTGTAATTGATGAAGTACACCTGGCCCAAGTCAGGTGGTCTCTAGCAACTGTCTGAGTTAGGATACACGAATGACTGACTACTCCAGCCTTATGTATCTATGTACCTAAGGGCTGCATCTGGAAGGAGACAGTTATGTTTCAAATAGTTCTTATGTGACTTAGATTCACCAAGGCATCCTCATCTGGAACTATGCACTTGCTGTTAAGAATTTTGGAGGACACAAGTCTCTCGCTCTCAGAGAGTGTTGCTGTTCTCTATGCTGTGTATCCTGACTGCAAGAGACAATTCTTTCTTTAAAATCCTAATTTAAGTAAATCATTTTTTCACCTTTTTAATCTATCAAAGCTTAATATTGACTTTTTTTGTATTTGTAATGCACTCTTTATCAAGAGTGTTATGAAATGTCACATGATTGTATCTCTACATCTATCATCTATCCAATCGGCCTATCATTTATCTTTCTTGATACTCAGTGAGACCATTTAATTTGAAGACTACTGTTGTTCTTTAGGAAACTCGACAGCACTGGGTATTGTTCTTTAACTATGGAAATTTTAAAAATATATTATTTCTTTTAAGCATTACCTCTCCTTCTGGAAATGTTCTTAGACTGGATCTATACTCTTTGGGTCTTTTTAAAGAATACAGGTAGTCTCTGACTTACAACAGGGTTCCATTCTGACAACTCTGTCATAAGTCAGTTCTGACATAAGTATAATACATTACTAATTTTTTTTTTTAGTTTTCATTATTATTGCCTTTTATTATCAGTATCTTTGTAAATATGATCCTTATTTGTCTTTTGGGGTTGGAAATATTACATATAAACTTACAGATGTATTTTAATACATACATAAATACACAAATCATAAAAATTTACCCCCACAATGAAAAAGAGTTGAACAATGTTGGCATTTAGTCAATTGCTGTACTAACTCCACTCGTGGAATGTTCTGGATCATCTGGATTATCCCTGGGAATGAGAATGGCGTTTCTAGTCAAAAAATTAGTGAGAGTTTCTGTATGGTTCTTTTCTTTTTTTCTTCATCTATTTCATGGGAACATCTCACTGCTTCTGAATCTGCCTATTCACTTTAGCAAAGAGATCAGCATTTGGGTCTATGTTTTCAAGCAACTGAAGCCCCTGATTTAGTTAGGAAAAAACTTTAGCTAATCCTTCAACTGTAAATTTTTTTCGACAACTTCTCTCCCCTTCCTCTTCCTCATTATTTCTTTCTTCTTCAGCACTTCTTTCCTCTGCAAAATCCATTAAGTCCTAATCTGTCTATTCCCTTTCTTCTTGGTCTCTAAACTGTTTCACATCAGTGATATCAAGTTCTAAATTCAAATTCTTGCCATGTGAATGATTTTTCCACCTATCCCTTCCATCATATTATCCTGATCGAATGCTTGGAGTATGTTTACACGACTCTGCAATTCTTTCCATATCCCCTGTGTGCATTTTCTCACAACTTTCTTTCATGAAGACACAATGTTCTAGACACACTGAAGAATATCATAATTCTTCCAGAAATCAGATAATGTTACTGTGCTTCAATCTATTGCAGCTATCGACTGAGCAAACATCATCCATAGGTAGCATGCCTTGAAGGTGGCCATTGCACCTTGATCCACAGGCTGAATTACACCTGTCCTATTGGGAGGTAGAAACATCACTTCCACATTTGGTTTAGATCATCTGTGTAAGAAGAATGTCCTGAGGTTTTATCATGTACCAGCAGAATCTTGAAAGGAACACTCTTTTCAAGGCAGTAGGGAGGCTCACACTTCTGGGATGAAACGACTTAAAAACCAGTCTTCAAATAACAGTGCCTTCATCCAGACCTTGAAGTTACTTCTGTAGTCGACCAGCAGCTTATTTTTGTCAATGTTTTTGAATGCTTGGGGCAGCCATGGTTGCACAATGATTAAGAGCTTGCCTGCTAACCAACAGGTGGCAGTTAGGATACACCGGCTGCTCCTTGGAAACCCTACGGGGCAATTCTACTCTGTCCTATGGGGACACTATGAGTTGGAACTGACTCAACAGCACATAACAACAACAATAAAAAGTTTTAATTTCAATCCAGCAACATTTCCTCCAAGCAGCAGTGTGATTCTGTCTTTAAATGCCTTGAAACCAGGCAATGACTTAGCCCCTCTGTGGAAACAGATCGTTCTAAGTGCAGTTAGTCTTAACATGAATACCTCGTAAGTCAAGAACTACCTGTATCCTCTATGTCCTCGAATTTTTTTTTTACTTTTCACCCCTTTTCTTTTGCAATGGGAAATTTCCTTCCTTCAGTTATTCAGTTTGCTAATTAGTTCTACAGACGCACCTACTATTATTATTCAGTCTATTTATTTAGTTGCATTTTAGAAGACAGTCTGTTTTTTTCTTTCCTTCATTTGCAAGATCTCAGTTAGTTAATTTTCACAAATACCTTATTTCATAAATGAAATATACATCTCTGTATAAAATAACTATATTTTTAAATTTCTTTGTGTATATTCTTACAAATATTTCATAAGGTACTGGTACTTCTGCTTACTAAATTTGGTGCCACTATTTCACGGTATTACATTTCTTTAAAAAAATGGTGAGAATGGAACAGAACCAGGCAGTGCTTCCTTCTGCTGTACATAGGGTTGCAATGAGTTAGAACTGATTTTATGGCACCTAACAACAACAACATATCTGCTCAGTGACATAATAACTTTTAACCACACCAATGTTTAAAGCACACCAAAGCTAAAAAAAAAAAAATAATAAATAGAGTTAAAAAAAAAAAAAAACCTAGCTGAAAGTCCTGAATAATTATTTTAAGTAGCTCTGGATATTGAGGAATTAGCTTTTATATTTTCAATAGCTTAAGAAAATGCATGAAAGGAGTTATTTCGAAGTTAAATTTTCTACATTAAAAAATATATATGTAGTAAATACCTGCAAATATGAAATAAATTGTCATTTGGAATTACCATTTTATATAAATAAATAAAGAGTTCCTTAAAATTAAAGCATAATAATGAAATTCCTCGATATTTATATGGAACATGGTAGTTAGGGCTGATATTTATTCATGTTCAATTTTCTGCCTTGGACTATACATAGAGAAAATGAGTCAGCTCCTTAGAACACAGATACAAATTATTCATGGAAGTCATGATAAAAATGAATGATTAATTAGAATTGGTTTCAAACATTTCAATGTCATGGATTCACTAACTAAGTAGAATGTGGATGATGAGAATATTGTAGACACACAAAAATGATAGAAATTCAAAGTTTATGAGCAAAATGGCAAACACCCATTACCCGAAGCTGGTAAAGCTTTTGAGTAAAAACAACAGCAACAATAAAAATGAGGATAATTAAACATGTTCACGCTTTACCTCGCTAAATGGGATCTGTAAATCCTTGGGTTATTTTGTTCCTATGCACCAGACAAAAGAACTTCCAAATTATAATTTATATGTTTAGCCAACAGGGTAAGGGATGTAGCTGTAGGTGAGAGGCTGCCACTATAATGGCCAGAGAAGTCGAAAGAGAAGATGATCCACTTAAAGAAAAAAAAAAAAATTACCAAATACCACATGTATTCTACTTCTGTAATGTTTATTCTTCCCTTGATGGAAGGTGGGGGAGAGAGATCTCTACTGAGTATCTGGTCAAAATAACACTTAACGCTGTCTGCACTGCTGAAGACTAAACGTCTAGCAATAATCCCTAGACACCTTCAAAGCTGTGAGCCTACAGAGCAGGGGCAATACATATCAAATGTTAGGTACAGCTGCAGTAATAAGAGTGTAATCACAACCTTGTGCAACTTTCCAGTGAAAGACAGTGCTGACTCACCTCATAGGACAGCCAGCATTCATCTCTCCAGCTGTCGATAAGCCCTGATGAAGCTTTTAGATAGACACATATCAATATCTAACTATATTTCCTATTTATCAACAATTACACAGTAATTTATTTAAAATTGATTATAATCTTGTTAATACTATAATCTTCAAAGACTCCTATAACTAAATAAAATGTAAGCTGTTTCTCTCTCTTTTTCTTATTTATTTATTTGCTTTTAGTTGATGTTTTGAGTTCTGTATTGTTATCAGTGATTGGAAACAACAGAGTATTCCAGAGTATTAATTTAATGTGATATCCCCTAAAATTAAACTTTCGGTAAGTCATCCATAAGCTTGGACAATTTAGCTATAAATAAATGAGGGATCTTTAGTAGAAATGTAAGTCTGAATCTTTGTAATAAAATAGATTATAAATTTAAGATAAGGATAAAACCTTTATTAAGTTTCAATATAAGTTTAGCGTTTGTGAAGTGAATGGAGCAAGAAGTGCTTAATTTATTCAGGAAACTTTGTTCAAATGTCAGATCAGCTTGTTGCTAGATGTGAGAATTGGGCAAACCATTAAGTTTAGCCATCTACAAAACTGGGGATACTGTGCCTGCCTGACTTATTTCTTAGTGCTGTTAGGATAATCAGCTGAGAAAATGAATCCAAAGTCACTTTGTAAAACCTAAAGAAATATATATTGTGAGCTGGCATGAGCTTTGACTAATGCTTTTGATGAATCAACTATATTGTTTTCCTGTGCAAAAAGGTCTGAGATATAGTCATAAAGTTCACATGACAAGTGAGATAGATGTACATATTTAGTCCAGAGAATGTCTCAGTAAATCAAATGATAAATGTGGTATGATGAAGTCTCTTCCAGTATACAATAATTTCCTCTATTCTAGTTTATTGATTTTTTAAGCAATTTGCTACTCTTAAGGTACAAGATGGAGTTAAAACTTGGGATCATCTCCCCAGACATATAACAGTAACACTTTCATGAGGTCGAGCCAGAAGGAATAATTAATTTTCTTTTAAGGAGATAACTCCTTAAAACGGTGTTACTTTAAAAAAGAAATTTTAAACAAAAACCTGAAATAAGTGAGAAAAATATGTAGGTTATGTGTTGTTTTATTAAGAGTACTTTAACCATTAAACAGAAATTGGCAAATCTTTAAATTACATTTATTCTCAAATGGAGAAAGATGTTTCTAATAAATAAAATGGATTTTCAGTATATACAATTTAAGATTTTAAAGATGAATTGGTTTATTTAAACATCATTCAAAATAACATATTCAAATGTCATTTAAACTAAATTCCAAAACCTCTATATTTGAAATCTGTCTTGGAAGAAGTACAGCCAGAATGCTCCTTAGAAGCAAGGATGGCAAGACTGTGTCTCACATACTTTGGACATGTTATCAAGAGGGACCAGTCCCTGGAGAAGGACATCATGCTTGGTAAAGTAGAGGGTCAGCAAGAAGTGGAAGACTCTCAACAAGACAGATTGGCACAGTGGCTGCAACAATGGGCTCAAACATAGCAACCATTTTGAGGATTGCACAGGACTGGACAGTGTTTCATACTGTTGTACATCGGGTTGCTATGAGTTGGAAACAACTGAACAGCACCTAACAACAACAACAGTAACAACGTATTTGAAATACTTGTAGACATTTTGCACCATTGTCAATTAGGAACTGATCTCTGAACCAACACAATCATGTTGAACCACCTTCTTGGTAGACCACCCTAAGTTGGGGGTGGGTACTCTCCAACTGGCAGTGATTTTTTTCTAGTAGCTTTTTTGTTTTTTCTTTAGAGAAGAAAGATGATAAACAGGCTTACTTCAGTTCTGAAAAATGGATATGTCATAGGATCAAGACTCATGATTTATAAACCATAGTTCTTCCATCAGTATGTGTGATGACATACCTAGACACTTAGATGAAGTAGCAATAGACCTCATTGAGGCTGCCACTACACCTAAAAATTTAGCATGAGGGATATTTAGCAGGATTTTCTCTGGTCCCAAGGACTACTTTTTTTCTTTTTCTTTTTTTTGTTTGGCAGTATATAAAAACCTACTCTCTATTTGTTAGTAATAAGATTTAAGGTACATTTACATTCTATTTACTATTATATCAACAGGTAGGAATTATTTTAAGGCTGTACAATTTAATTTATCAAGGAAAATGGAGTAAATGTATTGTACACTGAGTCTGCAGCTTCGCAAGCCTCTTTACTATATTCTTAGACCCTTTTCTAGCATGTATTAATCTTGCACAGCAAGAGAATTTAGTACTATCAATGTTCTTCCAAGCTTGCTCACAGCTGAGTTGTCAATGACCAATTTAATTCCAATGATAAAGCATATTTGCTTTACTGTCATCTCTATTGTTTTCATTCAAAGAACAGAAATAAATGAGTGTGTGTATTCACTGTTATTCTGTTCATCCAAACCCTCAGATACAGTTCTAATTTACATCAGTGTGATAGAGCACATCAGAGTACATGAGTGCACAGTACTGACCTTAAAATCAAGAAAACTGAGTATTTCCATACTTTTCAATTTGCATGAAATGTCAAGTATTGTAAACAACCTGCCTATATTCTGCTCAACACACAAAATCCTCTATAGCTAGAAACATTGAAATAGCCATTTGTTCAACTGAGTCAAATATTGGAAGCATGACACTGTAGCACATTAAAAAAAAAAATGCCCCCATTGTAGTGTGATCACCCCAGCAGATGTGGGGATAGCAGATATCAAAAGAAGCTCATGTTGTGTCTGCTCCTTAGAATATTCTTTATTCTATGTTCTGGGTTAGCTTTTGCTTATCATTCAGTTCTTGGATTAAACATGTCTTCTACATAAAGCCTTCCTGGTTCCTATTTGCTCCCTCCCCCCCCCACAAATAAAGTACCCTCTACTTCTTGTCTAACCAAACAAAAAACACTTATTATAATTTATATTGTTACGTTTATTTTTGTGGGTATTTTTATATCTGTCTTCATACTAAATTGTGAGCGCCATCAGATCAGGTTAATGTATAAGTGTTCACCATAGTTCACTCAGTTCCTATAAGAGACATGCACAATATAAACCAACAATATATATTTTCAATAAAGAAGTACAGCCATTTAGGGCTATATTGAGCATTTGAGCCTTAACTAGCATCTCAAAAGCCTGGCCTACTGAAGCTATGTCAGAATATAGATGCTAACTCCAATGGTTTAAATTATCTGTGGATTTCCAGAAGAATTCTAATATTAGATGGGATGTCTGTCTCCTTGTGGGAGACAAAAGTGTGAGAAGGAAAGCAGTGTGTTCCTCCTAAAAGCTGATTTTTTATTTGACTCACCAGACAAAACAGATGGGTCCTTCAAATGCACTGAAAAACCAAGCCCCAGAGTACAGTGCCATTATCATTTAGCCTTGTATTCTGCCCTCTTTTTATGCCAGAAAGCAGGAATATTTGAGATTGTGAAAGGATAAGAATATATGAGTCTTTGCTGTATTCAAAGGGGTTCTTTAGATTTCCAGAATAGAAGGTTTCAGTAGAACTTCCTATAGTATTTATTATGTGTTATTATTCAAAACTAGAAAACTTATATCAACTGTATTGCCTTGATTTTAATGCAACAGAAAAGCTGTTTTGCATGACAAATTACATTGTTGCAACCAATATTATAATTAGGATACAGAGCAGATATGTTACATTCACATTTAGGAAAAGCTACAGAAGATTAATTACAGCCTATTAAAATTCTAAGTTCATCATCATTTAAATTTTTTTCACTTGATGCCAGAATGGAAGGATTCCAATACATTGGTGAGATGAATCTAGCATGCACTAATCTACCATGCTGAACCCATTCAAACTTAAGGGCCCAAATGTGGTATAAAGCATAATTACTTGAGAGTTAAAATCTTAAGCAAGATTGAAATCTAAATTAAAGTTGCCAAGAATAATGTGTAAACAGAGAACACAGTCAAGGAGAATCCATATAAATAAGGCCTGATTGCTAAACAGTACAAAAATCACAAATTCACAAAATTGTATGGTCCATGTCACCTACTGTACTTTAACTTGACTTCTTCTTAATTGATTTTTAAGGCATCGAAAGACATGTGCTGTTTTGTGTGTTTAAACTTATTCATTTGATATTAGCTTTTATGTTAGCTGGTAGATGTCACAATAAAGCATCATCTGAATTTTCTACCTAACATGCATGCAAACTCAGAGAATCCAGCAAGAATATCTTTCATAATCTGAGTACTTCATGCCACTTTTTTAAAATTTTTATTGGACTAATTTATATAATTGCACGCAATACCATTTGTGACACAAATTCCAAATAACAAGCTGTCGTTGATTTAAACATAATAACTATGATAATACCTTTTGGGTTGATCTCATCCAAGACTATAATTGTAGATTTTAGAGTTCCATTCATATTTTTTTAACAATAGATCATTGTTTTTCAAAGGTAAACATGGAAGCATTTGTTGGGAAAACAGGCTTTGAGAGACTTTCTGCTCCTTCTCCGGGCAGCCCAGTCACAATCTCAGGCCTAAAACATCTCCATATAAAAGGATAGCATACTTTTCATTGTGTGTTTTGCCTTGTTTGGTGATATTTCCTTGTTTCAGGCTGGATGTATGTTTCTTTGTCCTGCTTATGCATGAATCTCACATGGCACCTGGCATATCCCACTGCTTTATCAGTTCCCAGCAGGGAGGGAACGGGGTCCTTCACCTGCAGCATGAAAGGGGTACATGAAGCCCACCATCCAATATGGTTGCAGGGAGTGACCCACTGGCCATGGGGAACTGACGTCCACTATTGAAGCTCATCTTACTCTGCTGATCTTTCCTGTGGGTAAACACTATTTTACCCAATGCCTGTGAGTCGTCTCTTCCTTGGTGACCTTGACACCTGCTGGGTATGGAGAGGATTGGCATCTTGGAGCTGTTGCTCCTGGTTAAAAGGCTTTACCTTGCCATCCTCCACACAGTGAAACTCCTCCAGTGGTGGTGACCAGATACCATGCTAACAGTATTCCTCTCAAAAAAACATAATAAAGATAAGTGGGGTCGAAACTGACAGTGATAAACAGTACTTCACAACCAAGAAAGCTATTCTGAAATGAAACTCTCAGCTTCAGCTGAACTTTTCAGGTTAGGTTTTAGAAATTCTGATTTGCATTCTTTAGGCACTCCAAGGTTAAAGGGCAAATTAAACTTATTCTGTCCTTCTTAGATGAGTGTACTGCATTTTTAATAAATGAAAAAAAAAAAAAAAAACTCTGACAAAAGCACTTCATTTGGTTTCTTTAACACCCACAGCTTAATTTATCCTGCAGTGATTATAGCTTGATGATCAGCTAATTAGAAATAGTCATTACCATTTTCATAGGCTGTTTGTAGAGTATTCGGTCTGAGTGATTTAATGTAAGTTGCTTTATGGGCACTCTCCTGCAAGTCACACACAAACAGAGCATGCCAAGATGAGAGCAAATGTCATTTCATGGCCGTGAAAATCACAATTTTTTTTTAACCAGAGTTGTTAGTCTGAGTAAATTCATATACGTTAGAGTTAAAAGAACGCAAAGCAGCTTTAACCTTTGAAAGAGAATTATGTTTATTAATATGTAATTTTCTATTTTCTCAGTTCTTCTCACTACAGGTGCTTTTTGTTTTTCAGATGTTGCAACCTTTCAACTTGTTATATTTCTATGCTAAACCAATCACGGTATTAATTATGTTATGAAAGAAAGAATGCTGAGTGTTAGAATAATTAGGTTGATACCTGGCTTCTCCATATAGCAAATATGCAACTTTACATAAAGTGCCTAATAACTCTGAGCTCAATAATTTGACCTAAAATGGGTCAAAGAGTTCTTTTTCTGTCTTAGCATGAGGGATTTTGAATTTGTAAGAGAAAATATGGTTATCAAACTGAGCCTATAAATGCTTTATTTGTATACCATCTCACTTAGCCCTTGTCTTAGTTTTCTGGTGCTGCTGTAACAAAAATACCACAAGTGGGTGGCTTTAAAGAAAAGAAATTTGTTTTCTCAGAATTCTGGAGCTAAAAGTCCAGATCAGGGTCTTGGTGTTGTTGATTCTTTCCTGGTAGGTAGTCCCAGGCAGTCATTGGTTCCTTGGCTTATAGATGATCCTCACATGGCATCTGCTTTCCACTTCCCCTTGTGTGTATATATGTGTGCATCTTTCTATGCTGTTCTTTCTGTAACTAAGAAATGATTAGGTTTAGGATCCATCCTACACAAGTATGAAAGCAACTGGTTGAATGATTGATCACATTAAATTTATAGAAGGTGTTTACATTACATTTTATCACATTACATTACATGGATTGTATCCACAGGTTAGGTTTCCAAACATATTTTGGGGGACACAATTTAATCCAGAACAACCTTCATTCCAAAATGTAGATTTTTTAATTGTACATAAAGGAATGACTACATCATTTACTTATTAGCATGATTGGCGGTAAAAAAAATAAAGGGCGGTGGGGAGAGAACATGCTCAGCATTTCTCGAACTGAAAGAATGGTAGAAAAATTCAAGCCTTGAGTTGCAATATTGTAGAATTAGATAGGAAAAACATTGAACAAAGCAGGAAGCATCAACAGAAGGTGGAAGAATATATAGTCACTGTACCAAAAGAAATTTCTCGATGTTCAATTATATGCTCAAAAACTGATAGTATTGAAGGCAGAAATCCAAGCTGCCTTGAAGGCATTGGCAAAACACAAGGCCCCAAGAATTGACAAAATACCAATTGAGATGTTTCAACAAATGGATGCAACTCTGGAAGTGCTTATTCTTTATGCTAAGAAATTTAGAAGACAGCTACTTGGCCAACTGACTGGAAAAGATCCATATTTGAGCCCATTCCAAAGAGAGGTGATCCAACAGAATGTGGAAATTACTGAGCAATATCGTTAATATCACACACAAGTAAAATTTTGCTGAAGATAATTAAAAAATTGTTACAGTAGTATATCGACCAGGAACTATCAGAAATTCAAGCCGGATTCAGAAGAGGACATGGAACGAGGGGTATCATTGCTAATGATAGATGCATTTTGGTTGAATCCAGAGAATACAAGAAATTTCTTCAAACCAAAAAATCCAAACCTGTTGCTGTCAAGTTGATTTTGACTCATAGTGACCCTATAGGACAGAGTAGAACTGCCTCATAGAGTTTCTAAGGAGCACCTGGTGGATTTGAACTGCCAAACTTTTGGTTAGCAGCTGTAGCTCTCAACCACTATACCAACAAGTTTACTGAAAGTTGTTTGCCTGTGTTTTATTGAATTTGTAAAGGCATTTGACTGTCTGGATGATAACAAATTATGGATAATATTGCAAAGAATGGGAATTCCAGGACACTGAGGAAGCTGTACACAGTCCAGAGGCAGTTAGTTGTTCTAACAGAACAAGGGGATACTGTGTGGCTTAAAGTCAGGAAAGGTGTGCATCAGGTTGTATCCTTTCACTATACTTAATCAGTATGCTAAGCAAATAATCCAAGAAGCTGGACTATATGAAGAAGAAAGTGACATCAGGATTGGAGGAAGACTCATTAACAACCTGTAATATGCACACGACACAACTTTACTTGCTGAAAGCAAAGAGAACGTTAGGCACTTAGCGATAAAGATCAAAGACAACAGCCTTCAGTATGGATTATACCTCAACATAAAGAAAACAAAATCTTCACAACTGGACAAACAAGCAACATCATGATAAAGGGAGAAACTATTGAAGTAGTCAAGGATTTCATTTTACTTGGATCCATAATCAATTGTCCCATGGAACCAGCAATTGAGAAATCAAACATTTTGTGTCAGGCAAATCTGCTGCAAAAGACCTCTTAAAAGTGTTAAAAAGCAAAGACGTCATTTTGAGGTCTAAGGTGCATCCAACCCAAGCCATGGTATTTTCAATCACTGTGTATGCATATGAAAGCTGGACAATTAATAAGGAAAACAGAAGAAGTGATGCCTTTGAATTATGGTGTTGGAAAAGAGTATTGAATATAGCATGGACTGACAGAAGAACGAAAAAATCTCTCTTGGAAGAAGTGCAGCCAGAACACTCTTTAGAAGGGAGGACGGCAAGACTTTGTCTCAAGTACTTTGGGCATGTTATCAGAAGGGACCAGTCCCTGAAGAAGCACATCATGCTTGGCAAAGTGAGGGTCAACAAAAAAGAGGAAGACCCTCTAAAAGACAGAGTGGTACAGTGGCTGCACCAAAGGGCCCAAACATAGCAGTAATTATGAGGATGGTGCAGGACCAGACAGTTTTTTTGTTCTGTTGTACATAGGGTTGCTATGAGTAGGAACGGACTTGACAGCACCTAACGGCAACCTGATTGGTGATATGGTATAAGATCCATGAGGAGTTTGCATAAGGAAGACTCTAAAGTGAACATTTCCATAGTGAACCTTCTTGTGATGGTTAAGGTTGTGTGTCAACTTGTCTGGGCCACAATTCTCAGTGGTTTGGCAGTAATGATGTAGTTTGGCAGTTAGGTGATGATATAATCATCTTCATGATGAGATGTGATATAATGTAATCTCCTCCAGGATGAGATCTGCTTTGAGCAGCTAATAAGTTGAAAGGGAGTTTCCTTGGGTGTATAGCCTGCATCCATTATGGACTTCCTGGCAAAGATAGCTAGCTTTTGCCCTGCTCAGGATCCTGTATTTGGCTCATCATCATCTGGACTCCAGTTCTTGGAATTTGAGCCAGTAAACTCCCATCTAACATGCTAATCTTGGACTCATCAGCCTCCACAGTCCGTGATCCAGCAGTCTTACACCTGTCTTGCCTCTCTTGGCAGCTATGTGAGTCAGGAGAAGGCTCCAGCCTGAAACCTGGCCCATGGAATCAATACTTTCCAGCCCCTACAACCATGTGAGCCATTTCCTTGATATAAATCACTTTCTGTCTGTATACACACACACACACACACACACACACACACACACACACACTTCCCTGGTTTTGCTTCTCTAGAGAACCCCACCTAAAACACCTTGATATAAGAATTCTATGAGAGAGAGGTGGGGCCAAGATGGCGGAATACACGGAAACTTCTTGTGAGCCCTCTTACAAGAAAGACCTGAAAAAAACAAGTGAAACGAGCGTATTTATGACAGGCTAGGAGCCCTGAACATCAAAGGCAAATTTAGAAAATGAACTCAGCAGCAGGCAGAGGAAGAGACAGTTAAGAAGTGGAGAGGAATTACCGGAACTGAATCACTCAGAGCCCTCAGTCACCATTACCAGGAGCGGCAGAAGCAGGCTGGTACTGGCATTTGGCAGCAGTTTTCTCAGGAAGAAGCAGGCAGGAACACAGCTTACCCACACCTCCAGAACCAGAGAAGAACGGTGCTTTTGGTAAAAGCTAAGTACTTGTGTATAATTCACTGCATCCCCCACACCCAAACCAGCTAGAACAGCTGTTGATTTCCTTGGGCCTGAGGTACGCCCTGTTAAGTGTCTACAGCCATCCTCCTGGACTTGGAGAAGGAATAAATTCACAGTTGGGGAAAAGATAATTTGTCAGCTTCACTAACCCGGGGAGCTCAGGACAGAAGCGGCTCCTGTCAAGGCATAAATGGTCCATGGACTTTGAGTAGCTTTCCCCTCTGCATGGTCCTGTCTGGGCCTATTTCAGGAGAATAGGCCCTTGTTGTCAGACTACAACTGTTTCAGCTGTGTGGTGGAGAGGTGAGTGTTTGACATTTGACACTGCTTTGCCTATTAAACAGGGTCCTCACCTACCCACATCAGGGGTCTAAGGACTGGTGGCTCCACTCAGGTCACCCAGTCACCCATGAGAGGGGCCCAGGGATAAGTGGTACCTCGCAGTCCCTACAACCAAAAACTTTGGATGCCCATGGTCCATCTGCAGAACCCACCCACCTGCACACACTAGGGAAGAGGGATGCACTAGTGAAGAGACACATAGGGGATGACTCTCAGCCCCCTGCCTTGTTCAAAGCATGACCCCCTGCTGCAATTAGATACCGGTACGAACACCAATCACCCCTGCACTTCTAAGACTGTAGGACAGATCCTGTATCACAAACTTGATAAGCAGCTACCTGGACACCTGAGGTGAATCCACACAAGAAAAGTGAATGGACTCCTAGTCTGATACACCTGATAACAGCTCCAGCCATCTGGTGACAGGATGTCAGAGCTTCAAAGGTGAAAATAATCAAGGTAGTTCACTCAAGCAACCCATTTGGGCATATCAAAACAAAACAAAGCAAGAAGCTATGATAGAGTAAGCAAACACAAAGTAATACAATAACTTATAGATGGCTCAGAGACAAGAGTCAATATCAAGTTACACAAAGAAACAGGCCGTGATCACTTCAACAAGCTCTCAAAACAAAGAATCAAGGGATCTTCTATATGAAAGTGCTTTTCTGGAATTACTGGATGCAAAATACAAAAGATTAATATACAGAACCCTTTAGGACATCAGGAAGAAAATCAGACAATACAAGAACAAGCCAAGGGACACACATAAAAAGCAGTTGAAGAAATTAAAAAGGTTAGTCAGGAACATAATGAAAAATTTAATAAGCTTGAAAAATCCATAGACAGACAGCAATCAGAAATTCCAAAGACTAACAATAAACCTATTAGACTGCCACAGTAGTCAAAACAGCCTGGTACTGGTACAACAACAGATACATAGACCAATGAAACAGAACTGAGAATCCGCAGATAAATCCATCCACATATGAACAGTTGATATTTGACAAAGACCCCAAAGCAGTTAAATGAGGAAAAGACAGTCTTTTTAACAAATGGTGCTGGCATAACTGGACATCCACCTGCAAAAAAAAAATGAAACAAGACCCATACCTCACACCATGTACAAAAATGAGCTCAAATGGATCAAAGACATAAATATAAATTCTAAAATGATAAAGATCATGGAAGAAAAAACAGGGACAATGTTAGGAGCCCTAATACATGGCATAAAAAGGGTATACAAAACAATACTAACAATGCAGAAGAAAAACTAGATCACTGGGAGCTCCTAAAAGTCAAACATCTATGCTCTTCCAAAGACTTCACCCCAAAAAATAAAAAGATTATCTACAGACTGGGAAACAGTTTTTAGCTATGACATTTTCCATCAGTGCCTGATCTAAAATCTACATGATATGGCAAAAACTCAACTACATAAAGACAAATAACCCAATTAAAAAATGGGCAAAAGTTATGAACAGACACTTCACTAAAGAAGATGTTCACGTAGCTAACAGATACATTAGGAAACGTTCGTGATCATTAACCGTTAGAGAAATGCAAATCAAAACTACAATGAGATTCCATCTCACTCCAACAAGGCTGGCATTAATCCAAAAAACACAAAATAATAAATGTTGGAGAGGCAGTGGACAGATTGGAACACTTAAACAGTGCTGGTGGGAATGTCAAATGGTACAACCACTTTGGAAATCGATTTGGCACTTCCTTAAAAAGCTAGAAATAGAACTAGCATGTGATCCAGAAATCCCACACCTCGGAATATATCCTAAAGAAATAAGAGCCTTTACACCAACAGATATATGCACACCCATGTTTATTGCAGCACTGTTTACGATAGCAAAAACATGGAAGCAACCAAGGTGCCCATCAATGGGTGAATGGATAAATAAATTACGGTATATTCACACAATGGAATACCACGCTTTGGTAAAGAACAGTGATGAATCTGTGAAATATTTCATAACTTGGAGGAATCTGGAAGGCATTATGCTGAGTGAAAGTAGCCAATTGCAAAAGGACAGATATTATATAAGACCACTATCATAAGAACTCGAGAAATAGTTCAAATGGTGAAGAAAATATTCTCTGATGGTTATGAGAGGGGGGAAGGTGGGAGAGTGGAAGAGGGGCATTTACTAATTAAATAGTGTTGTTGTTGTTAGGTGCCGTGGAGTCAGTTCCGACTCATAACGACCCTATGCACAACAGAACAAAACACTGCCCGATCCTGTGCCATAATTAAATAGTAGATAAGAACTACTTTAGGTGATGGGAAAGACAACCCTCAATACAGGCAAGGTCAGTGCAACTGGACTAAACCAAAAGCAAAGTTTTCTGAATAAACTGAATGCTTTGAAGGCCAGTGTAGCAGAGGTGAGGGTTTGAGGACCCTGGTTTCAGAGGACATCTAAGGCAACTGGCATAATAAAATCTATTAAGAAAACATTCTGCATCCCACTTTGGAGAGTGGCGTCTGGGGTCTTAAACGCTAGCCAGTAGCCATCTAAGATGCATCAATTGGTCTCAACCCACTTGGACCAAAGGAGAATGAAGAACACCAAGGACACAAGGCGATTACAAGCAGAAGAGACAGAAAGGGCCACATATACCAAAGACTACATCAATCTGAGACCAAAAGAACTAGATGGGTGCCTGGCTACAACCGATGACTGCCCTGACAGGGAACAGAACAGAGAACCTCTGAGGGAGCAGGAGAGCAGTGGGATGCACACCCCAAATTCTCGTAAAAAGACCAGACTGAGACTAGAAGGATGCTGGTGTTCATGGCCCCCAGACCTTCGGCTGGCCCAGGACAGGAACCATTCCCTAAGCCAACTCTTCAGACTGGGATTGGACTATACAATGGGATGGAGAGGGATGCTGGTGAAGAGTGAGCTTCTTGGATCAGGTGGGCACTTGAAACTATGTTAGCATCTCATCCCTGGAGGGTAGATGAGAGGGTAGAGGGGGTTAGAAGCTGGTGAAATGGACACAAAAAGAGTGGAGGGAGGGAGTGGGCTGTCTCATTAGGGGGAGGGCAATTGGGAGTATGTAGCAAGTTGTATATGTTTTTGTGTGAGAGACTGACTTGATTTGTAAACTTTCACTTAAAGCACAATAAAAATTAAAAAAAAAAAAAACAGAAAATCCTACGAAGCAGTTCTTCTCTGTCCTACAGAGTCACTATGAGTCAGAATTGACTCGATGGCCGTGGGTGGTGGTAATTTTTGTGGGACCAGATCACCAAACTTTTCTTCCACCAAGCTGCTGGAAGGGTTCCAACCACCAACCTTTCAGTTAGCAGTGGATCACAAACTGTTTGGGCCACCCAGCCTCCTTTATTTCATTAGCAATACAATCCCTCAAAAACCTCTTTAACTGTTCAAGTTACTATGGATGCAAAATAAATTACCTCAAAACTTAGTGGCCTAATGTCTTAGTCACCTAGGGCTGCTATAACAGAAATACCACAAGTGGATGGCTTTACTGAAGAGAAATTTATTTTCTCACAGTCTGGTAGACTACTAGTCCAAATTCAGGGTGTCACCTCCAGGGGAAGGCTTTCTCTCTCTATCGGCTCTGGAGGAAGGTCCTTGTCATCAATCTTCCCCTGGACTAGGATCTTTTCTTCACAGGAACCCCAGGGCCAAAGGACAGGCTTTGCTCTCAGAACTGTTTTCTTGGTGGTATTAGGTCCCCCGTCTCTCTGCTTGCTTCTGTCTTTTATATCTCAAAAGAGATTGGCTTAAGACACTGTCTAATCTCGTGGATCTCATCAATATAACTGCTGCTAATGCATTTTATTACATCATAGTGATAGGATTTATAACACATCGGTAAATCACATCAGATGATAAAATGGTAGACAATCATACAATTATACAAGGGAATCATGATCTAGCCAAGTTGACAGATATTTTGAGGGGACATAATTCAAGCCACGACACCTAATAAAAATTTATTTTGTTTAAGAATATACCATATGGGCAGGGCTTGGTGGTGACAGGTCATCACTACTTGGCATCAACAAAGGCATTTACTTAAAAAGCTGGGACTGGCACCGTGTGAAAACTCCCTCACGTGCCTCATTGTTGGTGCTGGATGTCACCTGAAACCTTAGCTGGAGCTGTAGACCAAAACACATACACATCGTCTCTCCATGTGGCCTTGGCTTTCTCGTAATATGATGTTTGAGTCCCAAGGTAAATGTTTTTTCTTTTTTTCTAATAGACTATCTCAGAAAACAATGAATGACATAAATACACAAAAGTTTTATTATCATATAATTGACAGAGATGAAATTAAATTTTGTCTTATTTTTGAAACTTAATCCAGTAAGAGCACCACAGGCTTTTGAGAAGTTTAGCTGTTGAGAAACACAAACAAAATCGTGAAGCCTGCCACCTAGGATAGTAAGCTTGGGAGGGGAAGTTCTTGAAAACCTGCAGGTTTGGTGTTTGTTGTAGACATATTCTATCAAGTTTTAGAACTGGGAAGTATGAGAAGAGAGCTGGGAAATAATTTAATTTTCACTGACCAACTCTAAAAATAGGGAAATAAGAATGTGCTCTGGGAGGTCATGCTGGTAGGGGAAGTAAATCAACAGGAAAAAATTAACTCCGTACAACTATTTTTTTCATTTGAGTATTAATTTTTGTTTTTATAGTGTTCTAAGAATGCCATTGGAGCACTACAATTTGTGCAAGTTAATTGGATTTTTTTTCAATATAGTATTCAGAAGACAGAGTCTTGAAAATAAATTTTTACTCAGAATAGGCGTCTTCCAAGTGGAAAATTGAAACTACGTAATTGAGATATAAAACTGCCATGAATAAAACTATCCCCCAAAACCCACAGGAAAAATAAATCTTTTTTGGTGAACTTTTTGCTTTAAAGATGAATGTACATGACAGTGATCTGGTCTAGTATTTACATGTTTGGTCCAAATGTCTAATTGGTTTAACTTATAAATTTCATTATTTTCAGGTGATCCAAAATACACTAATTAGCTCTTGGAATAATTCCACTGAAGTGTGAAATAATTGACTTCTGTGTTTCAGACATGTTTAAGGAAGAATTTAACCTTAATAGAATGGGCCAATTAAAATTAAAGGGAGACGTTGGCATAAACCTAGTTTCTCCAAAGCTACAAGTCTCGTACAAAGAAAATCTTTCACGTGGCTTGGCTTGAAGTCATGCTTCTCTAGTTTCTGAGCTGAAGTGGCAATGGTGGAGGAAAGGAGAGGCCCAAACTTTTTTTATGAAGTGAGACCCTTACAAGATTAATGATTGAAAATGTTTTCATATTTTAGAAAATAAATGCATTGCAAATCACTGTGGATTTGTTTTCAAAGGAGAACTTTAGAGAAGATGAAATATCAGGGAAGTCCATGCAAGAGCTATCAGAAGCCCAAGGTGTGGATGTGGAAAAGGCTGTGTGACAGACCACAGCGCCACACTGGTGCCTTCACCACAGAAACATAACTGGTGAGCGCTGCCCCATATGAACTGGGAAGAGTAAAAGATAACCAGGCCTTCTTCTGAGTCACTTTTTCTCAGAATTGACGGTATAATGGCCCAGATGTGGGGCCACAAAGAGCATGAAGAAACTGGTGTCTCCCATGCTTGACTACAGATGCTAATTAGACATGCAAAGTTATCACTTCTAATGTTATCAGCCTCCAGGTAGATAATTTGAAAATGTTAGTTTCCTTTGTCAAAATTAAGAACTTGCGCTCCCCAGAAAAGTACTTTTAAGAGAATTAAAGGACAAGCCACATTCAGAGAAATATGTTTTGCAAATCATATAGCTGATAAAAGGCTTATTTCAATAATCTATAAATATTCCTCAATACTAAAAAGAAGAATAAACAGACTAATTTTAAAATGGACAAAATATTTTGAGAAAGAGAAAATACTCTCCCCTCTGCTCCTTGACAGCTGGAAGCTTGTCTGGCATTATCAGCTAGACTTTGGTGTTGCAAGAAGCTTCCTGGAATTCACAGTTAGGTTGTGGTGTTCCCCTGTTCCACATAAACAGCTTCACAGAACGTTAGCATAGGCAAATACACTCTATAACCGCGATGTATCAAGTCAAAAGCAATTTGAATCCTTAATCATGTCTGGACATGATATTAAACATGAACTTTGTTCACATCATGAAAATGACCAGACTTTCTCCTGTTGCACCTAATGTGTGTGACTGCTGCTTTTTTATCAATTACAGTTTAGCCTTCCTTCGAATGAAGACAAAAATTCTATCACACATTATAGATACAAATTTTTAAGATACCCGATCAGAAATTTTCCCTTAGTTACTGGCAGCACCCAATTCACAGGAAACTCCTGCTTTCTGAACTCTCTCCCATGTTATATAACATAAGCAAAAATCCTGTAATAATTCTTCTCAATCATCTTACCAAAACATACCACAGTTTCTCATGTTTTGTGATCTCCCTGCTGCAACAAGCAATAAACTCAACTGGTTGAACTATAGACGTGTTTCTAGTTGTCTTTGGCTACAGGACGTACGCATTAGAACAGATGCTTCACCAGAGAAGATACACTAATTACAAATAAGAACATGAACTGATGGTCAATATCTTTGGTCATGAAAACCAAAACCAAACCAACTGACATCGAGTCGATTCTCACTCATAGCAAACCTCATATAGGACAGAGTAGAACTAACCCATAGAGTTTCCAAAGCTGTAATCTTTACGGAAGCAGACTGCCACATCTTTCTCCCTCAGAGTGGTGGGTTGAAACAGCTGAATTTCAGTTAGCAGCTGAGAGCTTTAACCATCACGCCACCAGGACGCCTTCTTTGGCCATTAGGAAAATAAAAATTAAACCTACTATGAGATACCAACCACTGCATACCCATTAGAATATCTAAAATTAAAAAGACTGGCTACAGGGTCACTAGGAGTTGGAATCAACTGGATGGCAACAGGTTTTTTTTTTTTTTTTTTTTTTGGCCATACCTTGTATTGATGAAGTATGAAGTACCCAGAACTCTCCACAATGCCAGTGAGAATGTAAGATGGTACAACCACTTTGAAAAGCAGTTTGACAGTGTCTTGAAAATTAAATATACACCTAAATGACCTAGTCATTCTACTTCTGGATATTTATTTAAGAGGAATGACAACATATATCAACACGAAAAATTTGTTCTTGAATGTTACTGGCAGCTTTATTTTTAATAGCTATAAACTGGAAGGAAGCCCTGGTGGTATAGTGGTTAAGTGTTACAACTGCAAACCAAAGGGTTGGCATTTGGAATCTGCCAGGCACTCCTTGGAAACTCAATGGGGCAGTTCTACTCTGTCCTATAGGGTCGCTATGAGTCAGAATCGACTCGACATCACTGGGTTTGGTTTTTGGTATAAACTGGAAACAATTCGAATATTCATTCAAAGGTTAGTGGATAAACAAACTGTGGCATATCCATACAGTGAAATATTACTCAGCAATAAAAAGAATGAACTGTTGATACACATGGATGGGTCTCAAAATAATTATGAATGAAAGAAGTCATGCAAAAAAAGAATACATATTGCATGATAATATGTTTTAAATAAAAATTCTAGAAAATTCAAACTAATCTATGGTGTGACAGGAAGCAGATCAGTGTACGCCTGAGAATGAGGGACAGATAGTGACAGGAGAAAAGGATTAAAAAGAGTGCAAGGAAACTCTTGATAGTGATAGATTTGTTCATTACCTTGATCGATACATGTATGGCAAAATCTGTTACATTATACACTTTAAATATGTGCAGTTTACTGTATGTCAATTATATCTTAAGAAATCAGTTTAAAAAATAAAAGAACAAATAATAAGCCCACGTTTCGGGGGTTTAAAAAAAAAATCCTATCTTTAAGGATTCCACAAACTTCTTTAAAAAAAAAAAAACTGACTTGCCTTCCTGTGGTTATTTTTCAGTTACTACAAGAATAAAAATTGAGGTACAGGCATGACATTTTTTCATACAAAGCTTCATATTTCTGTACTAAAATTTTCTGTGACTGCCCTTTAATTTTTTTTTATTTATAAACAATGATGGTGATAATAACAATATGTGGGACTATATGACCACATGAATTGCATGCTAATATATAAGTTCATATTAAGTAAAAGTGTAACATGAACAGAAAAGTAGAATAAAAATAGCCTAAATATGCTGGTGTCTTTTATGAGTTGATTTTTGTGGGACTCAGACAATATTACACAAATTAAGTGCGTACGAGATTTGAGATAGACAATCTGATAAAGTTTTTAAATTTTTAAATGACAATACTAATTTAATTATGTTTCTTAAGGTCCTTAGAACATCTTTCAAGAGATTAGAATAATATAAAATGTTCCATATTCATCCAAAGTCCTTTGACAAATTAAAAAATCAAAGTAGAGATTCACACTAAAGCTGTTTTTAATTAAAAATAAATAATTATCCTAGTGATTATAAAAGAAATTAAGTGTTAAAAGAGAATTTTGGCAGATGCAAAAACTCTAATATATTTTTTCCTCCTGATTTTATGAAAATTTTGAGGTACTGTGGGTATTAGGGAGTCCTGGTGGCACAAAGGTTAAGAGCTTACGCTGCTAACCAAAAGGAGGTCGGCAGCTCAAATCCACCAGCCCCTCCTTGGAAACCCTATGGGAGCAGTTCTATTCTGCTTTGAGTCGGAATAAACTCAATGGCAACAGATTTGGATTTGTTTGTTTGTTTGTTCATGGGTATCAGTTAGACTAAAATATTTAAAGATCCAAGCACAATAGAAATATAGTCAAGACTAGGTGGGTAAGCAGGTAGGAAAGTTGGCCATCATCCACACAGCTGTAGAGGACCGTTCTGGATGCTCATGGCTCTGATAACTTCAGCCAGTATCTTTTAAGGTCTTGCTGAGTGTTGTCTTCATTCCAGTCAGCTAAAAGGAGAGAGACACCCGGAAGATCACATGTGGAGGATTTTTATGCAACAAGCCATACAGTCCTACAAATCCCTTCCAATCACATTCTATCAGTTAGAGTGCTATTACCGGCCCACCTTTAACTGCAAGCCAGCCTGGGAGTTGAAGAATAGCTATTAGCCAGGAAGAAAAGGAAACGAGTTTTGATGAACTGCTTGTAAACTCTGCCATGCTAAATACCTTAATCCTATGGATTTTTTTTTTTTTTAATTTTTAACAGTGAGATATACATCCACAAAAGTACATAAAACATACATGTAAGGTTTAAAAATAATTTTGAATTAACACCTGTGTAACAGCCACCCACATTTAAATTAAAAAAGGAACAATGCCAGTACTCTTTGCTCCTGCCAGATTATACTCCCCCCTCTCCCCACATAGGTAACTACTATCCTGGCTCTCGTGGCAATACTTTCCTAGATGTATTATTCTATATGTCAACAGCTATTAAGGCATTCTGAACAATATAGTTCTTACCATTTTTTTAATTTTATTTAAGAGCAATCATACTGTATATATTTTTCTTTCTGTTATATTTATGATTCATCCCTTTTTTATGAATACTTTATTTACATTGCTGTATTATAATGTCATATTAAGAATATATCCTATTTTATTTTCCTTAAATTATGGACTTATGGCAGTTTCTGGTTTTGAATATTATAAACAAAGAGGGTGTGAACTTTTTGTGTATGCATGGTTCAAAAGTTTACCTGCTCAGGAAAGGAATTGCTGGGTCACATGGTATGTTTCAGAATTGACTCGACAGCAATGGATTTGGTTTTGATTTTTTTTTTTCTTAGTGATATGTTTACATTCAGCTTGACTAAAAAATGCCAAACTAGCTTCCCAAAATGGCTGTATAATTACAAACTTCTATCATGGTATGAGAATCCCCACTGTGCCATATCCTTGAAAACAAAATTGTTAGATAATTTTTCTAACTTTTCCAAATCTGATGAGTGTGTAATTATATCTTAAGTGGTTTCAATGAGGGCTCCCCTGATTATCAGTGCATGTTTTCCTAATAGTGAAGATGAGTGTCACTTCTTATGTTTATAGACTATTTGAAGTTTCTTTTTACCCAAGCGTTTGTAGAAATAGTCTATAATTTTTTCTAATGAGTTTTCTATTTCTCATTTGTTTGTGGAAATACATATATTGTGGGAGTTTGTCAGTTATATGTGTTGCAAATACTTTCCCTATTCAAGAGTTTGTTTTGACTTCTGTGTTTAACTTTATGTTGTTTTTTGATGAACAGAAGTTCTTATTTTTAATGTAGTCAAACTATTATTTATTAATTTGTGGTTAGTGCTTTTTGGATCGTGTATAAGGAAATATCCCTACCATTGTTGCCGGAAAATTTTTTTCTAAGAGCTCTATAGTTTTGCCTCTCACATTCAGATGTTCCTGAAATACACTTTTGTTTAGGTTTTGGGTAGCACTCCAATGATTTTTTTTTCTCATATCAATATCTAATTTTTTCATCATCATTTGTTGAATATTCCATTCTCTTCCCAATATATACTATGCCACCTCCGTCAGACACCAAATGTCTTAAGTACTTGAGAGTCTATTTCTGAACCCAGTTCTGTTCAATTTCCTACTACCTTAGTTGTTATAAAAAAAAATAGATCTGTAATTTTAATTACTATAAGGCAAGCTCCATCAACCTCTTCTCTAAAAGTGTATTGGCTTTATGTTAATTTTTGACTGGTAAGGGTCTTACTCTCAAGCAGTATTTTTTGGGTTCTTCAGAGGCACCTGTCAAAGAATTTACCCTGCACCACTCTCTTGCAAAATTTTGTGACTGTTTGCAAGACTCCTTTCTATGGCTCTCCTTATACCACTAACCCTTTCTCTAAAAGGCCTAAAATCCTGGATTGAGTCCATTCAACATGATTCATGCCTGAACACCTCCCACAGATTCAGTGCGGCCCATAAGAAACACCAGCATTTTTTCCGCTGAACTACTAAAGTTAAATCCTTCCTTCCTATTCTATCAGGGGCAGTTCTTCTATTTGGTCTTTAGATTTTTTTGACTGAAAATCTAGTCCCAGTTCTATGGTTCTCCTTCTTCTGAATTCCATAAAACAGATTTCAAATGTCCAGCTGGTTTCTTGAACCACTCACTCCCCTTCCACCTTTCAGATGAAAATCAGGCTGTGGAGCATGAGGAATGGTTACACAACCCTAAACTCAGAGCATTCAGGCCAAATGCTCCAGAACAAATGCCCTTTACAAATTTTTTTCCTGATTATTCTTTTCTCCTCTTATATAACTTGGAAGTAAATGTGGAGCCAAAGTTCTCAGAAGTTCAGGATCACTCATGACCATGACATGAACAGATTGCCTGGAACGTGTCCTGTGGCTTGTGAGGGTATTTACCCCCTCTCTTGGGAATTTCTATCCAAGGTACAAAGAAATTTCACATTTAATAACATGTTTCTCTGTATCATTTGCATTTTTAATCAAAACTAACAGTATATTACTGCAGATATATTCAATTAAAATCTATTAACTCCAGAAGAGGTCATGAACCATTACAATGTACAAAAGAAACATATTTAAAATAGACATAAAAAATTATGCCTACTAATGTGAATCAACTAATTTGAGCTTAATTACAGGCAAGAATTATGACATATGTTGGCTAATCTATGACCAGCTACTGAGTAGCAAGTAATTTGAAACACTGCACATTTAATGTAAAAATGATCTAACATACAAGGTAATTTTTATAGCACAGCTGTATTATCCAATCAAACAAAAATAACTTGATATCTCCATTTTTCTTAGTCATTACTCCTTTAAGTAATTCCCATACACTAGCCAGTGTTTCTATGCTCTTCAAAAATAATATGTCCATTCACAACTCCATAACTTTGAATGACCTCTGCCCAAAAGGTACCTTTAGTTCTTATTTGCCAACAAATATTTGAATTATATCTTTTAGATCAAGCATAAATGCTATTACTTCTACTAACCTTCCCCTGGACCAATGAGCAACATCATGATAAATGGAGAAAAGATTGAAGTTGTCAAGGATTTCATTTTACTTCCACAATCAACAGCCATGGAAGCAACAGTCAAGAAATCAAAAGTGCATTGCATTGGGTAAATCTGCTGCAAAGAACCTCTTCAAAGTGTCGAAGAGCAAAGATGTCACCCTGGCACCTGACCCAAGCCATGGTATTTTCAATCACATCATATGCATGTGAAAGCTGGATGATGAATAAGGAAGACCGAAGAAGAGTTGATGCCTTTGAATTGTGGTGTTGGTGAAGAATATTGAATATACCATGGACTGCCAAAAGAACCAACAAATCTGTCTTGGAAGAAGTGCAGCCAGAACGCTCCTTAGAGGCAAGAATGGCGAGACTGCGTCTTACATACTTTGGAAATGTTGTCAGGAGGGATCAGTCCCTGGAGAAGGACGTCATGCTTGGCAGAGTACAGGGTCAGTGGAAAAGAGGAAGACCCTCAGTGAGGTGGATTGACACAGTAGCTGCAACAATGAGCTCAAGCATAATAGCGATTGTAAGGATGGCTCAGGGCCCGGCAGTGTTTCATTCTGTTGTGCCTAGGCTGGCTATAAGTCGGAACTGACTTGACGGCACCTAACAACAACAACAACAACAACCTTCCCCTGTTTCACCAAAGAAGGGTTATTTACCTTATTGTTGAGGCCAGGGCACTACACTCATGATCTACAATAGCACCTAACAGGTTGTATTATAACAATTTGACTATTTCCTGTATTAGACAATTATTCATCTGTCAGTTTGTTGTACTGTGGTGGTGGAAGCTATGCCACTGGTATTTCAAACACAAGCAGAGTCACCCATGCTGGACATCAAGGACATCATACCTGAAGAAAGTAAAAGGCCATTAAAAAGAAAAGACAAGACTAAAATGGATGTCAGAAGAGACTCTGAATCTTGCTCTTGAATGTAGAGTAGCTAAAGAGAACAGAAGAAAAGATGAAGTAAAAGAGCTGAACAGAAAATATCAAAGGGTACCTCGAGAAAACAAAGTAAAGTATTAAATTAAATGTGCAAAGACCTGGAATTAGCAAACCAAAAGGGAAGAACATGCTTGGCATTGCTCAAGGTGAAAGAACTGAAGAAAAAAATCAAGTATCAAGTTGCAATATTGAAGTATTCTATGGGCAAAATATTGAACGATGCAGCAATCATCAAAAGACGATAGAAGGAACACAGACAATCACTGTACCAAAAAGAATTGGTTGTGTTCGGCCATTTCAGGAGGTAGCATAAGATCAAGAACCTAAGGTATTGAAGGAAGAAGTCCAAGCTTCACTGGAGGCATTGGCAAAAAAAAACAGCTTCCAGGAATTGACAAAATATCATTTAAGATGTTTCAACAAATAGATGCAATGCTGGAAGCATTCACTTATCTATAGCAAGAAATCTATACCTGATCAACCAGCTGGAAAAGATCCGTATTTATGCCTATTCCAAAGAAAGGTGATCCAACAGAATGCAGAAATTATGGAACAATAATATCATTAATATCATGCACAAGTAAAATTTTGCTGAAGATAACTCAAAATGATTGCAGCAGTACATCAACAGGGAACTGCTAGAAATTCAGAGGAGGACGTGGAACAAGGGATGTCATTGCTGAGGTCAGATGAATCTTGGCTGAAAACAGAGAATAACAGAGAGGTGTTTACCTGTGTTTTTGTTGACTATGCAAAGGCATTTGACTCTGTGGATCATAACAAATTACGGATAACATTGCAAAGAATGGGAGTTTCAGAAAGCTTAATTCTAGAACACTTAATGTGGAACCTGTACATATACCAAGAGGCAGTTGTTTGAACAGAATGAGGGGCTAGTGTGTGGTTTAAAATCAGGAAAATTGTGTGTCAGGTTTTTATCCTTTCACCATGCTTATTCAATCTGTATGCTGAGCAATAATTAGAAAAGCCAGACTATATGAAGAAGAAGGCAGCATCAGTATTGGAAAAAGGCTCATTAGCACCCTTGATATGCAGGTGACACAACCTTGCTTGCCGAAAGTGAAGGAGACTTGAAACACTGATGAAGAACAAAGACTACAGCCTTAAGTATGGATTACACTTCAACATAAAGAAAGCAAAAATCCTCACAACTGGATCAATAAGCAACATCATGATAAACGGAGAAAATATTGAAGTTGTCAAGGATTTAATTTTACTTGGATGCATAATCAATGCACCTGGAAACAGCAGCTGAGAAATCAAACAACATATTTCACTGGACTAATCTGCTGCAAAAGACCTCTTTAAAGTGTTAAAAAGCAAAGATATCATTTTGAGGACTAAGGTGTACCTGACTCAAGCCATGGTATTTTAAATCACCTCCTCTGCATGCGAAAGTGGGACATGAATAAGGAAGGCTGAAGAAGAATTGATGCATTTGAATTATGGTATTGGCAAAGACTATTGAATATACCATGGGCTGCCAGAAGAATGAACAAATCTGCCTTGGAAGAAGTATAGCCAGAATGCTCCTTAGATGGGAGGATGAGGCAATTTTATCTTCAGTACTTTGGACACGTTATCAGAAGGGACCAGTTCTTGGAGGCTTCATGCTTGTCAAAGCAGGGCTTTGAACCCCGTTTGTTCTAGTTTTAAGCTTCTGCTGAAAATATGTGTTTCTAGCATGTTCCTGCTGAGAATTTGCATTTCCACCCCAGATGTACTGAATCATAATCTACATTTTAACAAGATCTCCAGGCGATTCTTATGAATAACTTCCTGGGAATTAGAGACATAAATCTCAACAGGTGTTCGAACCAGAAGGAACAAATTCAAAGCCCTGTGGTAGACAGTCAGCAGAAAAGAGGAAGACCCTCAATGAGATAAATTGACACAGTGGCCACAAAAATGGGGTCAAACATAACAAAGATTGCGAGGATGGCACAGGACTGGACAGTTTTTGTTCTGTTGTACATAGGGTCACTACAAGTCAGAATCGATGTGACAGCACATAACAACAGCTACCTCTATTAGGCAGAGATTATATCATCCTCAGAGTAAAGCATCTGAAATATTATTAGTACCTTAATAAATATTTAATGACTTAATGAAAGCATCATATCTCCTCTCTTGGAGGCCAGCTTTAGGGAGATGAGTGTCCAGTTTTCAGTTCTGGGACAGGCAGTGTAGGATACTTGTAGCAACCGAAAGTAAGTAAAATCAGAGTGTATGGAGGAGTCTGTTTTAGACAGAGTCTTCCAGGTTGTAATGAAAAAAGTTATATTCAAATTATTTCCAGTGATGGTGGTTTGTGGTACAAAAATATAAGGAAACAAAGAAAAGCCTATCAAGTCGTAGTCAGTTCTCATGAAGAGCCAAAGCAGTAGTTATTGCTTGGCTGTTCTGGACTCAACAGAAATTGTAGCGGCTCAGCAGTAGTTTCACTAACTCAGTAGCAGCTTTGGTGACCCAATTCATTTTTCAAGTGGACATCCAGTTCTTACTACTTGAGTGACCTCACAACCCAGAACCTTTTGCCTCAGAATTTTTCTAAGCCGGGTCTGTGTATATTTCCTCTTCCTCAAATCTTGGCTTTTCTAAAAATCTGCCTCTGCCTCTGCCTCATCTGCCCTCTTTTTGTACATCTCAACTCTAAATTTTTTAAGATTGCATTTTGTAGAATTTTCCCTAGTGGGTGGAATCTCTATACCAGGTCACCTTACAGGCTACTGGACTTCTTGCATATAGCCTGTAGATAGTTCCCTCTAATCACATTATCATTGCTAACAAGTCAATTTTGGTGTAGTAAGATCATTTGACACCAAGTAGGCAAAATCTGAAGAAATAAAATGCCTATGTCTGCATATCTTAGAATCACTGAAGGTGGCATATAAGTATTATATAATGCACAGTAACATATATAGACACTAGACAGCAACAAGAATAAAAACCAGAAAAAAAAAAAAGTTCCATGGTCAAGTCAAAAGGAAATGAACACAGCTGGATATAGTATGAAGCTAGATAGACCTGGAATGAGTTAAAAACACAAATTTGAGTAAAAGCATAGTGAAGGGGTCATTGAAAATTTTAATGGGAAGATGAAGGGGCCCAGTGTACCCATTTAATGACTGCCAGAAACAAATAACTTGAGTGAGTTGGGTTGATTAAAAACATACCTCGGTTTGTGGAAAGTTGTATTTAGAGTATAATTCCTGGGTATTGATGTTCTTGATGTTCTCAATAATAGGTGTAGGAAATGTATATCTGTGTATGAGTGTGTATATGTGTATATATACATAAAAATAAGTTCATATTCATATTTGAAGTTCAAACATTGTATTGCAGCATTTTAGGAAAAGTGTTTGGTATTACATTTTTAGCATGACAACGTTAAAAACTTTACTTCCTGTTAAAATTAACTTCTTCAGTTAATATTTTCATCACTAATATACAGAATGAAACATAAGATTTCCTTGTTATTCTTCTCGTTCTTAGAAAATATCTTTCTTGAGATGTATAGGCAGAGTTCTGTGTACAGAAGTTACTTTAAATAATTATTTTCTTTGGTTTATTGTTCCAGCTATCTATCACAAACTGACCTAAACTTAGTGTCTTCAAACAAAACAAAAAATCATTTACTTTGTCCATAAAATAACTTGTCTGTTTCCAATGCAGCATATCTGGGGTAACTAAATGGACAGCTTGGGGGGCTGGATTCATAAAGGCCTCCTTACTCTCATTTTTGGTGGCTGATGCCAGCTGTTGGCTGAGGTGCTATACGTAGCTTCACCATTTGCTGCTTGGCTTCTTTACCTCACAGTAGCTCACAGAAAATTAGTTAAATATTTTACATGATGGCTTGGACCTCAACAGTGCATGTGCTGAGAGAAAGAGAACCAGATGGAAGCTATAACAGATTTTATGATCTAGCCCTTTCCTCCATATACTATTCATTAGAAGCATGTCACTAAAGCCAGCCCATATCCAATAAAAGGGTAATTAGATTGCACTTTTTGAAGAAAGGAGTATCAAAGAATCTGCAGACATATTTTAAGAGAGTTGTGTTACCAAACATAGTGATAATTGTGAGCATGGTGCAGGACCAGGCAACATTTTGTCCTGTTATACGTGAGGTTATACATGAAGTCGCTATGAGTCAGAGTTGACTCAAGAGCACCTAACAACATGGTATCAATTTGATGTAGAATTATTCACTTCTTTCAGTGTGTTTTTAATTTTATGTTTGCTATCCTTTGTTTGGAAACCCTGATGACGTAGTAGTGAAGCGCTATGGCGGCTGACCAAGAGGTCGGCTGTTCAAATCCACCAGGTGCTCCTTGGAAACCATATGGGGCAGCTCTACTCTGTCTTATAGGGTCACTATGAGTCAGAATCAGCTTGACAGGAATGGGTTTTGGGTTTTTATCCTTTCTCTTTTCCCTCTAGTTAATTTCATTATTTGTATGTATAAAATATGCATATTGTTCAAAATTCAAAACTGTATAAAAATATATGTTCAGAAAAGCCTTCCTCGCATTCCTATACCATCCACCTTATTTTCCCCACCTATCTTTAGGATGCTTTTTCTATTGGTTTACAGTTTTACATTACAATTTTTTTTTTTTCCATAAATAAGGAGATACATATACAGGTATAACTCAGAGATATTGCAGTTTGACTCTAGACCACCACAATAAAGCGAATATCACAATAAAGTGAGTCACATGAATTTTTTTGTTTCCCAACGCGTATAAGTTATGCTTGCCCTATATTGTAGTCTATTATGTGTGCAATAGCATTATGTTTTTAAAAAACAATGCACATACCTTAAAAAAAAAATACTTTATTGCTAAAAAATGCTAACTATCATCTGAGCCTTCAGTGAGTTGCAATCTTTTTGCTGATGGAGGATCTTGCCTCGATGTTAATGGCTGCTAACTGATCAGGGTGGTGTTTGCTGAAGGTTGAGGTAACTGTGGCAATTTTTTAAGATAAGCTAATGAAATATGCTGCATCAATTGACTCTTCCTTTCACCAAAGATTTCTCTGTAGCATGAGATGCTGTTTGACAGCATTTTACCCACAATAGAATTGCTTTCAAAATTGGAGTCAATCCTCTCAAACCCTCCTGCTGCCTTATCAACTAAGTTTATGTAAATTCTAAATCCTTTGTTGTCATTTCAACAACGTTCATAGCATCTTCACCAGGAGTAGATCCGTCTCGAGAAGCCACTTTCTTTTCCCAACCACAAGAAGCAACTCCTCATTCATTAAAGTTTTCTCATGAGATTGCATCAATTCAGTCACGTCTTCAGGCTCCGCTTCTAATTCTAGTTTTATTGTTATTTCCACCACATCTGCAGTTACTTCATCCACTGAAGTCTTCAACCCCTTAAAGCCATCCATAATGGTTGGAATTAACTTCTAAACTCTTGTTAATATTGATATTTTGCTCTCCTCCTATGAATCATGAAAGTTCTTAATGGCATCTAGAATGGTGAATCCTTTCCAGAAGGCTTTCAATTTATTTTTCCCGTATCCATCAGCAGAATCACTATCTATGGCAGCTGTAGCCTTACAAATATATTTCTTAAATAATAAGACTTGAAGGATGACATTACTCCTTTATCCACGGGCTGTTTTGGTAGCAGGCATGAAAACAACATTAATCTCATTATACATCTCTGTTAGAGGTCTTGGGTGACCAGGTACATTGTTAATGAGCAGTAATATTTTGAAAAACCTGTTGCTGTCCAGTCGATTCTAACTCATAGTGACCCTATAGGGCAGAGTAGAAATGCCCCATAGGGTTTCCAAGGAGTGGCTGGTGGATTGCAACTGCTGATCTTTTGGTTAGCAGCTGAGCTCTTAACCACCGTGCCACCAGGGCTCCAATATTTTGAAAGGAATCTTTTCTTTTCTTTTCTGAGCAGTAGGTCTCAACTGTGGTCTTAAAATATTTAGTAAATCATATTGGAAACAGAGGTGCTATCATCCAGGCATTGTAGTTCCATTGATAAAGCACAGAGTAGATTTATCATAATTCTTAAGGGCCCTAGGATTTTCAGAATGGTAAATGAGGCATTGGCTTCAACTTAAAGTCACCAGCTATATTAGCCCCTTACCAGAGAGTCAGCCCGTCCTTTGAAGCTTTGAAGCAGGACACTGACTTCTTCTCTCTAGCTATGAATGCCCTACATGGCATCTTCTTCTAATATAAAGCTGTTCGGTCTATATTAAAAATCCGTTGTTTGGTGTAGCCACCATCAACAGTCATCTCAGCTAGGTCTCCTGGGTAACGTTGTTTGGTGTAGCCACCGTCAGCAATCATCTTAGCCGGGTCTCCTGGATAATGTTGTTTGGTGTAGCCACCGTCAGCAATCATTTCAGCTAGGTCTCCTGGATAACGTTGTTTGGTGTAGCCCCCTTCAGCAATCATCTTAGCTAGGTCTCCTGGAGAACTTGCTGTAACTTCTACATCAGCACTTGCTGCCTCACTTTGTACTTTTATGTTATGGAGATGGTTCCTTTCCTTAAACCTCATGAACCAACCCTCTACTAGCTTCCAACTTTTCTTGTGCAGCTTCCTCACCTTTGTTGTCATTCACAGAATGAAGAGAGTCAGGGCTTGGCTCTGGGTTAGGTTTTGGCTTAAGGAAATGTTGTGGCTGGTTTGATCTTCTTTCTATCCAGACCACTAAAACTTTCTCCATATCAGCAATAAGGTTGTTTCGCTTTCTTATCATTCCTGTGTTTACTAGAGTAGCGCTTTTCATTTCCTTCAAGAACTTTTCCTTTGCATTCACAATTTGGCTAACTGTTTAGCACAAGAAGCCTAGCTTTCAACCTGTTTCAGCTTTCAAAATGCCTTCCTCACTAAGCTTAATCATTTCTATCTTTTGAACATAAATGAGAGATGTGCTACTCTTCACTTCACTGAACACTTAGAGGCCATTGTAGGGTTATTAATTGACCTAATTTCAATATTCTAGGTTTCCAGGGAATATGGTAACCCTAGGAGAGGGACAGAGATGTGGGAATAGCCAGTCAATTAAGCAGTCAGAACACATTCAACATTTATTAAGTTTGCTGTCTTATATGGGCATGGTTTGTGGTGTCCCAAAACAATTACAATTGTGACATCAAAGATTGCTGTTCACAGATCACCATTACAGATATAATAATAATGAAAAAGTTTAAAACATTGCAAGAATTACCAAAATGTAACACAGAGACACAAAGTGAGCACATGCTGTTTGAAAAATGGCATCAATAGACTTGATTGTCACAGGATTGCCGCAAACCATCAATTTGAAAAAACACAGTATCTGTGAAGCACAATAAAGCGAAGCACAGTAAAACGAGGTATGTTTGCATATGAAGTTCCTATTTACCTTCCTGTTATGCAAAAAAATGCATACTTTTTTTTTTTAATTAAAGAAGTTGTTGATTCCAAGACTAGATCAGAGAAAGTACACGTGAGCCTAAGACATCTTGTTTTTCCAGAAACAAGGAAGCCACTCAATTCTAATGGGACAGCACCCAAAAGGCACATGAGCTAGTTTAGAGGGGTTTCCCCCAGTCCTATGTGAGGCAATTTGAGCATCAAAACAAAAATAACAAAAGCAATTGATTATAAAACATTAAACAAATTAGAATATATGACTCAACCTAGCTATTTCCAAAAAGAAAGAGGAGAATTCATTTACCATCACTGGAAGTGATTATTATACCAATCAATGTCTTGCTCTGAAAACTGGCTTAAGAAAACAATATTTACCTCCCTTTTGAGGTTGATACAGTATACAGTGCCCAAGTGACCAAAATTAGCATTGGTCATAACGAAGTAACCTCATATATATGCCTACTGATGAAACATACAACACCAACCATGAGGTATTCTTGACAAAAATATTTAACCTGAAAGTAATCAAAGCTTTAGATATAATTTCTTTTAGAGGAAATATCGATAAAGAACAAGTTAAATGATGAAATAAGGAAACAATAATACAAATAAAGACTGTGGGACATTCTAGCCTTGTTAGTCTTATTTATCAAAAGCAGTCGATGTCATAATGAAAGAAAAGTTTAAGGAAATAAACTGAATGGAATGAATGAAACTTGATTGTGTCCTAGTTCAAAGCAAAATTATAAATGACAGAATTCGGACAATGGGGGAAAATTGAACGTTCAGGATATTAGGAAACTGTTAATTCCTTACGTACGATAATGAAAGTGCGGTTATGTAAAAAAAAAAGTTCTAATTTTGGAGAGATATATTATTGAGGGGTACAAGATTTTTATGCCTACAACTACTTTCAAATCAATCAGCAAAGTGTGTGTGTGTGTGTGTGTGTATATATATATATACACACACTTATATATATATGGAAATCCTGGTTGCATAGTCATTAAGTGCTATGGCTGCTAACCAAAGGGTCGGCAGTTCGAATCTGCCAGGCGCTCCTTGGAAACTCTATGGGGCAGTTCTACTCTGTCCTACAGGGTCGCTATGAGTCAGAATTGACTTGATAACACTGGGTTTGGTTTTGGTTTATGTGTGTGTATATATATATATATACACACACACACACACACATACATTGGAAGCCCTGGTGGTGTAGTGGTTAAGTGCTACAGCTGCTAACCAAAAGGTTGGCAGCTGGAATCTGCCAGGGGCTCCTTGAAAACTCTATCCAGCAGTTCTACTCTGTCCAATAGGGTCACTGTGAGTCGGAATTGACTCGACGGCACTGGGTTTGTTTTTTTTTAGATATATTCGTATATATAAAATTCATAAATATATGTGTAAATGTATTTGCATAGATATATAAAATATGGAAAGAATAATTGTCAAATAAGGAACTGCTATATGGATGGGCATTATTCTATTCACATGTTCTGCTATGCGTTTGAATCTTTATATAATAAAATTGAGAAAAAGACAAGATTGAAAGAAAAGACTAAATTGATGCTTTTCGTGCCAACATTTTATGAAGGAATTTTTTTCCTATTATTTTAGACATAGTTTAAGTTTATACCTGTATGAGATGAAACAAAAAATTAGAAACTATTGTTCTTATTTCATCATGTCTTACTTGAGTTTGAATCTTTCCATTATTCATCGTAAATATTGAACATTTGATGTCTGGCCAGGACGTTGACAGTATTAATGTGTTAATGTCGCCATAATTTTCTGAACTTCTTAGATAAGAAGTGCTATGCAATTGAGAAGTATTATTGTCATGGTAATTATCATTATTAACCTTTCACCGTACTTTATATTTGAAAGCGCTTGGCGATTATTTTTATCAGCTATTATTAACGTCTTTTCCAGAGCACACTTCAGGTTGATTAACCACACTCCTGCCCTGATTATTCAATTTCTGTACAAGGCTTTCCTCCAAGTGCAGTTAGAATTTACTGTTTTAAGCCTTCCATTTGTATTTCAAATCTAGAGATTTTCCAAAAGTTATCTTTGAGATAAAAGTACTTACAAGTAATTCCATTTTGCTCTCTAATGGATTTTAGATGAGTTATTATTTTTATTTGAGGCAATGGTCCCTTAGAGGTTATACAATTCAATTTGTGAAGAAAATTGCCAGATTTTACTCACATTTTATTCGTATCTCTCAAATCCGTCACCTTCTTGCTATCCCTAGGATGGTAAAAAAAAAAAAAAAAAAAAAAGGATGGTAGATTTAGTTTATTCGTTTATTGTTAAATCCTTCATTATTTCTTTTACAAAGACCCAAAGAATAAAAGAACAATGTCTTTGGTATAAGAGAGCTGTCTGTAATTCCTGAATCCATCATTACTTAACTTTAGGTCTGATTAACCTTGGTGCATCTCAGTTTTTTTATCTGTAAAAAGGGGAAAATCCATACCTCATACTTTTTTATGAAGATTTAATGGATTTATGATTACATTTTTTAGTATCTGACACACAGTAAACATTTAATAAATTAACACACAAAAAATTTACCTCATATCTAGTCTTGTCATCCTCCCGTTTATCATCCAAACATGTGGTAGGGTTGTCTCTAAACTGTAAATTTGAAAATATTATTTTTATTGCTTAAAATTTTTCAGTGGGTTCCTGTTACCTAGTAAAGGATGAAGTCCCAATTTGTTTAGTATAGTACACAAGGCCTACTCAGTCTTATGAAAATATTATATTCTACCATTTCTGCTTATGTTCATTTATTTACAAAGGATGCTGAACTATATGAAGCTAACCAATACTGGTAGCCTTCCTGGGAAGTCATTTCAAGCACTGTTCATTTTTTTAAACACAATATATTGTAATCTGACCCTACAAATGCAAGTAAATTTCCTTTAGTAAGCCAGATTTGGGCTGCCCCGCATGTGCGGAAGGGCCAGCTGTGACCACTAATTGACCTCAACAGTGGACTCAGCAACAGGCGGAATGAGCCAGAAGGAAAATCATCGCTATTCTGAAGTGAAAGATCTGACAAGAACCACGTAACCTCCTGTTTCCTGGCCACCTGCTAGAGTTTTCCCTCCTCACTATGCCTGCATGGCCACCATCCTCCTGCCCAAATCGTATATAAACCCTGCTTTCACACAGCTTAGGAAGTCAGATCGGAGGAACTTCCTCCGAGCTCCTTGATCTGTGTATTGCAATAAACTTGCTTTCTTAAAGATCAGTGTCCAGATTATTGGCAAGTCTGAGTGCACCAGACAAGGACCCACCTTCCCAGGTTCAGTAATAATATCTTGTGGAACCCTGGTGGCACAGTGGTTAAGAGCTCGGCTGTTAACCAAAAGGTTGGCAGTTGGAATCCACCAGCTGCTCCTTGGAAACCCTATGGGGCAGCTCTACTCTGTCCTATAGAGTCACTATGAGTCGGAATCAACTTGGTGACAATGGATTTGTTCTTTTTTTTGTTTTTTGTTTTTAATATATATGTATGATGTATATATAATATACATATCCTGTAAAAGCTTTGCACTTGCCATGCATACAGATATACAAAGTGTTCTTGACAAAACCCTTCAGCAAAAGCTTTCCCTAATATTTTCCTCTCCATTGTGCTTTCATGGCATCCTATTCCTATTCTGCCCATCCCTTGAATTTCTATAAACTCCCTTTCTTCCTTTGACTGTGAACACTTGAATGGTAGAGCCTCTATTACATCATCTTTTGTTTACAAAATATTTGTCTCAGTAGTTGTCAGTATCTAATTTCCCTGGTACTTAACCAAAAGACGTAATTTAAATAGAACCACTAATCTATAACTGTCTGAAAAAGTCTTCTTCATCAGCATCAGATGATGCTCTTTTCTTTACTATGTTACTGGGGATTTCTAACAACTACCCCACTGACGGAGCAGTGGTTAGGTGCTGGGCTGCTAACCTAAAAGTCAGCAGTTCAAATCCACCAGCTACTCCTTGTAAGCCCTACGGGCAGTTCTACTCTGACCTATAGGGTCACTATGAGTTGGAATCGACCCAATGGCAACAAGTTAGGTTAGGTTTACCCCACTCACCAAAACGGATCATTTTCTTACTAGAACTGTCGTTAAAAATACATGCTATTTAGTGCCAGAAAATCTTAGTCATTTATGATTTTCTTTTCCATCACTAATTAGATTAGCCAGTTGTAACATTAGAAAATTCAGAAAAATCATCTCTAAATTTGAAATAAGGCAAACAATATTTTAATTGGTGGTGGAGGAGAAATATAAGAGAAAGAACAGTGTGTGTATATATACATATATATATTTATATGCATATTTTTTGGTTACAGCACGCTAAAGAATTCCTCAGCTGCTGTGGGTCAATGTGTAAAGAGCTCACATTTTTATACTACTTCAGTGTATTTTCGTTATGTACAATATAATGGTTACAAGCATGGGCTTTGGAGCAAACTAGTTCAGATTAGAGTCCCATGTTCAATGCTTACTAGGTCTGTGCCTTAAGAGAAAGTAAATAACCTATGAGTATCAGTTTTCTCATCTAAAATATGTATGTAAACATGATATCAAACTCATATAATTTCTGTGCTATTTAAATAAGAAAATATGCATAAAGTATTTCATAATGGGAGACACATAACAGGGACTCAATCATGGTAACTACTACTAATAAAATAATTATTACAATCTACCCATTCAAAAGTCATAAAGCAAGTGTTATGCTATACAGGTAAGGATATCAAATCTCAAGAAGCATTAATAACTTTCCTAAAGCTGATAATAATTAATGATGACAAGATTCAAACTTCAGCCTTATGATTCCTTTTTCAGCACACTTTATAATTTTCCATTCTGCTTCTGGCTTATGAAGATTCCAGGCAAGGGATGAAAAGATCTTTACTGGGTGCCCAAGACAAGTACCTTAGAAAGGGAAGAAGGAAAAAACTCTAAAGCAAAATTCATGTGTTCCTCAAATTTGCCCTTTGTATGTTATCTAAAAATTGATGCTGCTTAAAGAATCATCACCAGTATGGCACAATGTTAAGTGTGGATGTGAAAAGATACTACCAAATAGTACAAATAATTTATTCTTTAATAAAATATTTAATAATACCAATACTCATCTGTCAGTTTGTCCTACTGTGGTGGCTTACATGCTGTTGTGATGCAGGAAGCTATGCCACAGGTATTTCAAATACCAGCAGGGTCTCCCATGGCGGCCAGGTTTCAGAGCAGCTTTGAGACTAAGACAGACTAGGAAGAAGGACGTGGTGGTCTACTTCTGAAAAACTGATGAGTGATAACCTTATGAATAGCAGTGGAACATTGTCCGATATAGTGCCAGAAGATGAGCCCATCACATTGGAAGGCACTGAAAATATGACTAGGGAAGAGTTGTCTCCTGAAAGTAGAATCAGCCTTAATGACTTGGATGGAGTCAAGCTTTCAGGACCTTTATTTGCTGATGTGGCATGACTCATGAGAAGAAATAGGTGCAAATATCCATTAATAATTAGAGCATGGAATGTACAAAGTATGAACCTAGGAAAACTGGAAGTCAGAAAAAATGAAATGGAATGCATAAAGATTTATATCCTCAGCATTAGTGATCTCAAATGAACTGGTATTGACCATTTTGAATCAGACAATCATATGGTCTACTATGGCGGGAATGACAAATTGAAGAGCAATCGTGTCACATTCATCGCAAAAAGAACATTTCAAGATTTATCCTGAAGGACAACGCTGTCAGTGATAGGATAATATCCACATGTGTACAAGGAAGATCAGTTAATACAACTATTATTCAAGTTTACACACCAACCACTAACGCCAAATTTAAAGAAATTGAAGATTTTAACCAAATTCTTCAGTCTAAAATTAATCAAACATACAATCAAGATGCATTGATAATTACTGGTATTAGGAATGCAAAAGCTGGAGACAAAGAAGAAGGATTAGTAGTTGGAAAATATGGCCTTTGTGATAGAACCAACACCAGAGATAGCACGATAGAATTTTGCAAGACCAACAATCTGTTCATTTCAAATGCCTTCTTCTGCCAATACAAAAGGCGACTACACATGTGGACCTTGCCAGATGCAATACATAGGAATCATACTAACTACACCTGTGGAAAGGGACAAAGGAGAAGCTCAATATCATCAGTCAGAACAAGGCCAGAAGTGGACTTCTGAACGAATTATCAACTGTTCATATACAAATTGAACACGAGCATTGTCTTAGTTATCAAGTGCTGCTATAACAGAAATACTGCAAGTGAATGGCTTTAACAAAGAGAAACTTATTTTCTCATAGTCTAATAGGCTAGAAGTCCAAATTCAGGGTATCAGCTTCAGGGGAAGCCTTTCTCTCACTGTCAGCTCTGGAGGAAGGTCCTTGTCATCAGTCTTCTCCTAGACTAGGAGCTTCTCCCTGCAGGAACCCCAGGTCCAAAGGATGCACTCTGCTTCTAGCCCTGCTTTCTTGGTTGTATAAGGTTCCCACTCTCTGCTTGCTTCCCTTTCCTTTTATGTCTGTAAGATAAAAGGTGGTGCAGGCCACACTCCAGGGAAACTCCCTTTACATTGGATCAGGGAATGTGACCTTAAAAAGAGTGTTACAATCCCACCCTAATCCTCTTTAACATAAACTTATAATCACAAAATGGAGGACAATCACACAATACTGGGAATCATGGCCTAACCAAGTTGATATATTTTGGGGGGACACGATTCAATCCATGACAACATTTAAGAAAATTCAGCCAAAATGTGGCCTTGAGTATATCCCACCTGAATTTGGAGACTTTCTCAAGAATTGATTTGATGTGTTGAACACTAATGACCGAAGACCTGACAAGCTGTGGATTGACATCAAGGGCATCATACATGAGGAAACCAAGAGGTCATTAAAAAGACAGGAAAGAAAGAAAAGACCAAAATGGATGTCAGAAAAGACTCTGAAATTTGCTTTTGAATGTAGAACAGCTAATGCAAAAGGAAGAAATGATGAAGTAAAAGAACTGAAGACTTCAAAAGACAGCTTGAGAAGACAAAATATTTATAATGACATGTACAAGGACGTAGAGTTAGAAAACCAAAAGGGAAGAACACGCTTTACATTTCTCAAGCTGAAAGAATCAAAGAAAAAAGTCAAGCCTCAAGTTCCAATATTGAAGGATTCTAGGGGGAAAATATTAAACGATGCAGGAAACATCAAAAGAAGGTGGAAGGAATACACAGGGTCACTATACCAAAAATAATTGGTCGACATCCAAACATTGCAGGAGGTAGCATATGACCAAAAACCCATAGTACTGAAGGAAGAGGTCCAAGCTGCACTGAAGGCATTGTTGAAAAACAAGGCTCTGGGAATTGGTAGAATACCAATTGAGATGTTTCTACAAATCGATGCAGAGCTGGAAGCACTCATCTGTCTATGTGAAGAAATTTGGAAGTCAGCTTCCTGTTCAGCTGACTGGAAGAGATTCAAATTTGTACCCAATCCAAAGAAAGGTGTTCCAAAGGAATGCAAAAATTATCAAACGATATCATGAATACCACACACAAATAAAATTTTTCTGAAGATCATTCAAAAGCAGTTGCAGCTGTACATCAACAGGCAACTGCTAGAAATTTGAGCTGGATTCAGAAGAGGACATGGAACAAGGGATACCATTGCTGATGTCAAATGGGTCTTAGTTGTGCAGGACCAGGCAATGTTTTGTTTTGCTGTACATAGGGTGGCTATAAGTTGAAACTGACTTGAGATCACCTAACAATAAGTAACAAAGTTCAAACAATATATTTATATAATAAATGCATGACTATAAAATAAATATAACTGAGGATGTTTCTATTAATTGAATAAGAGTTGATGTAGAAAAATGATTCTATGGAAAAAGTGTTTTTAAAGCAAGATGACAAATTGCTATTGTAAAAGATGAGGGAGAATATTCTGAGAGATGAGACTGTTCTTCTTTTGTACTTTTTACCATGTGTTACTACCATTTACCTCCCAACCATCTATCTTCATCACATTCTATCAATTTTCACAGCTTTTTTTTTTTTTTTACTCCTTAAAGTCCTAGGAAGCTATGTCCTATTCATTTTATTTTCTTTGCTATGACAGGTGATAATGTCCTTTCAGAGACTAGACTGTCTTCTTAAAAAGAACCAATTACAGTAGTCATTTTCAATATACCAGCTAAATACATTTATTGACATTACAGTGTAACAAGAATATGTTGTAGGCGTATAGTTTTCCATTTTGGTTTAGAAAATTCAGGCATTATAAAAGGAGTAGTTCATTAATTTGTAGCATTTCCCTATGATGAAAAGTAGGAGAATTATTATCTTAAATTTTCAGGTTAGGTAGTGACAGAGCAGAGATTAAGTTACTTGACCCAGATCAAAGCATGAATCAGGACAGGAATACTCAGATAACCTGAGATATAGTGTAAGACTACATAATTTGAACACTTATAGAAAAATATGAATAAAATGAGATAACTTATCACTCTATTGAACTGTGCTAAAAAAAAACTCATTGCTGTCGAGTCGATTCTGACTCATAGAGACCCTATGGGTCAGAGTAGAACTGCCCCATAGAGTTTCCAAGGAGCACCTGGTGGATTTGAACTGCCGACCTTTTGGTTAGCAGCTGTAGCACTTAACCACTATGCCACCAGGGTTTCCTTGAATTGTGCTAAAATGTAATCTTAAATTCAAGTCTATCTGATTAATTGGTGAGATCATTATGCCCATTCATTCTGTTGAATGCTGAGTGCAAACACTTTAATAAGACCTTAGCTGACATCCTATTTTAAAGCAGAATTGTAACAATTAAGTGCAATTCACTAATTTGCTTTTCCATTCTCCACCAAGGATTTTGACAACTAAAGGAAAAATTGTACTGTTACACTCATAAATATTTCTGTCTTAATTCTGTGTTTGATAGGTTGTTGGTGATTGCTTTCTTTGAGTAATCTTAAATTCAAGTCAATCTGATTAATTGGTGAGATCATTATGCCCATTCATTCTGCTGAATGCTGAGTGCAAACACTTTAATAAGACCTGCCTTATTCCAAGAGAAGTTTACAATCTACTGGGGGCTGAAAAGTGCACAATTGAAATCAAATATGATAAATGCTATAGTATATACAAAACACTCTAGTTCAAACGCCCGAAGCCTCTTATCTAGAAAGCCACTGAAGCATAGTAACTGAGATCCCTGCCTCTAGTCTCCCCTTCAAACCAAAAAACCTATTGCCATAAAGTCAAATAAGTCAAATCTGACTCATAGCGATGCTTTAGGACAGGGTTTCTAAGGCTGTCGATGGCACTAGTTTTTTTTTTTTTTTTTTTTAACCTTTACAGAAGCAGATGGCCACATCTTTATCTCACAAAGTTCTTCATGGGTTCGAACCACCAAACTTTTGGTTAGCAGTCAAATGCTTAACCACTGTGACAACAGGGCTCCTTAGTCGCTCCCCACCCACCAATTATTTAATCACTTTTCCACATTACTGCCAGAATGGTCTTTTATAAACTGTGTTTTATACACGGGTCAGATTTTATTATTCCAGACGTAAAGGTCTTTGGTGGATCTTCGTAGCATAGAGACCAGAGCTCATGCTTCTCAGCAAGATACAGGAGACTTTCTAGTCTCACCTCTATCATCTATTACCTGTTTTCTGGTGAGAGGCTACAAATGTCACAATACATCTTTCCTGATCACTCTTTGTGGAATGTCCTTTCCATACATTTTAGCCTAACTCACTTTATTTCTACTCTTTCTTCACTATTCAGTTAGGGTTTATCTCTTCTAAGCAACCTTCGGAAGCTCCCATGTTTGCTCTAAGAGCCCATGCTTTGTGTTCTCATAACAACTTGTACCTTCTATAATACATTTGGTTATATCACAGCTGGACATATAAATTATACATGGTCAGTATGGTCACTTGGCTATTTATATCCATTCCCATCCAGCCTAGTATATCTTCCTGTCTCGCAGACTATTTTAAGTAGATTTCTGCAATTCAAATTAGATTCTCCCAATAACTTGAACTTTTATCAGATTTGAAGGCCAAGTGAAGCCAGCTTTACACTATTTGCACTATTTACATGCAAGGGGTTTTATGCAGCAGAGTCCCAGTGTCCAGTCTTTATTTTTGAAAGCGTTGAAATACGGTTTTGGTGGAGGCAGAAGGCAGACTTTGAACTCCTTTGTCCACTCCCAGATTTCACGTAGTCGCAGCCAGATTGCAGTGGTTTCCTGATCCCAAATTCCTGATCTCTGGATCACAGATAGTTGAGTGTGTTTGAACCCAAGCATTCCAGAGACATCTCTTCATTCCCTCACTTTCCTGATCTTGGCAGAGTTAATAGCTCTCTGGCAGGTCAGGTCTGTACCATTTTGGGGAATCGTTTCAAGAGACGCAGCCTAGAACCCATTCCTCCAGCCCTGACTTCATAAGCACCTAATTCATTATACTAAATTCCCTGTTCTGTGTCCTGGCAGAGTTTTGGGACCAGAACTGGTTGCAGGCAACAACATATCCTCAAGGAAGGGAACCTAGGTATGGCTACCTACCTGGTCACATTAAATTTAAAGGTAATGAGGTTGAGAGTAGTACTGGAAAGTGGGTGCTGGTGGTCCATAAAAGACATGATGTCTTAGTTTCTTAAAAGAAGTGCTATAACAAAATAGCACAAAGTGAGTGGCTTTAAAAAACAAAAATGCATTCTCACACAGTTCTGGAGCCTAAAAGTCCAAATCAAGGTGTTATGGATTGTGTCCCCCAAAAATATGTGTTGTAAATCTTAAACCACCATACCCATGGATGTAATTCTATTTGGGAATAGGACTTTCTTTGTTATGTTAATGAGACCATATCAGTGTAGGGTGTGTTTTAAACCAATCACCTTTGAGATGCAAAAAGAACAGATTAGGCACAGGGAGGAAAGCACAAATGGAGGGGAAAATACACGCCACACAAAGTTTGCCTAGGAGCCAAGAACAGATGCTGAAAAGAAACAAGGACCTGCCCTCATAGCCAACAGAGAGAGAAAGCCTTCCCCTAGAGCCAGTGCCCTGAATTTGGATTTCTAGCTTCTTAAACGGTTAGAAAGTAAATTCCTGTTTGTTAAAGACATTCGTTCTGGGTATTTCTATTATAGCAACGCTAAGAAGGTAAAAACACAGGATATCAACTGTGTTGTTTCCTTCTGAGGGATTTGGGAGAGTAGCTGTTAAGGTCCTCTCTCCTAGTTTCTGTTGGCTACTGGCAATCCTTATGCATTTGCTGCTTATAGATGCTTATGTTTTGTCATTGTCATCTCACAGCATCAGTCTTTCCCCTGTGTGTCTCTTCTTGTCTGTTGTCCCTTTTTATGGAATATAACTCAGAAGGGATTAGGACTAAGATCCACCCTACTCCAGTATGACTTAACTGATAATATCTTCAAAGAAAGATCTATTTCCCCAAACAAAGTCACTTTCACAGGTACAGGGGTTAGGACATAACATATCTCTTGGGGGGACACAATTCAATCTATAACAGAGGGCAAGTCAGTAACTTAAATTACTTGGAATGAAACACCAACTGAATATAAGAGCTGTTGTTTCCTGTAGCGAAGCTTGACTGATACACCTTAAAAGCAAAAGCTGTGCAGTTGCCATCTTTTATCTATGGCCCCTAACAAAGATCCTGGCACATAGTCACATAGCATGAAAATTTATGTATCTGAAATGAGTGATATGTTCTGCTGGAGTTGTCTTAAACATCTTCCAGAATGAACTTAAATTTGACCTGGATATTGAAGAATTTCAGTTAATATTTTAGAGGAATAGAAGCTCAAAAAGACAAGGCATGCCTGGGAAATAGCAAGTAGTTCTGCGTAATTGTATTAGCAGATCTTTGAAAGGTGTAATGAGAGATTATGAAGAAATTTTAATTCTGAAGAACATAGTAATCACACTAAACCCAATATCATACTCAACTATTTTGTTTTTTGTTTTCAGAAATTTCTCCTGATGTGTTGTAACCAACTTCTATAAATCCTCTACTCTGTCATTCCTAATCCTATACCAGGAATACTCTCATAATAACATTATTAGACCAGTGTTTTTCCTTTTAGAACACTGCTGTTTTCTCAACAAATATAAAGCAAAACAAAATTGAGAACAATTCTTTTCTCTTAAAAAAAATCTTTTTCGGCAATATTTTGTATTTTTTTCTTAAAATATATCTATTTTCACTCTTTCTGAATTATTAAATCAGAAATGACCTTTTCCTTCTATGACGTTGAATTCTTTTCACATTTACCTTCAATGTGACTATTTTAAAACTTAGGGAATTAACTTTCACACATTTTCTTTCATCTGTTAATATAACATCCAACATTTCCAAGGACTACAAGATTGATCTAAATTTAAATAAAGTGATTTTTCATGAAGTAAGGTGATTATTTTACAAAAAGATACAGGAGTTCTGTCAGTTTGTTGGGCTGTGGTGGCTTGCATGTTGCTGTGATACCGGAAGCTTTGCCATAGGTATTTCAAATACCAGCAGGGTCACCTTTGGTGGACAGGTTTTGGTGGAGCTTTCAGACTAAGACAGACTAGGAAGAGGGACCTGGCAGTCTACTTCTGAAAAAAGTTGCTCAGTGAAAACCTTATGAATAGTTTTGGAACATAGTCTGGCATAGTTCCAGAAGATGAGCCCCTCAGGTTGTAAGGCACTCAAAATATGACTGGGGAAGAGCGACCTCCTCAAAGTAGAGTCAATCTTGACTACACAGATTGAGTAAAGTTTTCTGGATCTTCATTTACTGATGTGGCATGAGACAAAGTGAGAAGAAACAGCTGCAAAAAACCATTAATAATCAGAATGTGGAATGTATGAAGTATGAATCCAGGAAAATTGGAAGTTGTCAAAAATGAGATGGCATGCATAAGCATCGATATCCTAGGCATTAGTGAACTGAAATGGACTGGTATTGGCCATTTTGAATCAGACAATCATATGGTCTACTATGCCAGGAATGACAAATTGAAGAGGAAAGGAGTCATGTTTATCATCAAAAATAATATTTCAAGATCTATCCTGAAGTACAATGCTGTCAGTGATAAGATAATATCCATACACCTACAAGGAAGACCAGTTAATACGACTATTATTCAAATTTACACATGAACCACTAATGCCAAAGCTGAAAAAAATGAAGATTTTTACCAGTTTGTGCAGTCTGAAACTGGTCAAACATGCAATCAAGATGCATTGATAATTACTGGTGTTTGGAATGTAAAGGTTGAAAACAAAGAAGGATTGGTAGTTGGGAAATATGGCCCTAGTGACGGAAAAGAAGCTGGAAATCAAATGACAGAATTTTGCAAGACCAATGACTTCTTCATTGCAAACACATTTTCTCAGCAAAATAAATGGTGACTGTACACATGGACCTCACCTAACAGAAAACGCAGGAATCAAATTGGCTATATCTGTGGACAGAGATGAAGGAGAAGTTCAACATCATCTGTCAGAACAAGGGCAGGGGCCAACTGTGTAACAGACTACCAATTGCTCATACTCAAGCTCGAGTTGAAGTTGAGGGAAATTAAAAAAACTCCACGAGAGCCAAAATATGCCCTTGAGTATACCCACCGGAGTTTGGAGACCATTTCAAGAACAGATTTGAAGCACTGAATGCTAATGACCAAAGACTAGATGTGTTGTAGAAAGACATCAAAGATATCATACACGAAGAAAACAAGAGGCATTAAAAAGACAGGAAAGAAAGAAAAGACCAAAATGGATGTCAGAAGAGACGCTGAAACTTGCTCTTGAATGAAAAGTAAAGCAAATGGAAGAAACAATGAAGTAAAAGAGCCAAACAGAAGATTTCAAAAGGCAGTTGGAAAAGACAAAATATTATAATGAAATGTGCCAAGGCCTGTAGATAGAAAACTAAAAGGGAGGAACATGCTCAGCGTTCCTCAAGCTGAGAACTGAAGAAAAAATTCAAGCCTCAAGTTGCAATTTTTTAAAGAATTGTATGGGCAAACTTTTGAATGATGCAGGAAGCATCAAAAGAAGATGGAAGGAATACACAGTCACTGTATCCAAAAGAATTGGTTAATGTTCAACCATTTCAGGAGGTAGCATATGATCAAGAACCACTGGTATTGAAGGAATAAGTCCAAGCTGCACTGGAGGGATTGGCAAAAAAACAAGGCTCCAAGAATTGATGGAATACCAATTGAGATCCTTCCACAAACAGATGCTGCACTGGAGGTTCTCAAGTGTCTATGCAAAGAAATTCGGAAGATAGATACCTGGTGAACTGACTGGAGGAGATCCATATTTGTGCCATTCCAAAGAAAGGTGATCCAACATAATGTGGAAATTATCAGACAATATGATTAATATCACACACAAGTAAAATTTTGCTGAAGGTCATTCAAAAGCAGTTGCAGCCATACCTTGATAGGGAGCTACCAGAAATTCAAGGCAGATTCAGAAGAGTATGTGGAACTAGGGATATCACTGCTGATGTCAGATGAATCCTGTCTGAAAGCAGAGAATACCAGAAAGATGTTTCCCTGTGTTTTCTTGACTATCCGCAGGCATTTGACTGTGTGGAGCCTAACAAATTATGGATAATATTGCAAAAAATGGGAATTCCAGAACACTTAATTGTCCTCATGAAGAACCTGTACGTAGGTCAAGAGGCAATTGTCCTAACACAGCAGCGAACCGCAGGGTTTAAAATCAGGAAGGTGTGTGTCAGGGTTGTATACTTTCACCATACTTATTTAATCTGTATGCTAAGCAAATAATCAGAGAAGCCTGACTATATGTAGAAGAATGTGGCATCAAGTTTGGTGGAAGACTCATTAACAACCTTCGATATGCAGGCGGCACAAGTTTGCTTGCTGGAAGCAAAGAATACTTGAAGCACTTACTGATAAAGATCAAAGAACACAGCCTTCAGTATGGATTACACCTCAACAGAAAGAAAACAAAAAAACCTCACAACTGGACCAATAAGCAACATTATGATAAATGGAGAAAAGATTGATGTTGCCAAGGATTTCATTTTGCTTGGATCTACAATCAACGCCCGTGAAAGTAGCAGTCAGGAAATCAAACGATGCATTGCACTGGGCAAATCTGCTGCAACAGGCCTTTTTAAAGAGTTTAAAAACAAAGATGTCACTTTGAGAACGAAAGTGGGTCTGGTGCAAGCCACGATATTTTCAATTGTTTCACATGCCTGTAAAAGCTGGACAGTGAATAAGGAAAATGAAAGAAAAATCGATCCCTTCGAATTATGGTGTTGGCAAAGAATATTGAATATACTATGGATTGCTAGAAAAATGAATAAGTCTGTCCTGGAAGAAATACAGCCACAGTGCTCCTTTGAATTGAGGATAGCAAGACTTCGTCTCACACACTTTGGACACACCAGGAGGGATCAGTCCGTGGAGAAGTACATCATGTTTGATCAAGTAGAGGGTCAACCACAAAAAAGGAAGACCCTTGATGAGATGGATTGACGCAGCGGCTACCACAACGGGCTCAAACGTAGCAACGGTCTTGAGAATGACAAAGGACTGAGCAATGTTTTGTTCTGCTGTGCATAAGGTTGTTATGAGACGGAACTGACTCGATGGCACTTAACGACACAACAACAGAATAATATACCCCCCAAAAGTTGGAAACACAAATGCCTCTGACAGCTGAATTATAAATTCAGCATAGAAAAGATATTTGTAATCAGGAGCAGAAACAACACGAAGAAACAGGACGGCTCAAGACTAGCAGGAATGTACTATACTTGATATCTCATCAGCCACAGTCATCTTTATCAGGCACATGTCGGGTACTGTCCAGACCACTTTACATATCTTTCATCAATTATCAAAACATCTTTATAAAAGTATATTTCCAATTATTATGCCCAATTTATAAATAAGAACTCTGATGAATAGAGAAGATTCCCACATTACAGAGTTTAAGAAGGGGTTAGGGTAGGGCTATAACCCAAGTTATCTACCTTTGGAGGTGCTAAGCTTAATTGAGAGTAAAAATGAACCCATTGCCATCAAGTCAACTCATAGTGACCCGATAGGACAGAGTAGAACTGCACCATAGTGTTTCCAAGGAGCATCTGGTGGATTCAAACTGCTGATCTTTTGGTTAGCGCCCGTAGCTCTTACCCACGACACCACTAAGTTTTCCTAACTGCGAGCAGATGGCAGTAATATACTCATTAAAAGAAAGAGAGACTGGGAACCATGTGGGCATAAAAATGAAGTGAAGTCAATATTGCTATTTAGGAGAGAGCAAAGCCTGGAAAGGAAATTGAGGTTCCATTCACAAGACCATCTTAATGTAGAGACAGTGCTTCAGGCTACTTTGATGTGATAGAAATATTTGATCTAAGTAACTCTCTTTTCTCCGATTTTTCCTCTATCAAGCAATCATCTAATTACTATTTGAGGTCCCAAGTTTGGCACGAAGCAAGAAGGTAGTGATCCTGTAAATGTGAGTATTATGCTGCACATGACATCTATGATTCCTTTGAAAAATGATAAATTTTATTCTAGTTTTATTCATCAGTCTCAGGCGTTTGGGTAATAACTAATAGTATTTCATAAATTTTCTTATGTGCAAAACTCTATGCTATCTTATGTGCTCTAAATTTTACTGCCACAAGTATTTGTTGAATGTATCTATTCTCTTAACTTTCACAAGTAAATCAACCTTCATAATTAAACCTCATGACAACCCTGTAGGTTAAGAGCTATGATTATACTCATTTTGCAGATGAGAAAATTGAACCTTAATGGGACCAGGTAATAAGCCCATGGCCATTCAGGGCTAGAACTTATACCCAGGTTTGTCTAACTCAGAGCCCCCCGAACTATTATTTTTCAAATCATAGTACTCTAGCTACTCATTGGAGTGCTAGTGGCACAGTGGTTAAGGGATTGGCTGCTAACCATAAGGTTGGCAGTTCAAATCCACTACTCATTAGTATGGTCATGAATATATATTCCATGTTTTTCTGCCTGCAATTTATTCACCCAAAGTGTTCATTTTTTTCTTACCTGTTATGAGACTGTCAAATAGTGCCATAAGCATCAAAGCTCTAGAATCTTTTTCATTAAAGGCATAGTAAAGGACAAACACTAAGGATTATTGGAAAGATCAGTTTTTTAAACAACAGTGTTGGGTATCTAGTAAAAACAGTGATTAAAAAGTAGTAGAGCGGTAGCTATCAAATGCGAGCACTACCAGATATTTTATATTACATTTTAAGGAAAACTACTGGTATGCAAAATATAAATCAGTTCTTGGCGTATTTGTCTTCCAAACATGACGTAGAAATACTGGATTATGTTTCTTCTCTTAATTCCTGAAAACACATTACAAAAGAGAAGTTTTTGTTTTGTCATATTTCATTTAAAAACCAGTTAATGGTTATTTCTAAGGGAGGGAATAAACCATCTGTGTGAGCAGCAGGAAGGGTGTTGCTCTTCAACTAAAGTAGATTGTACATGAATGTCAATGTATACCTTACTTTATTCACAGAGACAGAGAACCTTGACATGAGTGTTGAAAATAACTGTGAAAGGTGTGGGCATCATTAAATAATAGCTTTTGAGTCCAATGTAAAGTGTTAGTTGAGGAGTCCAAATCACAGCAAATCCACACTGGACTGCACTCAAAAAGAAAGAGATTCACACATATTTCAAGATGAAACCTTTCTTCATGACACTCACTGCTGACAAAAAGCTGCGTTCATTACTTCAACTGGCTTAATTAAGTAACATATCTCAATATCTTGAATAATCTAATCTATTATTTTAGGTCCAAAACACTCTTACCGATATGTTTTTTAAACATTTTTTTAATTGAAGATTTTCATAATGTCCTGGAAAATAAATGTTAGAAATTATCAAAGGCCCAATTGGTGGTATAAAGGGTTTAATTGTTGGAAGTTTATCTTGATGCTTTTCTTCACTTTCTAGAGAAATAAATACTCTCCAGGGCCATATTTCATTAACGAATAAATAACAAATCTATTTGTTTCTCTCTCCCGAACTGAAACATTCAACATTCAAATTTTTGAACACGATATGGTCATCAACTTAGCATTTGATGCAGTATTACAAAAAGCTTCAGTGAGAAAGCTCTCAAGATTCTTGGACCATGTTCAAAACTATCTGAGAGGACCATATAGAACTTTCTGACATTCTCAATCACCTGCCAATACAAGTGAATTTTCAGAGTAGAAGTAAAATGTAAGACAAGACACCAGCTGAATGTGATACCTGATCTATGGTTCAAACTCTCCATTATCAAACAAAACTAAAACATGTCATTGTTATACAATATCATTTCTTTCCATGTATAAGAAACTTTACCAATTATTATAAATATTTATAATTCTGCATTTTACTTTATTATTACAAATATTATGATAAATTCTTATTATTTCATTTAAATAGGGCAATAATACATGTACAAACTCATTAAGCAGGCTACTGAAAATGACAAAGAAAAATCACACTATGCCATATTCTTAAATAATCTTGCTGAATGTTTCCTTTATTTCCTGACCTAATTAAAACCTGTATGACTCCCCATATCACTGAAATTCCTGCAATCCTTGTGAGTGGAATCTTTTTTTTTTTTTTTCCAACTCTATGTGTCCCATGACCTGATATTCTCCTGTTCTTTAATTTTGTTTCCAAACTATATATCCATACTGTTCAAAACCCAGACTTGAATTTATCACCAAACTTTACCATCTACTAACGCTTTTGCTGGGAAACCCTGGTGGTGTAGTGGTTAAATGCTACAGCTGCTAACCAAAGGGTCGGCAGTTCGAACCCACCAGGCACTCCTTGGAAGCTCTATGGGGCAGTTTGACTCTGTCCTGTAGGGTCGCTATGAGTCAGAATTGACTCTACGGCATTAGGTTTGGTTTGGTTTTGGTTTTAACCCTTTTGCTGTTACCTCCCTAATCACATTTCCTTATGTTCTGAAGACTTTAGCATTCACATTTTCTTCTCAGAATCCTGTCACTATTTTGGCAATTCCATCCTATATTGTGATAACTCATAATCTTAATCTTCTCACTTCCACACTCTTCCTCCTCTCCACTACAGCCTCTTACTCAGATGGCCATACTGTTGCATTTTCCATCACCCATAATGCACCACCTAAAAACCTTTACTTTAAATATCCCATTCTCTGGTATCATCATCTATGTCAATCTTTGATCTTAATTATATCTTAATTAGATTTCCACTTTAATGACCCTACAATATTTTGCCTTTTGTGTCTTACTTTTCTTCTTATCCAGCTCATATTTCATGACCAGTCATTATCATTGTCTTTTATTTATACTTTAACTCTCTCACACATCTCTCTCAGTCTGTCTTACTTATTGAAACCCCGCTCTGTTTTAACATAATATAACCTACCTGTGTCTGCACCCAAACAGAGAACAACACAGACACACATATGCACACACACATACACACGGACACTCACACACACTACTGTTCCATTCTGACTGGGTTGCCCTTAAATTCATGGCCACAAAGTCCAGATGGTTAATTAATATTAGTATTTCCTACTTTCTAGTCTTTAAAGTCAGTTTTCATACATTCGGTTCCTTCCTTCTTAAAAAAACCAAAACCAAACCCAGTGCCGTCAAGTCAATTCAGACTCATAGCGACCCTATAGGACAGAGTAGAACTGCCCCATAGAGTTTCCAAGGAGCGCCTGGCGGATTCGAACTGCCAACCCTTCGGTTGGCAGCTGTAGCACTTAACCACTATGCCACCAGGGTTTCCCCTTCCTTCTTAGACCCATCCAATTTTTATCCCCCAGATGGTGATCTTTATAATTATATCAGGCCAGGTTCTCAATTGCAAAGCTTCACCAAAAAAAAGTGAAAGTCATCAGAGAAGAATTTTCTCATCATTTTCTCACTGCTGTCTTTTACTAACATACCACCTCTACGACAGCATTCCATCTCACTCAGAGTAAAAGCTCAAGTCTTAACAATGGACTGTAAGGTCCTATATGATATGACCTCACTCTTTCTTTGAATTCTTGGTAGTCCCAGCACTTGGAATATCCTTCTGCCAGATTTCTATTTCACTTAAATCCTGAAGCATGAGTATGAGACACTGTACTATCCCTGGTTTCACTGTGAGTACACCAACAAAGTCAGGCTTCTGAATGTGCATGACTTTAGGGGCATATTTGTCACCAGAATCAAGAATACCACACTGATAAGGTTCTTGAGAAATAGGCAGCTACCATCCTGTATGCTTCAGTGGTTGCTATAAGCATCTTGTTTCTTTAAACTTCCACAAATCTTCCTTTAAATGTTATCATTTCTTTGGGTGGAAGGCCAAGTTTTAAGGACTTTAAGGATAAATGATGTTAAACAATAACTGAGTTTTGCTAGAATTTAGATTCATGCTATATATTTATTTCCCTGTCAGGTATTATTTTCAAAAGAGTTCAAAATAAAACTGGGGTCAGTAGATATTGACGCAAAAGAAAAGAGATATTTTTAAAAGGTTTATTCTATTATCAAATAATTCAGTGAGTTACACTGTGTTTAAAGGATTAAAAAAAAAAAAAAAAAAAAAGTCCCTGGCAGATCAACAAAACACCTCAGATGAAAAAAAAAATTATCAGTTGATTAAAAAATATTCAGTAAGCAATGATTTTATCAAATACCTTAATGTACCCTCCTGTTGGTTAGTTATTGTTACATTCTGACTCATAAATGAAAGTTATTTTGTCAATAACAGATCATTTTGCCATAATTTTCACTGTTCAAAACTTTCACTTGGAATGAGCATTAAAACAAATGTTTGCTCAAAATTGATTTTGCATTTTTCCTTCTATATTGGTATCCTATGGCTGCTGTAGCAAATTACCACAAATTTGGTGACTTAAAACAGCAAAAGTGGGAGGCGGAGCCAAGATGGCGGACTAGGCAGACGCTACCTCGGATCCCTCTTACAACAAAGACACGGAAAAACAAGTGAATCGATCACATACATAACAATCTACGAACCCTGAACAACAAACACAGATTTAGAGACGGAGAACGAACTAATACGGGGAAGCAGCGATTGTTTCCAGAGCCTGGAGCCAGCGTACCAGTCAGGTACGGCACAAGCACAGAGACCTGCTCTACCCCCCTGAACTAACCCCGGGAGGGGGACTAGCCGGTTCCACGGGCGGCGTGGGACGCAGCCGTTAGGAGAAGTCCCCGGGAGGCAGTGACTGATCTTGGAGCAGAAAGAGCAGCATCCGAGCCGGGGAACCGTCCCGCAGGGATTTGGACTGCACGCAGGTACGCCATAAACACGGAGAGTTGCTCCACCCCCTGAACTAACCCCGGGAAGGTGGCCAGCCGGGTCGCGCGGGCGGCGTGGGACGCAGCCGGTAGGAGAAGTCCCCGGGAGGCAGCGACTGATATTGGAGCGGGGAGAACAGCGTTCCAGCCGGGACACTCGGTCGCGGCACAAGCACGGGGAGCTACTCCACCCATCTGAACTAACCCCGGGAGGGGGCCCACCTGGTTCACGGGGGCGGCACGGCCACGTGGCTGGAGGGACGAGAAGTCCCCGGGAGGCAGCGACTGATTTTGGAGTCGAGAGTGCACCGTCCCAGTAGGGGAGCCTTGACGCTGGGCGTGGGGCTGGAAGCGGAGGATCTGACCGTGACTCCAGCGGGCCAGACCCCCTGGGGGCAATCTCCACACAGCCAGCACACATAGGCGACGCGCCCGCGGGAATCTCAGATATAATAGTCATTCCAAGCAAGACAAGCAACTCTGGTTATATTCTGAGGTGCTACTCTCCTATCTCTCTGTTCCCTCCCCCACCCTCCCCAGGCGGCTTCATTAACATCTGAATAGCCTGAGCCAGAGGGAGAACTCTGATAGGGATCTGACTGCTGTTTTTTTTTAGCGGATTTTCTGGAAAAACTAGTTTCCCAGTGATGGCTCGGAGACAACAATCCATATCAAACCACTTAAAGAAGCAGACCGTGACAGCTTCTCCAACCCCCCAAACAAAAGAATCAAAATCTTTCCCAAATGAAGATACAATTTTGGAATTATCAGATACAGAATATAAAAAACTAATTTACAGAATGCTTAATGATATCACAAATGAAATTAGGATATCTGCAGAAAAAGCCAAGGAACACACTGATAAAACTGTTGAAGAACTCAAAAAGATTATTCAAGAACATACTGGAAAAATTAATAAGTTGCAAGAATCCATAGAGAGACAACATGTAGAAATCCAAAAGATTAACAATAAAATAACAGAATTAGACAACACACTAGGAAGTCAGAGGAGCAGACTCGAGCAACTAGAATGCAGACTGGGACATCTGGAGGACCAGGGAATCAACACCAACATAGCTGAAAAAAAATCAGATAAAAGAATTAAAAAAAATGAAGAAACCCTAAGAATTATGTGGGACTCTATCAAGAAGGATAACCTGCGGGTGATTGGAGTCCCAGAACAGGGAGGGGGGACAGAAAACACAGAGAAAATAGTTGAAGAACTTCTGACAGAAAACTTCCCTGACATCATGAAAGACGAAAGGATATCTATCCAAGATGCTCATCGAACCCCATTTAAGATTGATACAAAAAGAAAAACACCGAGACATATTATCATCAAACTCACCAAAACCAAAGATAAACAGAAAATTTTAAAAGCAGCCAGGGAGAAAAGAAAGGTTTCCTTCAAGGGAGAATCAGTAAGAATAAGTTCAGACTACTCAGCAGAAACCATGCAGGCAAGAAGGGAATGGGACGACATATACAGAACACTGAAGGAGAAAAACTGCCAACCAAGGATCATATATCCAGCAAAACTCTCTCTGAAATATGAAGGTGAAATTAAGATATTTACAGACAAACACAAGTTTAGAGAATTTGCAAAAACCAAACCAAAGCTACAAGAAATACTAAAGGATATTGTTTGGTCAGAGAACCAATAATATCAGATATCAGCACAACACAAGGTCACAAAACAGAACGTCCTGATATCAACTCAAATAGGGAAATCACAAAAACAAACAAATTAAGATTAATTAAAAAAAAAAAATACACATAACAGGGAATCATGGAAGTCAATAGGTAAAAGATCACAATAATCAAAAAGAGGGACTAAATACAGGAGGCATTGAACTGCCATATGGAGAGTGATACAAGGCGATATAGAACAATACAAGTTAGGTTTTTACTTAGAAAAATAGGGGTATATAATGAGGTAACCACAAAAAGGTATAACAACTCTATAACTCAAGACAAAAACCAAGAAAAACGTAACGACTCAACTAACATAAAGTCAAACACTATGAAAGTGAGGATCTCACAATTTACTAAGAAAAACGCCTCAGCACAAAAAAGTATGTGGAAAAATGAAATTGTCAACAACACACATAAAAAGGCATCAAAATGACAGCACTAAAAACTTATTTATCTATAATTACGCTGAATGTAAATGGACTAAATGCACCAATAAAGAGACAGAGAGTCACAGACTGGATAAAGAAACACGATCCATCTATATGCTGCCTACAAGAGACACACCTTAGACTTAGAGACACAAACAAACTAAAACTCAAAGGATGGAAAAAAGTATATCAAGCAAACAATAAGCAAAAAAGAAGAGGAGTAGCAATATTAATTTCTGACAAAATAGACTTTAGACTTAAATCCACCACAAAGGATAAAGAAGGACACTATATAATGATAAAAGGGACAATTGATCAGGAAGACATAACCATATTAAATATTTATGCACCCAATGACAGGGCTGCAAGATACGTAAATCAAATTTTAACAGAATTGAAAAGCAAGATCGATACCTCCACAATTATAGTAGGAGACTTCAACACACCACTTTCGGAGAAGGACAGGACATCCAGTAAGAAGCTCAACAGAGACACGGAAGATCTACTTACAACAATCAACCAACTTGACCTCATTGACTTATACAGAACTCTCCACCCAACTGCTGCAAAATATACTTTTTTTTCTAGCGCACATGGAACATTCTCTAGAATAGACCACATATTAAGTCATAAAACAAACCTTTGCAGAGTCCAAAACATCGAAATATTACAAAGCATCTTCTCAGACCACAAGGCAATAAAACTAGAGATCAATAACAGAAAAACGAGGGAAAAGAAATCAAATACTTGGAAAATGAACAATACCCTCCTGAAAAAAGACTGGGTTATAGAAGACATCAAGGAGGGAATAAGGAAATTCATAGAAAGCAACGAGAATGAAAATACTTCCTATCAAAACCTCTGGGACACAGCAAAAGCAGTGCTCAGAGGTCAATTTATATCAATAAATGCACACATACAAAAAGAAGAAAGAGCCAAAATCAGAGAACTGTCCCTACAACTTGAACAAATAGAAAGTGAGCAACAAAAGAATCCATCAGGCACCAGAAGAAAACAAATAATAAAAATTAGAGCTGAACTAAATGAATTAGAGAACAGAAAAACAATCGAAAGAATTAACAAAGCCAAAAGCTGGTTCTTTGAAAAAATTAACAAAATTGATAAACCATTGGCTAGACTGACTAAAGAAATACAGGAAAGGAAACAAATAACCCGAATAAGAAATGAGAAGGACCACATCACAACAGAACCAAATGAAATTAAAAGAATCATTTCAGATTATTATGAAAAATTGTACTCTAACAAATTTGAAAACCTAGAAGAAATGGATGAATTCCTGGAAAAACACTACCTACCTAAACTAACACATTCAGAAGTAGAACAACTAAATAGACCCATAACAAAAAAAGAGATTGAAACGGTAATCAAAAAACTCCCAACAAAAAAAAGTCCTGGCCCAGACGGCTTCACTGCAGAGTTCTACCAAATTTTCAGAGAAGAGTTAACACCACTACTACTAAAGGTATTCCAAAGCATAGAAAATGACGGAATACTACCCAACTCATTCTAGGAAGCCACCATCTCCCTGATACCAAAACCAGGTAAAGACATTACAAAAAAAGAAAATTATAGACCTATATCCCTCATGAACATTGATGCAAAAATCCTCAACAAAATTCTAGCCAATAGAATCCAACGACACATCAAAAAAATAATTCACCCTGATCAAGTGGGATTTATACCAGGTATGCAAGGCTGGTTTAATATCAGAAAAACCATTAATGTAATCCATCACATAAATAAAACAAAAGACAAAAACCACATGATCTTATCAATTGATGCAGAAAAGGCATTTGACAAAGTCCAACACCCATTCATGATAAAAACTCTTACCAAAATAGGAATTGAAGGAAAATTCCTCAACATAATAAAGGGCATCTATGCAAAGCCAACAGCCAATATCACTCTAAATGGAGAGAACCTGAAAGCATTTCCCTTGAGAACGGGAACCAGACAAGGATGCCCTTTATCACCGCTCTTATTCAACATCGTGTTGGAAGTCTTAGCCAGGGCAATCAGGCTAGACAAAGAAATAAAAGGTATCCGGATTGGCAAGGAAGAAGTAAAGTTATCACTATTTGCAGATGACATGATTATATACACAGAAAACCCTAAGGAATCCTCCAGAAAACTACTGAAACTAATAGAAGAGTTTGGCAGAGTCTCAGGTTTTAAAATAAACATACAAAAATCACTTGGATTCCTCTACATCAACAAAAAGAACACCGAAGAGGAAATAACCAAATCAATACCATTCACAGTAGCCCCCAAGAAGATAAGATACCTAGGAATAAATCTTACCAAGGATGTAAAAGACCTATACAAAGAAAACTACAAAGCTCTACTACAAGAAATTCAAAAGGACATACTTAAGTGGAAAAACATACCTTGCTCATGGATAGGAAGACTTAACATAGTAAAAATGTCTATTCTACCAAAAGCCATCTATACATTTAACGCACTTCCGATCCAAATTCCAATGTCATATTTTAAGGGGATAGAGAAACAAATCACCAATTTCATATGGAAGGGAAAGAAGCCCCGGATAAGCAAAGCACTACTGAAAAAGAAGAAGAAAGTGGGAGGCCTCACCTTACCTGACTTCAGAACCTATTATACAGCCACAGTAGTCAAAACAGCCTGGTATTGGTACAACAACAGACACATAGACCAATGGAACAGAATTGAGAACCCAGACATAGATCCATCCACGTATGAGCAGCTGATATTTGACAAAGGACCAGTGTCAATTAACTGGGGAAAAGACAGCCTTTTTAACAAATGGTGCTGGCATAACTGGATATCCATTTGCAAAAAAATGAAACAGGACCCATACCTCACACCATGCACAAAAACTAACTCCAAGTGGATCAAAGACCTAAACATAAAGACTAAAACGATAAAGATCATGGAAGAAAAATTTGGGACAACCCTAGGAGCCCTAATACAAGGTATAAACAGAATACAAAACATTACCAAAAATGATGAAGAGAAACCCGATAACTGGGAGCTCCTAAAAATCAAACACCTATGCTCATCTAAAGACTTCACCAAAAGAGTAAAAAGACCACCTACAGATTGGGAAAGAATTTTCAGCTATGACATCTCCGACCAGCGCCTGATCTCTAAAATCAACATGATTCTGTCAAAACTCAACCACAAAAAGACAAACAACCCAATCAAGAAGTGGGCAAAGGATATGAACACACATTTCTCTAAAGAAGATATTCAGGCAGCCAACAGATACATGAGAAAATGCTCTCGATCATTAGCCATTAGAGAAATGCAAATTAAAACTACGATGAGATTTCATCTCACACCAGCAAGGCTGGCATTAATCCAAAAAACACAAAATAATAAATGTTGGAGAGGCTGCGGAGAGATTGGAACTCTCATACACTGCTGGTGGGAATGTAAAATGGTACAACCACTTTGGAAATCTATCTGGCGTTATCTTAAACAGTTAGAAATAGAACTACCATACAACCCAGAAATCCCACTCCTCGGAATATACCCTAGAGATACAAGAGCCTTCATACAAACAGATATATGCACACCCATGTTTATTGCAGCTCTGTTTACAATAGCAAAAAGTTGGAAGCAACCAAGGTGTCCATCAACGGATGAATGGGTAAATAAATTGTGGTATATTCACACAATGGAATACTACGCATCGATAAAGAACAGTGACGAATCTCTGAAACATTTCACAACATGGAGAAACCTGGAAGGCATTATGCTGAGCGAAATGAGTCAGAGGCAAAAGGACAAATATTGTATAAGACCACTATTATAAGATCTTGAGAAATAGTAAACCTGAGAACACATACTTTTGTGGTTACGAGGGGGGGAGGGAGGGAGGGTGGGAGAGGGTTTTTTATTGATCAGTAGATAAGAACTGCTTTAGGTGAAGGGAAAGACAACACTCAATACATGGAAGGTCAGCTCAATTGGATTGGACCAAAAGCAAAGAAGTTTCCGGGATAAAATGAATGCTTCAAAGCTCAGCGGAGCAAGCGCGGGGGTCTGGGGAACATGGTTTGCGGGGACTTCTAAGTCAATTGGCAAAATAATTCTACTATGAAATCATTCTGCATCCCACTTTGAAATGTGGCGTCTGGAGTCTTAAATGCTAACAAGCAGCCATCTAAGATGCAGCAATTGGTCTCAACCCACCTGGAGCAAAGGAAAATGAAGAACACCAAGCCCACATGACAACTAAGAGCCCAAGAGACAGAAAGGGCCACATGAACCAGAGACCTACATCATCCTGAGACCAGAAGAACTAGTTGGTGCCCGGCCACAATCGATGACTGCCCTGACAGGGAGCTCAGCAGAGGACCCCTGAGGGAGCAGGAGAGCAGTGGGATGCAGACCCCAAATTCTCATAAAAAGACCAAACTTAATGGTCTGACTGAGACTGGAGGAATCCCGGCGGTCATGCTCTCCAGACCTTCTGTTGACACAGGACAGGAACCATCCCTGAAGACAACTCATCAGACATGAAAGGGACTGGTCAGCGGGTGGGAGAGAGACGCTGATGAAGAGTGAGCTAATTATATCAGGTGTACACTTGAGACTGTGTTGGCAACTCTTGTCTGGAGGGGGGTGGGAGGATAGAGAGAGAGGGAAGCCGGCAAAATTGTCAAGAAAGGAGAGACTGAAAGGGCTGACTCAAGACGGGGAGAGTAAGTGGGAGTAGGGAGTGAGATGTATGTAAACTTATATGTGACAGACTGATTGGATTTGTAAACGTTCACTTGAAGCTTAATAAAAATTATTATAAAAAAAAAAAAAAAAAACAGCAAAAGTTAATTTTTTTTTCACAGTTTAGGAAGTCAGAAGTCCAAATCAGTATCACTGGGTCAAAATCATGATGTCAGGAGAACTGTGCCCTCTGCATAGACTGTAGGGAAGAATCCATCCGTTGCCTCTTCCAGCTCTGGTGGCTGCCAGCATTCCTTAGGTCATGGCTACATCACTTCAATCTCTGCCTGTGTGGTCACCTGGCCTCCTCCTCATCTGTGTCAAATATTCCTCTACTGTCCTCATAAGGATACATAGGATTACATTTAAATCTCACCTGGATAATCCAGGATAATCTCCCATCTCGAAATCCATAAACTCAATCACATATGCAAAGTTCGGTTTTGCCATACATGGTAACATTCATTGGTCCCAGGGATTAGGACCTGGGTATCTGTTAACGGGTATTATTTATTCAGCCTTCTACACCTTCTAGTCAATAAACACTAAAATATGGGTATGCAATAAATAGAAAAATTGAATAAAGTAATTTTTTTTACAAACTAAGAATCTTGAATCAAGTTGTCCTTTAAGAGTCTTCAACAATTTGTGCCACATGTTGATATTCATATTATACTCCCCAAATCGTGCATATATATATTTAATCACTGCATAAGAAGTAAATGAAAGATATAGAACAATTTACAGAAGGTTTGCTTATCAAGATGGAGCTCTTTTGTAAGAAGAAATTAACCCATTGATTTTCATTTCGATCTTTAGAAGTTAGCTTTTAATACTCAAAAATGACACAAGCTTATGACTGCCCTAAATGATACTGACTCCCAATACCAGCTTAAATGTCACTTTCTCAGTGTGGTCTGAACTGACCAAAACTCACTAATCTAAAACAAATACCCATACACTGCACAGCATCTGTACCTACCGGATAGGCTTCTTGTTTATGCATTTGCTTGTTTCCCAGCACATAGGCCAGAAACTAGGCTGACCATATAGTTTATCAACCAAACTAGGACAATTTGGGGGTATTAAAACCAAATGTGTCAGTTGATTCTGACACATTCATGACCCCATGTGTATCAGAGTAGAACTGTGCTCCATAAGGTTTTCAGTGACTGATTTTTTGCAAGTAGATCACCAGGCTTTTCTTCCAAGGGGCCTCTGGGTGGACTCAAACCTTCAACTTCTCAGTTAGTAGCCAAGAGTATTAGCTGTTTGCACCATCCGAGGACTTCTTGGTGTGTGAAGGGGATCTATTAATAACTATGCCAGGAGAACAGACATAAACAGAGCCACCCAAAGCAGAGTAAGACAGATAGTCACCCTACCATGGCCTGGCACTAATTAGTCTTGTTGCAAATACTTTAAATGAATAAATTAATCTCTCCTGGCCAGTTTTCTCAAGAAACTACCTATTCTGATGCAAATGAACTTAAATTATTCTGACCATAATGTATAGTAAAGCTTCATTATAAGGGAACTATGCACAATGTGTGTTCTCATTTTCATAACCATAATCCTTGTCATAATACTAACTGTTATATAATAAAGAAAAGCAAGATTAAAGAAATTTTTCTTAGCCACCAACTATTCATCGCCTAAAGAGAGTGTGTAGGCTTTGACATTAAGAACTTTGACATACAGAAATCAGCCTCTTTCCAAATAGAAACTATTTTTATAAGGTTGTTTCATTCCACACAACTTAAGAATAATATATAGACTTTTTAAGTCTTTAAATTTAACATTTATTGTACTAAACATGCAATTACCAATGGGTGTCTTTTAGCTAAATTTGGTGATATAAAATTTAAGTGGTTTATAAGAATATTTCAATAAGGCAATACAAAGTGATCATAAAAATTTTGACTTTTTTTGCTTGCAGTAATTTTGCTTTAAGCCTTCAATATTATACAGCTATATCCTTTTGTTCATAAATAGTATAAAATTTTTGGTTGGAAGTTAATCTTATAAAATCATTAATACAACAACTGAGCAAGGCAAAAACTGAGAAAGCAACCCAGAGGGTCTGTTTTATTTTTCATGATCTATTTCTTGAATAGGCCTACTGCTGCTTGATTGTAAAACAGCTCAATTTTTCTGTGCCTCTAAGTCACCTGTATAATCACATGTTTTTGCACTTTACATTTGTTTCACCTTGGTAGTTACTAAAATTTTAAGGCCTAGGCGGTAATAGCCAAGCTCTGTAATTCATGACACAGCATTCCTTTTTCTCTCTCTACTAAGAAAGAGAGTGAGAAAAATACAATATTTTCATGATTAATTTTTCACTGTTAACTTATAATTATGACATGAAGGCATATTTATAAGAGATAGGGCAATATATAACAAATTTTAGAAAAATATATACCAGCATTCTAAAAACAAAAACCTTTTAAATGTTGGCTTTGCTAAATTGCTCAGAAAGCAGTGCCTGGGGCATGCAGCTATGGTGCTATTACTTTATTAGGGAGTCCACTATCAGGACAGGAATTAGGACCAAGGGAAGAGAAGCAGTGGATGAGAGAGAGCATTATTTAATTGGAGACCCCAAACTGTAACTGACTATCCCTTTCTGTGGAATTATTATCCCCAAAACATTACATAAACTGAATTGCGGGAGTCTTGATTAAGGAGAATAGGATGTATTCAATAGCTCCCATTCCTTCTGGTCAAGGTTTGCCCCATAGGTGTTTAGTTCTCTTTACATCCAGGTTGCACACAGGCTGTGGCAATATCAATAAGAAAACCACAGCAAGACGAGACAGGTTCGTAGATGTGAGACGAAGTGCTGTCCAACTGCAGCTGTTAGGATTTGGCTGACCCACACATGATACCAGTCACCGCAGCTGCAACTAGAATCAGAACGAGCTAAAGCCACGAAATGACATTAATGATTTATTGTGAACATTTCAAACTAGTTATATGTTTGTCTTAACAAATAAATTTTGAAAATGAGTAACTAAATGGACATGATTTATCTGATATAAAAATATAAAGCTATAAGTTAAATGAGGGTGTAACATTGACACAGGGACCAAATAGAAAGTTATAGAAATAGATGCAAAGACATATAATAACTTATATGATAAAGGAGTCTTTTCAGGTGCAGGTAAGGAGAGATGATTAAATTAATCATGTTTTTTTAACCTTTCAGAGAAGAATTGGTTTAAGCAATTAATTTACTTCAGAATTAATTTCACCTAAAGTATTTTTTTATAGACATAAAATGTAAAAGAGAAAAAAATTGCATAAAAATACTGGAGGAAAATAGAGCAAATTTTCATAAATTCTTGAGTGAGGGAAAAATAGATTGACAAATTGAACAACATAAAAAAGAATTCTTACCACAAAAAGACAAACGACCCAATCAAGAAGTGGGTAAAGGATATGAACACACATTTCTCTAAAGAAGATATTCAGGCAGCCAACAGATACATGAGAAAATGCTCCCGATCATTAGCCATTTGAGAAATGCAAATTAAAACTACGATGAGATTCCATCTCACACCAACTAGGCTGGCATTAATCCAAAAAACACAAAATAATAAATGTTGGCGAGGCTGCGGAGAGATTGGAACTCTCATACACTGCTGGTGGGAATGTAAAATGGTACAACCACTTTGGAAATCCATCTGGCGTTATCTTAAACAGTTAGAAATAGAACTACCACACAACCCAGAAATCCCACTCCTAGGAATATACCCTAGAGATACAAGAGCCTTCACACAAACAGATATATGCACACCCATGTTTATTGCAGCTCTGTTTACAATAGCAAAAAGCTGGAAGCAACCAAGGTGTCTGTCAACAGATGAATGGGTAAATAAATTGTGGTATATTCACACAATGGAATACTACACATCGATAAAGAACAGTGACGAATCTCTGAAACATTTCATAACATGGAGGAATCTGGAAGGCATTATGCTGAGCGAAATGAGTCAGAGGCAAAAGGACAAATATTGTATAAGACCACTATTATAAGATCTTGAGAAATAGTAAAAACTGAGAAGAACACATACTTTTGTGGTTACAAAGAGGGGAGGGAGGGAGGGAGAGGGTTTTTTATTGATCAATCAGTAGATAAGAACTGCTTTGGGTGAAGGGAAAGACAACACTCAATACATGGAAGGTCAGCCCAATTGGACTGGACTAAAAGCAAAGAGGTTTCCGGGATAAAATGAATGCTTCAAAGGACAGCGGAGCAGGGGTGGGGGTCTGGGGAACATGGTTTGAGGGGACTTCTAAGTCAATGGGCAAAATAATTCTATTATGAAAACATTCTGCATCCCACTTTGAAATGTGGCGTCTGGGGCCTTAAATGCTAACAAGTGGCCATCTAAGATGCATCAATTGGTCTCAACCCACCTGGAGCAAAGGAAAATGAAGAACACCAAGGTCACACGACAACTAAGAACCCAAGAGGCAGAAAGGGCCACATGAACCAGAGACCTACATCATCCTGAGACCAGAAGAACAAGTTGGTACCCGGCCACAATCGATGACTGCCCTGTCAGGGAGCACAACAGAGAACTCCTGAGGGAGCAGGAGATCAGTGGGATGCAGACCCCAAATTCTCATAAAAAGACCATACTTAATGGTCTGACTGCGACTAGAGGAATCCCGGCGGCAATGCTCCCCAGACCTTCTGTTGGCACAGGACAGGAACCATCCCCAAAGACAACTCATCAGACATGAAAGGGACTGCTCAGCGGGGCGGGGGGAGTGGGGGGGAGAGAGATGCTGATGAAGAGTGAGTTAATTAAATCAGGTGGACACTGGAGAGTGTGTTGGCAACTCTTGACTGGAGGGGGGATGGGAAGATAGAGAGAGAGGGAAGCTGGCAAAATTGGCACGAAACGAGAGACTGAAAGGGCTGACTCAATGGGGGGAGAGCAAGTGGGAGAAGGGAGTAAGATGTATGTAAACTTACATGTGACAGACTGATTGGATTTGTAAATGTTCACTTGAAGCTTAATAAAAGTTAATTAAAAAAAAAGAATTCCTTTATAACCTCAAGGGCATTAGCAACAAAACAATATATTAAGAAAAATATTCAATCAAAACTACAAAGCATTATTGCCCTTAATTTGTAAGAATTATTTCAGATTAATAAAGAGTAAAAACATTCTCAAATAAAAATTAAGAAATAACTTAGGTAATACTCAAAAGAAAAGGTACAATATCTAATAAATATGTAAATAATATTCACTGTCATTATGATGGAGCCCAGGTGGCATAGTGGTTAAGAGCTCAGCTGCTAATCAAGAGGTCGACAGTTCAAATCCACCAACCACTCCTTGGAAACCCTATGGGACAGTTTTACTCTGTCCTACCGGGTCACTATGAGTCAAAACCAACCTGATGACACCTAACAAGAACAAAAACATCACTATGATAAAATAAATACAAATTTAAAAAACAAGAAATCCACTGTCTTAGTTATTTAGTGTTGCTAATTAATGGAAACCCCAGTGGCATAGTTGGTTAAGTGCTACGTCTGCTAACCAAAGGGTCAGCAGTTTGAATCTGCCAGGCGCTCCTTGGAAACTCTATGGGGCAGTTCTACTCTGTCCTATAGGGTCGCTATGAGTCCAAATCGACTCAACGGCACTGGGTTTGTGGGTTTTTTTTAATAACATAAATGGAAACACTGGTGGCATAGTGGTTAAGTGCTATGGCTGCTAACCAAAGGGTGGGCAGTGGAAACTCTATGGGGCAATTCTACTCTGTCCTATAGGGTCGCTATGAGTCGGAATCAACTCGACAGCACTGGGTTTGGGTTTTAATGTTGTAGAACAAAACATAGTCACAACGTAAACTATATACAGTATTTATTAAGTTAAAAGAGAAAACTATAAGCAGTATTTTACAAAAGCAATTTAAATTTACATGTGCACACTTACACAACACAAAAAAGGGAAAATATACACTAACATGTCATAACTATATATGGGTTATATGATTATGATTTTTTTTATTTCTTACTTTCTTCCTTTTTCTTGTTCAAAGTGTATAAAATGACTACAGTGCTCTGCTTTTGTAATTTTTTAAAAAGAATAACTAAGCTGGCAAAATTGTCATGAAAGGAGAGACTGGAAGGGCTGACTGATTAGGGGGAGAGCAAGTGGGAGTATGGAGTAAGATGTATATAAACTTATATGTGACAGACTGACTTGATTTGTAAACGTTCACTTGAAGCTCAATAAAATTAATAAAAAAAAAGAATAACTTTAAAATCTTCTGATATTTATTCCCAATACATAATTATTATAATAATGTCCTGTGTAAAATAGTCCTAGAATTTTGGGGCTAGAAGAGATTGTCTAGTGCAATATTTACCGAAGCATTCTAATTATAAAATGGATTTCCTGTCTCTGCTGTGTATATTGCACTTACCCCTTGAGATCTACCCTATACCTTCTCCTCCTTATTCTGTGCCACAGGATGCTTAACGGGAGAGACTGTATCAACAGTTCTGCTTGTCCTTCGGCTTCGGTTGGGTTCCAACAAAGGATAGCATCAAAAAAAGATCAAAGGAATTAAGTTTTCCCATAGGGCTTTGGTCACAGAACTCTTTCTTCAAGCATTACCTTGTCCAGTTAGCACATTCTGAGAAATTCCAACCTAGTCTTCTATCTTCCATTTAAAATTATTAAACTGAAACCAAATTTCTCAGATTTTATCAGAGAAGCAAAGCCACTGTGAATGATATAGGATAAGGGAAGAATAGGAATTTGATCTTATACAATTGGTGGAGAAGTCTATTGAAGGCCGTTGCCTCTACTTTCTAGTGACAGGCCCGAGTTGCTAATGGTTAGCTAGACCAGCAACTAGAAGGAATAGGTGCTATTGAAGTGAAGGAGAACAGGGTAAATTGGACCAATGAGGACAAACTGGAAATTGCATCTCTGTCTCACCATCTTCAACCTTGATGGTACAGATGACTTGCAGAAAAAGCTGGCTGCATAAGCTGGCACATTTACCAGGCCCAGGACCTGGAGATCTGAGAGAACTGGAGGTGCTGTGGGTGCTTCCCCACAAAAACAAGGTAAGTCAGCAGATCACAAGCAAGAACAGGACTGCCACAGTACTTGATACCCAGCCCTGACTTTCAGAACATGAAGGCTGCTGCTTCACTTCTGCCTTAAAAATCTCAAACAGATTTTCATGTGATCAATCCTAAGCTTTCCATGGAGGGAAGGTAATTCTGGGAAATGTAGTTCTGCCTCAACTAAGCTAACAAAGTACAAAGTCATCACACTAAGAAAAGTTAACTCACTTGAAGATTAAACCATTAGTTTGTGCCAGAGTCAATGCCAGAACCTAAATCCCCTGAGTGAGATACCCTACCAAGGCATATCCATTTATATGCCTTAAAATAAAACTGGACACTTGAAGCTAAGAGAAAATCAGAACACGTTCATGAGAGCCAAAGTACAACCTTGAGTATATCCCACTTGAATTTAGAAATCATCTCAAGAATAGATTTGATGCTTACTGGATCATTAGAGAAAAAAAAAAATGTTTGCACTGGGCAGTAGATTACTCAGCAATTTCTACAAGCCATATCCAAAGCAATATACAAGCCAGTATTTTCCAAAAGCATAACATTTTTACTGTCTTTTGCTTTATCGGTATATATTTCAGTATAAATTTAAGCATAGGTTTTTTAAAAAACCTAAAACAAGTAAATATAAGAAGAAACTGAGCTCTTTCATGTGAGTAATTATATGTTTTAGTGAAGGAGAATAATTAAAGAATATATTTTTATTAGGAAAAATATATTTCACTTTGGAAAACCTTGCTTAATTTTGAATGCTTAACTCTGGCATTTGGTTTTATTTTACATGTTCTTAGATCATATAGAAATGTAGGTGGGCCATTAATTTTGTTTCTTTAGTGTATATGTGAGTACAAACAACAAAAGCCATAGCACAATTTTATCTATAAATTTGTTCTCACAATAATCCTCAATGTTCACATTATTTGCAAGTATGAGAAATGTTCTCAAATATCACTGAGAAGAATGCACCTTTGTTAAACATAATGACAACACTTTATCATTTATAAGATTTAAATAGCTGCCAATAGGAATCCGGTACTCACTACTAAAGATATTCCTCTCCAAATTCAAGTAACAAATAAATCCGAACATTAGCATTCAGATCATATTTTCTCCAAAAATTAAATATGCACTTTAATTACTATGGGTCTCACTAAGATAATGGAACTTCATTAAAGAGTGACTATGATAAGATATGCATTATACCTTTTTAGGTAGAGACTTGAGTATACAATATATCTTATCTATAAATTAAAATGATTCCACAAAACACTCAGATTTCCATGAATACTTCTTTTCTATATCATTTCACTTTCATTATTTATTTTTTAAACAAAATTACGATATTCAGTTTAAATAAACTAGGGTATGTATACACAATGCTTAATGTTTAAAATACGGTTCTTTGCGAAAGATAACTGATTATTGAGTACTTATTGCAGGCCTGGTACTAAACTAGATGCAGTACTACATTTTCTCATTTTTTACCAACCTAATTAAGTACTCTTTTATTATACCATTTTATGGATAAAGAAAAGAATGTATTTCAAAGGTTCAATCATTTTCAAAATATCACGCAGCTGGTGAGGAGGGGAGTTGAGATATGAAATCAGATCACTCTGCCTCAAAGCCAAGGCTTTTGCCAGAGCAATTTGAAGAATTTGAAAGATAGTATAGGAATTAAAGGGAGGTTGTATTCATTAAAACATTAGCACGAGAGTTCTATACCCTTTTTACAAATGGGCCACTAAATTTTCATCAGAGATTGCATTTAATTCTATTTGTAAACGTGTGATACCGTAAGGAGATTGACTGCCAGAACACTGGACTAAATAGTACAAATAGTGCAATACAGAAAGAAGTACAATCACTAGACATTGAGACTGAGTATAGAATAAAGATGACATTCTCACTGGAAAAACAAAAACACGCCTCGTTAGAATGTACAAGAGGAAAACCACAAGAGAAATTCACCACTCAAATACTGATAAAGATGACCAAATGAATAGTGTAGATGCTTTTATAGGCTTTCTGAAACATTGCTCTATTTTGGCAGTGTTTTATGTTATTATACTTGTTTGATGATTTTCTCTCTTTAATATCATAGGAGATATTAACGTCCTGCTCACAGAAACTGATAGAATAGTAATATTAAAATGATCAGTGAAGACAAAGAATATCTGATATGCAGCTCAACCATCTAGACATATTTACAATATTTTTACACAAATAACACATACCTTCTTTTTTTTCTGCATCTGTTTTCTGATTGAGCCCTCCCCCACAAGGTATTTGTATAAGCACATTATGCTAATTTTTTTTTACAGCAACATGTGGAGAGGACTGAAATGGCCTTGCTTGTGAGGGTGCCTCATGAGGGGAGGGCACAGCCAGCAAACAAATGCAGAATGTGTGAGTTATTTGCAAAAATACAGTAATATTTATAAAAGACTACTCACAGCAACTTCTGAAAAAGATTATTTTCAATATAGATAATAGGCTGCACCATAAACCTAGTCTAAAATTTTTAAATATTAAAATCATAAAGAGGATGATCTTGGACCACAAAGAAATCAAACTAAAAATTAAAATAATGACACATCAAGAATAAAGATAAATATTTAGAAATTAAACAACACATTTCTAACTAATCCATGGGTCAATGAGGAAATAGCAGAAGAAATTAGAAACTATTTCAGATTAAATTATAATGAAAGTACAGCACGTAAAAATTTGTGGAATGCACCTAAAGCAGTGGCTAGAGAAAAAATATATATATACTTTTAATGTTTACTTTAGAAAAAAAGATTTAAAATAATGACTTCATTTTCTAACTCAAGAATCAAGTAAAAATAGCGAAACTCAAGTACAAGGAGGAAAATAATTAAGAGCAGAAATTAATAAAATAGAAAAACTTAACAAAGCCAAGTCTCTTTTTTAAAAAAGTTATAAGCCTCTTCTTAGATGGAATAAAAAAGAGAAATGCATAAATCACCGATTTCAGAAATAAAAGACATATTACCATTGTATATTTGACAGATATTAAAAAAGATAACAGAAGATTATTAAGGTCCTCATGTGACACAAATGGTTGTGTTTCTGCGATGCTGGAAGCTATGCCACCAGTATTTCAAATATCAGCAGGGTCATACATGGTAGACAGTTTTCAGCAGAGCTTCCGGATTAAGACAGACTAGGAGGAAGAAGCACCTGGCAGGCTACTTCTAAAAAAAAAGGGCCAATGAAAATCTTATCAATAGCTGTGGAACATTGTCTGATATGTAGTGCTAGAAGATGAGCCCCTCAGGTTGGAAGGCACTCAGAATATGCCTGGGGAAGAGCTGCCTCCTCAAAGTAGGCTCCACCTTAATGACGTGGATGAAGTCAAGCTTTCAGAACCTTCATTTACTGATGTAGCATGACTCAACATGAGAAGAAACTTGCAATTATCCATTAATAATCAGAACATGGAATGTACAAAGTATGAATCAAAGAAAACTGGAAGTCATCAAAAATGAAATTGAACTCATAAAGATCAATATCCTAGGCATTAATGAACTGGAATGGATTGGTATTAGCCAACTTCTGCAGTCTGAAATGGATCAAACATGTAATCAAGATGCATTGATAATTACTGGTGATTGGAATGAGAATTTTGGAAACAAAGAAGAATAGGTAGTTGGAAAATACGGCCTTGGTGACAGAAATGATGCCAGAGAATTATGGTGTTGGCAAAGAATATTGAATGGGGAATGTGTACACAAACTAAGAGGCAGTCATTCAAAGAGAACAAGGGGATACTACGTGGTTAAAAATCAGGGAAGGTGTGCATCATGACTGCCTGAAGAATGAACAAATTTGTCTTGGAAGAACAGCTAGAATGCTCCTTGGAAGCGAGGATGGGTAGACTTTGTCTCGCATACATTGAACATGTTATTAGGAGGGACCAGTCCCTGGAGAAGGACATCATATTTGGTAAAGTAGAGGGTGAGCAAAATAGAGGAAGACCCTCACTGAGATGGATTGACACAGAGGCTATAAAAATGGGCTCAAACACAGCAACAAGTGAGGATGGGACAGAACAGTGCAGTGTTTTGTTCTTTTGTATATAGGGTCACTATGAGTTGGAACTGACTTGACTGCACCTAACAACAACAACAATATTTGCAAATAACTTGTTTTAATATATGAAATCTGAAGAAATCTGTAAAACTAGTATGAGAACTCATAAGTGAATTTAATAACTTACAGGGTACAAGAATCAATATTTTTCTGTACATTAACAACAAATATTTGGAGAATCATTCTTAAAAATAGTATATCTACATGAAAATTCACAACTGAGTCAACAAAATGAAAATTCTTAGGAATAAAGTGAACAAAAGTTATGTTAACTTTTTTAAGAGATGTTGTGCTAGCCACATCACTGAAAATTCTAAGACATTGATGGAAGAAATCAAAGAAAGCCTAAATCAAAATAAACAAGGAGATATGCCAAAGTAATGGGTTGGAGTATTAATTATTGTTAAGCATTCAATGCTCACTCACTTAATTTATAGGTTTAATGAAATTCTAACTGAAACATCAACAGAGTTTCTGTAGAAATTGACAAGTAATTCTAAAATTTGTACAATTTAAATGACCTAAAAATAACCAAAGAAACTTCAAAAGAGAAGAACAAATTTGGGGAAATTTCAATACTGGATTTCAAGACTCTCTGGAAAGCTACAGTAGACTAAGATGGGTGAAGAAGACCTGGTGATATACTTTTGAAAGTCAGCCAGTGAAAATCCTATGGATCATGGTGGTTCGATCTGCAATCAATCATGCGGATGGCACAGTACCAGGGAGTATGTTGTTCCATGGCGTATGGGGTCACATGATTCAGGAGCCAACTCAATGGACACTAACAACACCACCATCAATAATCAAGATAGTGTCATTTCAATGTAAGAATAGACATATAGTAAAAGGAATAGTAGAGATTTTTAAGAAACAAAAACTGTATGTGTGTGTACATATGTGTACAAGTACATATATCAATTGTTATGACAGGTTGGTTTTTAACAATTTGATAAGTCAATGTAGAAAGAAATGTATTTCAACAAATGATATTGGAACGGTGGATACTCATATTGAAAAATGTATATGAAACCTTACCTTATTTCACCTCATAGACAAAAATTAAACAAAAAAATTTATAAATATAAATGTAATGGCTAAAATTATAATATCTCTAAAATTACAAGTTGGAGTAAGCTAATTTTTCTTCCTAGCCCTTCTTCCTAGTCTGTCTTAGCCTGGAAGCTCAGCTGAAATCCTGGGTCACCATGGGTGACCCTCCTGGTATTTGAATACTGGTGGCATATCTTCCAACATCTCAGCAACATGCAAGCCCCCACAGTATGACTGACAGATTAGGAAGAAGGACTTGGCAATCTATTTCTAAAACAATGTACCCAGTGAAAACCTTATGAATAACAGTGGAGCACTGTTAGATATAGTGCCAGAAGATGAGCCCCTCAGGTTGGAAGGCACTGAAAAGATGACTGTGGAACAACTGCCTCTTCAAAGTAAAGTCAGCCTTAATGACATGGATGGAGTCAAGCTTTTGGGACCTTCAGTTGCTGATGTGGCACAACTCAAAATGAGAAGAAACAGCTGCAAATATTCATTAATAAGAGGAACCTGGAATGTACAAAGTATGAATCCCAGAAAACTTGAAGTCATCAAAAATGCAATGGAATGTGTAAACATTGATATCCTAGGCATTAATGAGCTGAAATGGACCAGTATTGGCCATTTTGAATTGGACAATCGTGTAGTCTACTCTGCTGGGAATGACAACTTGAAGAGGAATGGTGTTTTATTCATCGTCAAAAAGAACATTTCAAGATCTACCCTGAAGTACAATGCTGTCACTGACAGGATAATATCCATATGCCTAAAAGTAAGACCAGTTAATACGACTATTATTCAAATGTATGAATAATAGGCCAAAGAGGAAGAAATTAAAGATTTTTACCAATCTGCAGTCTAAAACTGATCAAACGTGCAATCAGGATGCATCAATAATTACTGGAAATTGGAATGTGAAAGTTGGAAACAAAGAAGAAGGATTGGTAGCTGGAAAATATGGCCTTGGTGATAGAGACAATGCTGGAGATCGTATAATAGAATTTTGCAAGACCGACTTCTTCATTGCAGATACCTTTTTTCACTAACATAAACAGCAACTATACATGCGGACCTCGCCACATGGAATACACAGGAATCAAATTGACTACATATGTGGGAAGAGACAATCGAATAGCTCAATATTATCAGTCAGAACAAGGCTAGAGGCCAACTGTGGAAGAGATCATCAATTGCTCATACGCAATTTCAAGTTGAAACTCAAGAAAATTATAACAAGTCCATGAGAACCAAAGTATGGCCTTGAGTATATCCCACCTGAATTTAGAGACCATCTCAAGAATAGATTTAACATGTTGAACACTAATAACCAAACACCGGACAAGTTCTGGAATGACATCAAGGACATAACACATGAAGAAAATAAGAGGTGATTAAAAATAAAAGAAAGAAAGAAAAGACCAAAATGGGTGCCAGAACAGACTCTGAAACTAGCTCTTGGACACTGAATAGCTAAAATGAAAGGCAGAAATGATGAAGTAAAAGAGTTGAACAGAAGATTTCAAAGGGAAGCTTGAGAAGACAAAGTGCAAAGATTTGGAGATAGAAAACCAAAGGGGAAGAACACTCTTGGCATTTCTTAAGCTGAAAGAACTGAAGAAAAAATTCAAATCTCAAGTTGCAGAATTGAAGGATTCTATGACACAAATATTAAACGACTCAGGAAGCATCAGAAGAAAATGAGAGGAATACACAGATCACTATACAAAAAGAATTGATTGATGTTCAACCATTTCAGGAAGTACCATATGAGCAGGAACGAATGGTACTGAAGGAAGAAGTCCAAGCTGCACTGAGGGCACTGGCAAAAAACAAGGCTCCAGGAATTGATGGAATACCAATTGAGATGTTTCAACAAACAGATGCAGTGCTGGAAGTACTCACCCATCTATGCAAAAAAAATTTGGAAGACAGCTACCTGGCCAACTGACTGGAAGAGATCCATATTTATGCCTATTTCTAAGATAGGTGATCCCACCTAATACAGAAATTATTGAACAATATCATCAGTATCACATACAAGTAAAATTTTGCTGAAGATCATTCAGAAGAGGCTGCAGCAGCATATCAACAGGGAACTGCCAGAAATTCAAGCTGGATTCAGAAGAGGACGTGGATCCAGGGATACCATTGCTGATGTCTGATGGGTTCTGTCTGAAAGCAGAGAATGCCAGACAGATGTTTCCCTGTGTTTTATTGACTTTGCAAAAGCATATGACTGTGTGGCTCATAACAAATTATAAATAACAATTGGAAGAAGGGGAATTCCAGAACACTTAAATGTACTCATGAGGAACCTGTACATAGACCAAGAGGCAGCAGTTGGAAGAGAACAAGGGAATACTGCGTGGTTTAAAGTCAGGAAAGGTGTGCCTCAGGGTTATATCCTTCCATCATACCTATTCAATCTGTATGCTGAGCAAATAATCAAAGCAGCTGAACTATATGAAGAAGAGGGGCATCAGGATCGGAGGAGGACTCAATAACAACTGCGTTAGGCAGATGACACAACCTTCCTTGCTGAAGGTGAAGAGGACTTGAAGCACTTACTGATGAAGATCAAAGACCACAGCCTTCGGTATGAATTCTACCTTAACATAAGTAAAACAAAAATTCTCACAATGGAACCAATAAGCAACATCATGAGAAATGGAGAAAAGATTTAAGTTGTCAAGGATTTCATTTTACTTGGATCCACAATCAACAGCCATGGAAGCAGCAGTCAAGAAATCAAAACATATATTGCATTGGGTAAATCTGCTGCAAAAGACCTCTTTAAAGCATTGAAAAGCAAAAATGTCACCTTGAGGATTAAGGTGCGCCTGACCCAAGCCTTTTTTTTTGACCCAAACCATGGTGTTTTCAATCACCTCCCGTGCATGTGAAAGCTGGATGATGAATAATGAAGACTGAAGAAGAATTGATTCCTTTGAATTGTGGTGTTGGAGAAGAATATTGAATATGCAATGGACTGCCAAAAGAATAAACAAATCTGTCTTGGAAGAAGTACAACTAGAATGCTCCTTAGAAGCAAGGATGGCAAGACTACATGTCACATACTTGGGACGTGTCAGGGGAGATCAGTCCCTGGAGAAGGATATCATACTTGGTAAAGTAGAGGGTCATCAAAAAAGAGGAAGACCCTTAATTAGATGGATTGACATAGTGGCTGCAACAATGGGATTAAGCACAGCAATGATGGTGAGGATGGCCCAGGACCAGGCAGTGTTTTTTTCTGTTGTACATAGGGTCGCTATGAGTCAGAACCAAATAGATGACACCTAACAACAACAATTTTTCTTAGATAAGACACAAGATAGCACAAACCACAAAATATTAATAAATTTAACTTCATTAATATTAAAATTTTTCTTTCACTATTAAGAAAATGAAACTACAAGCCACTATATGGGAAAAATATCCCCAATTCATATACCTGACAAAGTTCTTGTGTCCAGAATATATAAAAAAAACACTCATGGTCAATAATGGAAACCCTGTTGGCATAGTGGTTAAGTGCTGCGACTGCTAACCAAAAGGTTACCAGTTCGAATACACCAGGCGCTCCTTGGAAACTACGGCACAGTTCTACTCTATCCTATAGGGTCACCATGAGTTGGAATCGACTCAGTGGCAACTGGTTTGGTTTTGATTTTTTGGTTTATGGTCAATAATAAGAAGAAAACAACCCAGTAAAAAATGGACTAAGTATTCAAACAGGCACGTCACACACACACAAAAAAATAATACATAAATGAATGAATGGCTAATATACACTGAAAAGATGTTCAGCAATACTAGTGATAGGAAAATACATACAAAAACCAGATAATTTGAAACAAATCACTAAAGAGCAATGAATTACAAATTTGCTAGCTTTATGTACTCTCTGTTTTCATGACCCTCTCGTTTCAAACAAAAACAACACACACACACACACACACATACGTGCCTAGACATTAGTGCTTCCTAACCATTTAAGTTCAGTCTATCCATTACACACTTTCTGTGAGATACTGTCATGGATTGAATTACGTCCCCCCAAAAATGTGTTTAGCAGTTTGGCTGGGCCATGATTTCTGGTGTGTGATTTTCCTGCCTCTATGATGTTAATGAGGGAGAATGGGTGGCAGTTGTGTTAGTGAGACAAGACTCAAACTACAAGATTGGATTGTGTCTCGAAGCAATCTCTTGACTTAAGCAGAAAGACAGAGGGACCTCATAACACCAAGAAAGCAGTGCCAGGAGCAGAGCACATCCTTTGGATCCAGGGTTCCTGTGCAAAGATGCTCTTAGTCTGGTGGAAAATTAATAAGAAGGCCAACAGAGAGAGAAAGGCTTCCCCTGGATCTGGAATTTTAGCCTAATTTTTTTACTGCGAGAAAATAAACTTCTCTTTGTTAAAGCCTTCTGCTTGTGGTATTTCTGTTATCACAGCACTAGATAACTAAGACACATGCCGTCGAGTTGGTTTTGACTCACAGAGACCCTAAGTACGAAACACTGCCGGGTCCTGCACCATTCTCACAATCGCTGTTATGCTTGAGCCCATTGTTGCAGCCACTATGTCAATCTATCTCATTGAGGGTCTTCCTCTTTTTCACTGACACACTACTCTTCCAAGCATGATATCTTTCTCCAGGGACTGGTCCCTCCTGATAACATGTCCAAAGTATACGAGATGTCTCGCCATATTTGCCTCTAGCTATACTTCTTCCAAGACAGATTTGTTCATTCTTCTGGCAGTCCATGGCATATTCAATATTCTTTGCCAACACCATAATTCAAAGGCATCAATTCTTCTTTGGTCTTCCTTATTCATTCTCTAGCTCTCACATGCATATGAGGTGACTGAAAATACCATAGTTTGAGTCAGGCACACTTTAGTCTTGAAGGTGACATCTTTGCTTTTTAACACTTTAAAGAGGTCTTTTGCAGCAGATTTGCCCAATGTAATGTGTCATTTGATTTCTTGACTGTTACTTCCAAGGGCATTGATTGTGGATTCAAGTAAAATGAAATCATTGACAACTTCAATCTTTTCTCCATTTATCATGATGTTGCTTATTGGTCCAGTTGTGAAGATTTTTGTTTCCTTTATGTTGAGGTGCAATTCGTACCAAAAAGACTGACAATAACAAGGGTTGGTGAGGATATGGAGCAACTGGAACTGCTGGTTCATATCCCACTGCAACATATCCCACTGGTGGAAATTAAAGAGTTTGACTCCTTTGGAGAACGATATGATAGTTTCTTGAAAATTTAAACATACACATTCTTTACACCCAGACATTCTACTCTATCACCAAGATATATGAAAATATACATCCACTTGTACAGAAAGGTTTATAGCATATTTATTGACATTAGCCCCTAAATTAAAAACAACTTGAATGTCCATCAACTGGTGAATGAATGAATAAATAAATAAAATGTTGTTTATGCATAGGATGGAATATTACTCAGCAATAAAAGGAACAAAAAAAACAAAACAAAAAAAATAAAATAAAAGGAGCAGGCTTATTTATACGTGCATGGATTCATACAACATGGGTGAATCTCAAAATAATAATGCTGAGTGAAAGAACCCAGGCACAAAATACTCCATATTGTATGGTACCATTTTCATAAAATTCTAGAAAGTACAGGGCAACTTACAGCTATAGAAAGCAGATAAATTGGATTCTGCGGTCAGGAATAGAAGAACAGATATAAACAAGGCTTGAGACATGTTTTCAGGATAATGAAATTGTTCTGTAGCTTGACTGTGGAGGTGGCTTCACAGGTTTTTACAACTGTCAAAACTCATCATATGGTGAATGCAAGGTATTCATGTAAATTACATTGTAATAATGTTGTTAAAGCAAAAATATACACACTGTAAAACCTAAAATGTTGAGAAAACTTACCTTTAAAAACATAAAGATGGTTGTTGTTATTAACTGCTGTCCAGTCAGCCCTTGGCTCATGGCAACACATGCACAAAGGAGTTGAACTGTTGTGATCCATAGGGTTTTCATTGGCTGATTTTCAGGGGTAAATTGCCAGGCCTTTTTTCCTATTCTGTCCCCAAAACAATTTAGTGTCTTGATGAGTTAGCAAAAGAACTTAAAACAAAGGTTTATGATGAAACACTAATACAGTAATCCAAAGACCGCCCAAGTGGTCTGTAGTATTTTGTTAGTTTTTTTTTTTTAAATCACAGGAAGTGGAACAATATCTCACAGTGAATGCATTTTGTGATTTATTTCTTTTGAACAGGGAAGAATTAGCTTAGGATACACCACATTTTTAAGCACATAATGTGTGCCTTCTGTGTTTGTTTGCCAGCCACGCCCTCCCCTCACCCCGGTATTTTGTAAGTGTGTTATGCTAATTTCTTTACAACAACATGTGGAAGAGGATTGACATGTTGATGATTAGGAGGGTACCTTGCAAAGCAAGGGCTTGGCAGGCTAACAAACACAGGAGGGCCATGTTATTTGTGTAAAAATATGCTAAATACAGAAAATGTGCAAGTGACCATAAATTTCACAGAAATGATTTTTTTTTAAAAAAAGCATAGAATCTACCACTAAAATAGACAAAAGCAAAAGCATGTAAATAAATAAAAAGTTAAACTCTAAAATAAACCAGTTTGCTGCAGTTTTATAGCCAATATATTTTTACACAGGGAGTATAAATTAATTACACAGAATATAAACCTGTGAAACAATAGAATGTTACATTAGAGGCCATAAAAAATCTCCCCAATAAACGAAGCCTTATCCCAGTGAGAAACCTGCTCATTATCTCGTTTTTGCAAAAAGTATTTTTTTGCCTTTATGTTCTTTCCCTTACTATGTATCATTTATTGGTGATATTTGAAAAAGTCTGCCCTATGAGAAGGCTTAATATTAGCAAGAAGCCACTATTGTATTCTTGCTCTGGAGGCTGGTGATCTATTTTTTGGTTCTAAACCCCTACTATTTTCTAAGCCATTCAATTGTCAAAGAAATAATCCTTTGCCCCGCTCTGGGATAGAGTACCTATGTCTCATCATGAATCATTTGAAAGACTAAAAAAAAATCTTCAATTGAAGCATAGAAAATAACAGGTTTCTCCAATATAAAAAATATAGTAAGAACTTAGTTTTTGAAGTTTTTCATCTCTGTTCTGTTAAAATACAGCACATATATACTTACATATATATATAAACCAAAAAAAAAAAAAAAAAACCGTTGCCGTCGAGTCAATTCTGACTCATAGTGACCCTATAGGACAGAGTAGAACTGCCCCATAGAGTTTCCAAGGAGCAGCTGGTAGATTCAAACTGCAGACCTTTGGGTTAGCAGCCATAGCTCTTATCCACTGCATCGCCAGGGCTCCGTATATATACAGATGCATACCCACCTAAACCCATTGCCTTCGAGTCGATTCGGACTCATAGCGACCCTATAGGATATATATGCATACATACATATAATGAAGAAGTATAGACTTTTGCTAAAATACAACTAATACAGGTATTTGACATATGTGCAGACTAATATTTACATTTTATATATACTTTTTATTATGAATAATATTTATAAAATTTATAACAATCATGATTTGAATGGCATTATCTTAATAACTAAAGGATATTATTACTTTTTAATTTACATAATCTTTTGTTTTTAAATTTATATGGATAATAATGTCCCAGTTTACAAAAAAAATTATATAGGTAATATAGATCATCAAAGGAAAAGTATTACTTTGTTTCACAAAGAAAGAGGTTAATTTAATATGGACTATTAAAAATATAGTGTGCTCAATTTGAAAGTTGGATTTAAACCACCTGAATATAGAAGGTTCTTTTTTGTCATAGACAAACTTCCACTCTAGTTGTGCTAAACCAAGAAAGGTGTAAAGCACAGTGGTTGGGATTACCAGATTTGAAATCAGATGGATTCACAGTTCACTAGCTGTATGGTCCTAAGTACGTGCTTTTACGTTCCTGAACCTGTTTCTTCATCTGTAAGTTTTTTGAGCTGATCCCCTACACAAAGAAAGAAGGTCTATACTACTCTGTAGAAAGATTGCCACCCAGCTCAAGTGCTCTAATTTATGCTAATTCTGAATAATTTTGCTTAAAAATATAAACAATATTTTCTTTCTGTAGGGATGTTTGTTTTGCATCCAAGCTTTGTGCCATATTTGGCTTTGCCAGAATCATCTTTGTTCTCATGAAGTCTTCAAATAAATTCTTGAACCTGAAACAAAATTCTCTATACTTCGAGATACATTAACAAATGTGGATCTCAGTCCCTAAAACACAGAGAACCTGGGAAGCCTTTGTGAATTCTTCCCTGCATTGTAGGTAGAATGCTCCAAAGATATTTCTAAAGGAGGGTTGAGTAGACATTTCTTCACCGATCAAAATTACCAGGATATTCATAATGACTTGAGCTCTGCACTGTATTTTCTTTTGTCTGGGAGTTCTCATGCTTTTGTTTTCTAGCGTGGCTTTGTGAAGGTGAAATGCAGCCAGTTTCTCAACAGTTTACTCATTTTCAACATACCAAAAAAACCCATTGCCATGGAGTCAATTCTGACCCAAAGTGATCCTATAATGACCCTAGGTTATCTCATTTCTTAAAGACAGTCCGAAAGTAGGGTAGATACTATGTGTATTCAGAACAAAAATGTCAGGAAGAATTGAAACCTGAATCAACATTTCTGTTTAATTTGCAGGTATGTTTAACATGATAGTCTGTAAGTTTTCTGTCCTCTAGTTTTAGGTATTCCTTAGTGAAATGCTCATTTCATTCATGGAATTATCATTTAAGTGGTGAAGTCTCTTAAAATTGGACCTACTATTATTCTTTGCAATTTTTTTCAACTCCACTTCTAGACAACCTGGTTTTTCCTTATTCTCTGTATCACAAATACTTTCTGGTGCAAGATTTATGAAACTACTTAGTCATTTTTGCTCTTCTCAATTGTGTTACAAGAGCAAAATAATAGGATTAACAATTGAAGTAGGATTAACGTTTGTAGTCGGCAGGCTAAGCAGATGAAGTCTAACTGATTAATTCAATACTTTGGAAATCAGCCCCAACAAGTGGTGAAGAAATCTAATTTAGTGAAGTCGATGAGCCCCGTGCCTTAATAGAAAACAGCTTGGGATAAAAATTGCATATCCCTTGGCAGCCTGTGAAGAGGGCTCCACAGTTACATTACTATGACCTTTTAAAGGAGAATCTTCCTTCAGCTGGTATATGTTGTGACTGAGGACCTAAAGGCTAGTTTTAGATTTCCCTGTAATTGCACTTCCCCTTTGCAAATTTTTGTACAGTCCTTGTCTGTACTTACAGGGTTTCTGTGAGTCAGAATCTCAACAGCAATTTTTTTTTTTTTTTTTTTTTTGGTTTGGTTTGTCTGTACTTTGTCCATTGTTGCTCCAGGTTAACCTGAGCTCATGGGTCTTCTGCAATCCCCACTCTGAACTGATGAGTAGAGAAAAAAAACAAAAAACAAACCCATTGCCATCAGTCAATTCCAGCTCATAGTGACCTTAGAGGGCTGAGTAGAGCTGCCTCATAGGGTTTCCAAGGAGAGGCTGGTGGATTTGAACTGCAGACCCTTTGGTTAGCGGCTGTAGCTTTTAGCCACTACACCACCAGGTTTCCCAGTGAATAGAGAGGTGGTTGTTAAATACATTACTGTGGACCCCTAGGCAGGGGAGACAGACTCTTTGAATGGCTGCCAATTCTTGCAGGGAAAGATGTCTCTGTCCTGCCTCCACTTGCACTGCACTGATATCCTGGTTTTTAAGTGTTGGAAATTAAATATTTAAAAGTAAATTAACTCCACATCAACACTGTGCAGGCCAAGGAAAATATGTTTGTGAGCCAGAATCACCTGTGAGCTGCCAGTTTATAATCTCTGCTTTGGAGGAAACAACAGGTTCTGGGAGGCAAAGCTCTCACTTCAAATGCTGTGTTTGTCACAAAATACATAGGCGTGGGCAAGTGCACTTCGGTTTCCTCATGTGATTGAAGGAGATAATATGTTCTATCTATGTCTTAAGGCATTCTATTTTGATTTTATTTCTTTTGGGAAATGCATAATAACTATGGCTGGGGGGCAAGGTCGGGAGTCTTGGGGAGCAGGTTCTTACCGAGATGAACTAAGATTTTAGTCAATGTAAGTGTATTAGGAACCTGAGGTACATACACCAAAATAAACCAACCAAACTTATTGCCGTAGAGTCGATTCCAACTCATAGCAACCCTATAGGACAGAGTAGAACTGCCCCATACGGTTTCCAAGGAGTGGCTGGTGGATTTGAACTGTTGACTTTTTGGGCAAAAGAGCTTTAATTTCTTTTTTTTAAGGCACACTTTTTTTGTTTCTCTGATCTCCTGATTTTCTGTAAATTATAGTTAATAATCGACTAACCAACCTGTGCAATATTATTCTGCTCCCCAAGGCCAAGCGATTAGCCTAGGGAGGAGCACATGACCAAGCTGAACCAATGAGGCCCTTCACTCCAGTAAACCCCAGTGCTGTCAAGTCGATTCTGACTCACATCACTAAGGACTCTGAAATTGGGAGAGAGCATTTCTCTTTCAATAAAGGTCAGGATCTGTTAACGGTCAATATCTACCCTTTGTAGTAAAAGTGCCAAAGGGACCTCTAAGCAAGGAGAGAGAAGAATGAGGCATATGATGAAGTATAGAGGCAAGTGCTTGATACTGTAGTATCTTCGTCTATTTCCCTTTATAACCTGAATGCCTGTCCAAATACCTGGTCTTAAGTAGATAGTCAACATATATATTCTAAATGAATGAATGCCATAAATTAAATAATAGATTTGAAATTTTAAGTGAGCATTTTTTGTTTTATCTCAGCACAATCTTCCTTTCCTGTTCTCTCTCTCTTTTGTTCTCTCTCTTTATCTATCTCTATCTCTTTAAAAAAAAAAAGTTTTCTGTACAATAACCAGTCCATATGTTTTGGGTGCACTTACCTTCCACTACTGGTCATAGACGAAAGCACATGACCCAGGCCAGGTTAATGACAAATTTCATCTACCTCAAGTCATTTTTTCTCAAGGATGGTTAAGTTTTCAGGATTAGTTCAGGACACAGATAAGCAGAATTAGAGTCTTCACTGAGATATAACAAACGGATAGAGAATCGTAAGGATAGGTTTAGGTACACCAGAGTTTATCTTTGTGAGTAGAACCTGTCTGGGAATTAAGTCAATACAGTGTGAAGTGGGACCAAATTATGGAGAAAAAAAAAAAAAATTCTCATTTGAGTTCTTAAATTCATCTGTTTCTAGCACTAGATTTGTTACGTGCTATTTTTTTTATATATAAATACAGTAAGCTGTCTGCTTAAGCTAGTTTGGACTGGGTCTCTCTCATTTGCAATAAAGGAGACCTTATAATACACAAATTATTTCAAGAAATATAGAAAGCTCCACATGTGTTTATTACTTAATAATTTACTCTTTTTTGACTCTAAAAATCCCCAAGTAAAATTCACAAAGTATTTAAAATGCTGAAATATGCTGTATAATTTTCATCCACTGCTACCAAGAGTAAAGAGTGGGTCCAAGGTATTTGAATGATTAACCCCGCCTCCTCACAGAACCACGCCAAGCAACACGCACCCTAGGGAAATGAAGTAGATTTGCTATGAAAACACATCTTCAGGACAAGTCTTCTCGCTCACGCCTGCAACCAGATTACCACCCCAAAATATCCTCTTATAGTGAAATTCTAGGGCCACCATGGTGAACTCACATGCCAAAATTCTCCACTGAAGATTCATTCATTCGATCTATCAAACAACATTTATTCAGTATCTATTACTATGTGTCAGGCACGGTTTGAGAATCTGAGGATATAAAGTGGAGTAAACAAATAAATAAAAAGCCCCAGGCTCAACAAACTGACAATAAAATGTGGAAGACAGACAAATAAACAATTGCAATACAATGTAATAGAGGTTATGATGGATATCTACAAGGGCAGTTCATGGGAAAATGTCTCACCATTCTGCAGTGTTGTGTGTGTGCATGTGTGTGTATATTTTAATTTTAACCAGTCTTTCCACGTAGAATTTGCTCCATGATTATACATAAAGCATTTCTGTAAGTTTCATTCATTCTTGATCACTAAATGGCTAAATATTTCCTAAAGACCTAGAAGAGTCCCTGGGTGCTGCAAAGGGTTAACGCACAAGGCTGCTAACAGAAAGGTTAAAGGTTTGAATCTATCCAGAAGGGCCTCAGAAGAAAGACTTTGTAATTTACTTCTAAAAATCAACCATTAAAAACCCTACAGCATGTTCTACTCTGGCACCCGAATGGGTTCCATGAGTAGATATATAAAAAAAAAAACTCGAGGGCAATTTTGTTGGTGGTTAAGGACCTCGAAGGATAGAGAATATATGTTTACAAACTTGTTTTCACCGCCCCCCCCAAAAAAAAACCCCACTGTCATTGAGTAGATTTTGACCCATAGAAATCCCATAGGACTCTAAGGCTGCAAATCTCTGCAGAAGCAGACTGCTCCATCTCTCCCCCACGGAACCGCTAGTGGTTTCGAGCTGCCGACCTTTGGTTAGCAATCAGTCACTTTAAGCACTGTGCCACCTGAGCTCACCAGTTTCCTTTTATTGTGTATTTCAGCTGAAGTTAATAGGCTGAGATTCAATTGTTTTGTTTCAGGATTGTTCCGTATAGTGAAACAAAGATTTAAATATCTTGTCATTGTATCTGTAGATAATAGACATTATAAAACCCGTTGCTGTCAAGTTGATTCCAACTCGTAGCGACCCTATAGGACAGAGTAGAACAGCCCCATAAGGTTTCCAAGGAGCAGTTGGTAGACTGGAACTGCCAATCTTTTGGTTAGCAGTCGAGCTCTTAACCACGGTGCCATAGTTATTATTATTGCCAAATGCTACAAGTTAGTCTTATTGTTAGAAGTAGAATTTCCTCAAAGGCGATTTTAAGACAGGTACATTTTCAAGTATGCTTTTTATCTTAACACCAGCACAATATGGGACAAATCCTAAGAGAATATAAATAGTTCTAGCAAGGGATGAACAAAGGGTATTGATCAAAGACCTGGTGTTTGTGAACAGTGCCACAGGCTTTCCACATGGAGAGTTGTTGTACAGGGTTCTGATCCACTAAAATCAGAGATGCATGTCCAAGATTAGGGCCAGTTTCTGCATCTCCCAAGAATGCCAGCAAGTAATCAGTGAGCCCGGCCTAGGGCCAAGGAAAAGAGGAAACTACCCCTCAAAGTTGTGGTAGCAAGGACATTTATACCCCAGAAATGCACCTATATGATTTTGTCATCTGGTAACACTACTCTGGCAAATTATGATGTTGGAATATGTCTTCGTTGTTAATAGGATATCAGTGTACAGAATCCTTAACACCTGGGCATATAGTGCCTGGGGTACATTCTCACTGCACTTGTCAGAAAGCTCCATCTGTTTCGTGCTGCCTGAGGCACTGCCCAGTTCCGGCTCAGCTCCCTACACACCAGTTTCTTCTTCCTCCATTAGGCCACTTCACCCTCCCTCACACACCTGGCTAATTCTACCTGGTTCCAATGCTGCCTCCATATTGTCTTCATCTGACCATATAGCTTTTTGACTTCTTAAACCTAACATTGTCTTTTAAAAATCCCATTCAATTCAGAATAGCCTCATTAAAAAATTTAAGACAATTTTCTAAATGTGTTTTACAGGAAAGAATAGGAAGGAGTACGCATATTAGCTTTGACAAGGAATGCATAAGAATTCTCATCACATGCTTCACCAGTGCGTGGAGCCAGAAAACCTACAAACCAAAACATAAATTGTATATAAAATATATATACGTAAAATGAAATCCTAATATATAAGAGCATGAAAGCAGATATTAGTCTATCTTCCAGAAGCTATGAAAAGAGGTTAAACTGTCTATAAATATAATGACAGAACTGTAACCACGAGCAGTTGTCACTGTCTAGAGATAAGACCTGCAGAGCTCCATTTTCGGTTTGCCAATGACAGGACTTATACAAGTCAATTAACCTCTGCAAAACACTACCTGCTACCTTTCTATTTCCCAGTAGGGTTTTGAAGATTTGGACGAATATAAATTAGTATAGCTTTGTTTATTAGGTGGCTAAGAACCAAAAATTAAAGAATAAAAAAGAAAATGTATATATTCTCAGGTGTGATAACTAAATACTGGCATTTCTGGTAGCTTTTACAAGGCATTTGTAAAATGGCATTTTTTTTTTTTTAGTTGTGGTTATGTTTTTTTCTTTTTTGCTATTAGAGTAATTATTTTAAAAAATAATTTATTCCTTTCTTAACATATCATATTAAGTACTAAAAATGTTCTCTTACATTTGATTAAAGATAACAGGAAAAAAAGCTTTTAACCTCAAAGGAAAGAGCCTTGATTTGAACTGATAAACACATTTTTGATATAAACTGCTTCGCAGGAAACATATGCTGTATTTAAAACTGATCTTACATTTGGAAGCCTGAGAAGAACTACTACTAACCTTTTATCTAGGTTAACTTTTATTCTTCAAAATTGTAAATGATTTCTTTAAACATGTATATTCGAGGTTACTGCATACAAAAGTAAGATCAGTATTATATTTTTTTCCTACACTAGAATAAATAGGGGTGGGGAAAATACGTTTATTTTAAAGTACAAAGCTTTAATTAACTTTTTTATAGGGTCACTGTGAGTCCGAGCGGGTTTGATTTTTGGTTTATAAAAGCTTTAAGTAGAATCATTTGCAGAACATTATTCAATGCTGCCCCCTTCAGGACAATTTTTAAAACAGCAATGAGACGTGTAGGATAATAGACACTTTGTTTGATTAACTATTTAGTCTACAATAATGATGCAAAGTTAACTGCTTAGGCTTTTTAAGGCCTCTAAATGTCTGTTTTTTTAATAAAAGTAGTCTCATTCTCAAACATATGCCTGGAAAACTTCAACTAGAATATGCTCACCTAATATTACCCACTGATGAATATTTATTTAAGACACACTGATTGACCTTTACTATGTGTTAGGCCCTGTGCTAGGTGTTGGAGACACAAAGATGGTAAAGCACATCACTGCATTCAAAGAGTCCACAATCTAAAAGGAGAAAGCAATACACAAACAGAATATTCCAACATCGTGACACGTGTTCTGACAAAAGTGCACAGACTGTTACATGAGCTGTGAACATGAGCTGGACATCTCACTCCAGAGGAGAAGAAAAGAGCAACGGGGAAAAAGGACGCTGGAGGTGAAAACCGAGCTTTAGTCTGTTATTATCATAACATTGAGACATAAATTTGATTAAAATAATTTAGGTTGTTTCCCTGTTGTATCTATTAAACTGAGGAAGTGGAAAAAAAAAAAAAAAAGAATGCCCCAAAATAGAACAACATATCATGTCTACTGGTGTGTGTATAAAACAGAAATTATGTTCACTGAAGTAAGTTATTGTGTAACACCTGAATGTAGATAACTCTCGTACTTTTAAAATTTCCTTTTGGTGTCTTTTAACATATTTCCAACTGAGTTTGCTTCATGAAGGAGCCGGGAATAGGCTGTCATCTCTGCAGCTCATATTCTAGCTCTGGACAATGCAACAGAACTTCAGGTACTGGGTTATTGATTGGCAGATGCTGTGCTATGGTTCCCAAATGCTTCACCAACAGCAAAGAAAAATCCTCCTGAAATACAGTGTTGTGTCATTATTCTTTTCCATCATGAAAAACATTTGTTCTAATAAGAAAAATCAGTAGCAAAATTTCCCTTACTTTGTTTCCACTTGTCTTGGTCATCTAGTGCTGCTGTAACAGAAATACCACAAATGGATGGCTTTAACAAAGAGAATTTTATTCTCTCACAGTCCTGTAGGCTACAATGCCAAATTCAGGGTGTCAGTTCCAGGACAAGGCTTTCTCTCCCTGTCATCTCTGGAGGAAGGAAGGTCTTTGTCATCAGTCTTCCCTTGGTCTGGGAGCATCTCAGGGCAGGAACCTCAGGCTAAAGGGTGCTCTGCTCCTGGTGATGCTTTCTTGGTGTTATGAGGTCCCCAACTCTCTGCTTGATTCCCTCTCCTCATATCTCTTGAGAGATAAAAGGTGGCATAGGCCACGCCCCAGGGAAACTCCCTTTACGCTGGATCAGGGAGGTGACCTGAGCAAGAGTGTTAGATCCCACCTTAATCCTTTTAACCACAGTCACAGTTATGAGTTATAACACATAGGAAAATCACAAAATGGAGGACAACCATACATGGCTTAACCAAATTAATACACACATTTTTGGGGGAACAAAATTCAATCAATCCATGACACCATTATTCCACAGAAATGGCCTCTGAAACAGTTCCTGCCCTTAATTTAAGTGTGTTACTATTTGTCTTCGTTATGCAGTGCTGCTATAACAGAAATACCACAAATGGATGGCTTTAACAAACAGGAATTCACTTTCTTACAATTTAGGAGCTAGGAAGAGCCCTGGTAGCTCAATGGTTAAAAGCTCAACCTCAAACCCACCCAGCCACCCCTCAGGAAAAAGACCTGACAATCTGCTCCTGTAAAGATTACAGCCTGGAAAACCCTATGGGGCAGTTCTACTCTGTCTATAAGTTGAAATTTTGACTCCACAGCACCTAACAAAAACAGAAGTCCAAATTCAGGATGCTGCCTCTGTTGTTGTTGTTGTTGTTAGGTGCCCTCCAGTCGGTTCCGACTCATAGCGACCCTATGCACAACAGAATGAAATACTGCCTGGTCCTGCACCATCCTTACAATCGTTGTTATGCTTGAGCTCATTGTTGCAGCCACTGTGTCAATCCACCTCGTTGAGAGTCTTCTTCTTTTCTGCTGACCCTGTACTCTGCCAAGCATGATGTCCTCCTCCAGGGACTGATCCCTCCTGACAACATGTCCAAAGTATGTAAGATGCAGTCTCACCATCCTTGCCTCTGAGGAGCATTCTGGCCGCACTTCTTCCAAGACAGATTTCTTCGTTCGTTTGGCAGTCCATAGTATATTCAATATTCTTCGCTAACACCACAATTCAAAAGCGTCAACTCTTCTTCGGCCTTCCTTATTCATCATTCACCTTTCACATGCATATGATGTGATTGAAAATACCATGGCTTGGGTCAGGCGCATCTTAGTCTTCAGGGTGACATCTTTGCTCTTCAACATTTTGTAGAGGTCCTTTGCAGCAGATTTGCCCAATGCAATGCATCTTTTTGATTTCTTGACTGCTGCTTCCATGGCTGTTGATTGTGGATCCAAGTAAAATGAAATCCTTGACAACTTCAATCTTTTCTCTGTTTATCATGATGTTGCTGACTGGTCCAGTTGTGAGGACTTTTGTTTTCTTTATGTTGAGGTGTAATCCATACTGAAGGCCGTGGTCTTGGATCTTCAATAGTAAGTGCTTCAAGTCCTCTTCACTTTCAGCAAGCAAGGTTGTGTCATCTGCATAACCCAGGTTGTTAATGAGTCTTCCTCCAATCCTGATGCCCTGTTCTTCTTCATATAGTCCAGAATAGGTATGGTGAAAGGATACAACCCTGATGTGCACCTTTCCTGACTTTAAACCATGTAGTATCCCCTTGATCTGTTTGAATGACTACCTCTTGATCCATGTAAAGGTTCTCATGAGCACATTTAAGTGTTCTGGAATTCCCATTCTCCACAATGTTATCCATAGTTTGTTATGATCCACACAGTAAAATGCCTTAGCATAGTCAATAAAACACAGGTAAAACATCTTTCTGGTATTCTCTCCTTTCAGCCAGGATCTATATGACATCAGCAATGATAGTCCTGGTACCATGTCTTCTAAATCCAGACTGAATTTCTGGCGGTTCCCTGTCAATGTACTGCTGTAGCTGCTTTCAAATGATCTTCAGCAAAATTTTGCTTGCATATGATATTCTTTGAAATAATCCATTTTGGTTGGATTATCTTTCTTGTGAATAGGCTTAATCTGAATCTCTTCCTAGTCAGCTGGCCAGGTAGCTGTCTTCCAAATTTCTTGGCATAGACAAGTGAGCACTTCCAGTGCTGCATCTGTTTGTTGAAACATCTCAATTGATATTCTACCAATTCCCAGAGTCTTTATTTTTTCACCAATGCCTTCAGTGCAGCTTGAACTTCTTCCTTCAGTACCATTGGTTCCTGATCATATGTTACCTCCTGAAATTGTTGAACGTAAACCAATTCTTTTTGGAACAGTGACTCTGTGTATTCATTCCATCTTGTTTTGATGCTTCCTGAGTCCTTTAATATTTTCCCTGCAGAATCCTTCAGTATTGCAACTCAAGGCTTGAATTTTTTCTTCATTTATTTCAGCTTGAGAAATGCCAAGTGTGTTCTTTCCTTTTGGTATTCTATCTCCAGGTCTTTGCATGTGTCATTATAATTCATTAATTTGTCTTCTCTGGCCACTCTTTGAAATCTTCTGTTCAACTCTTTTACTTCGTCATTTCTTACTTTTGCTTTAGCTACTCTATGTTCAAGAGCAAGTTTCAGAGTCTCTTCTGATATCCATTTTGGTCTTTTCTTTCCTGTCTTATTAATGACCTCTTGCTTTCTTCATGTATGATGTCCTTGATGTCAATCCACAACTCCTCTGGTTTTTGGTCATTAATGTCTAACAGGTCAAATCTATTCTTGAGATTGTCTGTAAATTCGGTGGGATATACTCAATGTTCTACTTTGGCTCTCGTCAACTGGTTCTAATTTTCTTCAGTTTCAACTTGAACTTGCATATGAGTAATAGATGGTCTGATCTGAAGTCAGCCCCTGGCCTTGTTCTGACTGATGATATTGAGCTTTTCCATTGACTCTTTCCACAGATGTAGTCAGTTTGATTCCTGTGTATTCCACCTGGTGAGGTCCATGTGTATAGCCACTGTTTATGTTGGTTAAAAAAGGTATTCGCAACAAAGAAGTCATTGGTCTTGTCAAAAAAAAATTCAATCATGCAATCTCCAGCATCTTTTCTATCACCAAGACCATATTTTCCAACTACAGATCTTTCTTTGTTTCTAACTTTTACATTCCATTCACCAGTAATTATCAGTTCATCATGATTGCATGTTCAATCAATTTCAGACTGCAGAAGTTGGTAAAATTCTTCAATTTCTTCTTCTTTGGCCTTAGTAGTTGGTGCATAGATTTGAATAGTAGTTGTATTAACTGGCCTTCCTTGTAGGTGTATGGATATTATCCTATCACTGACAGCGTTGTACTTCAGGATAGATCTTGAAATGTTCTTTTTGACAAAGAATGCAACGCCATTCCTCTTCAAGCTGTCATTCCTGGCATAGTACAGCATATGACTGTCTGATTCAAAACGACTAATACCAGTCCATTTCAGCTCACTAATGCCTAGAATATTGACCTTTATGTGTTCCATTTCATTTTTGATGATTCCAATTTTCCTAGATTCATACTTCATACATTCCAGGTTCTGATTATTAATGGATGTTTGCAGCTGTTTCTTCTCATTTTGAGTTGTGCCACATCAGCAAATAAAGGTCCCCAAAGCTTGACTCCATTCATGTCATTAAGGTTGACTCTACTTTGAGAAGGCAGTTCTTCCCCAGTCGTGTTTTGAGTGACTTCCAACCAGAGGAGAACATCTTCCTGCACTATATCAGACAATGTTCCACTGCTATTCATAAGGTTTCCATTGGCTAATTCTTTTCAGAAGTAGACCTCCAGGTCCTTCTTCCTAGTCTGTCTTTGTCTGGAAGCTCAGCTGAAACCTGTCCACCGTGAGTGACCCTGTTGGTATTTGAATACCAGTGGTAAAGCTTCCAGCATCACAGCAACACACAAGCCCTCACCGTACCACAAACTGACAGACACCTGGGGGAATGCTATACATGTATATATATACTGTATATGTATACTCTATATATGTAATCTCACCATAATTTTATAAAATAAAGAACATTTATATTTTTCTAAGAAAATGAATGAAGACATTTGTAAAGAGAATTTATGAAGAAAAATTTTTACACCAAAAAAAGTAAAAGGTATGTGTAAAGACAGCGTGGGGGCAGGGTCCAACTTCTTCTAACTTCACAAGGGGGAAGGAGAATTAAGATCAATAGCCCAAGGCTGATTCCTATGAGGCAGGGGTCAGACATGCCTCCTCTCTCCACTACCTTTACCAACTCTGGCACCAGCCATCCCTCCCACAGCACTCTCTACTTCTCTTCTGGATTCGATAATTCATTGCAATCACCACACAGAACTCTCAGACAATACTTACGATTATGGAGTTTATTAGGGAAGTAACTAACATGTTACAATTCAGGCTCAGGAACACTCAAGTATACAGTTCTTCCATTAGGACAGCCTCTTCCCAGATGTGCTTGTGCACATACCTCTCCTTCGCCCTCAGTCTCTGCCCAAAGTCACTCAGCTTTCTCACTCCATGGGCTGGGAAGCCCACTGTGCCATCTCCTGCAGGTCTCTCCTGCCAGTCTCTCTGGCCAATATCTCCCTCCTTGATAATTGGCTCTTCTCTTTCCTGCCTTTGGAGTAGCTCATTTCAAGCCCAATAGGATGGCAAAATCAACCAATCCCTTTGGTGGGCCACAATTACCCTATTATAAGACCATGTCCAGAAAGGTTACACGAAAGTGATTCATCACACCAGCAGTATGTAATATCAAATTAAAAGCATTACATGAAATTAGATATGTCAATTTTCATTTAGAACTTACATTATTTTTATTTTCTGCTCATTCTACCACTGGCAGTCAAAAACTTTCTTAAAGATAAGCTCTCATCTTTGTAACACTCATGAGAACCGCTATGTATTCCAACTCTTATTCCTTCCACGTGAGAATTCATCTAGTATATCTGTTCAAATGCCACCTGTGCTTATAATTGCCTCTAATTTTACTTCAAGCTTGAAGTTATTATGACTATGTTCATGTTTGCTATCAAGAAGATTTAAATGAAAGTTTTAGTAGAAAGCGCAACACCAGAGCCCATTGTGTTCTCACCATAATATGGTGACTCCTCGTCTGCCAAGTCATTCTTAAAGTCAGTTACTTGAGCCATATAGCACTATTTTCTTACCCAACCAAAGTCTCAGGGCTTTAAGAAGTTCTTTTTAATATTTATTGCATGTTACAAATACAGAAAAGTATATGTAGCATATATGAACAGTTTAAAAATAAAATAAGTTATATACCATTCTTCTACTGGGCATGTTTCCCAGCTTAGGTACCTTTTTTTTTTTTTTTTTCCAGAGGGAGGCCTCTGTTCTGATCCTGCTCTGACTACTCTCCCTTCATGAGGAAAGGAGTTCCTAGAGTCAAGGAAACATGCCGATGTGAAGCACAAGTGCTCACTTTTCTGGGCACAAAGCATTCCAGAATTCTCTGCTCAGATGTTCCTGAGCTTGCTTCCAGATCTTGTTCTGACTCCTCACCAAGTAAGAGCCCACCAGCGTATGTCACTCTAAACTCCAGGGGTGTTTAAGAAGCTGCTATTTAATGGAAGTTGTGGACAAAGCTCTAATAAACATATGACATCCCTTGCACTGTACAGACCTAGGGGTGGAAAGAAATTGAAGTGGACCATGATTGGGTGGGCTACATTTCATGGGTCTAGGGCCAGGGCTGTCTTTTCCTGTATCATCATATTCCAGCACCGAACATGTTGCCATCAAGTCAACTCTGACTCACGGCAACCTTATGTGAGTCAGAGTAGAATTGTGCTCCATACGGTTTCCAATAGCTGATTTTTTCATAAGTAGATTGCCAGGTCTTTCTTCCTAGACACCTCTAGATCAGCCACCAAGCATATTAACTGTGTTGTAACTCAGAACTCCTAAGTTGAAACCTGCCTTTTAGGTCATGGTATTGTTAGGTACTGTTGAGTCAGTTCCAACTCATAGTGACTCTTTGTACAACAGAACGAAGCACTGCCTGGTCCTGCATCATTCTCACAATCGTTATTATGACTGAGCCCATTGTTGCAGCCACCGTGTCAATCCAACTCATTGAAGGTTTTCTTCTTTTTCACTGACCCTCTACCTTACCAAACATGATGTCCTTCTCCAGGGAATGATCCCTCCTGATAAACACATACAAAGTATGTGAGACATAGTCTCGCCATCCTTGCTTCTAAGGAACATTCTGGTTGTACTTCTTCCAAGACAGATTCGTTCTTTCTTTTAGCAGTCCATGGTATATTCAATATTTTCATGAACACCGCAATTCAAAACCATCAATTCTTCTTGGGTCTTCCTCACCCATCGTTCAGCTTTTGCATGCATATGAAGCGATTGAAAACAACATGGCTTGGGTCAGGGGCACCTTAGTCTTCAAGGTGACATCTTTGCATTTTAACACTTTAAAGAGGTCTTTTGCAGCTGATTTGTGCAATGAATGCATCTTTTGATTTCTTCACTGCTCCTTCTGTGGGTGTTTTGAATTCAAGTAAAATGAAACCCTTGACAACTTCAATCTTTTCTCCACTTATCATGATGTTGCTTACTGGTCCAGTTGTGAGGATTTTTGTTTTCTTTATGTTGGGGCATAATCCATTCTGAAGGCTGTGGTCTTTGATCTTCATCAGTAAGTGCTTCAAGTCCTCTTCACCTTCAGCAAACAATGTTGTGTCATCTGCATAATGCAGGTGGTTAATGTCTCCCTCCAATCCTGATGCCCCATTTTTCTTCATATAGTCCAGCTTCTCAGATTATTTGCTCACCATACCGATTGAATAGGTATGGTGAAAGGATGTAACCCTGACACACAACTTTCCTGACTTTGAACCACTCAATATCCCCTTGTTCTTTTCCAACGACTGCCTCTTGATCTAAGTACAGGTTCCTTATGAGCACAGTTAAGTGTTCTGGAATTCCCATTCTTCGCAATGTTATCCATAATTTGTTATGACCCACACAGTTGAATGCCTTTGCATGGTCAATAAAACACAGGGAAATTTCTTTCTGGTATTCTCTGCTTTAGCCAGGATCCATCTGCATCAACAATGATATCCCTGGTTCTGCATCATTTTCTGAATCTGGCTTGAATTTCTGGCAGTTCCCTGTTGATGTACTGCTGCAGCTGCTTTTGAATAATCGTCAGCAAAATTTTACTTGTACATGATATTAATGATATTGTTTGATAATTTCTGCATTTGGTTGGATCACCTTTCTTTGGAATAGGCATAACTATGGGTCTCATAAATACAGCGAAGGTATATTTCTCAAGTTAGGAACATAGAACCTATTTTACTTCACAGTTTTTTTCTTGATTTATAACTTTAAAATATCGGACTATGGTATGTGGACCTACGTTTGCTCTAGGCCTTCCAAATGTTAGAAGCAGACCTGAATGGGGTCAGCAGTTGAAGTGATACTAGCCTCATTCTGTCTGTCTGAATCCCATTGATCAAATCTGACAGGTGGTTATTACCTCTGGTGCACTACTTTCATCATGAATCTTCCTTCTTTGCCCTCCTGGGAAATCCCTAGCTCTCATTTGTGTTGAGTCTTCTGTTTCCTATGTCCCATGTCTTCATTGTTCTTGTTATGCTCTCTTATTTAGAAGACCTTCCTACGGCTTCTTCAGAAATAGTTCAAAGGAAATAATTTTTTGAAAAACTTGAATGTCTGAAAAATCTTTTCTCTGCCTTCATGATTAATAATTTGGAGTGTATTCTAGGTGAAAAATAGTTTTTCTATAAAATTTTTCAGTCAATGCTTGATTACTCATTACATTTTTGCTTTCGTTGTTTTTGAAACATTCAAAGATATTCTGATTCCTAATTCTTTGTGTATGACAAAGATATTTTCTCATTGGAAGTTTATAGAATCCTCTGTTTATCACCTCGGTTCTAAGATGGAAAATTAGTTCATTGTTTTTCCTGCTTTCTTCTTTTCTAATAAGTGCATTTAAGGCTATAAGTTTATCCCTAACGACAGCTTTGACTTCTCCCTCAAGTTAGAAATAAGATTGTATTTTCATTATCATTCAGCTCAAAATGTTTTCAGATTTTTGTTGTGATTTCTTCTTTGGCCCAAGGAGTATTTAGAAATGCATTGTTTAATTTCTAAATATTTTGGAATTTTCTAATACTATTTTTGTTATTAATTTTAGCCTATATGCATTCTGACCAAAGAACATGGTTTACATATATTTAATCTTTTAAAATTGGATGAGATTTAATGACACAACATATGATGAATCTTGGTAAACATTCCATATGCACTAGAATACAGTATTTTGTATCATAGGGTACCTGCCAAGAAAACCCACTCCTATGGAGTCAATTTCCAACTCATAGAGACCCTGTAGGACAAAGTAGAACTAGCCTGTTGGGTTTCCAAGGCTGTAATCTTTACAGAAGCAGACTGCCACATCTTTCTCCCATGGAGTAGTGGGGGGGTTCTAAATGCCAACCTTTCAGTTAGCAACCAAGCACTTTAGCCATGGGTCCATCAGAGCTCCTCTCATTGGTTACAGTGGTCTATATATGTTAATCAGGTCAAGTTAGTTGATTTATCTACCAACTTATTGTCCTCTTGACATATCGGTTACTAAAAGAGATGTTTTTAGGATTTCCCACTAAGTTGTAGCTTTGTCTATTTCTCCTTTTTGTTCCATCCATTATTATTATGTATGTATTGAGGCCATGATATTACATGGACATTTAAGATGGTTTTATCTCCCCCCGCCTTTTTTTTTGTCCTATTATAATTAATGAAACTTTGATGGTGTAGTGATTAAGTGCTACAGCTGCTAACCAAAAGGTTGGTAGTTCGAATCCACCAGGTGCTCCTTGGAAACTCTACGGGGCAGTTCTACTCTGCCCTATAGGGTTGCTAAGAGTCAGAATCAACTTGATGCCAGTAGATATGGATTTTGGAATGTGATCATAAAATGTCCCTCTTCATTTTTAGGAGTGATTTTTGCCTTAGAGTCTACTTCATTTGACATTAGTGGAGCTATACCACTTCCCTTTGTTTAGTGTTTATCTGAGTCATAAACCTAGATTTATGAGAAAGCAGAGCCTGAGATAAAGGCTTATGTGCTATTATTTCTGCCAGGAGTAAAACCCCGGATCACCAAGAGCAAGCAAAAAGAGGAATTACATAATAATATACACAGTTGTTGTTTTTAGGTGCCATCGAGTTGGTTCTGACTCACAGGGACCCTATGTACAACAGAACAAAACACTGCCTGGTCCTGGGCCATCCTCACTCCTTGCTATATTTGAGCCCACTGTTGCAGCCACTGTGTCAATCTATCTCCTTAAGGGTCTTCCTCTTTTCCACTGACCCTCTACTTTATCAAACATGCTGTCCTTCTCCAGGGACTGCTTCCCCCTGATAATGAGCAAAGTGCATGAGTTGAAGTCTCACCATCCTAGTTTCTAAGGAGCATTCTGGCTGTACTTCTTCCAAGACAGATTTGTTTGTTCTTCTGGCAGTCCATGGTATACTCAACATTTTTGCCAACGCTGTAATTGAAATCAATTCTTCTTTGGTTTTCCTTACTCATTGTCCAGCTTTCAAGTGCCTGTGAGGTAATTGAAGATACCATGGATTGTGGCATTTTCAAGCCATAGGTATGGTAGATGGACTAAAACCCCAAAACCAAACCATTTGCTGTAGATTCAATTCTGACCTATGATGGCACATGTGTGCTCCATGGGGTTTTTAATGGCTGATTTTGGGGAGAAATACACCACCAGGCCTTTCTTCCAAGGCACACCTGGGTAGACTCAAACCCCCAAGCTTTAAGATAGCAGCTGTCCATAATCTAATTCTTAGAAATTGTGGAATTAACATCATGTTACATGGCAAAGGAGAATTCGGATTGCAAATGAAACAAAAGTTGTTAATCAGCTGATTTAAAATAAAGAGATGATCTTGGATTACCCATGTGATTACAGTGTAACCATTTTGTTACTGTTGTTCTTAGCTGCAGCCAAACTGAGACCAACTCATGGCAACCCTATGTGTATCAGAGTAGAATTGTGCTCCGTAGGATTTTCAATGTTGATTTTTCAGAAGTAGATCATCAGGCCTTTCTTCCAAAGCACTTCTGGATGGGCTTGAACCTCCAACCTTTTGGTTAGCAATCTAGCACTTAACCATTTGTGTCATCCAGGCATTCAAAAAAAATAAAAATAAATTTTTTTTAAATCGTTGCAGTCGAGTGGATTCTGACTCATAGTGACCCTATAGGACACAGTAGAACTTCCCCATAGGGTTTCCAAGGAGATAATCTTTATGGAAGCAAATTACCACATCATTCTCCCATGGAGTGCATAGTGGGTTTGAACTGCTGACTTTTGGTTAGCAGCCAAGCACTTAACCACTGTGCTACTAAAGCTCCTTTAGACATTCCAAAGGAGTCTTTAAATGTGGAAGAGAGAAGCAGAAGGTGAGAAAAAGAGAGATATTTGAAGGTGCTATGCTTTTAGCTTTGAAGATGGGGGAAGAAACCACAAGCCAAGGAATGCAGGAAACACTTAGAAGCTGGATTCTCTCTTAGAGCCTCCAGAGGAATGCAGCCCTGCCAACACTTTGATTTTAGCCCAGTGAGGCCCATTATGGGTCTGCAACCTCCAGAACTGTAAGATAGTAGAGTGAAACCTGTAAGAGCCACAACTCCACAGGACTGCCTTGTTTTTCCATGTCTTGCAGGTTTTCCACCTTTGTCAGGGTGTGGTCTTAACTACCACTTTTCTATTACTCATTTTGGTGGAAAATATTTGAGTTTTCCTTTTCTGACAAATTTCTACCTTACACAGGTTCTGGCTTTCACAGATTTTATGGTAAATTATGTTGTTTTAAGCCACTAAAATTATGGTAATTTGTTACAGAAGCAATGGGAAACTAATACAATGAGCTGACCATGACTAAGTGCAACTAATAGCTCAATCTTGTGGGGCTGGCCTTAGAGAACCTACAAAAGCTCAACAGTCTGCATATCAGGCAGTACACCTGGAGGAGATAATGAGAAGACTGTCTTAGCTAATTCCTATCGCCAAAGTAATCAGAGATTCTCCCTTGAGTGTTAACAAGTACACTGCATTTTGATCTGGGCATGCATGAGTGACACAAATGGCACCAGCATAAAGTAATCACGCATGTTAGTTTGTCTGTTGGAGCCGTGGCAAGTTGCCAAGGTGGCTTTTAACACAAGTGACTGGTGTGGTCAAGAACATTTGAAATCGTACGTGAGAACTGCCTGATATGATTACAGATCTTTGTCCATACTTTCACTCCCAACATTCTTAAAATGTGTGTCATTTTTTTAAATATAATTGGCATACAATAAACTGCACATAGTCAAAGTATACAAATTAATAAGTTTTGACATATGTATTCACCTATAAAATCATCACCACAATGAAGATAACACATATATCAATCATACTGAAAATTTTTCTCATGCTCCTTTGTAATCCTTTCCTCCTGCCCCTTTCTACCCTTGCCCATTCCTAGGCAACCACTGATCTCTGTTCTTTCACTACAGATGAATTCATATTTACTAGAATTTTAAGTAAATGGAATCATACAGTATGTACTCAGTTTTCACCTGACTTCTTCACCCAGGGTAATTAGAGGCTCATTGTTTTTTTTTTCATCAATGATTTAGCATGAATTGATAGCCTTTTCTTTTTATTAGAGAATAGTATCCCATTACATGAATGTGATGGTTAAGATTACGTGTCAACTTGGCTGGGCTATGATTCTCAGTGTTTTGGTAGTTGTATAATGTTGTGATCACTTTCCTGTTGAAATCTGATATGTGATCATGATCACCCCCAAGATGGAATCTGCTGAGTGGTACCAGTGGGGCCTGTGGCAGCTCACCACCCCTTCAGCCTTCATCTCTTGCTTTCCACCACCTACTTCCTTCTTGCTCGCCTTGCAAAGGTTGTTGGTGTGTTCTGGATCCAGCAACTGTCTCTTGTCTGACCTCTGGTTCTTGGGACTCGAGCCAGCAGCTTACCTACCTGTCCATCGTGGTATTCGCCAGTTTCATGGCCTGCAAGCAAGGGTCCTGTTCCCCTAACTGCCTATCTCGGATTCACCAGCCCTGCAGCTAAGTGACTCAGGAGAGTCTCGTGGTCTTGCCTGCCGACTTTGGGGATTCCTCCACCATCACAAGCTGGGAGCAGGATCCCTGTTCCCCAACCTGCTCATCTAGAGTTCACCAGCTTCTGTGGCTCCGTGAATTGGGAAAGGACTCTATCCTGATCCAAGGACTTGGAATGTTCCAACCCCTGCAATTGCATGAGCTGTTTCCTTAATATAAATCTCTCTCTATATATTTATGTGCATTACTGGTTTTGCTTCGCTAGAGAGCCCAGCCTAAGACAATGAATATTCCATAATTTGTTTAAATTTGTTCCCCATTCCTCTGTGGATGAATATTTGACTTGTTTCTGGTTTTTGGCTATTACAAATAAAGTTTTTATGAACATCCACATGCAAATTATCATAAGGACATAAGGTTTCATTCTTCTTGAGTAAATTCCTGGGAGTAGAATGACTGCATATTACAGTATGTGTGTTTAACTTTATTGTTATTATTATTGTGCTTTAGGTGAAGGTATACAGAGCAAAGCTGTTTCCCATTCAATAGTTTATAGACAAATTGTTCCATGAAATTGGTTGCAATCCCAGCCATGTGTCAGCACTCTCCCCATTGCCGCTGTGAGTTCCCCATTTCCATTTGTCCAGTTTTCCTGCCCCGTTCCTGCCTTCCCATCTTTGCTTTTGGGCGTATGTTGTCCTTTTGATTTCATGTAGATGACTGTTCTAAGGAGCACTTTCTTTGTGTGTGTTATTGTTTATTTATAGGCTGGTCTATTATTTGGCTAAAAGATGATCTTTAGGAATGGCTTCAGTTCCAAGATAGAAGGGTGTGTAAGGGCTATAGTCTCTGGGGTTCCCCTGGTCTCTCCCAGACCACTAAATCTGGTCTTTGTATAAATTTGAATTTCCTTCTACACAACCCCCCAACACCCACTCTAACCTAGACCTTCTATGGTGATCCTGGTCAGAGTGGTAGCCAGGTACCATCCAGTTCTTCTGGTCTCAGGCTGGTTCTTATGGTCCACTAGTCCTTTGGACTAATCATTTTCTTCAGTCTTTGATTTTCTTCACTTTCCTTTGCTCTGGATAGAGGGAGACTGATAATTGTATCTTAGAGAGCTACTTGCAAGCTTTTAAGACCCTAGATGCTACTCACCAAAGTAGAATGTAGAACGTTTTCTTTACGAATTATGTTATGCCGATTGACCTAGATGTCCCCCAAGACTATGATCCTTAGGCTTCAAGCCCAGTAACTCAGTCCTGTGAAGTGTTTGGATATGTCTAGGATGTTTCCATGACTATGCCCCGTGCGCTCTGTTATATATGAGTATATATGCAGCACATACCAATATGTAGTTAGAAATATCCACAGCCAAACCTATATAGGCACGTGGGTGTACTCCTTTGCCTTGTTTATATTGTGCTGACTTCTTCCATATTGTGTACTGCCTTTCCCTTTACCAAAGTTAACAGGTACCTAATTTCTAGTTAGTGATTTTCCCTCCTTCCCCCTCCCATTTCTGTTAACCATCAAGGAATATTTCTGTTTGTGTGAAAACCTTTTCTTGATTTTTTATAATAATGGTCTCATACAATATTCTTTTTTTTTGTGATTGACTTATTTCACTCAGCATAACGTCTTCCAGGTTCATCCATGTTGTAAGATGTTTCACAGGTTCGTCGTTTTTCTTTAACATTGCATGGTATTCCATTGTTTGTATGTACCACAGTTTGTTTATCCATTCATCTGTTGGTGGCCACTCTGGTTGTTTCCATCTTTTGCTATTGAGAATAATGCTGCAATGAACATGGGTGAGCATATGTCTATTTTTGTGAGGGCTTTTATTTCTCTGGGATATACACCCAGGAGTGGGATTGCTGGATCATATGGTATTTCTAGTCTAGCTTTTTAAGGAAGCGCTATACCAGTTTCCATAGTGGTCGTACCATTTTATATTCCCACCAGCAGTGTATAAGAGTTCCAATCTCCCCACAACCTCACCAGCATTTATTGTTTTTTGTTTTGTTTTGTTTTTGATCAGTGCCATTATAGCCAGGGTAAGATGGTATCTCATTGCAGTTTTGATTTGCATCTCTCTGATGGATAATGACCACGAGTATCTCTTCATGAGTTTGTTAGCTGCCAAAATGTCTGCTTTGGTGAAGTGTCTCTTCATGTGCTTTGATTGTTTTTTAATTGAGTTTTTTTGTCTTTTTGTTGTTGAGGTGTTAAAGATTTCTATAAATTTTAGAGATTAGACATGTGTTGAGTATGTCATAGTTAAAGATTTTTTCCCAGGCTGTAGGTTCTTCTTCTACTTTCTTGATGAAGTCTTTTGAGGAACACAAGTGTTTAATTTTTAAGAGATCTAACTAGTTTATATTCTGCTGTTTGTGCATTTTTAGTTATGTTTGGTATTCTATTTATGCCATATACTAGGGCCCTTAACGTTGCTACTATTTTTTCTTCCACGGTCTTTATAGTTTTAGGTTTCACATTTAGGTCTGTAATCCATTTTGAGTTAATTTTTGTGTACGGAGTGAGTATAGATCTTGTTTTGTTTTACTGCAAATAGATATCCAGTTTTGCCAGCGCCCTTTGTTAAAGAGACTACCTGTTCCCCATTTAACAAATTTTGGCCCTTTGTCGAAGATCAACTGTCTATAAGTGAATAAATTTACTTCTGGGTTCTCAATTCTGTTACATCAGTTTATTTGTCTGTTGTTATACCTGTGCCAGGCTGTTTTGACTATCGTGGCTGTATAGTAGGTTCTGAGATCAGTAAGTGTGAGGCCTCCTACTTTGTTCTCTTTTGTCCGTAGTGCTTTCCTTACTCAGGGCCTCTTTCCTTTCCATATAAAGTTGGTGATTATTTTTCCACCTCGTTAAAGATTGTTAATGGAATCTGGATCAGAACTGCATTATATCTATAGATGACACTGGGTGGTACTGACATTTTTGAAAAGTTAAACCTTCCTATCCCTGAGCATCGTATGTTTTTTCATTTATATAGGTCTCTTGGTTTGAAGCAGTAGTGTTTTGTAGTTTTCTTTGTATAATTCTTTTACGTGTCTTGTTAGGTTTATTCCTAAGTATTTTACCTTTTTCCTGGTTATTGTAAATGGTAAATGGTATTGCTTTCCTAATTACCTTCTCAGAGTTATCTCTGTTGAGGTATAGGCATCCAACTGATCTTTTTGTATGTTGATCTTGTACACTGCACTTTGCTGAATTCTTCAAGTAGTTACAGTAGTTTTCTTGTGGAGTCTCTGGGGCTTTCTATGTATATTATCATATCATCTGCAAATGGGGGTAGTTTTTAACTCTTCTTTACCAATCTGTATGTCGAATATGTCTTTCTTGCCTTATTGCTCTAGCTAGGACTTCTAGTACAATATTGAAAAAGAAGGTGATAAATAGTATCCTTGTCTGCTTCCCGTTCTGAAGGGAAATGCTTTCTGTCTCTCTCTGTTGAGAATAATATTGGCTGTTGGTTTTGTATCTATGCCCTTAATTATGTCAAGGAATTTCCTTTCTATTCCTATTTTGCAGTTTTTATCGAGAACAGGTGTTGGACTTCATCAAATACCTTTTCTGCCTCGATTGAGATATATTATCTGATTTTCATCCTTATTTATGTGGTGGATTATGTTGATTAATTTTCTAAAGTTGAACCATTCATGCATCTCTGGTGTGAATCCCACTTGATCATCATGTATTATTTTTTTGATATGCTGTTGTATTCTATTGGTTAGAATTTTATTGAGAATTTTTGCAACTATATTAGTGAGGGATATTTGTCTGTAATTTTCTTTTTTAGTGGTGTCTTTTCCTGGTTTTGGTATCAGGGTTGTTCTGGTTTCACAGAATGATTTGGGGGGTATTTCTTCCTTTCCTGTGTTATAGAACAGTTTGAGTAGTATTGGTGTCCACTCTTCTCTGAATGTTTGGTAGAATTCTCCAGTGAAGCCATCTGGGCCAGGGCTTTCTTTTGTTGGGAGGTTTTTTTTTTTTTTTAATGACCTCTTCAATTTCTTCTTTTGTTACATGTCTGTTCAGATTTTCTACCTCATTTTGGGTTAGTTGGGGTGGGCACTGTGTTACTTCAAATTTGTCAATTTCTTCTAGGTTTTCAAATTTGTCATAGTATAATTTTTCATAATCTGTTATGAACTTTTGTATTTCAGTTGGTTCTGTTGTAATACCACCTATTTCATTTCTTATCTGGGCTATTTGCACCTTCCCCTTGTTTTCTTTTGTCAATTTGGCCTACGGTTTATCATTTTTATTAATCTTTTCAAATAACCAAATTCTAGTGTTGTTGATTCTTGTGATTGTTTTTGTGTTTCATTTATTTATGCTCTGTCTTTATTATATTCCTTTCTTCTGACAGCCGTGGGCCTCCTTTGCTGTTCTTTTTCTATTTGTTCGAGTTGCAGGGCTAAGGCTTTGATTTCGGCCCTATCTTCTTTTATGATGTGTGCTTTTATTGCTATAAATTGATCCCTGAGCACTGCTTTTGCTCTGTCCCAAAGGTTTTGGTATGTTGTATTTTCATTTTCATTTGATTCTCAGGATTTTTTTTAATTTCATTTTTAATTTCTTCTATTACCCAGTGGTTTTCAGTAAGCTGTTATTCTGTTTCCATGTATTTGATTTTTTTCCTCATTCTTCCTATTGATTTCTAATTTTATAGTGTTGTGATCTGAGAAGATGCTTTGTATTATTTAGATATTTTTTAATTTATTGAGGCTTGATCTGTGACATAGAAAATGGTCCATAATGGAGAATGATCCATGTGCATTATAGAAAAATGTGTACCCTGCTGCCGTTGGGTGGATTATCCTGCATATGTCTATGAGGTCAAGTTGCTTGACTGGGATGTTTGGATTTTCTGTGTCTTTATTTATTTTCTACTTGTTCTGTCCTTCCTTGAAAGTGGTGTGTTAAAATCTCCTACTATTATTGTGAAAATGTCAATTTCTCTTTTCAATATTACTAAAGTTTGTTTTATGCATTTTAAGGCTCTGTCGTTAGGTACGTACATACTTATTATGGTTATGCCCTCTTGGGAAATTGACCCTTTATCATTATGTAGTGCCTTTCCTTGTCTCTCATGATGAATTTTGCCTTAAAGTATATTTTGTCAGATATTAATATTGCCGCTCCTGCTCTTTTTGGTTACTGTTTGCTAGATAATTTTTTTTTTTTCCATCCTTTGATTTTTAGCTTCTTTTTATCTTTCTGTCTAAGGTGTGTCTCTTGAAGGCAACATATGGATGGGTCATTTTTTTTTTTTTTTCTTTTTATCCATTCTGTTACTCTCTGTCTCCTGACTGGTGCATTTAACCCATTTACATTTAGCACGATTTTTGATAGCTCTGAATTTACCACTGTCATTTTGTTGCTCTGTGTGTGTGTGTGGTGTTGATGGTTTACTTGTTCTGCTTACTTTCTTGTACTGAGTTCTTTTTGTTTATGGATTTTCTTTTCATTTTCTTCATTGTTGTTGATTTTGTGTTTGCTGAGTCTTTATGGTTTTCTTTTTTATTTTGATGAGTAGGTTTATTAATTTTCCTTCTGGTTTCCCTGAAATTTACCTTTATCTTCCTAATTTTAAAACAGTCTGTTATATCTTGATATTGCCTTGAGTTCCTCTCCATATGGAAGTTCTGTAGTTACGCCATTTATTCTCCTTTTTATTTTGAACTTGTCATTTACAAATTGATGTCTCTAGTTCCCTGTTTTCAGTCTTTTGCTTTATTTTATTTTTGAGAATTCTTTGTCTTGGTTGGTACCTGGGTGATGTTGCCATGTGTCTTAATCTCAGGTTGTTGTCTGACATTGTCTGTTCTCTGTCAGAAGGATTCCTTTTAATTTATCTTAGAAGATTGGTCTGACTTTTACAAATTCCCTTAGTTTCTGTTTGTCTGGTAATATCCTAGTTTCACCATTATACTTGAGAGGCAATTTTGCTAGATATGTAATTCTTGCTTGGCATTTTTTTTTTTTTCTCTCTCTCTGAGTTTTATATATGTCATCCCCTTGCCTTCTTGCCAACATGGTTTCTGCTGAGAAATCAGAGCTTCATCTTATCAGTTCCCCTTCGTAGGTGACAGTGCATTTTTCCCAGGCTGCTTTTAAGATTCTTTCTTTATCTTTGGTTTTAGAAAACTTGATTATGATATGTTTTGGTGACTTTGTTTTGGAGTCTATCCTGTATGGGGTTTGTTGAGCTTATTGGATGTATATTTTCTTGTCTTTATGATATTAGGGAAGATTTCTGACAGGAAATCTTCAAAAATTTTCTCTCTTTTTTTTTTTTTTTTGTCCTTTCCTGTTCTGGAATTCCTATCATGGGTAAATTATTCCTCTTGTTAGTGTCCCATATAACCCCCAGGCTTTCTTCATTTTTATTCATTCTTTTTTCTGAATGACCCTCAAACAAATTAGTATCCAGGAATTTATCCTTTACTTCACTGATTTTGTCTTCCACTGATTCAACTCTACTCCTATGTCCTTCCATTGAGTTACATATTTCTGAGATTTTTTTTGTTAATCTTCTGCATTTCTAGTTGCTGTTTTTGTATGGTTTCTAATTGTCTATTTTGCAATCTTATTCTTGTATCATTTTTCTGAACTCTTCTAGAGTTATGTTCGTTTTTTCCTTAATTTTGCCCATGTTTTCCTTGATCTTTTTCTTAATCTCTTTGAGGATTCTATATATAAGTCTTTTGAATTCCTTATCAGGTAGGTCCTTTACCATTTCTTCTTCAGGAAGGTTTTCTTCTCCTTTATTTTGGTCACTTGGTTGAGCCATCTTGACCTGCTTCATTATGTGATTTGATAGTATCTATTTTCTCCAAGGTATTAAGGCATTATTACATTTGGTCTTTTCTTTTTTGGGGGTATGTTTGTTTGCTTAGTCCTGATTTCTTGTTTTTTATTTTGTTTTGTTTTGATATATCTCAGCAGGCAGGGTAGATGTGTTAGTCCGGTTATTAGTCTGTCAACACTGGGGCATTCACCACCTGTTTTCAGGTGGGTAGGGAAGCAGCTGGGATTGTGAACACTGGTCTCTATTTGCTGGCCATGTGGGGCAGCTTAGGGCAGGCTAGCCACAGTCTGTCATGAATCCAGTGACATAGGTCAGGCAGTGGTATTCACCTGGTGGGTAGTTGGGCAGGTGTGCTGGGTGTGGCAGGCAAGTGGGGTGCACAGTTGTCGCCACTCACTGGAGGTGAATGCTTGTGGTGGTGGGTGTATTCACATTTGCGTGGTCACCACTGCTCACTGGGTTGGGAAGGTGAGTGGCGGCCATGTGCACATGCAGGTGTGCACTTGCCACTGCTTGCTGGGTCTGGGCGCTGTGGGTGGCAGGCAGGTGTGAGTGGAATGGGAGTGTGTATGTGGTTGCACGGTCACCACCTCCTGCCAGTTTGAGGAGGTGGATAGCGAGTGGCAGGCATGCACATGCATGGTCACGGTCACTGGCACTCGCCAGTTCAATGAAGGGGGGAATCGGTGGCAATGAGGCATTGTACAGTTGTACAGTTGCAGCTGCTCCCTGGGTTGGAGGGAGGTGTGGAAGGCAGGCAGGTGAGTGCACAGTATTGTGCTTCCTACTGCTCTTCTTGTGGGTGGGTGAGGTGGTGGACACGGTGGGTTGAGGGAAGGAAGCTCATATTATGGTCTCTGGTTTAGCAGAATGGCTGAGGTATAGGACCCTCTGCCACTTCTGATCAAGAGGGTAGGGGGAGAGGGAGTGTCCCCATTCAGATAGTAAGCTTGGGTGCCCGGGCACTTCTAATCACTGCAGCTAGCAGTCAGGACCTGGTTGAAGGATGAAGGTTGCCTGGGGTCTGGTTGAGTGGGGGACTTCCTGCTGATATTTCCCTGCACCACTGCCTTGTGTGTATCACCCACCCCAGAGGTGAGGGACTGCCACTCATGAGAATACCTGACTCTGGATCCTGGCTCCCTCCCTGCTCTGTGGATGGCAGGATCCCTGGAATTCTTGCCCTCCTTTCTATGTTTTCCTTCCCTAAATTCGGATCATGATCTGCTCAGCTCGCTTCTCTCCAGGTGTGTTTATATAGTCTCTCTGTCTCTTATGGGCATGCTGTGAAGTTGCCTTCCTGTGCTTCTCACCTGGGGTCACTACTGGCTTTGTCTCAAGATGGCCTCACTGAGCAAGGACAGCTGGTAGAGCTCCCCTACTCTGTTTCACTTCTTTTTTTGCTGCATTCATTCAATTTTTTCCTTTAGTCGGTGTTTAATTCAATTCTTTGCCCTTCCTTTTTGATGTTCAGGATTCCAGGATTGTAGCTGCATCTGTTTCACTTGGTTTCTTGAGTCTTCACTGTAGAGGGACATTATGGTGTATCTGAGTAGTCTGCCATCTTGGCTTCTCCCTGTGTTTAACTTTTTAAGAAACTGCCAAACCATTTTCCATAGTAGTTACAGCAATTTATATTGCTTCTAGCAGTGTGTAAGAGTGCCAATTCCAGTTCTTCCACATTCTCACCAAGAACTGGCATAGTCAATCTTTGTATTTTAGCCATTCTAGTAGATGCGTAGTGGTATCTCATTGTGTTTTTCATTTGAACTTCCCTAATAACTAAGGATACTGAGCATCTTTTCATGTGCTGCAATATTGAGTAGAAATGTTGGATTATTTTAAATTTGCTGAGTTTTTTTATGGCCCAGATTAAGTTCTATTTTAGTAAATGTTCTGTGTTCACATGGAACAGAATATGCATTCTGCTGTTGCTGGGTAGTGTTCTATAATGTTAAAGTAGGTCAAGTTAGTTGATAATGTTGTTCAAATATTCTATATCCTTACTGATTTTTGGTGTACTTGTTCTATCAATTATTGAGAAAGATGTATTGAAATATCTGTCTATAATTACGGACTTGTATATTTCTCCTTGCAGTTCTGTTAGTTTTTGTTTCATGTATTTTGAAGCTCTGTTATCTTGCACAAAAAAGTTTAGGATTGTTATAACCTCCTGGTGAATTCCTCTCTTTGTAATTATTAAATAACCTTCTTTATTGCTTTAAATATTCTCTAGTCTGTCCAATGTTCATTAGTTTGTCTAATATTAACTTAGCCAATCAAGCTTTATTTTTTTATAAATGTATCCTTTTACATTCAATGTATTTGTTTCTTTTTATTTAAAGTGTGTTTCCTGTAGGCAATATATAGTTGCATCTTGCTCTTTTTTTTTAATTCAATCTGACAAACTTTGTTTTTTAATTCGGATTTTTAGATTATTTACATTTAGTGTGATTATTAATATGACTTGGCTTAAACTTATCACATTCTCTTCCTTTTCTATTTATTCCATCTATTTTTTTATTTACTGTTTCTCTTTTTCAAACTTATTTTGAACTAATTAAATATATTTTTAGTATTGCATTTCATCTGTTTTTTGGCTTATTAGCTAGTATCTTTGTTTTGTTATTTTGTTAATATTTTAAGCTTTATAGCATACATTATTAACTGATCATAGGTGACCTTCAAGTGATAATGTACCACTTGACATACAGTGTTTTGCATTTGCCATCGAGTCAATTCCAACTCAATGACTCTACAAGACAGAGTAGAACCACCCCATAGAGTTTCCAAGGAGTTGCCAGTGGATTTAAAGTGCCAACTTTTTGGTTAGCAGCTGTAGCTCTTAACCACCGTGCCACCAGGGCTCTAGACATATAGTGTAAAAAAAAAAAAAAAAAAAAACCCACTGTCGTCAATATTGACTCATAGTGACCCTATGGAACAGAGTAGAACTGCCCCATAGAGTTTCCACAGAGTGCCTGCTGGTTTGAACTGCTGACGTTTTGATTAGCAGCCGTAGCACTTAACCACTATGCCATGGGGGTTTTCAACATGTAGTATAAGGACCTTCCGATTGTGTACTTGCATGTCCATTATATCTAAGGTGACTGTTGTTGAAATATCTTATGTAGTATATGAAAAATTTTAGAGATAAGTTAAGGATCTGGATGTTAAATTTTTTCAGAGAAGATTTAAGCTAAGGGCATACCTCCTTAATTCAATCAAAGATTGGATTGATTTTGGTTTGAAGCTGGGTGTTCATTTCTGAGTTGTACTTGCTCTTACAGTGTGTACTTTTAGTGTCTCAGCTAAATGCCAGGAAATTTTGTCAGGACTTCTTTTCCTTAATGGACTCTCAACTCCAAACCCCTCCCAAGACTGAAAGAACAAAAAAGCTCTGCTCATTTTCTTAGTCCCTTCATCACTGCTTAAGAACTGGCAACTTTCTCAAGCAAGAAGTAGAGCCAAATGTCAGGCATATCTCTCTGTACATTCTTTCTCTCTAGAATCTTGAACCCTCAAGTCCTCAGTGCCCTGATCTCCAGTGTCTTCAAACTTAAGGCTTGTTTGTTTCATTACACTTTATGTTTTATCTAGATTTTCTAAGTTTGCTGAGCAGGAGAGTTGCTATGTGCCCTGACCAAAATCAGGTGTCTGCTTTGTTTTGAAATTTTATAATGAATTACTTTCATAGTTCATCTATTATGCTGGGCTTTTAGTGTTCATTTCACTATGGAAACTCATAGCATTCTATTCTGAAAATTTTTCTTGAATTATTTTTTATAACATCAACTTTTCAATTTTCTTTCCTTTTTAAATCTTTAAGAAAATCCTATTACTCAGAAGTTAACATCCTAAACAGGTATTAAAGTTTTATCTTTCTTCTAGTTTCAATCTCCTCCTCAGTTCAGAGACCATCTGTTTAACTTTCTTCAATCAGTAAAGCTTCCTATTTCTATTAGGGTGTATAAAGTGGGGAAATGTAAGGATCTAACCTCTCAAATAACTTTCACCGTGGTGTTGTTTTTAGGTGCTATCGAGTTGGTTCCAACTCATAGCAACCCTATAGGACATAGTAGAACTGCCCCACTGGGTTTCTAAGGAACAGATGGTAGATTTGAACTGCCAACCTTTTGGTTAGCAGCCAAGCTCTTAATCTCTATACCACCAGGGCTTCAACTTTCACCCTAGTCCTTAATATTTTATGCCATGTCCAATTCATTACCAGTTCCAAGTACCTGGTTTCCTCAGTTCCTGAGGCTTTTAATAATTCTTCAGTGTAAATCAAGATGATTTTCACCTGTCCTTATTGCCCTCATGAGATCTGGCTTTATTTGGATGCTAGGTCAGTTAACACTCTCCCATCCATTTTTTCTAGCTTTCTATCTCCTCTCCTATATTTCTATCCTTGTCAGGTTATGTCTTTTTTGTTTGTTTTCTTAATCTTTTCACTGTAGTTTAAGTGGGGGTTCAGGAGGAGGGAAATTAGATGTGCACTCAGTCTATCAACTTAACTTGGAAATGTTCTTTCCATTTTCCTTGCTGACCCTGCTTCTTAGAATCTGGATATGTATTTTTGAGAGATACAGCAGATAGCAATGTGATTAAGAGACAGAACCGTGTTCTTTACTAATATCAGCACGACCTTCTGACCTTGAGATGCTTTCCTTAAACCCATTTGCTCTCTTCTTAGACAGTCCTTTATCAAGTGTTAAATTGACTTTTTGTTCTTCATACTTAGTACTTTGGTGGGTATCTTAGTTTCTTAGTGCTGCCATGACAGAAATACCACAAAAGGGTGACTTTAATGAACAGAAACTCTCTTTCTTACGGTTTAGGAATCTAGAAGAGCAAATTCAGGGTGCTGGCTCTTGGGTGAGGCTGCCTCTCTCTGTTGGCTCTGGGGTAAGGTCCTTGTCCTTTTTCAGCTTCTGTTCCTCGGTTCCTTGGTGATCTTCATGTGGTATGTATCTTCCTTTCTGTTTGGGCTTCCTTCTCTGTGCCTAATCTGCTCTTTTCATTTCTCAAAGGTGATTAGTTTAAGACACATGCTAAAGTGACATGGTCTCATTAAAATAACAAAAAGTTCTATTGTTAAATGGGATTACACCCACAGATATAGGGGTTTAGAATTTACAACACATATATTTGGGGAACACAATTCAGTTCATAACAGTGGGTAACCCCCCCTCCACACACACATCTTCCAGGCATTTAAGAGACTAGGATGAACATAGCTTAGGCTAGAGAGAAGAGCCTGTTAATTTTAAAAGACTGTTGTTATACACATAATCAGGTGATCTATCCACAGAAAATCATAAATTGTGCAAATATTTAGGTAGGGTTTTCTATGTGGAAAGCATTGCATTGATTTCCATAGCCACAGTGTTTCTTCATATATTAACAAACAAACAAATTACCATAAAGCAAAGCATTAATTGGAGACAATTGCATCTAAACATTAGATCCAAAGGAGACCTCAGGGACTACCTAGTCTTCATTCTGCAGGTGAGAACTTAAATACTGAATGGCCCAATGATTCAGAAAGTTATACCCTTCTTGGGGATTAATGAACTGTCCTAGGGAATTTCTAGTCTGGGCAACCCATATTAAGAGTCAGTGGAATAATTTAGGGAATCTCTCCATTAAACTAGAAAATCAATTGCCTATGGTATATTAACTAGCACCTTGGGTAATATATAGTCCTATATTCAAGTGTGTATTCAAATCAATTTTGAACACATTCCAACTTCCTAGGCCTCTAAGCTGCTGCAGTCATTGCTGTAACAATTCCTGCTCTATTAACTAAAATGCAAAGGCTCATTTTAAAATTTCTCAGCTTTCATGAAAATGGCAAAATGTAGAAAGTTATGTTATACATTACCTATGCACAAAATTTTACTGCAATTTTGTCTGATTGAAAATTTAGGTAAGACTATTTGTTCTGCTTTACTCTTAAAATATCTAGGTCAAATAAATTCGAAACTACATAATATGTATTCATCTTCTTGAAATTACCTTCTGGTACCAAGTACATTGCTGGCTAGCCATGGGAGCTGAAGGTATGTATCTATTCACAGAAGTACTTTGGTGTCTCAGACAGTAACCTCATTAATGTACAAACAAATGGATGCCGTTAGGCAGGAGTGTTGTGCAGGATGCATTGGCACTGAGTAGGGAGTTGGAATTGGATTATCCCTAGATCATTTCAAACTTTAAGTTACAAGTTTCTCAGGGAGTGTTACAATGTAAATCAATGTTTTTAAACCTAGAAAGAAAAGGATGTGTTCCTCATTGATTCTTCATTAAAATTCTTTACAGATATATTTTTTTACTATACCATCTATTTTATATTATTCATTTTATATTATTTCATCAAAATAAATTGATATACTTACATAATCAATTGTGTGCTATATAGCTATACTGCCTTAAATATATTCATTAGTAATGAGCAAAATATTGTTTTAGCACAAAAGCACATATATTCCACACATTATATATATTCATACAAGGAAAAACACGTTCTGATGATTATGCATATACCAACACTCTGTTGGATGCAATTTTGTCTTTAAGGACTAGAAGTACCCCTGGAGAATGTCTACTCCACTCTAAAGCCAGAGTGGCACAGAATGAGGAAGCTTTCTATTTCTTTGTAAAAGCAAAACCACTCCTAATTAAGGTAAAGACAATTCCACACTGAGAAATCAATCCCTTGAGTGCACTCCATAAAGTCAATCCGTTACGGCTGAGGGGTTGGTAGCTGCCAAGTCAGCGGGATGAAGGAGCTTAGTGACCTTTAATTCCACAGACACAAAGGACTTTCAGCTGGTTTCCTAACCTCATGGTTTTCAGAAATGAATGCTTCCATACCCTTCTTTGTGCTTCAGCTGCATCCAAAGCCATTACTGCCCCTAGAATAAAGACTGAACAGATAGTGGAAATGCTCCAGATGTTTCCGTTTTGACAGCAAAGAAACAATTTGCAACTAGCCTTTTAAATTGCTTTTTACTGTACTGAAAGGTTTAAGACATTTATTCTTATAAAACATCTGCAGAAAAAGTAAAGTATTATATTTCAGTTTTTGAAGCACAAAGAAACCCATCCATAAATGTTAATGAATTCCTTAGTTAACTACCGTGTACAAGTTGTCATGCTAACACGTGATATCGTGTGATAGCATGCCATTGAAGAGACATCGACAAAGGAAAACAGAATTGATATCACAAAACAGAAAATGAGTTAAATGGATAGTAAATGTTCAGTGAAACAAAATAGGAAAACAGGCAGTTTGGAAGATTGAAAACGTGAAGGATGTGGGTTTATTTTCCATAAAGGGGGAATATCATCTGAGATGGAAGGTAAGATGAGAAGATACAAGGACTTTTGATGTCCAGAGAGGGAAGGGAAAATAAAGTGAACAGCCAAGACGGAGTGGACCAGTCTCCTTGTGTGGAAATAGTGTGAGAGAAGAGCAGAAAGAAACTGTAAAACTGGATTGGCATTTCCTGGCCAAGCAAAGGAATTTGAATATTTTTTGACAACTAATGCAACACCATTTAAAGCTTCTTGAAGAAAATTTAAGACATACCAGAACTACGCTTTAGGAAAAACATCCCATTAGTTGTGTATGGGAATGAGTTGACAGTGGAAAAAATAGATTCAGGGAGGACGTCTGAAAGAATTTACAGCATTCCACCTATAGAGGAACAAGGGTCCAAACCAAAGGTAGTGAAAATGGGAGTAGAAATGAAGTGGTGTGTGTTAAAACACACAAAAGTTGAAGACCTGCCATCATCAGGAGAAGCAGTAGTAAAAATTGAAATCAACAATGACGCTGAGATTTTAAGTGTGACTAATTTAGAGGAAAACAAAAGGTTAAAAAAGAAAATTGTTATGAAAAGAAGTATAAAAAGGTAAGTTTTTGAGTATTTAAAAACTGTATTTGAATTCTAGTGCCACTACTAACTTTGTAATCATAAGGAACTTATATTACATCTCTGTGCCTCAGTTTCCCCATGTGTACAGGAGGGCTAATCAAAGCACCTACCACACAAGGATGGTATTAATACAAAATGAGAGAATATGCAAAAATCAACATTGCCAGATATATAACAAATACTAGTCACTATTATTGATACCAATATAATATTTCAAGAAAAGGAAGTGAATGTTATAATGTTGACTTTGGGGCAACTTACAAGTATCATATAGGTAATTAGAATCATAGCATCGGAGCTCTGGTGAAAAGCAGAAAGGAGTTGAAGAATGGAATTAGTCAAGACAATAAATATTTGAAACTCTTAGACTTAACTAGTGAATAATTAAGGAGTCTCATTTTATGGTCTTTGAGTTCAAACTTTGATCTGCTGGGTGAGTCCCTGGTAGTCTTGCAATGTCATATAAATTTGTGTGTTTTACTAACTTGTCAATGCCATGAAATTTGTAAGACAACTACCTGGCCAATCAGCTGGAAGAGACCCATATCTGTGCCTATTCCAAAGAAAAATGATCCAACAGAATGAGGAAATTATCAAACAATATCATTAATATCACACAGAAGTAAAATTTTGCTAAAGATCATTCAAAAGCAGTTGCAGCAGTACATCAAAATGTAACTGCCAGAACTTCAAGCCAGACTGAGAAAAGGACATGAAACGAGGGATACCATTGGTAATGTCAGATGGATCTTGGCTAAAAGCAAAAAATACCAGAAACATGTTTACCTGCGTTTTATTGACAATGCAAAGGCATTCAACTATATGGATCATAACAAATTATGAATAACATTGTGAAGAATAGGAATTCTGGAACACTTATTTGTGCTCATCTGGAACCTGTACAAAGTCTAAGAGGCACTCCTTCAAACAGAACAAGTGGATACTTCGTGGTTTAAAATCAGAAAATGTGTGTGCCAGGGTTGTACTCTTTTATGATACTTACCCAATCTGTATGCTGAGAAAATAATCGGAAAAGCTGGGTTATATGAAGAAGAACATGGCATCGGGATTGGAGGAAGACTTATTAACAACCTGCAATATGAAGATAATACAACCTTGCTTGCTGAAAGTGAAGAGGACTTGAAGCACTTACTGATGAAGATCAAAGACCACAGCCTCAGTATGGATTGCACCTCAACACAAAGAAAACAAAAATCCTCACAACTGGACCAAGAAGAAACAACATGATAAATGGGGAGAAGATTGAAGTTGTCAAGGTTGTCATTTCACTTGGATCCACAATCAGTGCCCTTGGAAGCAGCAGTCAAGAAATCAAAAGATGCACTGCATTAGGCAAATCTGCTGCAAAAGACCTCTTTAAAGAGTTAAAAAGCAAAGATGTCACTTTAAGAACGAAGGTGACCTGACCCAAGTCATGGTATTTTCAGTGGCCTCATATATGCCTGTGGTAGCTGGACAATGAATCAGGAAGACCAAGGAAGAATCTGGATTACAGTGTTGCCAGAAGAATGAACAAATATGTCTTGGAAAAAGTACAGCCAGAGTGCTCCTTAGAAACGAAGATGGTGAGACTTTGTCTCAGGTACTTTGGACATGTTATCAGTAGTGGCTGCTTCCTAGAGAAGGACATCATGCTTGGTAAAGTAGAGGGTCAGTGAAAAAGGGAAGACCCTCAATGAGATGGATTGACACAGTGGCTGCAACAGTGGGCTCAAATATAGCAACGATGGAGCAGGACCAGGCAGTGTTTCATTTTATTATACGTAGGGTTGCTATGAGTCAGAATCGACTCCATGGCACCTAACATCAGCAACAGGCTATAGTTGATTGGACACCTGACCCAAGCTTCACCAGAGTTTTAAGACAGGAATTCGAAATCAGTACTGAGATTAAAAAAAATAATAAAAAATAATTTTTTTTTTTTTTTTTAGCCAACGGAATTGGAGGTTCAAGAGATAGCCCATATGTAAGTTCCTCAGGGTCCTTATTAACATAACAAGTTAATTCTTCTCCTGATTGAATCATCAATATTTGTGCAATAAGTCTTGTCTTCATGAGAACATGAGGCATGAGTTCCCAGGGCAGTCTTTTATGTCTTCTGGTCCCATAGTCAAACCAACATAATTGGTTATGCCAAGTAAAAACAATTAGGAAATAAACTGGCCTCAGAGTAGTTTCAGACTTTGAATTTCACTGCCTAAGACTCAAAGCCAGACATTCAGATATCTGCAGAGACAAGGATAAATCTTTTCCAGTCCAGCTATCAATAAAATCTAAAATGACTTCATTCTATAAGTCCTTTTTGGTCTCCCTAGCCTACATAGTTAGATCAAGGGGGTTCATACATGTAGAATGCTCTCATTTCAATGGGAAATTTGACACTGTGTCATATGAAAACTTTACAAGCAAGATGGAGAAAAATAGATGAGGTCACACTATGATTAATCAGTTTCCATGGAGTCGATTCCAATATATAATAATCCCATGTATGTCAGAGTAGGACTGCGCTCCATAAGGTTTTCAACATTGATCTTTCAAAAGTACATTTCCAGATCTTTTTTTCTGAAGCACCTCTCAGTGAACTTGAACCTCCAGCTTTTGAGTTAGCAGCCAAGTGCATTAACACAAACCAGGACCACTATGATTAAGTTGATTTGTAGTTGGTAGGGCAACTTAAATAATGTTAATAATGGAAATCACTTTGAAGGGAGATTTCAATAATCAGCAAATGAAAACTAGCAAAATATTTTTTTTAATTCACACATTAAAGTCTATATTTAGAGCATCTAAATCATTAGCACAGCTAGTTAATAAAGCAAGAGACAGTTTATGTGTAGAAAAAAATATTAGGGTTTTCAGTAGACCAATAAACTCAATCTAAATTAACATTACTTAAATCCACACCCGCTCACACATTCTAAACTTAGTATAGTATCCATTTTAGGAAATTATTAGACATACTCCATTCTGTTATAGTTTATGTGGGAAATTGATTCTACTCCTGGGTATCATAATTATAAGACAATAGTAACATCTTTATTCTATGCCAGGTTAGACTAGCCTTGGAATCCTTCATCAAGAAAATAGAAGAGTCTTTTAGTGAAATAGCTATCATAAAAGGAACTAAGTATATTCTGTATATTTTAACAGATTTGTTAAAAGCTGTACAAAACTTAGTAGACATGAAAAGATACAGAAAAGTTTGGGATGCAGACCCCAAATTCTCATAAAAAGACCAGACTTAATGGTCTGACTGAGACTAGAAGGACCCTGGTGGTCATGGTCCCCAGACCTTCTGTTAGCCCAACACAAGAACCATTCCCAAAGCCAACTCTTCAGACAGGGATTTGACTGGACAATGGGATCAAAAATGTTGCTGGTGAAGAATGAGCTTCTTGGTTGAAGTAGACACATGAGACTATGTTGGCGTCTCCTATCTGGAGGGGAGATGAGAGGGCAGAGGGGGTCAGAAGCTGGTGGAATGGACATGAAAAGAGAGAGTGGAAGGAAGGAGTGTGCTGTCTCATTGGGGAAGAGCAATTAGGAGTATATAGCAAAGTATATATAAATTTTTGTATGAGAGACTGACTTGATATGTAAACTTTCACTTAAAGCACGATGAAAATTTTAAAAAAAAAGAACAGGAAAGAAAAAAAAGTTTACCTTCCTAACCTGTATCCCTAGCACTCACATTTTCCCTACCACTAGTGACTAGTGTTTAGTTCTAAAGAGATTCTATGCACATGAAATCAAATGCTTATTATGAAACAAGTGATCACATACTATGCACAATGCTCTGAATTTTAACTTTTGTTAATGTTTCAGTGTCTCTTGACTAATTTTCCATTACCACCACACAAAAATTGGTCTCATTCTTTTAAGGGCTGCACAATATCCCACTGTATAAACCCAAAACCAAACCCACTGCCATCGAGTCGATTCCTACTCATAGCGACCCTATAGGACAGAGTAGAACTGCCCCATAGAGTTTCCAAGGAGTGCCTGGCGGATTCGAACTGCTGACCTTTTGGTTAGCAGCCGTAGCACTTAACTACTAGACCACAGGGTTTCCATCCCATTGTATAGAAGTGCTATAAATAATGTAACAATACATATTAACCAATTTTTAAACTGGCTAAAAAACATTAAAAATAATGTTGCAACAAACTTGTACAAACATCATTTCACATGTGACAATATAAAACCCAAAACCAAGCCAAACCCACTGCCGTCGAGTCGATTCCGACTCATACTGACTGTATAGGACAGGGTAGAACTGCCCGATAGAGTTTCCAAGGAGCGCATGGAGGATTGGAACTGCCGATCTCTTGGTTAGCAGCTGTAGCACTTAACCACTACGCCACCAGGGTAATTCCTTCTGATAGAATTGCTGGATCAGAGGAAATATGATTTTAAAATTCTGATGTTTAGTTCCTAATTGTTTTCACTCTTGGTTTTACCCTTTTATACTCTCAGAGACAATGCATGCAAATGCTCACTTTTCCTCATCTCGGCCCATACCAGATTTTTTTTTTTCTTTTCCAACATGGAAAATTGAATCTTATAGTTTTATTTTGCATTTTCCCTTATTATGAGTTACATGGACCATACTTTCATACGTTTAAATCACAGCTGTGTCCTGCCTCTGTGAATTCTCAATTGATATCATTTTGTAGAGCTGAGTCTTGAAGAATGATCAATCAGAAGTAGGTGAGAAAAAGGAGGTAATCTGATCCAAGGTGTTGGGAAAAGCACAAACAAAACCAAAGAGTATATGGTGAGAACATTACAAATAGGTCTATATTTTTATAGCATTAAGTGGGTTAAAAAGAGCTCTGTGGTAGAATGGTCCAAGGGGTTGACTGCTAACCTAAAGGCTGACAGTTCAAATCCATTGGCTTTTCCATGGGAGAAAGATATGGCAGTCATTTTCCATAAAGATTACAGCCTTAGAATCCATGTGGGGTAGTTCTACTCTGTCCTATAGGGTGACTATGAGTCAAAATCAACTCCATGGCCATTTTTTTTTTTCTAAGTAAGTATAGTACTGGGAAATGAGGGTGGAGAGAATGATAGAAACAAGATCATGCAGGCCCTTGTATGTCTGCTAAGTAACTTGGACCTTAGGTTCAGCTGAGACCTTTAATTATTAAGAAACACCTGGGATGCTTTTAGAGCAGAGTCTTAGGATGCTCTCCTCAGGATTCTAATTCTATAGGACTACACAGGAATCACTGGCCTAGAGAAGATAGTGATCCGTTAGTGAAAATCAGCTCAGTGGGCCATATGTGCCAGTATCATGGCTTGTTTTCTTTTTAGTGAAATACAGAACAGAAGAGAGAAGAAGAAGGGAGGAGAAGAGAAAAAAGGAGAGGAACGGACAAGAGAAAGAAAACAAAGAAGCAAGAATTTTAAAATGCATTGCAGAGTACATGACACTGATTCCAGTAAGTATATGTGTAGATAGAGCTAGATTCTGTTTGTGTGGGCAGATGCTCTAGGAGGTGAAGAGAAAGTATAAAATTTGTTTCTTGCTAGGAGTCATAGTCAAAAAAAGTATGAAAAACACTGCCTTAGGGTAGAGGGCACTGTTGATGGATTTCGAACAAATGAATGACATGATCAAATTTGAAATTTAGATTTATCTGTTAAAAGGTCTCCAAGGTAAAGAAACTCTTCTTCAACAAATTATATGTAGACATGAATTTGTGATCCTCACTTGAATATATTTAAACCAAAAATTCTCTTAGTTGATGGACAAATGAATGTGCGTATTTTTTTTTAATAGGAAAACACCAGTTTTCATAAGGATTATTCTTTATTCACCATTTCATTCATTAATTTATTTAACACATATATATATTGAGTTCCTACATTATTCCAGACACATTTTTAAGTGCTGAAAACACAGCAGATGAAACAAAGCCCTTGTCCTCATCAAACTTACATTCCAGCCAAGGGAGCTGTTATTAATTTTGTTGTGTGCCGTGGAATTGATTCTGACTCAAAACAACCTTACAGAACAGAGTAGAACTGCCCAATAGAATTTTCTATACTGTAATCTTTATGGAAACCTGGTGGCACAGTGGTTAAGGAGCTTGGCTGCCAACCAAAAGGTCAGCAGTTCGAATCCACCAATGGCTCCTTAGAAACTTTGTGGGTCATCTCTACTCTGTCCTATAGGGTTGCTGTGAGTTGGAATTGACTTGACAGCCGTAGGTTTGGTTTTTGGTTAATCTTTATGGGAGTAGATCATCAGGTCTTTTCTCCCTTGGAGCTGATGGTGTATTCAAACCACCAACCTTTCAGTTAGCAGCTGAGAGCTTAGCTATTATCTGTATTAACTATTGCACCACCAGGGTTTCTCCTCAATTTTACACTCTGTTGAAGATTGTATTTTCCAAAGATGGCCATAACAATACCTACCATTCCGCGTGCTCTTCTAACAATGTGACTTTGAAAGTCCCTCCACCAAGAGTTCAGATCTATGTCCATTCCCTTTGAAAATGGGCATCCTTTTTTTGACCATTTTGATTAATTCAATTAAGTGTCCTGGAATACTTGCTCTGGAAATTTTCAACCACAATGTAAAAAAAAATTTCAACAACAATGATATTATGAGGAAACCTAAACTAGCCCATGCTAAGAGCTCACATGGAGAGGCTATGAGAATACATGGGAAAAAGAGGTGTCTGGCCAGTTCCCACTCTTCCAGCTATAGCTACCATTCCACTGCAACTGCATGAGATCCAGAGCCAGAACGGCCCAGTTGAACTTTTCTGAATTCCTGACACTATACACCATGAGAGATAATAAAATGATTATCCTTGGCTTCAAAAACTACATTTTGGGGCAATTTGTTAGGCAGCAGTAGATATATGGAACACTGACAAACACATTTATAAATAATCAAATGATGATAGAGTCCTATGGATAAAAATAAAGAATGATAAGCGTCATAGTTATCTGGTGCTGTTATAACAGAAATACCACAAATGGATGGCTTCAACAAAGAGAAATTTATTCTCTCACAATCTAACAGGTTACAAGTCCAAATTCAGGGCATGGGCACCAGGGGAAGGTTTTCCCTTCTCTGTTGGCTCTGGAGGAAAGTCACTGTCATCAATCTTCCCCAGCTAAGGAGCTTCTTAGCCCAGTGGCCCCGGGTCCAAAGGACACACTCTGCTTCCAGTGCTTCTTTCTTGGTGATATGAGGTCCTGCTGTCTCTCTGCTCGAGTCTGTCTTTTATATCTCAAAGGAGATTGGTTTAAAACACAATCTAATCTTGAAGATTGAGTCCTGACTCATTAATGTAACTGCCTCTAATCCTAACTCATTAACATCATAGAGGTAGGATTTACAACACATAGGAAAATCACATCAGACGACAAAATGGTGGACAATCCCACAATACTGGGGATCATGGGCTAGGCAAACTGAAAGACATTTTGGGGGCACACAATTCAATCCATGATAATAAGGCTAAGGGGGATAAAAAAAAAAGGAGGGAAGAAATACCATAGTATATATAAGCTGGTCAGAGAAGGCCTTACTTATAAGGTGATATTTGAGGAGAGTGAATGAAGTGAAGGAACAACCATGCAGAGATGTGGAGAAAGCGCATCCCAGGTAGACGAGATACCAGATAATATATCTGATGCCCATGCACACTTGTCCTACTCAAGAGACACTAGAGTGAATGAGGAAAAGGGTAGTAGAAATGAGGTCACAGAGAAAGAGGAATAGTGGGTAAGGAGGGGAGAAAGAAGCCTGAATGATGTAGAGCTTTGTAGGCTGCTGCAAGGATTTTTATTTTTACTGTATGAGATGGGAAGCTTCTGAGTGGTTTTGAGAAAAGATGTAACACTTTAAATGGTCCTTCTGGCTGCTGTGTGGGGATTAAAAGGGGCGAGAGTAGAATCAAATGAAACTGTTAAGAAATCATTGCAGTATCCTAGGAGATAGATGATGGCTTGTAATGAAACAATGGAGACTAGAATGTAGCTTCTTGAGGGCAGGGGCTTTGTGTTTTCAGCACCAAACAATGGGCCTGGCACAGGTCAGTGACATGTGGCCCTAGTCATTCTTTCTTTTATAGTTTCATTCACTCAACTTGCTTTTGTCCCCAAGAGAAACTTTAAAAAATGGCATTATTGCTATTTATCAAGTTTGCAAGTTGTTTTTTTTTTTTAATTTGATAATTTTTATAAGGCTTATAATTCTTCCAGGCTCACATTAAGGCTACAAAATTCGTAGCTGGTTTTTATGCCACTTTATCAAACTAAAAATATTAAAAGTCGCAATTTTGAATAACATATTCAATAATAAATATATAAAACTATGTATATATATACATAATATATATATACATTATATATATATATATATACACCAAAAGGCAGGTGTTTGAACAGAACAAGGGCATACTGCATGGTTTAAAATCAGAAAAGGTATGTGTTGGGGTCATATTGTTTCACTATATTTATTCAATCTCTATGCTGAGGAAATAATTCAAGAAGCTACACTACGTGAAGAAGAAAGGAGTATCAGGATTAGAGGAAGACTCATTAACAACCTGCAATATGCATATGACACAACCCTGCTTGCTGAAAGCAAAGAAGACTTGAAGCATTTACTGAGGAAGATCAAAGACTACAGCCTTCAATATGGATTGCATCTCAACAAAAAGAAAACAAAAATCTTCGCAACTGGACCAGTAAGGAACATCATGATAAATGGAGAAAAGGTTGAAGTTGCCAATGATTTCAATCAACACCCATGGAAGCAGTAGTCAAGAAATCAAAGGACGTATTGCATTGGGCAAATATGCTGCAAAAAACCTCTTAAAATTATTAAAAAGCAAAAATGTCACTTTGAGGACTTAAACGTGTGCTGACCCATGACATGGCATATTCAGTCACCTCATATGTGCATGCAATGGCTAGACAGTGAAAAAGGAAGACTAAAGAAGAATTAATGAATTTGAATTATGGTGTTGGCAAAGATTACTGAATATACCGTGGACTGACAGAAGAATGAACAATTCTGTCTTGGAAGCAGTACAGCCAGAATACTCCTTAGAAGCAAGGCTGGTGAGACTCTCTAATGTGCTTTGGACATGCTATCAGGAGGGACCATTCCCTGGAGAAGGAAATCATGTTGGTAAAGTAGAGGGTCAGTGAAAAAAAGGAAGGCACTGAACCAGATGGACTCAAACATAGCAACAATCGTGTAAGAATGGTGCAGGACCAGGCAGTGTTTCGTTCTGTTATACATAGGGTCACCATGAGTTGGAATCAACTTCATGGCACCTAACAACAAATATATATAGATATATGTATATGGTGTATATCTCTCGATGAGTCATAATTGACTCGATGGCAATGTTTTTTTTTTTTTTTTAATATATATATATAGATAGATATACACCAAACCCATTTCTATCCAGTTCATTCTGATTCATAGGGACCCTACAGGACAGAGTAGTACAGCTCCATAGGGTTTCCAAGGGGTGGCTGGTGGATTCGAACTGCCGAAGTTTTGGTTAGCAGCTGCAGCTCTTAATCATTATTATTGCACCACCAGGGCTCCGTGTGTGTGTGTGTGTATATATATATACCTGTAAACCCACTGCTGTCGAGTTGATTCAGACTCATAGCGACCCCACAGGGTTTCCAAGGCTGTAAATCTCTATGGAAGTAGACTGCCACATCTTTCTCCTGCAGAGCCACTGCTGGTTTCAAACTGCCAACCTTTCAGTTAGCAATTGATCACTTTAACCACTGTGCCACCAGGGCTCCTGTATATACACACATATACACACACATACACATTCATATATAAATACGTAGGAACTAAAATGATGATACTAAAATAATAATACAAGATATAAAAATACATTTATTAAAGTTTGAGTGCCCACTAACCATATAGTATCATTGAACTTTGTTTTTTTGAAGTAGGGAGAGAGATGAAAGAGGAGAGAGGAGACAATTTTTCCCTTGCTGGGAAAAACAGGAATAATTGGTGACTTCCAATCTTAAGTCTTACTCTTTCTGACACGAATCAAAGAGTAAGGGTAGGGTGGGGGAAAAATCAGTGCCCATTATTTGGAATTTGGAAGAGTCTAAGGCTTTATCTAAAAAGAAAACTCCAGAGAAAATAAATGGCAATAGAAATACAAAGTGAGCCCCATCGAAACCAGTACCAATCCAAGAGCTACTTGAGCACCTTGTTTAGCATAATGATCACTCCAGAGACTTTCTGTGAACAGACTGCATGATTGGTGGCAATCCAGTATAACTCTGGTCTTCTTGAAACAAGGCAATTTAGTTTACTCAGGACAGGAAAATGGGAACAGCCAAGTTCTTTCACTGACATCTGGGCCAGCACCAAGGTTAGTTCTTGGGAAGGCCTAAATATGCCAGACATAAGGTAATGACTTTGCTTATCTTCTGAACTGGTTTTTCTTTTATTAGTATGAAACATATGTTTTATGAGTTGAATTGTGTCTGTCAAAAATATAGGCTGAAATCCTAATCCCGGGTACCTGTGAATGAGAGTTTATCTGGAATAGGGTCTTTAAGATGTAATTAGTTAATATAAGATCTTACTAGAGTAGAGTGGGTCCTAATCCAATATGACTGGTATCCTTCAAAGAAAAGGAGAAGTTACGCAGAGTCAGACAAGTTCAGGGGGAAGATGGCCATGTAAAGACAGGGCAGAAACTGGAGTTATGCTATCACAAACGAACAAATGCCTGAACAGGCAGTTTAAACATCGGTTCTTCTCTTTGACACCTCTGATTCCAATTTTAGATTTATGTTCCCATAGAACATAAAAGCAAGAAAGGATTCCTCCCACAGAGCCTTCAGAGAGAGCATGGCCTTGCCAACACCTTGATTTTGGAATCCTAACCTCCAGAACCATGACAATAAATTTTTGTTGTTTTAAGCTGCCCAGTTTGTGGCGTTTTGTTATGGTAGTCTTTGGAAACTGATATGATATTCTAATATATTAAGAAATAGGAATTCTAAAGACAAACAAAAGTAAACACTACATAGCAAAAAAGAAAAAACTGAAATAATTATGCACACACCAACTGTCACAAGACTGGGCAACATTTTGTTCTGATGTACATGAGGTCACCACACATAGCACTTATAGAGAGGTCATTAAACAAATGCTTACTGTAATGACAGCTGTTATGACTAGGAAATGCAGGATGATATGGGAACATAAACCTAATTTAGAATCAGAGAAGTTGGAGAGAACTGATGTTTAAACTGATATCTGAAAAGTGATCAGGTAAAGTGTAAGACTGAGAGGTGAAGAATGTCTACGAAAAGGAAACTTCATGTGCAAATGTACACAAACAAGATGGAAGAACCCCTGCCCCCACCCCAAGTCTAAGAAAATTTCTTCATTAATACATCACCATGGCATTTCGTACCTCTATAACGCTTTGTATTTGTAATTATTTACTTTAATGCCTATTTTATCTATCATATTGTAATCACCACAAGGACAGGGAACCTGTCTGGCTGTTCACAACTGTATCCACTTAAAATGTATAAATGGTAAAATTTTAAACTGGAAACACTCGTGTCAAATGTAAGAATGACTGCCAACATGTGTTCCCAGGAACCAAAAGGTCAGGATAAAAACCATTTGCTCTTGGGAAGAATGTGTCAAGATGTAAACAATTTGTTCCCTAGGAAAAATGTACGCATGACTGCAATCACGTATAACTCACTCCCTCCTAGCCAAGTGGCCGATCTTTACATTTCAAAGTACTTCAAGCTGAAGCTGATCTTAAATACAATCAGTTATTAGCCCTCTGCCTTTCCTTTGTTCTCTATGTATATAGACCCCTTTCTCCACCTGAATGGAGGAGTGCTATGTATTTTTACTTAGCGTTGCCCAGCCTGAGCAGTATTATTCCTCAATAAAACTCCTTTTCTTTCACTCCTAACAGAGTACAAGATTTACTTCTTTAACAAAGGAGTGCAATAAATAAGGCGGAATTAAAAAATAAGTTAATGAAAGAAGTTCAGTGCAGCTAGAGCTGAGAGCGTTAAAGGTACCTTGGAGAAAAATAAGTTTGGAAATATGATCAGAGCCAGATCTTTATTCTAATTTAAAGGAAAGCCATTAAATGATTTTATGCTGGACACTAAGCTCATCAAAATTGTGGTTTTTGCAAGAACATTGTGGCTGTAGCATGGAGAAGGGCTTGAAGAGGATTTCGCCAGAAGAAACAGATACCAGTTAGGAAACTGTTTTAATAATCCTAGTGACTGGTAGTGGTGGCCTGATCTAAGGTATAGCAGTGAATATGAAGAGTAATATTTAGAAATCTAAACAATAAAGAGATAGAGAGAGAAATATCACCTACTTTAATTGTCTTGGCCTGGCTGTTTCTTATATAATAAAAATGTACTGATTATCTAATGTAAACTCAATTGTAAGAATATGGAGAAGCCACACACATAATAATAAATAATTATAATAACAAATAATTACGTTAAAATAATTATTTTAACATAAAGTTGATAATGGATAATGGAGTAGGTTAAAAAAATCACAGAAGCATAAGGAACCTAACTTATTTATTTGTTCAACAAATATTTATTGATTACCCATGTGCCATGTTGATTTTCCATGTACCATGTTTGTACCTGCCTTTAAGAAACTTGCAGTATCACGGTGACCTCAGAAAGGGGGGAAAAAATGGCATTTACTGAGTGATTACTATAAGTAAGTCATAGGGCTAAATATATTTTTTGCATTACCTTGTTTAACCCTCCTTACAAACTGATGATGGTTGTTCTTTCTCTGTTTTATTGACTTCTCTTCTTCCACCCTACTGTTTAATGTTGCAATATGCCAAGGTTCAGCATTTGATTCTCTTTTCCATCTACATTTATACCCAAGTGATCTTATTCCTTTTAATGACTAATATTTCTCTATGCTGCTGATTCTTGAATATATATCTGCCACACAAACTCCAAACTTTGTCCATCAGCTGCCTACTGGACATCTCCCCACATGGCCGCAATGAAGTGTTGATAGTCTACCAAACTTGCTTCATAACTGCCTTTCCCATTTCAGTGGATAGCATAATTCCATGCTTCCAGTGGCTCAGGCCAAAGACTTGGAGTCATCTTTGACTCCTTTCTTACTCCCATACTGCATAGTCAATCTTCCCAGGAAACCCTGTTGGCTTAATCTTTAAAAGAAATCCAAAATCTGACTGTTTCTCCCCCTGTACTTGGCCACAACCTTGGTACAAGCCACCATTATTTTGTACCTAAACTATTACAAATAGCTCCGTAATTGACCCCTCTTCTTCTACCATTGCTCCCCAAGAGCACAACAGCAAGAATCGTTTGAAAATATAAGTCAGACCAGGTTATTTGTCTGATCAAAACCCTACAATGGCTCTATTTTCCTCAGAATAAAAACCAAAGTCCTTTCAATATCTTATAAGGCCCTATATAATCTGCATGCCCACCCACCCCCCAAATTACTTCTCTAACATTATCTCTTACTATTCTCCCTCTTGCTCCATTCTAGCCACCCAGCCTCCCTGCTACTTTTCCTACACACTAGTCATTATGGCACTTTAGGCCAATTGCATTGCCTGACACGTCTTCCTGAATTGCTTTTCTGTACAGATATGAATGAGTAACTCTCTCACCTCTTTCAAGCCTTTGACCAACTAGGAAGATCTCAGTGAAGCTTACACTGATTACCGTATTTTAAATTGCTGCTATTCCCAAGTCATGGATGGCTATTATCAAACTTGATACCTTCAGCTTATCGCATTAGTTAAGAAGTATTGATTAAATACCTCCCATGTGCTTAACATACCATAATATAAATAGTGACTCCTGTCTTTAAGGAATATAAATGGATTCACTTGCAGACATTACAGAGTATACATACGTGAAATAATCAGAGCACATGTGCTAAAGCAAATAGTGCTGCTTCTCTTGATGAATAAGAATTCACAGAATGGAAGACCTCAGCAGAAACAGGACTGAGTTAAAACATATTTGGAATTGTGTGACTTTGATTGGTCACTTAATCTCTCTGGACATATGTTCCTCTTATTGAGAATGAGAAGATGAAATCAGATGATCTTTAAAGAGTATTCCACCACTAATACTTTATTACCAACTCTACAACTAAAAATAATAATAATAACACCTTAGAGAAAAGGTGACCTAGGATACTACTAGAGATTATATCATTTTTTTCATAGTTTATTTTTTATTGTTGAAATATACACAGAATGCATACCAATTCAAAAATTTCTACATGTACAATTCAGTTATATTGATCACATTCTGTGAGTTGTACAACCATCTCACACTCCTTTTCTGAGTCTTTCCTCCCCCATTAACATAAGGTCACTGCCTTCTATGTTTCCAGTTGCCGTTGTCAATTTAATTTCATACAGATAGATTTTGAAACAGCATAATGCTCAAGGCAGACATTCTTTACTAGTTAAGCTAAATTATCATTTGGTTTAAAGAAGACTTCAGGGGATATTAAGGGTATGGTTGTTCAGCTGATTAATGTAATTGCTGTCATAAGTTGTACACCTGCAAAAAGTTGAAATGGCAAAAGTTAAATGATAGATATTGTCTTAGTTACCTAGTGCCGCTATAACAGAAATATCACAAGTGGATGGCTTTAACGAACAGAAGTTCATTTGCTCACAGTTTAGGAGCCTAGAAGTCCGAATTCAGGGTGCTAGCTCCAGATGAAGGCTTTCTCTCTCTGTTGGCTCTGGAGGAAGGTCTTTGTCATCAATCTTCCTCTGAACTAGGAGCTTCTCTGTACAGGAACCCTGTGTCAAAAGGACATGCTTTGCTCCCTGTGCTGCTTTCTTGGTGGTATGAGGTCCCTATGTCTCTCTGCTCACTTATTTCTTTTATATCTCAAAAGAGATTGGCTTAAGACACAATCTAACCTTGTAGATCTCATCAATATAACTACCACTAATCCTTCTCTTTAACATCATAGTGACATGATGTACAACACAAAGGAAAATCCAGCCGGTTGACAAAATGGTGAACAATCACATAATACTGAGAATCACAGCCTAGCCAAGCTGATAGATATTTTGGGGGACACAATTCAATCCATGACAGATAATTTACAATAATTACAAAAAAAGCGTAGCTGCTGAAACTGTTTGTGTACAACCAAACACATCATAGGGTTTAGTTCCTTGGTTTGGATGTTTAGGGTCAAGGTCTCACGGACCATCCAAGTTAATTGGCCTAATAACATAGTTAGTGCTTCTGTTCTACCTCCTCATTTGTTTCCTACTGACTAGGGTCTTAAAAGCTTCCAAGCAGCCATCCAAGGAACAACAATTGGTCTTTATTCATCTGGAGCAACAGATGAAGAAGGAGAGTCAGAAAAAAAAAAAAAAAAAAAACCATTGCCATTGACTCCTAGCAAACCTATGTACAAGAGAATGAAACACTGCCTGGTCATGTGCCACCCTCACAATCTTTGCCATGCTTGAGCCCACTGTTGCAGCCACTGTGTCAACCCATCTCATTGAGGGTCTTCCTCTTTTTCATTAACCTCTACTTTACCAAGCATGATGTTCTTCTCCATGGACGGGTCCCTCCTGAATACACGTCCAAAGTAGGTGAGACAAAGTCTCACCATCCATGCTTCTAAAGGGCATTCTAACTGTATTTCTCCCAAGACAGATTTACTCATTCTTCTGGCAGTTTATGATCGTTAAAGAAAGAGGCTGTGAGACATAGCCAAAAAATAGGAAAAGCTCATTGCCGTGGAGTCCATTCCGACTCATAGTGACCCTACAGGGCAGAGTAGAACTGCTCCATAGGGTTTCCAAGGCTGTAATCTTACCAGGAGCAGACTGCCACATCTTTCTCCTTTGGAGCAGCTGATGAGTTTGAACTGCCTACCTTTCAGTTAGCAGCCAAGTGCTTAACCACTGTGCCACCAGGATGCCTTCTGTGAGACATAGGGCAATGAATATTACACTGGGAAATATAAGACTTAATTGTTCTGGTGGAAGAGAGAAGATACAGGAAGAATGTTCAAATGCTGAATAAATAAGCTACTCAAATACATCAAATAGCAACATATCTGTTTAAGTGAGGAAGGCCAAAGAGTAGATATCAATAATGTTTAAAATGGCAAAAGAGAAAATCATTACTTAAGGGGCACTGATCTGCTGTTAAGGGTGATGGAAAAATTTGAAAACAGTGGTGATGGTTACACATTATGAACATAATTAATGTCACTGAGTTATATATGTAAAACATTTTGAAACAGCAATTGTTTTGTTTTATATATATTTATATATACATATTTTTCACAGTAAAAAAATTATTCATAAACTGCAAATTAAAAAGAGTGGAAATTTGAGGTTAGGGTCTTAAAATCACTATTTGGAAAATCTGGAATAGTGACAAGAATCACCATAACCCACTGCCATCAAGTGGATTCCAACTCATAATGACCCTACAGAACAGAGTCTAACAGCCCCATTGGGTTTCCAAGGCTGTAAATCTTTATGGAATCAGATGGTCACATCTTTCTCATGCAAAGCAAGATGGTGGGTTCAAACCACTGACCTTTGGATTAGCAGCTGAGCGCTTAACCACTGTGCCACAGGACTCCTAGATCACCATAGGGAAACAATTTAAAAAACAAACTGTAGTTTGCCTACCTCAGATCCACTCTATCATTCAATTAATTGCATGCTCTTCAAAATGATAAAATAACGATCTCAGAGTGCCCAAATAATTGAGAGCTCTTGAATGAGGTGGAATAAGATTACATTCTTTGTTCTTTTACCTTTTTCTGAAATTGCTGTAATGCTTGTAAAAAGATATTCACTTGACAGTTCTAAATATGTAAGCCCTCCATTAACCCAGAAAGCAGGCATGGAATTGCAAAGGAGGTTCCAACAGCCTTACATCAGTTGCGTGCATATTAAATGCGGCTCCTGTTGGACCACTTGTAAAGCAAAGGGCTCATATGGTTCACAGTCCATTCTGCTCTTTTTCCATCGCTGATGTATGTAGGGATGAAGCTAATTAGCCACAGATTTATAAAATTATTTCAGCTTAGAGAGAATTCCCAGAGTTATATTCCTTAGTACAACGGTGCATTTGCTTCAATTGTGATGTTGGCTAAGTAATATTAACTCACTTCACTCAAGTTAATAAATTGACTATTCTTTAGTCTAATATGCTTACTTTGTCTTAAATAACATAGCTCTATTTCCATGATCTGTTACTTCATAATTTCTATGTACTATAAAATATAAAAAGAAAAAAAAAATTTTTTTTCTTTTTATAAAATATATGGTATTGGAAGAAAAAGCACTTCTAACATGAAACCTACTGTTCAAGTAACTGGCAATTCTTTTTAAGTACATTTTTTTAAAGGCTTTACACTCAACATCCACGAGTTACTACTGAGGCCTGCAAAACACATGAAATATTTGACAATCATATATCAAATAAAGATATCATATATCTTTATAAATATTAATTTTATTAATATTAATATTAATTTTCTGAAAAAAACTACACAATTGAGAAACTCAAACATCAAATCCATTATACATTACTATTCTTCAGGCAAAAGCATTGTTCCCAGATACTGAAATTTTTTTTGCAATCTAGATTCATGCTGCTGATAATAACATATAGACTATGGAGTTGTTTGTAAAACTGAGGGATAGAACTCCACAGATAAGGAAAAGTCCCCATGATATCAGTTTCCCTTAATAATTTAAACCATATCAGTTTTTCAAAATTTATGGTCCAGAGAATTTAATACTCGGGAAAAAAAAAAACCTCCCATCAATGTATAATATATAATCTACAACAGTATTAAAAAAGTTATATAAAACTTGGAAAATCAGAAGGGTACAACATGTACTTTCAATGCCATACTAGGGAATGATTTAATTATTTAAGAAAATTTACCCAAGTTTGACTTTTCTTTTTACTATTTGATTAGAGTTCGAACACTCTGAAGTTACATGTTAATTTGTGGATTCATATTTGGAAGAAGAAATAATCCCAATAGTTTTGTTTTTTATTGCCCTGTAGAACATTAATCAGTTCTATATCTAACCCAGCAATCTTATTTTAACATTTCTTTTCTCAAAATGTCTAGAGATAACCAAATCCCAGAACCCAGTGCAGCTTCTCAAAATGTTTTTGTCCTACCTTTACCATCTTAATGAATTAATGAATTGAATAACATTTTTGACATGTTTATTTTTTTTAAGAATCATATTTGTAACTACTTGAAATTATACTTTGAAAATAAAATGTTTATGTCAGACAAACTTGAGTTGGATCCTTTCCAAGTCAACTTCCTAGTTGTTTGACCCTGGGAAAGTTGCTTAATTTCTAAATCTCACCTTCCTCATCTACATAAAGAAAATAAAATCTAAATAATGCAAATAGCACTGGATCTAACACAATAAAGCAAGCATAAAATAGATAAGAGCAAATTATCAATATTTTGATACTTCACATTTGAAAACTTAGATCAGAGCCTCCCAAACTTCAGAGAACTATATGCCACATTCACAAAACTTAATGCACTTATATTCCATCAATGAGATTGCTTTACAACTAATATTTTTAAGTTTAATAAATGTTTTATAAATGTAAATTTTCTGTGACTACCCACAAATGGAAAACTAGCTTCAAAAAGGTAAAATTATAAAAAAAAAGAAAGAAAGAAGAAACACATTTTTTTATCCTAAAAGTCATTTTCGGGCTAGCCTTTGAGGAACGTGGTCGCTGACAACAGTATGCATGGTTCCTAAAAGAAATCTAGACTAATAATACTTACAGATTTCCCTGGTGGCTCCTTCAATTATCATATCTTCATGAAATACTTCTTTTTACTAAGTATTGGTGCTATTTTTCTACAAGCGTGATCAAGGTTTTCTATACTTCCTCTCCACCCCCGACCTTTTCCTGTACAGAAATTCAGGGACGTAATACCCATGTTCTTTTTGAGCTGAAGACACATTTCTAACAAGCAATTCTATGCAAATGGTTTGTACCTTTGCAGTCACTGCAGTTCCAAACTCTTGTGTGCATTTCTTCAGGTAGAAAAACATTTTTTAGAGTTTCCTCTGACCTGAAATTTTGCCTGCCAAAGGAGATTGTGCCTCTATTTCTCACATATGCCACAAATGAAAAATTAGACTCAAAAGATTCCTGAATTGAAATTGTCTTTGTTGGTACTCCCCAAGCCAGTGTTCTCAGAGTTGTAGTGAGAACCACAACATCTTCAACCTTGTGTTATTGCCCAAGCTTGTGTCCTGCACCTGAGCTTCTTCCCAGAGCTTGTCCTGATACAATACCAAAATGTCTTTATAAGCCCATCACACACTTCTTCAATGTTCTGATATTTTTCCTCAGCAATAATTTTTTGCTCAAAATGGAACTAATTCCTATTAACACAAACACAGACTTGAATACAGAGAAACTCAAGGGGGTACTAACAGTTAAAACACTCAGCTCCTAACCAAAATGTTGACAGTTCAAGCCCATCCAGACCCACCTTGAAAGAAAGACTAGTGATATACTTTCAAAAAAATAAGCCATTGAAAATCTTATGGAGCACAGTTCTACTTTGACACCAATGGGGCCACCAAAGTCAACTTATCAGCTAAAGACCTACTTAAAGTGTTAAAAACCAAAGATGCCACTTTAAGGACTAAGGTGTGCCTGACCCAAACCAAGATATTTTCAACCACCTCATATGATTGCAATAGCTGGACAATGAATAGGGAAAGTCAAAGAAGAATTGATGCATTTGAGTTATGGTGTTGGTGAAGAATATTGAATATACCATGGGCTGCGAGAAGAATGAACAAATATATCTTGGAAGAAATACAGCTAGAATGCTCCTTGGAAGCAAGGATGGTGAGACTTCTCTCACATACTTTGGACATGTTATCAGGAGAGACCAGTGCCTGGAGAAGGACATCATGCTTGGTAAATGAAGTATACCCAGTAAGGTAGGGTCATCAAAAAATAGGAAGACCTTCAAAGAGATGGATTGACACAGTGGCTGCAAAAATGGGCTCAAACATAGCAACGATGCAGATAAGGCAGCATTTTGTTTTGTTGTACACAGGGTCAGTATAAGTGTGAACCAACTCAGGAGCACCTAACAACAAGTTTTTGTACACACACATCTTTAGGTTTGTGATGACTTTGCTTAATTTCTGTTTTTCCACATTAGGATAGGAGCTCATATTTCCCATATTATTAGTTCACCATATAGTATGTATTTACTAAAAAGTGATATCATTCCTTGTTAAAATTAAATCTGAGTCCCTGAAATCTGCAGATATTAATGTAGTTTTTCTGTTGTTCACTGGGGCTGTCTAGTCAAGACAGATGAAGACGGTTTGGTCTGTGGATATCAGGTAGTCAATAAATCACCAGGGGCTGTCCTCTATTAGAGGTTTTTTTGTTTGTTTGTTTTTTGTTTTTAATAGATTATAAGCAAAGCAGAGAAGATATTTAAGAACACTTGGCTGAAAAGGTGTGGTTGTGGTCCTTCAGAAAGATTAAAAAAAATTATCCTTAAATATCCTTAAACTAGTTATTAGACAAAGCATTACTCCAAATATGCAGCTACTGTGATGACTTGCTTTTACTAGTGAGATTCTAGCATGACCATCCAAAAAGCCCAAACTGTGTTCTCTGAAGCCTTGTCCTGTCTATTTGGAAATGAAGATCCCTGGCATACAAAGCACTCCCTACGCTTCTAAGTCAGTATCTACCATCTAAACAAAGCCAGTATCGCTCTCCAAATGGGATCCTTACTTGATTTTAGTTTCTTCTTTTCAGGTGAATCTGTACCTTGAGTCCAAACTTCTTGAGTGCATAGTAACCTTTGAGTTTTCTACGCTAGCCTGATGTTTGAAGTGAAAGTATCTAGAATCTTTCCCCATCGGTTACCCATTTTGCCATGCTTGATTCTCAAGGAATTTATGGAAAAGGAACACATCAACCAAATTTGTACTTTTTATAAGAACGCCTTCCAAAAACCCTTAAATGGTTAAGGGGACTTAAAAATTCTGAATAAGGGGACTTCAAAATGTTGTAACCTCAGTAATACTGGCCCTACCAAGATCTTGGAGTTATACTGGAATAAGCAGTTGGCCCCATACACACACCTCCTTTCCATGGTTCTCAGCCTTGCCTGCAAAAAGATTTAGTAACTGCCTGTATTTTACCCTTACCAGTTCTTTCTTTTTCAAAAAAAATAATAAATTACTCATTATAAGTGTAGTTATATAAGTCAAGCTTTTGGGACCTTCATTTGCTGATGTGGCACAACTCAAAATCAGAAGAAACAGCTGAAAACATTCATTAATAATCAGAACCTGGGATGTATGAAGTATGAATCTAGGAAAATTGGAATCAGCAAAATGAAATGGAACATATAAACATCAATATCCTAGGCATTAGTGAGCTGAAATGGACTGGTATTGGCCATTTTGAATCAAATAATCATATGGTCTACTATGCTGGGAATGACAAATTGAAGAAGAATGGTGCTGTATTCAGTCTCCAAAAGGATATTTCAAGATCTATCCTAAAGAACATACTCAGGATTTTTCAAGTTGAAAGAATTAAAGAAAAAATTCAAGCCTCTAGTTGGAATATTGAAGGATTCTATGGGGAAAATATTAAATGACTCAGGAAGCATCCAAAGAAGATGGAAGGAATACACGGTCACTATACCAAAAAGAATTGGTCAATGTTCAACCATTTCAGGAAATGGCTTATGATCAGGAACCGATAGTACTAAAGGAAGAAGTCCAAGCTGCACAGAAGGCACTGGTAAAAAAAAAAAAAAAAAAACAAGGCTCCAGGAATTGACAGAATACAATTGAGATGTTTCAATAAACAGATGCAGTGTTGCAGGTGCTCACTTGTCTATGCCAAGAAATTTGGAAGACACCTTCCTGGACAACCAATTGGGAGAGATCCATATTTATACTTATTCCAAATAAAGGTGATGCAACTGAAAGTGGAAATTATCAAAGAATATCATTGATATCATACATATGTAAAATTTTACTGAAGACCATTCAAAAGCAACTACGGCAGTACATCAACAGAGAACTGCCAGAAATTCAAGCCAGATTCAGAAGAGGACGTGGAACCAGGGAAATTTTTGCTAATGTCAGGTGGAACCTAGCTGAAAGCAGAGAATACCAGAAAGATGTTTACCTGTGTTTTATTGACTATGCAAAGGTACTCAACTCTGTGGATCATAACACATTATGGATAGCTTTGTAAAGAATGAGAATTCCAGAACACTTAATTGTGCTCATGGGGAACCTGTACATAGACCAAGAGGCAGTCTTTCAAACAGAACAAGGGGATACTGTGTGGTTTAAAATCAGGAAGGGTGTGTGTCAGGGTTGTATACTTTCATCATACTAATTCAATCTGTATGCTGAGCAAATAATCCAAGTAGCTGGACTATATGAAGAAGAACAGGGCATTAGGAGTAGAAGAAGATTCAATATTAACCTGCATTATAGGCAGATAACATAACTTGCTTGCTGAAAGTGAAGGGGACTTGAAGCACTTACTAATGGAGATGAAAGACTACAGCCTTCAGTGTGGGTTACACCTCAACATAAAGAAAACAAAAACCCTCACAAATGGACCAATAAGCAACATCATGATAAACAGAGAAAAGACTGAAGTTGTAAATAATTTCATTTTGCTTGAATCCACAGTCAACATCCTGGGAAGCAGCAGTCAAGAAATCAAATGACCATTGTCTTTGGCAAAGAGGCTGAAAATGATCTCTTTAAAGTGTTAAATAGCAAAGATGTCACCTTGAAGGCTAAGGTGCACCTGACCCAAGCCATGATGTCTTCAATCACTTCATATGCATGAGAAAGCTGGGCAACGAATAAGGAAGTCCGAAGAAGAATGGATGACTTTGAATTATGGTGTTGGTGAATAATACAGCATATTTTTTTATACCATGGGTGGTAACCTAAACTAGGCAGTTCAAATCCACCAGCCACTCCTTGGAAGCCCTATGGGACAGTTCCACTTTGTCCTGTAGGGTTGCTATGAATTGAATTGACTCAACTGCAAAGTGTTTGCTTTGGTTATGAGCCAAAAGAACAAAGAAATCTGTCTTGGGAGAAGTACAGCCAGAGTGCTCCTTAGAACCCAGGATGATGAGACTTCGTCTCACATACTGTGGACATGTTATCAGGAGGGATCAGTCACTGAAGAAGGACATCATGCTTGGTAAAGTAGAGGGCCATTAAAAAAAGGAAGACAAGACCCTCAACAAGATAGATTGACACAGGGGCTGCAACAATGGGCTCAAGCATAACAACAATTGGGAGGATGGCACAGGACCAGGCAGTGTTTCATTCTGTTGTACATAGAGTCACTATGAGTCAAAGCCGACTCGACAGCACCTAACAACAATAAGAACACAATAAGAGAATGTTGGCCATTTCTATTCACTACCCTGAGGTAATAATAACATTGACAACAATAATAATGTTGATTGCTACTGACATTATTTCCTAGAGTTACTCTAGACCACTGAGCCATGTGAAGCAAGTATTAAAACACTGACCCCAGGGCCTCCACTTTGTAAATGAAAACCTCAAGACTGGGGCTATTTTACCATTGATCTCCATATCTGCATTTTTGTTTCCTGAAGGTAGGATGAGGAGGAGAGGACTATCATAACTTGTCTGCTAGGAGCTAAATTATATTACCATGTATTCTTATTATAATGAATACCAATCTATTAGGGATTTTTTTTTTAATTTTCTCCTAAGACCTTTTTATTTGTATTTTTCCCCCTCTAAATAAATTTGTATGGAATGAATGAATGCATCCCTAACAAAGTACAAAATTTCCAATGATTTATGGTCAATAAACTGTTAAATGAATTACTTATACTTATCCTTACTAGAGGAAACCCTAGTGGCGTAGTGGTTAAGTGCTATGGCTGCTAACCAAGAGGTCGGCAGTTCAAATCCGCCAGGCACTCCTTGGAAACTCTATGGGGCAGTTCTACTCTGTCCTATAGGTCGCTATGAGTTGGAATCGACTCGACTGCAGTGGGTTTTTTGGTTATCCTTACTAGAACTATTATTCAAATGTTTTATTCAATGCTCATAGCCCATTAATAGAATGCAAAATAGTAATAGTAGTAGTAATAGTAATAATAACAAAAATAATAACAATGTAAAGAATGTAAAAGCAGTCTTTAACAATTCAATTTTTTTTTTTTTTTTAATTCCTGCTTTCACTGGGCTTATATTCTGGTGATAGAGATAAGCAATTAATAAATTAATAAGTAAATATGTAATAATGTAAATTAGTGAAAAGAGAGCTATGAAGAAAAATAGGTTAAGGAGATAGAGAATTTATGAGTGGTACCTCACATAGGATAGAGAAGCAATGATATTACTAACACTTTAGTAAAGAAACCAAGATTTCCGATAGTCTGGAAATCCAGAGTTAATAAGAATAATGGATACATATGTCTTAATTAAGAAGCTTCACTTAATGTGCTGGCGGCCTTTTAGAACAAATACTAGTTAAATAAATAACATTTTATCTTGATTTGTTTTTGTAATTTCCCTATCTGGGTTGATATCTCGTTGCTCTGTCCTGTGTTCTAGTCCTGGGTTTCTATCTGATGTTATTGATTTTCTAACCAGAGAGCTTCCTTTAGTATTTCTTATAGTTTTGGTTTGGTTTTTGCAAATTTCCTAAACTTCCATTTATCTGGAAATGTTCTAAGTTCGCCTTCATATTTAAGAGACAGTTTTGCTGGATATGAGACTCTTGGTTGGCAACTTTTTTCCTTCAATGCTTAATATGTCATCCCATTGTCCTCTTGTCTGCATGGTTTCTGCTTAGTCCAAGCTTATTTTTATTGACTCTCCTTTGTAAGTGACTTTTGGTTTATCCCTAGCTGCTCTTAAAATTCTCTGTCTTTGGTTTTGGCAAGTTCGATTATAATCTGTCTTTGTGGCCTTCTTTTGAGATCTACCTTGTGTGGTGTTCGATGAGCACCTTGGATAGATATCTTCTCATTTTTCAAGATATCACGGAAGTTTTCTGCAAATAAACCTTCAACAGTTCTGTCTGTAGTTTCTGTCCTCCCTCCCTGTTCTGGTACTCCAATCACTTGTAGGTTATTTCTCTCGATAGAGTCCCACATGATTCTTAGAGTTTCTTCAGTTTTTTTTAATTATTTTATCTGATTTTTCTTCGACTATATTGGTGCCAATTGTTTTATCTTCAGTCTCACTAATTGTGACTTCCATTGTCCTCAATTCTCCTCTGACTTTCTACTGAATTGTCTAATTCTGAAATTTTACTGTTAATCTTCTGAATTTCTGATTGTTGTCTCTTTATGGATTCTTGCAGCCTATTAAATTTTTCATTATGCTTTTTAATTTCCTCCACTGTTTTATCTGTGTGTTCCTTGGCTTGTTCAGCATTTTGCCTGATCACCTTCCTGATCTCTTGGAGAATTTTGTATATTAATCTTTCGTATTCTACCTCTGGTAATTCCAGGAGTATCGCTTCATCCAGAAGATTCCTTGATTCTTTGTTTTGGGACCTTGTTGAAGTGATCACAGTCTGCTTCTTTATGTGATTTGATACTGACTGTTGTCTCCGAGCCATCTATAAGTTATTGTATTTATTTTATGTTTGCTTACTGTGTCCTAGCTTCTTGCTTAGTTTTGATATGTTCAAATAGGCTGCTTGAATAAGCTCGCTTGATTATTTGAGACTTTGAAACTCTAATGTCCTGTCACCAGATGACTAGAGCTATTATCAGGTATATAAGCCTAGAAGTCCATTCACATTTTTTTGTGTGGATTCACCTCAGGTGTCCAGGTAGTCAGTCACCAAGTGCATGGTGCAGGCTCTCACCTACAGTCTTAGAGGAGCAGGGGTGAGTGGTGTAGGCACAGGTATCTGGGTGCAGCAGGGGATCATGCTCTGGTCTGACTGTCTTTGAGGAAAGCTCATCCCTGTTCTCTAGAGTGCACAGGTGGGTAGGTTCTGCAGCCGAACCATGGGCACCCAATGCTTTTGGTTGTAAGGACTGCAAGACACCACTTATCCTTGAACCCCTGTCAAGTGTGGCTAGGTGGCATGGGTGGAACCACCAGTCCCCAGGTCCCTGATGTGTGTAGGTGAGGACCCTGCTTAACAGGCAGAGCGATTTCAAATGTCAAACCTGCCTCTCCACCACACAGCTGAAACAGTTGAAGTCAGACCTCAGTCTCATACACCATTACAGTCTGCCAGTGAGGGCCTAAGCTACTGAAATTGGCCCATACAATCCATGCAGGGGTGAAAGGCATTCAAAGTCCATGGACCACTTGTGCCTGGACAGTAGCCACTTCCACCTTGATTTTCCAGCTTAGGGGAGGGCAGATTATTTTTTCCCCATTTGTTAATTTGTGCTTTCTCCAAGGCCAGGAAAACAGCTCAGGGTGTACGGCAGGACCTGTCTCTGGCCCAGGGAAATCAACAGCCACTGAAGCCAACATGGGGACAAGGGGCACAGTAAGTTAGACTCAAGCAACTTATCTTTTGCCAAGAGTGCTGTTCTTCACTGATTCCAGAGGCATGAGTAGACTTTGCGGCTCACTCTCTCTCCCCAAGGAAACTGCATCTCAAATGCTACCACCAGCCCCACCACGGCTGCCCCAGGGGATCGTGCCTGAGGGGCATCCATTCCCACTGAGTCAGGTCTGGAAATTCCTTGCCTCTTCTGAACCATCTCTCCCTCCCCCTGCCACTTAGTCCAATTTCCTAACTTTGCCTTTGATGTTCAGGGCTCCTAGCTTGTCATATATAATCAATTCAGTTGTTTTCTCAGGTCTTTGTTGTAAAAGGGATCACCAGAAGCATCTGATTACTCCTACATCTTGGTCTCGCCCTCCTAAGTAAATACATTTTAAAGTGAATAAAAAGGAGTCAGTAAAAACTTGCCGCACTGGTAAAGATTGACTATATACCACAGATATGCAGTAAAAAGAATTAAAACACAAAATCTGTATATCCCTTTAGGACAGAGTAGAACCGCCCCATAGGGTTTCCAAGGAGCAGCTGGTAGATTCAAACTGCCAATATTTTGGTTAGCAGTCAAGCCTTTAACCACTGCACAACTAGGGCTCCATATATCCCTTTACCAAACCAAAATGAAACCCGTTGCCATCAAGTCAATTCCGACTCATAACGATCCTATAGGACAGAGTAGAACTGCTCCATAGGGTTGCCAAGCAGTGGCTGGTGGATTCAAACTGCCAACCTTTTGGCTAACAGCCCAGCTCTTAACCACTGTGCCACTAGGGTTCTGTATGTCCCTTTACAGCTTATAAAATGCTTTTACATATAAAGTGATGCATATCTACCTCAGGCATAGTGTTAAAATGCACAGACTGAATATGGATTTTTAAGTAAGACATATGTGTTGAACTCAAATCCAGACTCTCTGTCTCCCTTATCAAAATTTAGGCACATAACTCCATTTGGCCATTATTTCCTCATTTATAAAGAAAGAAAAATAACATCTACCTTCAAAGGGTTATTCATTCATTCGTTTGTTCCAACATTCAACAAATATTTATCAATTGTTTACATTATGCCGAGCATTGTTCTTGTCATTGAGACACAAGAATGCAGTCATAGACTTTGAAAAGATACCACTAAGAAACCATTAAAAGAAATCAATCTGTAATGTGACAGGTGGTAATAAGTGCTAAAGATAAAAATAAAACAGGAAAAGAGAAGTATTTGGAATGTGATGGTTAGGTTGATGTGTCAATTGGTTAAGTGATCAATTAAACACTAATCTAGGTGCTGGGAACATATTTTGTAGATGTAGTTAATGTCTACAATAAGTTAACTTTAAATAAAGCAGATTATCCTTGATATCCTGGGTGGCCCTCATGCAATCAATTGAAAGGTATTAAAAGCAAAACTGAGTTTCCCTGAGGAAGAAAGAATTTCATCTGTTTTCTGCAGCATCAGCAACTGCTGAGAGTTTCTAACTTCTGGCCTGCCCTACAGCTTTGGATTTACCAGCCCCTAAACTCACACAAAGCCAATTAGTTGAAATAAATCTCTTTTACATATACATGTGTGTGTATGCATGGGTGTGCGTGTCTAGTCTCCAATTCACAATGGGGTTCTGTTTGGACAACTCCGTCACAAGTTGTTTCTGATGTAAGTTGAATATCTTTTTTTTTTTTTTTTTTAGTTTTCATTATTATTGTCTTTTATTATCAGTATCTTTATATATCTGATCTTTATTTGCCTTTGGAGGTTGGAAATATTACCTATAAACTTACAGGTATATTTTAATACGTACATAAAAAATACACGTATCATAAAAATTTACTCTGAAGATGAAAAGGAATTGGACAACATTGACATTTTGTAAGTTGCAGTAAAAACTCCACTTATGGAAGGTTCTGGATCATCTGGATTATCCCTGGGAATGGGGATGGCGTTTCTAATCAGAAAATTAGTGAGAGTTGTCTGTGCATTTTGTTTTTTTCTTCATATATTTCACAGTAACATCTCAGTGCTTTCCAAGTCTGCCTAGCAATGTTGGTAAAGCAATCAGCATTCGGGTCAGAATTTTCAAGCAACTGAAACTCCTGATTTAGTTTAGAAAACTAAATGAATACAGCACTGTTTTGAATAGTAAATCATAAAATTGAACATCTGCAAGTGGACATCTGAGAACCATAACATCAGCAAATTACATGTTGCAACACTGTATGCACTACATATTACTAAAGGATATAATGTATCAAAAAACAAACAAAAACTGAAGTAAGTTCATTAAGTGCAGTTCATCATAACTCGAATACGTCATTTGCTGGGGACTACCTGTATATGTATATATATTCTACTGGTTCTGTTTCTTTACTCCCACTGCTGTTGAGTGGATTCCGACTCATAAAGCCCTATAGGACAGAGTAGAACTGCCCCATACGATTCCCAAGGCTGTATTCATTATGGGAGCAGACTGCCACATCTTCCTCCTGTCAGTTTCTCTAGTACTGACTGATACATGTTGTCAGGAAAGCCTCCCTGGTTAAATGAGAGGGTTAAAAGTAATGAGAGATCCACCCTGTAGAATCATCTGGGGAAAGGGATCCAAGTACAGCAAAATAAGTGGAAAGTCCCCACAGTTGGTCCAACAAAGAGGCAGATGCGGCTGTAGCAAAGTATATTGAGGGAATAAGTGATAGGAGACAAGGGCAGAGAAGTAAGCTGGAGCCAGACAGTTTGAGCCATGTAAACTATGTTAAGAATTTTGAATACAGTTCTGAGTCGGACTGGAAACCATTATGGATGCAAGCAGAAAAGTGACATGATAAGACTTATATTTTAACAAGAGCACTCTGGTCTTAGGTAGAGAACAAATTATAACAGTATCAAGGTTAACGGCAGGAGACAAATTGGAGGCTATTGTTCTAACCTAGAAGAAAGTGACTGGCTAGTTTGGGGGCAAAGAAGGTGGTAATAAGCAGTCAGATTATGGATATATTTCAAAAGTAGAACTGAAAATATCTGCCGGTGAATTGGATGTGAGTTGTGAGAGAAAGGAAAAGTTAAGGATGATGCCAAAGCTTATGGTCTCTGGTAGGCTAAAAAATGGCCCCTCCAAATATGTCAAATATACTGCAAAAAGGACATTTCAGATGTGATTAATATAAGGATTTTGAGGTTTTCCTGTATTATTCAGGTGGGCTCAATATAATCACAATGTCCTTATAAGTAGGACTCAGAAGGACCTGGAGAGAGGAAGAAGTCCATGTGACGACAGAAGCAGAGGGAGAAAAGTCTATGTGGTACAGGGCCACAAGCCAAGGAATGAGGAAAGCTTCTGAAACCTGGAAAAGGCAAGGGAATGATTCTTCTATAAGCCTCCAGAAGAAACCAGGCCTGCTGACATCTTGATTTTAGCCCCATAAAACTCATTTTGGACTTCTGACTACCAGGACTATCAGAGAATAAATTTGTGTTGTTTTAGTAATTCAGTTTGTAGCAATTTGTCACAGCAGCAATTGAAGATCAATATGTGGTTTAAGCAATTGAAACATTAGAGTGGGATGGGGTAGACTTGATATGGAGCAGGTTTAGACCTTTGTGTGAAAATCAAAGGGTTTAGCTTTGAACATGTTACATTTTTTATGATGTTTAAATATCAAAGTAGAGATATCAAGTAGGATGATGAATATATAAATCTTCAATACAAGTAAGTGGTCCTTACTGGAGAACTAAATTTGTAATTTAGAAGTAATCACTATATATATACATATATATGTGTGTGTGTGTGTGTGTGTGTGTGTGTGTGTGTATATAGTTTTTAATCCATGGGTCTGAGGAAAATTACCTAGCTATGAGCATAGATGGAGAAAAGAGATCAAAATCCTGAACCCATACGTTCTTCAAAGTTTAGATAACAGAAAACAAGAAAAATTCAGAAAAGGGATAGACAAATAAATGAGAACCAAAAGATTAGGCTTCCAAAGACCAGATCAAGAAAGAGCTTCATAGAAGAGTGAGTGATTATCTATGTCAAACGTTGCCGATAGACTAAAGAAAGAATTGAAAGTTAACCATTGAATTTGGCAATGTGGTGTTCACTGGTAAATTTTTAAGAGCTGAAATTTTATAACTTTCATAAGAGCTGTTTTGGCAGAAGTAGGGAGCAAGTGAAATTTGAATGGGCTCAGGAGAAAATAGGTGGAGAGAAATTGAACACACTTGTCAGCACACAGTATTCTTGAGTTTGCAAAAAGGAATGGGATCCAGTGTACAAGTGAAAGGATGGATTTTAGGTAAGAACATGGACAATGCATATGTTACTCTAAGGATTAATAGCTAAGACAAGAAAAATGCAAGTAAAACTAAAAGTTTACACAAAATAGTTGGCCAATGACATGTAGCTATTACTACTAATATAAAAATCCTTCCCACAATCTAATGAGTTACATAATAATCTGATATCTATTTTATAGAAGGAACTGACTTCTATTTAAATTAAGTGAATTTCCCAGGTTATATTAACTCACTTTCCAGTATACTTTCTGATATGACCAGGGTAGCATAGTGGAAAAATTGCTGGTCCTGAAAGGTGAAAGATTTGTATTTGACAAATTTTTCTGTCAGTTTCCAATATTATTGTTTTTAAATTCAATTACATACTGGTTTCTCATTATTAGAACAAAAGAGAATGAAGGAAACTAGACTAATAGCCCACATGAATCATGGCCTCTTCTAACCAGAGACCAAAAGAACTAGATGGTGTCTGGCTACCACTATCAATTGTTCTGTCCAAAGACACAATAGAAGGTCCAGACAAAATGGGAGAAAAGTGTAGGTCAAAATTCAAATTCCAAAAAAAATCCAAACCTACTGGACTGATAGAGACTAGAGGAACCCCTGAGATGATCTCCCTAAGATAGCCTTTGAACTTGGAACTGAAGCTATTTCTGGAGGTCATCTTTCAGCCAAATAACAGATTGGCTTATAAATTAAACAGTATCACCTGGGAGTAATGTGCCCCCTTAAACAATAATCTATATGAGACCAAATGGTCAACCAAAACCAAAGATGAGAAGGCAAGGAGGGGAAGGGATGCTAGATCAATGGAAACAGAAGAAACAGAATGGAAATAATGATAATGCTCAAACATTGTGAAAATTGTAACCAATGACAGAGAACAATTCATATAAAAATAATTAAATGGGAACCTAGTCTACTGTGTAAACTTTCAACTAAAACATAGTAAAAAAAATTCAATTATGCAATCCACATCAAAATTCCAACATCCTTCTTTGTAGAAATGCAAAAGCCAATCCTCAGATTTATATAGAACTGCAAGGGGCTCCAAAAAAAAAAAAAAAAAGCAATCTTGAAAAAGAAGACTTATCAGATCTCAAACAGTATAATGTATATATCCATTGTTACAACAGTCCATCATTATTGCTATAACGATGAACACATAGACTGATACAATAGAATTAAGAGTCCAGAAATAAGACAATGCAATAGAATTAAGAGTCCAAGCATCTATATTCAATTGATTTTTGACAAGGGTGGTAAGACCATTCAGTGGGTAAAGAATAGTATCTTTAATAAATGATGCTGGGACAAGTGGATTTCTGATGAAAAAGAATTACACAGAACCCATACCTGACACCATATATGAAAATTAAGTCAAAATGGATCAAGGATCTAAATGTGAAAATTAAAGCCATAAAAATCTTAGAAGAAAATATAGGAGTAATGTTTTGAAACTTAGTTATTAACAATGGATTCTTAGATATGACACCAAAAGAATGAGCAACAAAAGGCAAAATAGATAAATGGGGTTTCATCAAAATTAAAAACTTTATTTTTCTATACACCAAAGGAATTTATCAACAACTTGGGAGAAAAATTTGGGGAACCATATATCACTCAGCTGCTAACTGAATGGTTGGAGGTTGAAACCCACTGGACGCTCCATGGGAGAAAGATGTAGCAATCAGCTTCCATAAAAATTACAGCCTTAGAAACACTATGAGGCAGTTCTACTCTGTCCTATAGGGTCACTTTGAGCCAGAATCTACTCAATGGCACACACACAAAAAAATCCGATAAAAGTTTAAATTAATATCTAGAACATATAAAGAACTATAACTTAACAACAAAAAGACAATTTAAAAAAATAGGCAAATGACTTAAATAGACATTTCACCAAAGAGGAAATACAAATGGCCAACAAGCACACAATAAAAAGTTCAGTGTCATTAATCACTAAGATAGCTATGATCAAAAAAATGAAAACAACAGGTACTGACAAGGATATGGAAAAATTGGAACTCTTATCCATTGTTGGTGGGATTTTAAACTGGTCCAGCTGTTGTGAAAAACAGCTTGATATTTCCTCTAAAAGTTAAACATAGAATTAACATATGACCCAGCAATTCCAATCCTAGGTATATGCTCAAAGGTATTGAAAGCAGGCACACAAACAGATACAACGTTCACTGCAGCACTATTCACAGCATACAAAAGGCGGGAACAACTTAAATGTCCATCAATGGATATAATGATAAACAAAATGTGGTACAGATATAATGAAATATTACTTAGCCATAAAAAGAAATGAAGTCCTATATATGCTACAATACAGATAAGCCTCGAAAATATTATGCTGAGTGAAATAAGTCAGTCAGAAAAGGAGAAGTAGTGTATGATCCCACTTACATAAAATGTCTAGAGTCAGGCCAAATGGAGGCTTAGTCAGACACACCATGCCATCTCTCTATAGCAAAGACCCAAGAAACCAAGTAAAACAGATACAGATGACAATCCTGGAACCCTGATCATCAAATGAAAGGATAAAGAACTAGATAAAACATCAGTTGGAAGAAGAAACTTAATGAAAACAGGGAATAACCAGAAACGGAGCACAGAGGCCTTACCTGCCAGCCCAGCACAGTGTGGACATTTTGAGACAAAGATAGCAGCAATCCCAAGTAAGGAGCACAGAAGGCAACTTTATGGAATTCCCAACAGGACATAGTAACTGTGTAGACATATCAACACTGAAATAAGGTCCTGATTGCAGGCTGCAGCCAAAAGGAAGAGCCCAGGCACCTCAGCTCTTTGACCACAGGAGCATGCTCCCATTCCCCTCAAACTCCTGGTGATTAGTGGCACAAAGTCCCCCATCCCAGCAGCCCCAACTGCCAGGGGCCAAGGTACAAACCCCTCTTTGACCCCAACCCAGTCACTACCCCAACCCTCCTCCCAATGACCACTCTCCCACCCAACAACCCCGCCAAGCAGTGGCAGGCCACTCTAGTGTGGCACCGGCCACCTGCCCTGCCTGCCCTCCTGACCCCACCATGCAACAGTGGGCCACTCTAGCATGGCACCAGCTGCTCCCAATTGGACAAGTTGTAGCAGCCACATGCCGTGTGCTCACAGACTCATCACCCACCTCTCCTCTCCCCACCCGGTGATTGGTGGTGACCACATTCCCACACACTCACCCACTTGCCACCCAATCCCCCTATTCTCCACTGACCAATCGACAGTGACTACATTTCTGCTCACCCACTAAACTGACCACACTTGCAGCCCTACTCAACAAGTGCAACTGCCTGCTCCCATGTCACTGGACAGACAGCAGCTAACATGCACTCACATTGCCCACAGCTGCCCAGCCAACCAAAGAACAGACATCTGAACTCACGCTATCAACCACTGCCCCATTCACTCAGAGATAGGTGGTGAGCACTCCAGTGCTGCCAGACCTGAGTCCAGCAAGCCATGCAAGCCCCAACAGCCCAGATTAAAAAAAAAAAAAAAATCAGAACAAAGCGAATGAAACATAATCAATCAATAAATATGATAACACCTTAATGACTCAAAGACAACAATGTCAAATTATATAAAGGAACAGGACAAGATGCCTCAAGCAAGTGACCAAAATAAAGAGCCAGGAAATCTTCCTGAGGAAGAAATGGTAAATGAATGACCTGATAAGGAATTCAGGAAACTTATACATAGGATTCTCACAGAGATCAAGACAAAGACCAAGGAGAACACAGACAAAACCAAAGAAAACACAGACAAAATTCTGGAAGAATCCAGGACATCAATACAAGAACAAAATGACAAAATAAGTAAACCAAAAAAAAAAAAAAAAACCAGTCCCATCGAGTCGATTCCGACTCATAGCGGCCGTATAGGACAGAGTAGAGCTGCTCCACAGAGTTTCCAGGGAGCGCCTGGCAGATTTGAACTGCTGGCCGTCTGGTTAGCAGCCATAGCACTTAACCACTATGCCACCAGTGTTTCTGGCAAAATAAACAGACAATTAGAAACTATACAAAAACACACTAGAAATCCAGAAGATTAACACTAAAATTTCAAAAATAGATATTGCATTGGAAGGACAAAGGAACAGAATTCAATCAATGAAATACAGAATCAGTGAAATAGAGGACAAATCCTTTGATACCAATCTGTCAGAGAAACAAAAGAATGAAGAAATCCTAAGATTTATGTGAGACACTATCAAGAGGAATAATTTACGCATGATCAGAATTTCCAAAGAGGAAGAGACAAAAATAAGTCCCAGAGAAAATTTTTGAAGATTTGCTGGGAAAAACTTCCCTAATAGTATGAAAGACAAGAAGATATCCATCCAAGAGAGCCCAATGAAACTCATGTAGGATAGACCCCAAAAGAAAATCACCAAGACATATCATAATCAAACTTTTCAAAACCAAAGACAAAGAAATAATCCTGAGAGCAACTCGGGAAAAACAAAATCTTACCTGCAAAAGGGAACCAATAAGACTAAACTCATTTCTCAGCAGAAACCACACAGGCAAAAAGGCAATGGAACTACATATATAACGCCCTGAAAAAAATTAAAAAAACTGCCAAACAAGAATTATATATCCAGTAAAATTGTCTCTCAAACACCATGGCAAAATCAGAACATTTTCAGATAAATGGAAATTTGTAAAAACTAAACCAAGCTTATGTGAAACACTAAAGAGAGTCCTTTGGACAGAGAAGCAACAAGGTTAGACAACAAACTGAGATTAAGACATGTGACACCATCACCCAGATACCAACCAAGACAATTTTCAAAAATAAAGCTACAAGATTGAAAATAGGGAACCAGATACATCAGTCTGTAAATGATGGCAATTTCAAAACAAAAAGGGGGAATAAACGGTATATTTCCAGAACTTCCGTATGCAGAGGAAGTCAAAGTGACATCAAGATATCAAGATATAACAAACTTAAACTTAGGGGGATAAAAGTAAATTCCAGGATATTCACTAAGAAAATAATAAACCTTCTCACCAAAATAAAAAAGAAGAAAATCAGAAAGACTCAGTAAACACAAAATCAACAGCAAAATGAAATGAAAAGAAATTCCATAAGCTAAATAAATAAATAAATAACTCAGCACAGAAAAATATATGGAACAAAGAAATCAGCCACACCACCAAAAAAAAAAAAAGCACAACAAAATGACAGCAGTAAATTAACACCTAATGATAATTTTACTAGATGTAAATGGATTAAATGCACCAGTCAGGAGACACAGAGTGGCAAAATGGATAAGAATACATGACCCAGCAATATGCTGCCTACAAGAGGCACATCTGAGACGCAAATATAAAAATAAGCTAAAAATCAAAAGATGGAAAAAATAAATCAAGTAAATGGCAACCAAAAAAAAAGGAAGAGTGGCATTATTAATCTTCGATAAAATAGACTTTAAGACAAAAATCAGCATGAGAGAACAAGGAAGGGTCTTATACAATGATTAAAAAGTCAATTCAACAACAGGATATAACTATAATAAATATCTACACACTGAATGAAAGCACTCCAAAATACATAACACAAACTTTAACAGAATTGAAGATAAATAGGCAACTCCACAACAATAGTAGGAGACTTTAACATGCCATTTTTGATGAAGGAAAGGACAACAAGAAAGAAACTCAACAAAAATATGGAAGATCTAAACAACACAATCAACCAACTTGACCCACAGAAATATACAGAACACTCCACTCAACAACAGCATAGTACACATTCTTTTCCAGCACACTTGGATCATTCTCCCAAATAGACCATATTTTAGGCCACAAAGCAAGCCTCAATAAATTAAAAAACACTGAAATAATACAAAGCATGTTCTCAGATCATAATGCTATAAAATTAACAATCGATAACAGGAAGAACAAGAAAAAAAAATCAATACATAGAAACTGAATATCCTGCTTAAAAACCACCACTGAATATTGTTGCTAGTTGCCATCTAGTCAGTTCCAACTCATAGTGACCCCATGTTCGACACAATGAAATACTGCCCAGTCCTGTACCATCCTCACAATCATTTCTATGTTTGAGCCCACTGTTGCAGCCACGGTGTCAATCCATCTCATTGAGGCTCTTCTTTATCACCGACCCTCTACTTTACCAAGCATGATCTCCTTCTCCAGTGACTTGTCCCTCCTGATAACATGTCCAAAGTACCTGAGACAAAGCGTAACGAACCTTGCTTCAAAGGAGCACTCCGGCTATACTTCTTCCAAGACAGACTTGTTCTTTTTTTTTTGCAATCCATGGTTAGTCAATATTTTTGGCCAATACCATAATTCAAAGGCATCGATTCTTCTTTGATCTTCCTTATTCATTGTCCAGCTTGGCATGCATCTGAGGTGATTGAAAATACCATGGCTTGGGTCAGTAGCACCTTAGTTCTCAATCACAAAAGGACAAATATCATATAGTACCACTATTACAAAAAGCCAAGAAAAAGTTTATAAACAGAAAGAAACATTCTTTGATGGTTAGCAGGGATGAGAGGGGAAGGGAGGAAAAATCACAAACTAGACAGTAGACATATATTAACAGGTGAAGGGAAAGACACACAATATGGGGGAAATCAGTATACTATGACCAAGGCAAAGGAAGACACTGAGGGGTACGCAACAATAAAAGGTAATGATAGTAAATACTATCACATACACAATCATGCAATAACAGCAACAACAAACAATAATTTATGAGTGGATACATTGGTAGATACATAAGCTTAACAAGTGTGGGACGGCACATGGGAGTACATCCACTAGCATATATAGGTTTGGTAGAGGGTATGTCTACATATGCATTTGTATGTGCTGCAAATATATCCACGTATATACAGCAGAGCACACAGGGGCACAGTTATGAAAACTTCTTAGCAATAACCATACACCTCGAGGGACTGAGTCACTGGGCTTGAGGGCTTAGGAACATAGTCTTAGGAGACATCTAGGTCAATTGGCATGACACAACCTATAAAGACGATGTTCTTTTTTCTACATCCTGCCTTGGTGAGTAGTAACCAAAAGTTGTGAGCATCCGTCAAAGATTCAACTATTGGTCTCTTCCCATCCAAAGCAAAGAAGAGTGAAAAATCAAAACCTCAAGGAAAAAAATTAGTCCCAACTGCTAATGAACCACATGTACCACAGCCTCCATTATCCTGACACCAGAAGAACTTGATGGTATCTGGCTACCATTACTGTCTGACCTGAGCAGGATCACAGTGTATGTCCAGGACAGGATGGGAGAAAAATGTAGAACAAAATTCAAATTCATAAAAATGACTAGACTTACTGGTCTGACTGAGACTGGTGAAACTCTGAGACTGAGGCCCTTAGACACCTTTCAAACCTGGAACAGAACCCACCTTTCAACCAAGAGACAGGTCTCAAACAATATACAGGTCTATAAAGTAAACAATAACGCCTGTGAGGAACTTGCTCCCCAGAACAATCAACCACATGAGGCCAAAAGGACAACATTTTCCCAAAAACAAATTTCAGAAGACAGGAAGGGGCAGGCAAGATGAGCGAATAGGAACAGGGAACTCAGGGAGGAAGTGGAGAGAGTGCTGTCACATTGAGCGGATTGCAACTAACATCACAATACAAAGTATATATGAATTGTTGAATGGGAAACTAATTTGCTTTGTAAACTTTCACCCAAACTGGAATAAAATGCATATATACATATTTACAGTCTAGGTCAATGTTTAGAGGCCAACATTTATTGGTGATTACCAGGGGCAGGAGGGAAGGGAAAAGAGGGAGTCCTTGCTTAGGGGGCACTGAGCTTCTTTAAGAGTGGTGGAAAATTTTGGAGATAGTGGGGATTGTTGCACAACATAGCCATGATGAATATAATTAACGTCACTGATTTTTACTTATGAAAAAAGTTGAAAAGGCCAATATTTACATACATGTTTATATATATATGTTTATAAATATATATCTTTACCACAGAAAACCTTCAATTATGTCTTCAGTTCTTCAGGTATAAAATAGAGATAATGATATTTTTCCTATATAAGGTTGCTGAGAGAAATAAGATCCTGAATGTGAAAAAATATTATAAACTGTACGACATTTTGAAAAGAAGATCACAAAACTGAAACGAATCTCTTTCCCAGTTGAAGAAATAGCCCTAAAGGAAATGAGTCTGGAGACTGACTTTGGTTAAAAGTAAGGACTAAATGCTGGCCGACAGAATGAAGAAAGAAATTTTAAACACAGAGGACATCGTGAAAGAAATGATTTTACACACTAGAGAAAACTGTATGTATCTGCCAGCACCACACCAAAGGTGTAAAGGCAAAGTAATATAGGAAGGCATGGAACCGGAGACCTAGATCTTCAGTTTGAAAATTTGGACAACAGAGAAAAGTAAAGATTAGAAGGAATGCAGCAGCTACCATCAAGATGTCATTCCAGGAAGATTAGCTAATAGTAGATTGAAAAGGAATGGAGGTCAGTGGTTCATACATTAGACTAATACAGGTAAAAGAAATCAGGACCCTAAAGAGATGGTATTAAATTCAAAGATGATGAGATGGATTATAGAGATTTAGTGAGCTATCCATCACATGGACAAATCATTAAGTTCTCATTAGAAAATATGACTTCTTTTAGTTACTTAGGAGCCTAGGTGGTGTAATGGTGAAAGCGCTCCACAACCACTGCACATTAGAAAGATGTGGCAGTTTGCTTCCATAATGATTTACAGCCTTGGAAACCCTATGGGGCAATTCTACACTGTCCTATAGGACCCTATGAGTCTGAATCAACTAAATGGCATTAGATTTGGTTTTGAGTTTAGCTTCTTAATTAGCATTCTTCCCTTTAGTGATCTCACTTCCTACAGAGCTTTCATCCAAGTAGATTAAAAAAAAAAAATGGGTATTTGAAGTAACCCCTCTGCTCATATTAGTCATAGCAAACACTTTTTATAAAAATAAACAGTTTTTAAAAAAACTGTACCCCAACTATAAGAAAGATTCTGGTGTCCAGACAAATGGACCCCATAGAAATACAGAGTAAGATCTGAGAGTAGAGAAAAGGAAGCAGACCGGTCCAGGCTAAGGCTTTCACTGGTTTAAAACAGAAGCAGAATGAAGTGAGAAGTCAGGAAACAAAATATGGGAGCTAGCAGTTTCTCAAGTTGTCTTTATAATTAACTTTCAGTATTATGAGACTGAAATCAGATACTCATCCATATGCATTCCAAATAAAGGATATTTGAAGTAGGTTTCTTGCTAAATTCAGCATCATTGCTCTAATCAATCACCAAGTAATTATTGCTTATGTTCTAAGTGTTCTGCCCTTTGTTTTTTTTTTTTTACTATAATAAGTACCCTACAGTTACTAGAATTATGAGAAACAGAGGGTAACATTTAAAAGCATTTGAAATTGGATGCCAAAAATATCTTTTAGCGATTTAAATTATCATCAATATGCAGAGAGAAAAAATGAGACACAATAGGTTTAAAATAATAATACCTTAACAATCCTAGAAGGCAATGCTGCTGTTCTAAAGTCCTAAATTAGACTATCTGCTAATGGTAGCCACCTGAAAGGGTTGTTGTGATGATCAGATGATAAGATTTATGTAAAGACAGTGTATCCTGCTTGGTCTACATTAAGCACTTGATAAAAATAAGCAATAATTATTACCATAAAGATACATTGCTTTCTTAGAACATATTTCTATTTTCCTTAAAAATAATAGTAGTTACACACCTAGACATGTTTCATTAATAGGAGAAAGAAATTTGAGGTCTGTAGCTCAACAAGACTTTTTGGAGTTGTAAATGTTTTTTATTTCCCTTATTACAACAAATCCCTCATTATGTTCATTTTTTAGTAAAACATTTTAAAACTATAATGATTGTCATATGTCCACTAATCCAAAATATTGATAGGAGTGTTGTATTGGGTATATAATGTGGACATATTTCATTAATAGATCGTGTTTTAAATTACGGAACAATGAGTGTAAAAAGTGAGGTGTTCTTAAAAATAATTTTGACTGTTGTTATATTAAGTATTATATTACGTATTTCCCCTGGGACTTAAATTAACTTCTCTGTGGCAATTGTATTATAAAGTTTTTATTTTTTTCTTAATGAATTAATTATCTCAAATGTGTTTTCTAATATACAGAAAGGATTTTCCTGCAAATGGCCCAAGGAGGAAGTTGAGTGATTTTTCAACAGAAAGCAAGAAAAAACTGGTCAAAATTCTTTAAAAAAATTTTTTTTTCAGGGTACTGGAAAATGACTAAAGGTAGACAACAATCTGAGAAGTATTTACTGAGGAGAAATTGCTACTTCATTAGATTAAGGGAGTCTGTGGCCTCCTTGTTTGGAGCTATTTTCATTGTATCAGTTTAGTGAAATCCCCCAGCTTTACCGGCTGGAGGTGATTGAAATTAGGGTGGGTAGAAGAGCAAGTAGAAATTCGATGGAAAGGTTTGGAAGTAAAAGAGCCAGAGAAGGACTAGGTAATAAAGTCATCAAATATTCTTGGCTAACAGCTTAATTAAGAATGTAAAAGAGAGTCCAGAGGGCAGTGAAAAGGGAAAGCGTAGGAAGACTGTGAATTTGTTGCACTTTTTCATAAAAGCCTTAACTCACACACAGCTGGGGTGGTGGAGGTGGCAAATATACTGGATTCAGGTATGTGAGTATAATCTCTCCTGAAATTATTGACTGAATGCTAAGCTATTGAGAACGAAGAGATGCACCCAAGGAATCAAACTAAAAAATAAAAATAAACTGAGCAGAAACATCAGTAGCTGAACACCACAGGAAAGACATATTCCTCAGTGGGAGTGAAGGTAAGATAAGTAACTACTAAAACAAAAAATCAACAGCCTTCAGAAGAACAAAAGAATAGCCAGGGCTTCAAACCAGATTTGTTCAGGTTAGAACCCCTGCTGAGAATTTGCATTTCTACCCCAGATACACTGAATCAGAATCTACATTTTAACAAATACTCAAGTGATCCTTATGTATAATAACTTTTGAGAACCACTGCTCTACTAGTGGTTCTCAGAAATGGTCCCTATCTTTATCAAACAAATTTTTCTTCATGAAAAGAGATAAAAAATAGGAAAGGATGAAAAATAATCGGGAAAAAAAAAGACAATAAAATTGACTGCAAGTGGGTCCAGGTGTTAGATTTAAAGACTTCAAAGCATATATTATAAATATGTTCAAAGAATTAAAGGAATACATGTTCAAATAATTAAAGGAAAATATTATAAGACTAAGCAAATATTCCAATAAGGAATATTAATAGAAAAATTGAAATTATAAAAAACAGTCATTATTGAAGTGAAAAGTTTAATAGCTAAAATAAAAATCACTAGATGGGTTCAATGGCATACTTAAGATGGCAGAAGAACTAGTGAACTTAAAGAACAGAGAGGGAAAAGATTGAAAAAATAAATTAACAGAAATTTAGAGGTATGTGGGGCAATATCAAATACTTCAATGTATATAAATCGAGTTCCAGGAAGAGAGGAGAAATAGAAAGGAGTAGAAAAACATTCGAAGTAATAATGGCCCTAAACTCTCCAAATCTGTTGAGAAATATTAATTTACATATCCAAAATACCAATGAATTCCCAAGTAATATAAACACAAAGTGAACCATATCTAGATATATCAAAGCCAAATTGCTGAGAGCCAGAGAAAGAAGTCTTGAAAATATGCTTTACATACAGTATGAAAATGATGTGATTAATAGCTAACTGTCATCAGAAACAACGGAAGTAAAAAGAGATTTAAATAATATATTCAAATCAATGGAGGAAAAAAAAACCCTATCAATTAAGAATTTAATATCCAGATGAAAGACTGCTGAGTAGGAAGTTCCAGGAATTAGCCTGTCTACCAAAATAACTATTAAGCTTGCAACAGTTGTCAGGATCAACTACACCTGGACTGTTCACAGGATGCTTGATGAAGAAAGAAACTGATAAATTTTGGTGAATATGAACAGTTTGCGCAGTAAGTACCATCCCTCAGCCTGTGATGGATGGCCGTGAGGATGGCAACCCACATTACTCCTCATTCTTACTGGTCTCAAGGTAGGCAATATATAGGCTTTGTCCTCCAAAAGTCAGAATTTTGCGATTTGATCTACCTGGCAGCTCACTAAAGGGACTGACATAGAGACTAGTCATTGTTTTAACCCCCTGAGATTGGAGTGACTACCTGGGCAGCATCTACCAAAAGATTTAAAGAAGCAGGCTACATATGTTTTTCCTATTCTTATTGGATTCAGGAATTCAAGTAAATCTTTGTCAGGTCACTGGCTAACCATGGAGATAATGGAACAGAGACTTAGGTGACCACACGACACAAAGGATATAGCCTTTGCAAAAATAGTTTTGGAAAAGTCACTAAACAAACGGAAGACCAGAGCCCTCAATAAGCAATAACAACAATTCCCGGAGCATGGGGAGATAATGATCTCCAAGGTTACCATAAACAAGATTCAAAATGCTCAGTTCTCAACAAAATATTTAAAAGCACACAAATGAAAAGGAAAGTAAGGGTCATTCACAAGAAAAATGCTATCCATGAGTTCAGATATTAGACTTTTTTTTTTTTTTAAAGAACTTTAAATTAACTGTCTTTAATGTGCCTAAAGAGCTGAAGAAAACTATGGACAAAGAAATAAGGGCAATCAGAAAAACAATGTATCAACAAATAGGGAATATCAATAAAGAGACCAAAACTACTAAAGTGGATCTGATGAGAAATCCTAGAACATGAAAATATAGTGGCTGAATATTTTCAACAGTAGATTTTCCAGGAGGGAGAAAGAATCAGCAAACTTGAAGACACAGCAATAGAAAAATTGGGAGAAATAAGTCCTTTATTACCAGTAATCACTTTAAATGTAAATAAACTCACCAATTAAAAGACAATTTACCGAATGGACAGAAAAATCAGTATCCAAATATACGCTGCTTATAAGAGACTCTAAATCCAAAACACGAATAACGTCAGCAAGTTATGTGCTGCAGCATCGTACGTAGTACACGTAGTCCCAGACTTAAGACCAACTACATTTGTGACTGTCCATTTTGGGGGGATCTTTTCTGGTACATCTTATTGTTAGTAATATCTACTACAAACAATGTTGCAATGCATAATTTGCTGATGTTATTAAGCTCAGAAGTTCACTCATAGTTGTTCAATTTTATGATTTACTGTTCAAAACACTGCCGTATAGATTTAGTTTTCTAAACCATATCGGGGCTTCAGTTGCTGGAAAACATGGACTCAAACACTGATCACTTTGCTAAGATCGCTAGGCAGATTCAACAAGCACTGAGATGTTCCCATGAAATATATGAAGAAAAAACGAAAGAGACCATACAGCAACTGTCACTAATTTTCTGGCTACAAACACCATCCCAATTCCCAGGGAAAATCCAAATGAACCAGAACCTTACACGGGTGAAGTTATTACCACAACTGACAAAATGACAATGTCATCCAACTCTTCTTCTTGTCAGACTAATTTTTTATGATTTGTGTATTTTTTTATGTGTGTATTAAAATGTATCTGTAAGTTTATATGCAATGTTTCCGATCCCCAAAGACAAATAAATATCAGATTTATAACAATAGTAAGAATAAGTCAATAACAATGAAAACTTAAAAAAAAAAAATGAGGTATTCAACTTATGTCAGAACTGACTTACAGTGGCGTCATTGGAAAGGAAACCCACTGTAATCAGGGACTACCTGTGCATATTACTAATCAGATGTACAAAAAAAAAAAAAACAGTTGTGTGGTGTGTCATAAGTTGAATACGTCCTAAGTCAGGGACTGCCTATATACCATTTTAATTCATCTATTTACTTTTAATCTATGTTTCTTTGCAATATTATTTTATTTTTTGCTTTAGGAATTAAAATATGTATGTTTAACTTATACTAGTCTACTTAAAGTTTTTACTGATTTGCTTTTGGAAAAATATAGAATTTTTACACCATAGCCCACTCCTTTGTGCTATTATTGGCAAATATATTACATCTATATTTGTTTTGGAAACCCTGGTGGCACAGTGGTTAAGAGCTACAGCTGCTAACCAAAAGGCCAACAGCTCGAATCTACCTTGGAAACCCTTTGGGGCAGTTCTACTCTGTCCTATAGGATCACTATGAGTTGGAATCGACTCGATGGCAATGGGTTTGGTATATATATATATATATATATATATATATATTTTATAAGCTCAACAATAAACCAGCTGCCATCTCATGGGGACCCCATATGTGTCAGAATAGAACTGTGCTCCATAGGAGCTTCAATCACTGATATTTTGGAAGTAGGTCACAAGGACATTTTTCCAAGGCATCTTTGGGTAGACTTGAACATCCAATCTTTTGGTAAGTGTTTGAACTACACAGGGACCCCAGCTGAGCAATAAGGTGTTATAATTTTTGGTTTAAATAATATATGTATTTTAAATAAATTGAAGAGTGATATAGACACACATATTTATTTGCCTTACATTAACATTTCTATTGCTCTTCATTCCTGTGGATTTGAATCACAATTTGATAGCATTTTCCTTTAATATGATGTTATGTACTTCCTTTAGTGTTTCTCATAGTGCACGTGTGCTTTGTGGTTATATGACTGTATATTTTTTTGTTAAAACTCAACTAACTGTATTCTTTTAAAAGGTAGATTTTGTTGTACGTAAAGTACTTCAACAAAGATGACTTAAAAAATGAGCTTTCCCAGTCTGTTTCTTTTTATAAACCAGGAAGTCTTATTCGAATAAATCCTTGGAAAAACTCAAAACTGCCTAAAGTCTGGGAAGGTTTAGAAAGCTGTGAGAGAGTTAAACAGATTCAGAACAGAATAAAGAAAATGTTTTCCTCTCATAATGAATTGCTTACCAATAAACAGCAAATTGAAGAAAGAGATTTTTTAAATATAATGGATGAAACTTGAGAATTCAATATAAGCAAATAAAACATAGCTTTAATTTTAATCAAATATCAGACTGTCCTGGAACTTCTTTCATTTTAAACATACAATTTATGTGAAAAATAATGGCAAAAGACAGAAGGCATCAAGGAGACTGGCAATGGTAATGCTGTGAACTCTTCAATGGCACTAAAAATTCTAATCTGAAACTACAGCTTTAACATATAAATCTGAATTTAGCAACAGGACAGACAAGATAATTTAGTAAATGCTCTTTAAATTATCATTTTCTGAAACCAGCACCCATGTCTTTGTTACAAAGAGTCACCAAAGGGCAAAAAAGTCAAGCTCTTTCCATCAGTTCATCTTTTCTCAATCCAGTAGGTATTCATAGCACAAACTTTTTTTCAGAAATGTTTTATTGTTTTTCCACTTTTCATCAGGGTTCAGTTGCCATGGCAATAAAGTAGGCTATCTTGCTAGACTTCACCTTTGCTGTCTTGCTTCATATGGTTCTCTCTCCTCAGAGCAAACATGGTGGATGCTGCACACATACAGATGTCTGATTTCGTATTTCCTTCTTGAGTGTGCTTGGCAGCTACTCTCCTGAGATAGCTGAAGCAGCACTTCACAAACTAGAATTCATCCTTCTCTGTAATGGCCACCATCGTATGTCTCACTTGTTTTGGTTATCTCTCTTTTAAGAAGGACACAGCTTCTCTTGAAAGATTTCTTTTTCCTGTTGAAAATAGAGGTTTTTAACATTTCAATTAACTTGGCTGTCAGGTCAACTCAACATACATCTCCTGTTTAAAGTTATTCCTTGTTACGTTATAAAAGAAAAAAATTCAAAAGGGCATACATGCTCACCACAAATACAGGTAAACCAATTTACCTAATGCACAAAAACTTTAACTTTCAATCTCTTCTTATTTATATGTAGTAATTACTAATTCTTCCAACTGTCTAAATGTAAAACCTGGCCTCTAGGAAAGGAAATGCTAGTCTTTAAACTGGGTAGAGCATTATGTGCTAAATATTTGTTGAATGAATGAATAAACAAATAAGTAAAGGACACACACACACACACTTATCACATATTATTGAATTAAAGCCACAAATGAACTCATAACCAGAATTAAGACTTGTGCTTACTAGTTATACAAAGGCCCTTCTCACCACCACCACAACCACACTTGCCCTCTGCCAAGAACAAATATATACATATGTATGTTTTATCTGTTTCCATGTTTCCAAGCTATTTCTGACTGCCTAAGTTCAATTCTGGATCCCTGGTTGTGCAGTGGTTAAACGTTTGGCTGCTAAACAAAAGGTGGGCAGTTGAAATCCACCAGCTGCTCCTTGGGAACCCTACGGGCAGTTCTACTCTGTCCTATAGGGTCACTATGAGTCAGAATCAACTCCACAGCAATGAGGTGGATTTAAGTTCAATTTAACCATATTCATTTGAATCCGATAGCTAATAGTCTTCAGTGGTACTTTTTCATCAGGCTATTTTGATTTGGTGCCCCCCCCCAGGAAATATCTTAATCTTATTTATTTATAGTTAAAAATATGATTTTTGTATATCATTCATAATATATATTTCTATTAACTTAAGTAAAATTTACAAGGCAAAATTAAGTAATTTTTAATATCTTATAATAAAAAAAATTTTTTTTTATTATAAGATACCACGTTCTAATTATATTTAGTTAAAGTACTCATGGTCAGCATTGTCTAGCTTATTATTTCTACCACATTGGTGTTAGAGAGCTCACATTATTCTTGCCCATTGCTCATTGCTGTCAAGCCAATTCAGACTCATAGCGACTCTAAAGGACAGAGTAGAGCAGCCCCATAGGGTTTCCAAGGAGTGGCTGATGGATTCAAACTGCCGACCGACCTTTTGGTCAGCAGCCTTAGCTCCCCATAGCTCTTAACCACTGGATCACCAGGGTTCCAAATGGGTCTTTAAAATAGATAACTGATTTTACTCAGGTAGTCAATTTTTTTCCATATAGGTGTATCTCAGAATATTCTTTCTATATTTTCTAGATAATCAACATTGTATATTGGAGTATAGTTGTTCATTTGTTTTTGTTTGCTATGATTTCCTTATCCTCTTTTGTCTCGTTCCCTTACAAAATGCCTTCCTTCAGTTCTGTTTTTCTGAAGCATCTCTCCATTATGGTGCCCATTCCCAACTCAAGGAATAGACCTTTGACCCATGTTGGCCAAAGATACTCTCCCCTTGGTCCCAGTGATTGTTTCAGGAGTGGGCAAATTGCCCCTTCAAGACTAAGGAGGTTCTTAGAAAATAAATATCTTTCTGCTTAGAGAATATGGATATTAAGTAGCCAGCTGGCATCTTGTTCACAATATAAAGAGTTTGTCTATAGAATGATGCCAAGTAGAAACAAAATGAGCCAAGAGATGAAAAAGGACATGAAGGTAGGTACCGGTATGTCTCTTATTTCAGTTATATGTCCTAATTTAAGCAATTTATTTTAAGTTCAGCTCAAAAATAATTTCTGCAAAAGGCCTTGACTGACCAAAGTAACTAAAGTAGTATTTTCTTCTAAGAAATCTTCACTTACTTTCACAGCACCCTTTCATAACAAGCCTCACAATCTGCATTCTCTAATTCATTTATTTCATTGTTTGTAGTCTCTTTTTTCCACTAGAATGTAAGCTCCAGGAAGGCAGAATCTTTGTGATGACACTACTATAGCCCTAGTGTCTATCACCATGCTTGGTTTTCAATCAATATTTGTTGAATGGATGCATGAACAAATGAATACTAATAGTAGTAATAGCTTTCTTGGCTCCTTAGCTTAATGCTTTATTCCAGTGTTCACCCCGTCACTAGAATGAGATTTATGGGGAAAAAACAATGTTAACTCTGTATGCTCTGAGTCTCAACAGAAATCCTCCAGTCTGTAGGTGCTTCAGACAAGACCACCTATCCCCTGGATTCTGTGTATTCATAGGTAGGAGTTAAGAGCAATACAAGAGCACCAAGTGTTCTAGATAAGATCTTCTCCCCTGTAAACTTCATAATCAGGGGGGAGTAAACAAGGGACTGTGGAACTTTATGTTCCTGGCAAGGCTTATTCCTCCCCTATTTAATATTCACAGACTCGTCTCCACCTGATTTCAGACCATCAATTCATTATGCCCTTTAACCCTTATCAAATAAATTATCTTAAGAAGTTCAGGACTTTTAGCTCATTCTTCGTTCTCTAGATTCTATACAACATGATGGCTATATAGTTAGAGACGTAACTCTCCCATTTCATCCCTAATATTTCTTAAACAGTTTCCTGCTTTGTTTTTCTCCTTAGCATTATATATTCTCTCTCTATCGGAAAGAAAATAAAGTCCCCTTTCATTTCCTCATCTCCTCAATTTCTTTAATCTTGCCACTACCCTCCTAAAATCGTATTTGGTTTGTTTGTTTGTTTGTTTATATATTTGTTTTGATTTCTCTGCCCAGCACTCCTTCATTTGAGGAAATGCTTCTTCTCCATGACTTGTGATTCTGGAAGGATTGTCAGTAATAACACCTCACGTGACCTCTAATAGCAGGATAGTGGGTATGGACAACAGACTCAGCCAAACATGGCACTTCATCTTACTTCCCACAAGAGTTGGGCATGTACAGTACATAGAATATTTATCTTCCAAAGATGTCCACACACAAACTACTAAACCAGTTGCCATCGAGTTTTTTTCCAACTCATAGCGACCCTAGGACAGAGTGGAACTGCCCTATAGGGTTTCCAAGAAGCAGCTGATGGATTAGAACTGCTAGTCTTTTGGTTAACAGCCTGAATATTATTTATATATATATATATATATAAAAGCACAGGGTAATTAAGATAGCAAATAAAATTAAGGATCATCCTAGATTACTCAGGTGAGCCCAATGTAATTACAGGGCTCCTTAAATATGGAAGAGGCAGACTGAGGAGTTACAGTGATGTGACGTGAGAAATACTTGACAAGCCATTGCTGGTTTGAACGATGAAGATGCTGAGCCAAGGAATGTAGGCCATCTTAGAAGCTGGAAAGGCAAGAAAACAAATTCCCCACTAGAACCTCCAGAAATGAATGTGACCCTGCCAACACCTTGATTTTAGTCCAGTAAGACCCATTCTTTAGAATTCTGACTTCCAGAACTGTAAGATAATGCATTTATGTTGTTTTAAAACCCACTAAATTTCTAATTTGCTACAGTGGCAATAGGAAACTGATATATCATGTGACTCCAAGGAGCCAAAGTCCCTTCAAAATAGTTTTATATTGATTCTGGGAGAGAGAACTCTCTTCACTAAGATCTCAGGATGTAAGAACCCTGTAATCCCGGAGCCTCCAGGAGCCATCTTTCCCACCACTTAGAGAGAACCTGCCCCAAATCTAACTCACACAGAAGAACACAGATTCATGAAGGCAAATTCTGATGACATTGTTTGTATCCAGGGCTTTTCAGTTATGTGAGTTCATACATTCTTTTTTATCTTAAGGTAGTTCGAGTTGGATTTTTGTCATATTTAACAGAAAGAACCATTAAGGAAGATACAGTTCTTAGTACTATACTTGGGGACCATTTTAAACAGGAAAATCACCAACAAAAAGCACAAAAATGCCAAAAAAGTGGCTCTACATAGACCATGAAAAGGATACTTGTTTACAATATAGGAACTCAAACAAGAAGGCAGAGCATCACCTTTGGGAACATGTACATTAGGTGACTCAGATTCTTTTACTGCTCTGTATGTGTCCATCACTGACCACGAAACTGCCATGCTTTATTGATTTTGGGGTTACATATAAATTTTAACAAATAAGTGAATTTGCAGATTTGGAATCCATGAGTAATGAGGATCAAGTGTATTTATTTTTCCCCAGAGTATTGAGTATATAAAACCAAAAAAAAAAAAAAACCAAACCCAGTGCCATTGAGTCGATTCTGACTCATTGAGTATATAGGGAGGGGAAAAAAAAAATTATAACAGGGTGATGCTAACAGGGTGTTAGAACAAAGAAAGTTCAATTTCCTGTGTGTTTTTCACAATGGACCCTCTATTGTTCTAATTGCCTTGCCCAGGCCTAAACTATGAGACCTTGTACCTTTTGTAATATGATAAAATGTAGGTAGGTCAGAAACATGCCACCTAATTCCCTACCACTTCTCATATTCACTCTGTATAGTTTTTAAACAATCACCCAAATTCTAAATTCCTTTAATTAAAAACTAGTTAAACCTTCAACAATATCGGGAGTATATTTTCAGGAAAAAAAAAAAAAAAGGGAGGTTCAAAACAATGTTAGAGGAAAAAAGGAAGCCATATCGCCCCTGTAATATCAGTGACCCACAGCAGCATCACTGTCATTATGGACTATTGGGTTTTGGGTAGTGTTATGGATTGAATTGTGTCCCCCCAAAAATGTGTGTCAGTGTGGCTAGTCCATGATACCCAGTATTTGTAACTGTCCACCATTTTGTCATCTAAGGTGATTTTCCTCCGTATTGTAAATCCTACCTCTATGATGTTAATGAGGAGGGATTGGCAGCAGTTATGTTACTGAGGCAGGACTCAATAAGATTAATTGGTGTCTTAAATCAATCTCTTTTGAGATATAAAAGAGAGAAGCAAGCAGAAAGACATGGGGGGCCTCCTTCCACCAAGAAAGCAGTGCCCATGCTTTGGGCTGGGGGTTCCTATACTGAGGAGCTCCTAGACCAAGGGAAGGATGACAAGGACCTTCCCTGATAGCTGATAAGAGAGAGAAATCCTACCCCTGGAGCTGGTACCCTGAATTTAGACTTCTAGCTTCCTAAACTACAAAAGAATAAATTTCTGTTTGTTAAAGCCATTCCACTTGCAGTATTTCTGTTATAGGAGCACTAGATAGCAGTCATGGATTGAATTGTGTCCCCCCAAAATGTGTCAACTTGGTTAGGCCATGATTCCCAGTGTTGTGTGATTGTCCTCCATTTTGTGATTGATGTAATTTTCCTATGTGTTGTAAATCCTAATCTCTGCCTGTGATTAATAAGGCAAGGTTAGATTATGTTAAAGAGGATTAGAGTGGGATGTAACACCCTTACCCAGGTCACATTCCTGATCCAACGTAAAGGGAGTTTCTCTGCGGTTTGGCCTGCATCGCCTTTTATCTATCAAGAGATAAAAGGAGATGGAAGCAGGCAGAGAGTTGGGGACCTCATACAACCAAGAAAACAGCACATGGAGCAGAGCATGTCCTTTGGACCCGGGGTCCCTGGGCCTGCAAAGCTCCTAGGAAGATTAATGACAAGGACCTTCCTCCAGAGCCAACAGAGAGAAAAACCCTTCTCCTGGAGCTGATACACTGAATTCGAACTTCCAACTGTGAGAAAATAAATTTCTCTTTGTTGAAGCCATCTACGTGTGGTATTTCTGTTATAGCAGCAGTAGATAACTAAGACAATGACTAAGACAGAATTTGGTACCAAGAGAGTGGGGTGCTGCTCTGACAGATACCGAAAATGTGGGATCTCTTTTGAAGCTGTGAATGGATAGAGGCTGGAAGAGTTTTAAAGTTCCTAATACTAAAAGTGCAGACTGCCTTGAAGAGGCTGTTGGTGAAATTATGGACATCAAAGACAATTCTGATGAGGATTCAAGGCAGTGAGGAGAACTATTACACTGGAGACGGTACAGACGGTGAAAAGCAGCAACAGAACTAGAAGACCAGAATGATGCAGCATTGGAGCTGACCTATGGAGCAAGAGAGCTGAGGGCCTATGCGTGGTAGGTTTCCTGGTGGAGTGGGCTGCCTCTAGGCAATTGTTGGTGGAGGTAAGGAGATTTGGAGCACTTGCCCAAAAAGGGCAGACATGAGCAGTGAGGCTTGAGGAGCCAAGAGGCCAAGGAATCAGGAAGCAGAAGCTGAAGAGACAAGGAACACAGGAAGCAGAGCTACCTCAGTCTCAAAAGGTAGGGCCACGACCTCTGGGGTCTCAAGGGGTGGAGTCGCCACTCAGATGGACTAGGAGAATGGGGCTGCCCAAATTTGAGGGAGCAGAATTGCCATTCCAGTAGGTCTGGAAGGAGGAGCTGAAGCCCAGGGGCAAGGGACCTCTACTCAATGTAGAGAGTATGACCCATATCCAGAGTTTGGAAGGCAGGACTACTGTATAAGTGGTCTCAGAGAACAGAGGATTATTTTCAAGCTTTTGAGGGCTAATGTAATCTGTTCTTCAGACTTGCTTGGTGCCTATTGTCCCTTCTTTCTCTCCAATTTCTCCCATTTGTAATGGAAATGTCTAGTTTTTGCCTGTATCACCATCATACTTTTGAAGCAGATAACAATTATTGTAGATTTTACAGATGAAGAGGAAATTTTTTTTTATTATTTTGGATTTGATTCAAGATTTTCACTCTGATATGATGGGGTGGGTGGAATGTGTGTTACATGTGGCAAGGACATGAATTTTGGGGAGCCAAAGAGTAGAATGTTATGGATTGAATTATGTACAGGGGATGTTATAAATTGCGGCCTCTGCACACCAAGTGATGGCATGTACCTAAACTACTGGCCAAGGAACCACGAAGAAACTCCGTTCAACAGGTCTTCTAACTCTTTTCCTTTCTATCCACAAAGAATACTTACAGATAAATCATAAATTAAAAAAAAAAAGAAAGGTCCTAACACTCAGGGATATTGGTTTATTTGTTCCACTCCCTTAAGCACTATAAGCTCCTTGAGGAAAACAGGCTGGGTTTATTTACCTTACAGAGCTAAGCATTTATTACAGAATCTTAGAGTCAGTGTTTAAAATGTATTTATTAAATAAATTAACTAATAAATTTTGATCCTGTTGTTCCCTAAAATTTACCAAGAAATTTAACATAACTTATCATCTCATTTGATTCTCCTACAGTCCTGAAAGGAACGTAGATAGGTGTAATAAAGAAAGAGAGAGAGAGAGAAATATCCTCCAGAGTCAGTAAAGAGTATAACTAGGACTAAATGGTTCTTTGCCTTCCATTGTGGACTAACTTTCTAAAATTTCACTTAGAAATTCAACAAAAGATTTTTTTCAACTATCTGGCTGACTTTGTACTGAGAATTGAAAATTAAAATATTTTCTTTCATTTTTCTAGTGAATTCAAATTTTATGGACATAAGAAGCTTTGATTCCTGTAGCTAAAGGTAGACCATGGCTCCCATGTGTGGTATTTAATTCTCTATCCCATTCCTGTAGTTTCTATTTAAAGAAAAAAAAACAAAAAAACTGTATATTCTGTAAAACTAATTTAATAAAATTACTGAATATATATGCTGGATATATTATTACAACTTTTACTTCCTAATTATATTTCAAATTGTATTGCCATTTATCAATATTAAAAATAACTAAAATTAATTTATTATTTTACATTGTTAGTTTACAGTTCATAAAATATACACCAAAATACATGCTGTATTTGTTTAAGAAGACACTAACCTTCATTATAAGAGGAAATAGTGATTAAATCACTCAAAGTGCCAAGATACTTGTGTATAGAAAATTCACCTTGAGAGAACATTTATATCCTTTCAGGAAAAAATTAAATAAACACACACACATATATACATATCACAAACAACTAAAATTTTGTGGAAGATCATTCAAAAGCAGCTTCAGCAGTATATCAACAGGGAACTGCCAGAAATTCAAGCCAGATTCAGAAAAGGACACAGACTCAGGGACATCATTACTGATATCAGATGGGCCCTGGCTGAATGCAGAGAATACCAGAAAGGTGTTTACCTGTGTTTTATTGACTATACTAAGGTATTTGACTATGTGGATCGTAACAAATTATGGATAACATTGCAAAGAATGGAAATTCCAGAAAACTTATTTGTGCTCATGAGGAAACTGTACATAGATCAGGAGGCAGTCAATTGAACAGAACAAGGAGATACCGCAGGGTTTAAAGTGAAGAAAGGTATGTGTCAGGGTTGTATCCTTTCACCATAGTAATTCAGTCTGTATGCTGAGCAAATGATCTGAGAAGCTGAACTATATGAAGAAGAACGGGCATCAGAAGTAGATGAAGGCTCATTAACAACCTGCTTTATGCAAATAACACAACCTTGCTTGCTGAAAGTGAAGGACTTGAAGCACTTACTGATGACCATCAAAGACCACAGCCTTCAGTATGGATTACACCTCGACACAAAGAAGACAAAAATCCTCACACCTGGACCAATAAGCCACATCATGATAAATGGAGAAAAGATTTAGGTTGTCAAGGATTTCATTTTACTTGGATCCACAATCAACATCCTTGGAAGCATCAGTCAGGAAATCAAGTGATGCACTGCATTGGGCAAATATGCTGCAAAACAAAAACAAAACCCATTGCTGTCGAGTCGATTCCAACTCATAGCAACCCTATAGAACAGAGTAGAACTGTCTCATAGAGTTTCCAAAGACCACCTGGTAGATTTGAACTGCTGCAAAAGACCTCTTTAAAAAGTGTTAAAAAGCAGAGGCAGGCCCAAGATGGCAGAGTAGTCAGACATTTCCTGTGGTCCCTCTTCCAAAAAAAAAAAAAAAAAACTGTTTTTTTTTTTTTTTAGACCTGAAAAAACAAGTGAATTGATTATATATGACAATCTAGGAGCCCTGAACATTAAAGGCAAACTGGGAGACCCGACTGAATGGCAGAGATGGTGCTGAAGCAGTGAAGAGTTCCCAGACTTGACCCAGGTGGAACCAGCACCCTGCAGGTTGGATCCACTGGTGAGAACGGGGTAAGACAAGCAATGGTGTTTGAGACATATTTTCCACATTGAGAAAGACCGAGTGGTGAAGAGTCCACACACACCTCCAGAATCAGTAAAAAGCGGTGTGCAATAGGCAAAAAATAAGTACATACATCTAAATCTACCTCGCGGAGCAAAAAACACCCCTTTGGGGGGAAAAAAATTTCTCACATTTACCTGAGTCCTCCCCACTCTGAACCAGGTACCAAGCTGGCTTCAGTGATACCCCCTTTCTCTGGGCCAGAAGTAGGACCTGTCACACACCCCAAGCCATTCTCCTGGCCTTGGAAAAGAAACAAATTAATGAACAGGGGAAAAATAATCTACCAGCTCCCCGAAGCCAGGAACTCAGGGAAGAAACAGCTCCTTTGCCTAGGCACAGGTGTAAGGGGTCCACAGACTTTGAATACCCTTCACCTCTGCATAGACCTATATGAGCCCATTTCAACAGTGTAGGCCCTCATTAGCACAGTACAACAGGATGTATACCTGAAGTCTAATTTCAACTGTTTCAGCTATATGGTGGAGTGGCAGGTTTGTGACATTTGACACTGCTCTGCCTCACCTACCCACATCAGGGGCCTGAGGACTGGTGGCTCCACCCATGCCACCTAGCCACCCATGACAGGGGGCCAAGGATAAGTGGTGTCTCCCAGTCTTATGGCCAAAAGTGCTGGATGCCCAAAGTCCAGCTGCTAAACAAACCCACCAACCTACAGGAATAACAGAAAATACACAGAGAATTGTTGAAGATCTGTTGGCAAAAAAAGTTCCCTGATATGGTGAAAGATAAGAAGATATCTATTCAAGATACCCCACAAAAGGCAGATGCCAAAAGAAAGTCACCCAGACTTATTATAATCAAACTTGCCAAAACCAAAGATAAAAAGAAACCCATTGATAAAAGAGAGAATTTTAAGAGTGGCTAGGGATAAACAGGAAACCCTGGTGGCATAGTGGTTAAGTGCTATGGCTGCTAACCAAAGAGTTGGCAGTTCAAATTCACCTGGCGCTCCTTGGAAACTCTGTGGGGCAGTTCTACTCTGTCCTACAGGGTCGCTATGAGTCGGAATCGACTCAACGGCACTGGGTTTGGTTTTTTGGTTTAGGGATAAACAAAAAGTCACCTACAAAGGACAGTCAATTAGACTAAACTCGGACTATTCAGGAGAAGCCATGCAGGCAAGAAAGCAATGGGATGACATATATAAAGCCTTGAAGGAAAAAAACTGCCAGCTAAGAATGACATAGCCAGCAAAACTGTCTCTCAAATATGAAGGTGAAATTAAGACATTTCCAGATAAACAGAAGTTTAGGGAATTTGCAAAAACCAAACCAAAATTAAGGAATACTAAAGGGAGTCCTCTGATTAGAAAATAAATAACATGGGAAAACCACCTAAGACTACATCACATCACAGGACAGAGCAAACAGATATCAACCCAGATAGAGAAATCACAAAAATAAATCAAAGCCAAAACACTCAAAGCAGAGAAACAGAGACATAATTATGTAAAAGATGACAACATTAAAACAAAAAAGAGGGATTAAAAAAAGCTAGTCATAGATCTTTCATACAGAGAGGAAGTCAAGTCGATAGAAAGACATAAAAGTTCGGTTTAAACTTAGAAAAATACAGGAAAATATTAAGGTAATCGAAAGTAACACTCCTACATATCAAAATAAAAAAAACAAGAAATACATAAACATTCAGCAAATACAAAAGCAACAACAATGAAAAAGAGGAAAGGATAATATATAAAGAAAAACAACTCAGCACAGAAAATTAAGTGGAAAATAGAAACTGTCAACCACACACACAAAAAAAAGACATCAAAATGACAGCTCTAAACTCATACCTATCCATAATTACACTGAATGTAAATGGACTAAATGGACCAATAAAGAGTGGCAGAATGGATAAAAGCCATCATCCATCTATATGCTGCCTACAAGAGACATACCTTAGACTTAAAGACAAAAACAAACTAAAACTCAAAGGATGGAAAATATATATATATATATATCATGAAAACAACAATTAAAAAAGAGCAGGAGTGGCAATATTAATTTCTGACAAAACAGACTTTAAAGTAAAATCCACCACAAAGGATAAGGAAGGACACTATATAATGGTTAAAGAGTCAATACACCAGGAGGACATAACCATAATAAACATTTACGCACCCAACAATAGGGCTCCAGAATATATTAAAAAAAAACTGTAACAGCATTGAAAAGAGAGATAGAAAATGCCACAATAATAGTAGGATACTTCAACACACCACTCTTGGTGAAGGACAGAACATCCAGAAAGAAGTTCAATAAAGACACGGAAGATCTAAATGCCACAATTGACCAACTTGACCTCATAGACATATACAGAACACTCCACCCAACAGCAGCCAACTATACTTTCTTTTCCAATGCACATGGAACAGTCTCCAGAAAAGACAACATATTAGACCATAAAGCAAGTCTTAACAGAATCCAAAGCATCAAAATATTACAAGGCATCTTTTCTGGCCATGAAGTTATAAAAGTGCATATCAATAACAGAAAAATCAAGGAAAAAAAAAAATCAAACACATGGAAACTGAACAACACCTTGCTCAAAAACTACTAGATTATAGAAGAAATTAAGAATGGTATAAAGAAATACATGGAATCAAATGAGAATGAAAACACTTCCTACCAGAACCTTGTGGGACACAGCAAAAACAGTGCTCAGAGGTCAATTTATAGCAATGAATGCACACATCCAAAAATCAGAAAGGGCCAAAACCAAAAAATTATTCCTACAACTCAAACAAATAGAAAGAGAGCGGCCAAAGGAGCCCTTGGGCACCAGAAGAAAGCAAATAATAAAAACTAGAGCAGAATCAAACGAAATAGAGAAGAGAAAAACAATTGAAAGAGTTAACAAGACCAAAAGCTGATTCTTTGAAAAGATCGACAAAATCGATAAACTATTGGCCAAACTGACAAAAGAAAAACAGGAGATGAAGCAAATAACCAGAATAAAAAATGAGATGGGCGATATCACAACACACCCAACAGAAATTAAAAGAATCATAACTGAATATATGAAAAATTGTACTCTAACAAATTTGAAAACCTATAGGAAATAGACAAATTTCTAGAAACTCACTACCTACCTAAACTGATACAATCAGAGGTAGAACAACCAAATAAACCTATAACAAAAGAAGAGGTTGAAAAGGTAATTTGAAAACTCTCAACCAAAAGAAGCCCTGGCCCTGACGGTTTCACTGGAGAGTTATACCAAACTTTCAGAGAAGAGTTAACACCACTATTACTAAAGGTTTTTCAGAGCATAGAAAAGGATAGAATACTCCCAAACGCATTCTATAAGCCAGTATAACCCTGATACCAAAACCAGGTATAGATACCACACACAAAAAAGAAAATTACAGACCAGTATTCCTCATGAACTTAGATGCAAAAATTCTCAACAAAATTCTAGTCAATAGAATGTAAAAACATATCCAAAAGAAAAAAAAAAAATTCACCATGACCAAGTGGGATTCATACCAGGTATACAGGGATGGTTTAACATTAGAACAACCAATGCAATCCATCACATAAATAAAACAAAAGACAAGAACCACATGATCTTATCAATTGATGCAGAAAAGGTATTTGAAAAAGTCCAACACCCATTCATGGTAAAAACTCTCAGTAAAATAGGAATAGAAGGGAAATCCCTTAACATGATAATGGGCATTTATACATACAAAGCCAACAGCCAACATCACACTAAATGGACAGAGTCTGAAAGCATTCCCCTTGAGAATGGGAACCAGACAAGCATGCCCTTTATCACTACTCTTATTAACACTGTGCTAGACCTAGCCAGGGCAATTAGGATAGAAAAAGAAATAAAGGGCATCCAAATTGGGAAGAAGTAAAAGTATCTCTATTTGCAGATGATATGATCTTATACACAGAAAACCCTAAAGAATCCACAAGAAAGCTACTGGAAATAATAGAAAATTTCAGCAAATTATCAAGATATAAGATAAACATACAAAAATTGGTTGGATTCCTCTACACCAACAAAGAGAACATCAGAGAGGAAATCACCAAGTCAAAACCATTTACAATAGACCTCAAGAAGATAAAATACTTCGGAGTAAATCTAACCAGAGTCGTAAAAGACCTATAAAAAGTAATCTACAAGACACTACTGCAAGAAACCAAAAGAGACCTACATAAGTTGAAAATCATACCTTGCTCATGGATAGGAAGACTTAACATTGTGAAAACGTCTATTCTATTCAAAGCTACCTATAGGTAAAATGCAAGCCCTATCCAAGTTCCAATGGCATTTTTAATGAGAAACAAAATCACCAACTTCATACGGAAAGGGAAGAGGCCCCAGATAAGCAAAGCATAGTGAAAAAGAACAAAGTGGGAGTCCTCACATTACCTGATTTTAGAACCTATTATATAGCCACAATAGTCAAAATAGCCTGGTACTGATACTACAACAGATACATAGACCAATGGAACAGAATTGAGAATCCAGACATAAATTCATCTGCGTATGAACAGCTGATATTTGACAAAGGCCCAAAGTAAATTAAATGGGGAAAATACAGTCTTTTCAACAAATGGTCCTGGCATACTGGATATTCATCTGCCAAAAAATGAAACAAGACTGATAGCTCACACCATGCACAAAAACTAACTCAAGGTGGATCAAAGTCCTAAATATAAAATCTAAAATGATAAAGATCATGGAAGAAAAAATAGGGACAATGCTAGAAACACTAATACATGACATAAACAGAATACAAAACATTACTAGCAATGCACAAATACCAGAAAACAAACTAGATAACTGGGAGCTCCTAAAAATCACACACCTATGTTCATCCAAAGACTTCACCAAAAGAGTAAAAGACAACCTACAGACTGGGAAAAAATTGTTGGCTACGACAAATTCGATCAGTGTTTAATCTCTACAATCTACAAAATACTGGAAAACCTCAACAGCAAAATTCAAATAACCCAATTAAAAAAAGGGCAAAGGATATGAACAGGCACTTCACTGAAGAAGACATTGAGGAAGCTAACAGACACATGAGGAAATGCTCACGATCGTTAGCCCTTAGAGAAATGCAAATCAAAACTACAATAAGATACCGTCTCACCCCAAGAAGGCTAGCATTAACCCCAAAACCACAAAATAATAAATGCTGGATAAGTAGTGGAGAGACTAGAACACTCACACACTGCTGGTAGGAATGTAAAATGGTACAACCACTTTGGAAATCGATTTGGTGCTTCCTTAGAAAGCTAGAAATAGAACTACCATAGGATCCAGCAATCCCACTCCTTGGAATATATCCTAGAGAAATAAGAGCCCTCACACGAAAAGATACATGCACACCTATGTTGACTGCATCACTGTTTACGACAGCGAAAAGATGGAAACAACCAACGTGGCCATCAACAGATGAATGGGTAAACAAAGTACAGTATATTCACACAATGGAATACTATGCAATGATTAAGAACAACAAAGAATCTGTGAAACATCTCATAACAGGGATGAATCTGGAAGGCATTATGCTGAGTGAAATCAGTTGCAAAGGGGCAAATATTGTATGAGACCACTATTATAAGAATTCAAGAAAAGATTTAAACACAGAAGAAAACATTCTTTGATGGTTACAGTTGGGGGGGAGGGAAGGGAGAGGAGTATTCACTAATTAGATAGTAGACAAGAATTATTTTATGTGAAGGGACAGTCAACACATAATACAGGGGAAGTTAGCACAACTGGACTAAACCAAAAGCGGTTTCCTGAATACAAACAAACAACATTGAGGGACAGAGCAGCAGGCCAGGGGTCTGGGATCATGGCTTCAGTGGACATCTAGCTCAACTGGCATAACAAAGTGTATTAAGAAAACATTCTGCATTCCACTTTGGTGGGTATCATCTGGGGTCTTAAAAGTTAGCAAGCGGACATCTAAGATGCATCCATTGGTCTCAATCCACCTGGAGCAAAGGAGAATGAAGAACATCAAAGACACAAGGAAAATAAAAGCCCAAGAGAAAGAAAGGGCCACAGAAACTAGAGACTCCATCAGCCTGAGGCTGGAAGAACTAGATGTGCTCAGCTACCACCAATGACTGCCCTGAGAGGGAACACAACAGACAATCCCTGATGGAGCAGGAGAAAAGTGGGATGCAGAACTCAAATTCTAGTAAAAAAAAAAAAAAAAAGCCAGATTTAATGGCCTAACTGAGACTGGAGGGACCCCAGAGGACATCGCCCGCTAAATCTCTCTTAGCCCAAAACTACAACCATTCCTGAATCCAACTCTTCAGACAAAGATTAGACTAGAATACAAGACATAAAATGATACAGGTGAGGAGTGTGCTTCTTAGGCAAGTAGACGCATGAGACTATGTGGGCAGCTCCTGTTCAGAGGCGAGATAAGAAGATAGAGGGGGGTAGGAGCTGGTTGAATGAACACAAGAAATACAGGAGAGGAGTGTGCTGTCACATTATAGGGAGAGCAACTAGGGTCACATAACAATGTACAAGTTTTGTATGAGAAACTGACATGAACTGTAAACTTTCACTTAAAGCACAATAATAATAAAAGATGAAAAAGTGTTAAAAAGCAAAGACGTCACCTTGAAGACTAAGATGTTCCTGATCCAGGCCACAGTGTTTTCAATCGCCTCACATGCAGACAAAAGCTTGACAATGAATAAGGAAGATCAAAGAAGAATTGACACCTTTAAATTATGGTGTTGGGGAAGAATAGTAAATATCCATGGACTGCCAAAAGAAAGAACAAATCTGTCTTGGAATAAGTACAGCCAGAATGCTCCTTAGAAGCAAGAATGGCGAGACTAAATACATACTTTGGACATGCTATCAGGAGGGATCAGTCCCTAGAGAAATGATATCATGCTTGGTAAAGTAGAGGGTGAGTGAAAAAGAGGAAGACATTCAATGAGATGGATTGACACAGTGGCTGCAACAATGGGCTCAAGCACAACAATTGTGAGGATGGAACAGGACTTGACAGTATTTTATTCTGTTGTACATAAGGTCACTATGAGTTGGAACTGGCTTGGCAGCACCCAACAGCAAAGTATATAAACCAAACCAAAACTGTTGCCATAGAGTCAATTCCAGCTCATAGCGACCCTGTAAGACAGAGTAGAATTACCCTGTAGGGTTTCCAAGGGGTAGCTGGTGGATTCAAACAGCCAGCCTTTTGGTCAGCAGTCGAGCTCTTAACCACTGTGCCACCAGGGCTATATATAGCACTCACACGTGTGGAATAAACTTAGAGAAACAAATACAAACAGTTTCAGAATAAAATTGGCAGGGCAGGACTTAATAAGAAAAAGCAATGAAAGAGGTTCTATAAATAGTTTATCGTGGAACACAAATTAGAAGTACAAAACACAAGAAAAACATAAAGATATTTCAAATGAATGAAGATTGAATCAAGATGACAGACTAAGCAAAAATTGAAACATCCCACCTCATCCAAAATTTCATGATCTAAGAAGAAAAATTACATAAATTCATATACATGCGTGTATTTTATACACCAATATGTAATGAAAAATAAATCCAAAAAACAATTGAAAAATGCCATTAACTAACTCACCAGTTGCAATGGAGCAGATTCCAGCTCATGGCAGCCCCATGTGTTTCAGAGTAGAACTATGTTCCCTAGAGTTTTAATGGCTGATTTTTCATAAGTAGATCACCTGGCCTTTCTTCCTAGATGAGGCACTTCTGGGTGGCCTCCAACCAACAAGTTTTTAGTTAGCAGTCGAATGCATTAACCATCTGTACCACCCAAGGTCTTCTAAAAACTGCCGTTACGGTCCAGATACCGTGAAGAATATCTGAAAGAAAGTAGAGTCATATCCAAAGGAAAGAAGATAGGAGAAAACTTCCTCTAAAATAGATGGAAAAAGAGGCTGTTGCAAAAGTGAATGAATCTGAGGTTCTGACAGAAACAATGATTAATGATTGATCAGAAAGAGTTGAGAGAAAATATAATTAATATATTCAGAATGTTTAAGAGAATATTGCATCCCTGAAAAAGAATTCCGGGGAATTCTTGGCAATTAAATGTTGATTATTTGAATTGTAAAGAATAGTCTAAATAGCAGGATATAATTGAAGAGTAAGTTACTGAGCTAGAAATCTACCAAGACACTGTCCCAGAATATATTGTTGCCTGAAAATGAGAGGAAAAGTAAGAGAGAGAAGAAGAATGAAGGATTGATCTGGAAGTTCCAACATCTCTCTAAATGAATTCTAGAAAGAGAAAATAGAATAAAGAAAATTATAATAAAAACTTCCATAGAAGTAACACTCTTCCTGCTGAAGAAAGACATGCGTGTTCATTTGAAAAATATGTGTGAAACCATGGTGGAATCTCAAAACACCAAGAATGAAAAATTATTCTAAAATTATCCAGTAAGAAAATACAGGCAGCCTAATAGAAGAATAAAGATCAGCTTTTTTTCATGATTTCATGTGAGTTTCACTTCCACTTTTACTGTTATCCACCTAAGGGTAATATTCCAATAACCTCCAATTTTGTTCACCAGTTTTCATTATCCTAAACCCCTGTGGTAAATTCTCCACACTATAGTTCTCTTTTTAAAATGCAAATGAGGTAATGTAATGCTCCCTCCTCAAAACCTACGATGGCTTCCTATCATATTCAAAATAAAACCCAAAGTGTGTCCCATGATCCATGATCTCTCCTTTATGGCTCCTTCCTTCCTTTTCATCTCTCACCCACTTTAACCTCAGAGAACTTTTTTCAGCTTCTGGACCATGGGAAGTTCATTGTTACCTATGGCAGTGGTTCTCAACCTTGGCTGCACGTTGAAAGTACCTTTGACTGTTGCCATTGAGTCAATTGTGACATTAGGACAGAGTAGAACTGCCCCATAGGGTTTCCAAGGCTGTAATCTTCATGGAAGCAAACTGCCACATCTTCTTCCCATGAATCAGCTGGTGGGTTCCCATGAATCAGCTGCCAACCTTTTAGTCAAATGCAGACGCTTAGGTTTCCTTTCACTCCCTAGAGCCTTAGATGTGATTGGTCAGACATGTGGCCTGGGTATCAGAATTTGTTTAATGCTCTTCAGGGAATTGCAATGGTTAGGCCAGGGTGAGAGCCAGTGGTCTAAGGAATGTTCCTTTTGTCTCAGCTTAGAATCCATTTGCCCACATCTGCACCAGCTGCCCTCTTCCTTTTACTAAAGCCTCTGGTCAAATGTCACATCCTCAGACAGCCTTTTCTGGCCATCCTATACAAACCATTCCCACCTCATTCTTCCACACACACCTTCACTTTTCAAACATTTATCTGATACTTCTATTTTCTTATTAGCACCTGTAATCACCTGACCTAATTTATTTAATTACATTTCTCCCACAGACTATAAACACCATGGAGGAAGAGGCTGCTTCTTTTCATCTCCGTATTCCCAGTACCTAGAGCAGTGACTGGTACATCATAGAATCTCATTAAATATTTTTCAAATGAATAAATCAATTAATCAATCAGTTGATAAGAAGGTAGAACTTCAGTGTTCTGAGCAAAGTAATGCTGCATGTAAAATTCTAAACCAGCAAACTAGTATTAACCTGGAAGGGATTCAATTATACAAAAATATCAGCAGTACTGCAACCAGGTAGGTAAATTATGAAGAACCATTCAAATTAGGACAGAAGGAAGATGAGGAAGCAAGTCTACAGTCGTGCTGGAAGCTATGGCACCAGTATTTCAAATACTAGCAGGGTCACCTATGGTGGACAGGTTTCAGCAGAGCTTTCAGTCTAAGACAGACTAGAAAGAAAGGCCTGGTGATATACTTCCAAAAATTAGCAGATGAAAACTCTATGGATCACAACAGGATATTTTCCAGTATAGTGCTAGAAGGTGACCGCCCTAGGTTGGAAGGCACTCAAAATACACAGTAGCCACAACAATGGACTCAAGCATACCAACAATCATCAAGATGGCACAGGACTGGGTGATGTTTCGTTTTGTAGTACATGGGGTCACCATGAGCCAGAGACAACTTGATGGCAACTGGCAACAACAACATATATCTCATAAAATGTCAGCCCCCAATTCAACAGATGTCTTTAAATGCCAAATATTTTCTTGTTACTGATTTTTGGCTGTGGTGAGTAAATGTGCCAGCCACTTTTGGTTAAAGCTTGGAAATAAAATTAGAAAATCAAATTTACGTAAAAGATTTAAAAAGTAAATAAGTATTTTCACAAGCCGTTTTAGATGATAGGAATTAGCAAATGTAAAATAGAAACCCAAATCATTATCTGTGAAAACCCCTGAAAGAAAAGATTCTGAAGTTTAGAGAAAGGTAAGCTAAATGACTTTTTCTGGTGAGCAGGTAAGGGCAACTCTGCTGAGTTTGTTTATTCTAATATAATTAAGAAATTATGATATATTATTATTCATAAATATATCATAGTGGGTGACAATCAAAAGCTCTTATGAAGAAAATGTTATAAATGTGTTCCCATTTATAAAAGTAACAAGTCATGATTCCATGAGTAGTTTCAATCAAAAAATTTTTGTATATCACTTCCTACTAAATTGGAACTCATTCATACTAATTTGCATTAATCAATGGACTCATATAATATTATTATTACAAGACTATGTTGATTGTATAAGTTGCGTATTGATATCTGAAGGTTGAATTTGCCCACTGGAATGTAAACACCAAGAGAGCAGGAACTTTTTTTTTAATTGCTGAATCCTTAGTACCGTGAGCACCTGACACATTTAAGATGCTCACTGAAGATTTATAGAATGGAATATTTATATCATTCATGCGTAAGTACTATATCAGTAGTAAGATTTTACTGAATTGTAAAACACCATCCCAAAGGAAATGTGTAGGAAACCAAAAAATGATGGAATAGGTGCTTAGCATGTCAGCTGAGGCAAACAGGCCTGTGAGGACAGAAGAAAGAGATGAATAAAGAAATTGAGGGAAAAAATGAAGAAGAGCTCAAAGGCATCAAATAAAGACTGAGAATTCCTTGTAAAAGTTAGTATGTGTGGGAGGTGAAGGGGAGGTAGGGCTGGGGAAAGCAGTATGATGTTGCACCAGGTCTCCCCACCAGGTGGCTCTTACAGCTTGTTTTCTATATTAGTTTTCATCTTTATGAAACTGTTGTAAGATTTTGCTCTAAAACACATAGAACAATGACATGATTCACAAATGGCAATGTTTCTGGAGTATAATAATCTAGAAGGAAAGCTGTAACGAGTGAACTTGAAGAGGTTAAAGGAGAAGCCACACGTCTGAGAGGACTGCAAAGTACCTGTCATTCATGTATTTATTCCTTACATTTATAATACTAAATTTAATCTTAGACATAGTTGTTATTATTCTATATTTCTATTACATAAGGCAATAAGTATATTTTGTCTTATGTTTGTGTTATTATTAATAATCAATACAAGCCACATAAAAATAAATTGGAGATTCACTGAATACATTACGCATTGTACCCTGTGACAATGTCACCCTGCTCAGTGGCCTGTTTAGACTGCTAGGCTGCTCCATGAGGCAGTAAACCAAAAAATCATTTGCTGTCAAGTAAATTCCAGCTCATGGCAACCTCATTTGTTTCAAAGTAGAACTGTTCTCCACAGGGTTTTCGATGGCTGATTTTTCAGAATTAGATTGCCTGGCCTTTTTTCCAAGGTACCTCTGGGTGTACTCAAGCTTCCAGCCTTTTAGTAAGCAGCCAAAGCTGTTAACTGCTTGCACAACCATAGACTTCCCATGAGGCAGCAGTCATGTCTATATTGTTCCCCACTGAACTCTTGGAAAAGTGATTGGCACAATTTAGGTAGGTGCTCAATAAACATGTGTTCAATGAACTGACCATTGTGAGACTTCTGCTTAATGGGCATGCTGTAGTAAAGTTATAAGTGGCCAAACCGACCATATTTTCTCTTTGGGTTATTTGTGAGTCATCAAGAATCAGTCATGTGGTTAAAAGCATACAAAGAAAGATATCAGACTATTAGAATATGAAACACGGATGCCACTGTCTCTACAAAAATGAACAAAAACCTAAATTGCTAACCAGGTTATTTGAACTACTACTGCATCATGAGTGCTGTTCTGTTCTCCTTACTGTGCAGCTACTAAAATGGAGACTAGTCTTATTTTCCTGTGTAACATTAAATAATTCGCTATTTGCTGAGATAATGAGTGTGCCTCTGATCCTTATAACTTGAAAGACCCCGATTAGCAATTAACATTAATGTGTATCTACGAAATGTTTTCTAGTTTATAAAACATTGTCAAATGTTTTGATGTTCTTTTAAGCTGTATATGTCTGGTCAGGATTTAGGTGCTTACTCTCTCTCTGTCCGTGTGTGTGTGTGTGCGTGTGTGTGTGTGTGTGTGTATATGTCTAATGTCCCTTGAGATTTCTTTACACATAATAATGTAGGCCCTATATTCTTAATGGAGCCCTGGTGTCGCAGTGGTTAAGAGCTTGGCTGCTAACCAAAAGACCAGTTCGAAGTGGATTCTCCTTGGAAACACTGTGAGGCAGTTCTACTCTGTCCTATAGAGTCGCTATGAGTCATAATCAACTAGACCACAGCATGTTTTTTGTACTCTTAATGCTAAGTCAAGGGTGTAATAACTTTGTTACTAATTATAAAAAAATTGCTCCTAATAGGACATGGTAAGAAATAATAAACAACATGATAGTTATCTACTGGTTGACTTTAGTTATTTAAACTAATTATAATGCCATAAAACATAAGGCCCATGTTTTGGGATTTTCCAATGGATAAGTCATTTTCATTACAAGGTATTTTTGGTACCTCAGTAACTTACTCACCCCAACCTTCACCCCTGGACCAGGTGCCTCCTCAACTTCATAATATAATAAAGGATGTAACAGAGAAGGTGGGCATAATTTTGGACTATGTTGTTTTTTCAGACTGAGTTTCAATTGACAATGGTTAACACAAAAATTAGGTTTGCCTATACCAAGCAATACCTTCATAAACATAAAAATAAACTCATTATAATAGCATATAGTTTTTTCTATTTACTATATATATAATTTTCTACATGCTTTTTTTTTTTTCTTTATCCCATTTAACCTCTGAATGTCTTACAAGGATTTGCTATTAGTCCCATTTTAAAGACAGGGCAATAAATGCTTGGAGAAGAAAGTACCTCGCCCAAAGTCATACATTTAGTTGTCGATAAACATGGAATTCAAATGCATCTGGTTCCGAAGTCTGGCTGTTAACCACTGTTATGTACTACCTAGTCTAGAGCTTTTGAAAAATTTTAAGGGCTTATAAGAGGAGGAGCTCTGTACTAAAACCCTTTTAAAAAGCATTTTCATTTGGAATTTTTGTATCTTAACGTTTCTTAAGTAGAGCATACCTGCATAACTGATAGGATTTAGATGCTGGCTAGTAATTAGATTTTCCTTAAAATAGTAGATTCAGTATTAAATTCTAGAGGGTACTAACTCTTTAAAATACTTGTCAAAAAAAAAAAAAAAACCCTAGACTAGAAGTTTAAAAAATACATTGATGGCGGGGCCAAGATGGCTGACTAGGTAGAAGCTACCTCAGATACCTCTTGCAACAAAAACACGGAAAAACAAGTGAGTCAATTACATACATGACAACCTACGAACCCTGACCATCAAACACAGATCTAAAGAGTCGACCTGAATGACAGAGACTGAGAACGAGCAACCACGGGGAAGCAACGACTGTTTTCGGAGCCTGAAGCCAGCGTCCCAGTCAGAAAACCTTGGCGCCAGGCTTTGGAATGGGTGCAGGGGAGCTGAGCATGGCATCTTGAGATGGCGCTAACACGGGAAGCAGCCCTAGCCCCCAGAAGTGACCTCAGGGGAAGCCCAGCCAGTGCCTGCAGGCAGCGCAGCAACACGGCTGACAGGAGGAGAAGTCACCGGGAGGCAGCGACTAGTTTTGGAGCCTGGAGTGTGGCATCCCAGCTGGGGAACCTCAGCACTGGGCTTTGGACTGGGAGCTGAAGAACTGACCACAGCTTCTGAGACAGCACAAGCAAAGGACGTGGGCCTGACCCTCAGGGACAATCTGGACCCAGCCAATGCCCACAGGCTACACACCCCTCCCCTCGGGAATCTCAGATAAAACAGTCATCACCAAACAAGATAAGTAACTTTGTCTATATTCTGGGGTGCTTCTCTCTCCCATCTATCTGATCCCTCTCCTCCCCTTCCCAGGTGGCTTCATTAACATTGATATTCCTGAGCCAGAGAGTAAAATGCTCTGTGTTTTTTTTTTTTTTGGTCTTTTCCTAACCCATTCTCCTGGCCTGAGAGAAGCAGCTACAAAAAACCCAGGGACTAAAAATCCTTCCCAGACTTCCCGAAATTGGACTAAAAATACAGAATCAGCTCCAGCCAAGCATATGAGATGCACATTCTTGGGCTTTCATCCCTACAGGGCACAAGGTGGCTATTATAATGCAAAGGCATTTCTGATAGGGATCTGACTGTAATTATTTTAGCGGATTACTGGAAAGACAAGTTTCCCAGGTCTGATATCTCTGCATATTAAACAGAGCCCTCACTGACCCACAACGGGGAACTGAGGGCTGAAGCTCCCCCCAGACCACCTAGCCTCCTGCCTTAAGGGTCTGAGGATGGTGATACCTACCAATCTGTAGAGGTACATACACTGGGTGCCTAAGGTACAGCTGCAGAGCCGACCGACCAAAGTGCTTTAGGAATAGAGACACACCTACCTCACTGGCACTTGGGGGAAGCCTGTCAGCATCCTCCCCCCCAGAGTGTGATCCCCTGCTGCTACTAGAATCTGGTGAACACAACTATCACCACTACTCTTCTAGATGGTTACATGACAGTCTGCACCACAAACTTTGTGACCCAAAATCAGATTCTACTCAAGAATAGTGAATGGACTCCTAGGCTTATATATCTGGTAACAGCCCAAACCAGCTGGTAATAGGACATAAGTGATTCAAGGGCTACAACAATCAAGACAGCGCAATCTAGTAGCCCATCTATGTATATTAAAAGAAAATAAAACAAGATAAGACTCAGTGAGCAAATATAAAATAAATCACTACAATATCTTATAGATGGCTTGCAGACAGCAGTCGATATCAAACCACATAAAGAAGCAGACCATGATTGCTTTTACAAATCCCCAAATTAAAGAATCAAAATCTTTCCCAAATGAAGATACAATCCTGGAATTGCCAGATCCAGAATATAAAAAACTAATTTACAGAATGCTTCAAGACATCAGGAATGACCTCAGAAATGAAATAAGGCAATCTACAGAAAAAGCCAAGGAACACACCGATAAAGCAGTTGAAGAATCAAAAAGATTATTCAAGAACATAGTGGAAAAATTAATAAGCTACAAGAATCCATAGAGAGACAGTAGTCAGAAATCCAAAAGATTAACAGGAAAATTACAGTTAGGAAACTCAATAGGAAGTCAGAGGAGCAGAATAGAGCAATTGGAATGCAGAGTGGGGGAGGTGGAGGATAAGGGAATTGACACCAATATAGCTGGAAAAAAATCAGATAAAAGAATTAAAAAAAAAAATGAAGAAACCCTAAGAATCATGTGGGACTCTATCAAGAAGAATAACTTGCGTGTGATTGGAGTTCCAGAACAGGGAGGGATAACAGAAAATACAGAGAAAATAGTTGAAGATCTGTTGGCAGAAAACTTCCCTGACATCATGGAAGATGAAAGGATATCTATCCAAGGTGCTCATCGAACCCCACATAAGATTGATCCAAAAAGAAAATCACCAAGGCATATTATCATCAAACTTGCCAAAACCAAAGACAAAGAGAAAATTTTAAAAGCAGCCAGGGATAAAAGAAAGGTCTCCTACAAAGGGAATCAATAAGAATAAGTTCAGACTACTCAGCAGAAACCATGCAGTCAAGAAGGCAATGGGATGACATATATAGAGCACTGAAGGAGAAAAACTGCCAGCCAAGGATCATATATCCAGAAAAACTCTCTCTCAAATATGAAGGTGAAATTAAAACATTTACAGATAAACACAAGCTTAGAGAATTTGCAAAAACCAAACCAAAGCTACAACAAATACTAAATTGTTTGGTCAGAAAACCAATAATATCAGATACCAGCACAACACAAGGTCACAGAACAGAACATCCTGATATCAACTCAAATAGGGAAATCACAAAAACAAATTAAGATTAATTTTAAAAAGAAAAAAAATGCTCAAAACAGGGAATCATTGAAGTCAATATGTAAAAGATCACAATAATCAAAAAGAGGAACTAAATACAGGTGGCATAGAACTGCCATATGGAGAGGGATATAAGGCGATATAGGACAATACAAGTTAGGTTTTTACTTAGAAAACTAGGGGTAAATGTTAACGTAACCACAAAGAGGTATAATACTTCCATAACTCAAAATAAAAACCAAGAAAAACATAATGACTCAGCAAACATAAATTCAACTACTATGAAAATGAGGAACACACAATTTACAAAGAAAAATGTCTCAGCACAAAAAAGTAAGTGGAAAAATGACATTGTCAACAAAACACACAAAAAGGCATCAAAATGACAGCACTAAACACATACTTATCTATAATTACGCTGAATGTAAATGGACTAAAGTCACCAATAAAGAGACAGAGAGTCTCAGAGGGATAAAGAAACACGATCTGTCTATATGCTGCCTACAAGAGACACACCTTAGACTTAGAGACACAAACAAACTAAAACTCAAAGGATGGAAAAAATATATCAAGCAAACAACAATCAAAAAAGAGCAACAGTGGCAATATTAATTTCTGACAAAATAGACTTTAAAGTTAAATCCACCACAAAGGATAAAGAAGGACACTACATAATGATTAAAAGGACAATTGACCAGGAAGATATAACCATATTAAATATTTATGCACCCAATGACAGGGCTGCAAGATACATAAAACAAACTTTAACAGAACTGAAAAGTGAGATAGACACCTCCACAATTATAGTAGGAGACTTCAACACACCACTTTCGGAGAAGGACAGGACATCCAGTAAGAAGCTCAATAGAGACATGGAAGACCTAATTGCTACAATCAACCAACTTGACCTCATGGACTTATACAGAACACTCCACCCAACGGCTGCAATGTATACTTTTTTTTCTAGTGCACATGGAACATTCTCTAGAATAGACCACGTATTAGGTCATAAAACAAACCTTTGCAGAGTCCAAAACATCGAAATATTACAAAGCATCTTCTCAGACCACAAGGCAATAAAAGTGGAAATCAATAACAGAAAAATCAGGGAAAAGAAATCAAATACTTGGAAACTGAACAATATCCTGCTCAAAAAAGACTGGGTTATAGAAGACATTAAGGAGGGAATAAAGAAATTCATAAAATGCAACGAGAATGAAAACACTTCCTATCAAAACCTCTGGGACATACCAAAAGCAGTGCTCAGAGGTCAATTTCTATCAATAAATGCACACATACACAAAGAAGAAAGAGTCAAAATCAGAGAACTGTCCCTACAACTTGAACAAATAGAAAGTGAGCAACAAAAGAATCCATCAGGCACCACAAGAAAACAAATAATAAAAATTAGAGCTGAACTAAATGAATTACAGGACAGAAAAACAATTGAAAGAATTAACAAAGCTAAGAGCTGGTTCTTCTAAAAAATTAACAAAATTGATAAACCATTGTCCAGACTAACTAAAGAAATACAGGAAAGTAAACAAATAACCCGCATAAGAAACGAGATGCGCCACATCACAACAGACCCAAATGAAATTAAAAGAATCATATCAGATTATTATGAAAAATTGTACTCTAACAAATTTTCAAACCTAGAAGAAATGAATGAATTCCTAACAAAACACTACCTACCTAAACTAACACATTCAGAAGTAGAACAACTAAATAGACCCATAACAAAAAAAGAGATTGAAATGGTAATCAAAAAACTCCCAACAAAAAAAAGCCCGGGCCTGGATGGCTTCATTGCAGAGTTCTACCAAACCTTCAGAGAAGACTTAACACCACTACTACTAAAGGTATTTCAAAGCATAGAAAACAATGGAATACTACCTAATTCTATGAAGCCACCATATTCCTGATACCAAAACCAGGTAAAGACACCACAAAAAAAGAAAATTACAGACCTATATCCCTCATGAACATAGATGCAAAAATCCTCAACAAAATTCTAGCCAATAGAATTCAACAACACATCAAAAAAATAATCCACCACGACCAAGTGGGATTTATACCAGGTATGCAAGGCTGGTTTAATATTAGAAAAACCATTAGTGTAATCCACCATATAAATAAAACAAAAGACAAAAACCACATGATCTTGTCAATTGATGCAGAAAAGGCATTTGACAAAGTCCAACAACCATTCATGATAAAAACTCTCAGCAAAATAGGAACTGAAGGAAAATTGCTCAACATAATAAAGGGCATCTATACAAAGCCAACAGCCACATCACTCTAAATGGCGAGAACCTGAAAGCATTTCCCTTGAGAACAGGAACCAGACAAGGATGCCCTTTATCACCGCTCTTATTCAACACTGTGCTAGAGGTCCTAGCCAGAGCAGTTAGGCTAGACATAGAAATAAAGGGCATCTGGACTGGCAAGGAAGAAGTAAAATTATCTCCATTTGCAGACGACATGATCTTATACATGGAAAACCCTAAGGAATCCTCCAGAAAACTACTGAAACTAATAGAAGAGTTTGGCAGAGTTTCAGGTTACAAGATAAACATACAAAAATCACTTGGATTCCTCTACATCAACAAAAAGAAAATCAAAGAAGAAATCACCAAATCAATACCATTCACAGTAGCCCCCAAGAAGATAAAATACTTAGGAATAAATCTTACCAAAGATGTAAAAGACCTATACAAAGTACTAGTGCAAGAAACCAAAAAGGACCTACATAAGTGGAAAAACATACCTTGATCATGGATAGGAAGACTTAACATAGTAAAAATGTCTATTCTACCAAAAGCCATCTATACATACAATGCACTTCCGATCCAAATTCCAATGACATTTTTTAATGTGATGGAGAAACAAATCACCAACTTCATATGGAAGGGAAAGAAGCCCTGGATAAGTAAAGCATTACTGAAAAAGAAGAAAGTGGGAGGCCTCACTCTACCTGATTTTAGAACCTATTATACAGTCACAGTAGTCAAAACAGCCTGGTACTGGTACAACAACAGACACATAGACCAATGGAACAGAATTGAGAACCCAGATATAAATCCATCCACATATGAATAGTTGATATTTGACAAGGGCCCAGTGTCAGTTAATTGGGGAAAAGATAGTCTTTTTAACAAATGGTGCTGGCATAACTGGTTATCCATTTGCAAAAAAATGAAAACAGGACCCATACCTCACACCATACACAAAAACTAGCTCCAAGTGGATCAAAGGCCTTAACATAAAGACTAAAATGATAAAGACCATGGAAGAAAAAACAGGGGCAACGTTAGGAGCCCTAAAACAAGGCATAAACAGAATACAAAACATTACCAAAAATGACGAAGAGAAACCAGATAACTGGGAGCTCCTAAAAATCAAACACCTATGCTCATCTAAAGACTTCACCAAAAGAGTAGAAAGACCACCTACAGACTGGGAAAAAATTTTCAGCTATGACATCTCCGACCAGCGCCTGATCTCTAAAATCTATATGATTCTGTTAAAACTCAACCACAAAAAGACAAACAACCCAATCAAGAAGTGGGCAAAGGATATGAACACGCACTTCACTAAAGCAGCTAACAGATACATGAGAAAATGCTCTCGATCATTAGCCATTAGAGAAATGCAGATCAAAACTACAATGAGATTTCATCTCACTCCAACAAGGCTGGCATTAATCCAAAAAACACAAAATAATAAATGTTGGAGAGGCTGCGGAGAGATTGGAACTCTTATACACTGCTGGTGGGAATGTCAAATGGTACAACCACTTTGGAAATCCATCTGGCGTTATCTTAAACAGTTAGAAATAGAACTACCATACAACCCAGAAATCCCACTCCTCGGAATATACCCTAGAGAAATAAGAGCCTTCACACGAACAGCTATATGCACACCCATGTTTATTGCATCTCTGTTTACAATAGCAAAAAGCTGGAAGCAACCAAGGTGTCCATCAATGGATGAATGCATAAATAAATTATGGTATATTCACACAATGGAATATTACGCATCGATAAAGAACAGTGATGAATCTGTGAAACATTTCATAACATGGAGGAATCTGGAAGGCATTATGCTGAGCGAAATTAGTCAGATGCAAAAGGACAAATATTGTATAAGACCACTATTATAAGATCCTGAGAAATAGTATAAACTGAGAAGAACACATACTTTTGTGGTTACGAGGGGGGAGGGAGGGAGGGTGGGAGAGGGTTATTTACTGATTAGTTAGTAGATAAGAACTACTTTAGGTGAAGGGAAGGACAATACTCAATACACAGAAGGTCAGCTCAACTGGACTGGACCAAAAGCAAAGAAGTTTCCAGGATAAACTGAATGCTTCAAAGGTCATCGGAGCAAGGGTGGGGGTTTGGGGACTATGGCTTAAGGGGACTTCTAAGTCAATTGGCAAAATAATTCTATTATGAAAACATTCTGCACTCCACTTTGAAGTGTGGTGTCTGGGGTCTTAAATGCTAACAAGCAGCCATCTAAGATGCATCAATTGGTCTCAAGCCACCTGGATCAAAGGAGAATGAAGATCACCAAGGTCACATGATAACTATGAGCCCAAGAGACAGAAAGGGCCACATGAACCAGAGATTTACATCATCCTGAGACCAGAAGAACTAGATGGTGCCCGGCCACAACCAGTGACTGCCCTGACAGGGAGCACAACAGAGAACTCCTGACAGAGCAGGAGAACAGTGGGATGCGGACCCCAAATTCTCATAATAAGACCAGATTTAATGGTCTGACTGAGACTAGAAGAATCCTGGCTGTCATGGTCCCCAAACCTTCTGTTGGCCCAGGACAGGAACCATTCCTGAAGACAACTCATCAGACATGGAAGGGATGGGACAATGGGTTGGAGGGAGATGCTGATGAAGAGTGAGCTACTTGTATCAGGTGGACACTTGAGACTTGTTGGCATCTCCTGTATGGAGGGGAGATGGGAGGGTAGAGAGGGTTACAAACTGGCAAAACCGGCACGAAAGGAGAGACTGGAAGGAGGGAGCGGGCTGACTCATTAGGGGGAGAGTAAGCGGGAGTATGGAGTCAGGTGTATATAAACTTATATGTGACAGACTGACTTGATTTGTAAACTTTCACTTAAAGCACAATAAAAATTATTTTAAAAAAATACATTGATAATATAACTTCTCAAAGATTCACAGTGCTTCTTCACATATTAAAAAAAAAAAAAAAAAAGAATCCTGAAGTCATTTGATTTTGTTTATTCCAGCACTTCCAAATCTGAGTAGAAAAATGCTTTGGAAACATTTAATAAAACCCTTAGATAGTATTCTCTTAGTGATATAAAAGAAATACTTTTTTTTTTTTTTTAAGAAGCAAAAAGTTAGAGGAAGAGAATCTAGGGTAGTTTCCTAAAACATAACTCTCTAATGCCACCTACCTTTACTTCTAATTAAATATGCTAACTGTGTGTGGGGAGGGGGGGAGTGCCTTTTAAAATCTTTTTCACTGAAGACTTCAAATAGTTAAAAATAAGAAGAAATGAAATAAGGAAAAAAAAATTCTACAGAAAAGGATTTTTATTTTTAAGATCTGCTTTAACTTTCTTAAAATAGATACAGACCACTTACATGCCAAAGCATATAATTTTTCTATTAAGAATTCATATGATCGATGATTTATAGATATAAAATAATCATTACTCCTTTCTAAAATCATATTTTCTTCTACTTTATCTAAAATAACATGGATGTGAAGTGGACATATGGGTTAAATTCCAAAGGCCTTATATACTACAGGAATCTTACTAAACAAACTTATAAGGATATTTTCTTCTGCAGTCTCTTTTGAGCTCCAACATCTCTCTCTGTGGCTTCCCCTTCTCTGCCTTTTCTCAAATCATTTCATTTCTTTTCAAATGCTTGCATCTCTATACTGAGGTTATGTGATATGGAACCAGAATTTTTCTATGGAGAGGTTACTTATTGGGTAATTTATTCATTGTTTACTCAACATAAAAATCTATGACTACTATCATTTATTCACTCACAAGGGTATTTCCACCTGAGGTAATGACACTACAGGTATGTGCCACATTATGTCCATTCAGGCAAAGTTCTACCACATATACATCCGTGGTTCCATAAGGTTACACTAAAGTTCGGAAATCCCGATTGGAGAATAGAATGTAGCAGACGTAGTCTGCTAAGTATTGCAGAACCATGCCACACGGTGGGGGAGGGGGATGAGTTGAACATAGAACCTAAGTCAAGAAGTGTTTTTAGTGTATGAAGATCTCACTGGTACCTAGTAAGCAAGGTGGAGTAATGAGAAGCGTAAGGGTAGGGAAATTAGTAAGCCAAGTTTTAAGGGGGCAATTGGCTAGGATAAGTACCATAGGAACTTTCAATCAGGGAGCGAGCAGCATTCATTTAAGAGGAAAAAATTATACCTATAATTACATACATTTAAAAAATATCTCAAATCAATAATCTAACTTTACACCTTAAGAACCTAGAAAAAGAAAACTAAGCTCAAAGCTAGCAGGAGAAAGAAATAATAAAGATTAGAGATAAATTACAGATAAAGGTAAAAATATATAAAAGAGAATAGAAAAAACATAGGGAGAATCAATGAAGTCAAAATGTGGTTCTTTAAAAAGATCGATAAAATTAAAAATCTTTAGCTAGACTGACAAAGGAACAGAGAGAGAGAGAAAGAGAAAAGATGCAAATAACAGAAATGAATGTGGGGATATTACTACCAATCATACAAAATGAAAATGATTCTAAGAGTATACTATGAACAGTTTTATACCAACAAGTTAGGTGAATTGAATGAAATGGGCAAATTACTGAAAACACACAAATTATATAAATATAAAACATCAACAGAACTACAATATGTGAAGGAATCGAGTCAGTAATCCAAAACTTCCCAACGAGGAAAAGTCCAAGACCAGAAGGCTTCACTGTTGGAAAAAAAAAAAAAAAAGCTGATCCTCAAATTTATACGGAATTGCAAGGGGTCCGATTTAGCCAAAACAACCTCAAAAAGAAGAACAAAGAGGACTCAATTTCTCAAATTCAAACCTTACTCCAAAGTGACATAAATTCAAAAGGTGAGGTGCTGGTATAAGGCCAGATATATCAACAAGTGGAATAGAATCGAGAGTACAAAAATAAACCCAAACATCTATAGTTATCGATGTTTCACAAGAGCACCAAGTCCATTTAATGGGGGAAAGAATAATCTTTTCAACAATTGGTGCTGAGACACTGGATTTCCACATGCAAAAGAATTAGACCCCTACCTCATATCATAGAAAAAAATAGCTCAAAATGGATCAATAGCCCAATATAAAAGCTGAAATCATAATATTCTTTAAAAAAGGATATAAGGATGATCTTCAGAATCTTATATTTAGCAATGGATTCTCAGATATGACAAGAAAAGCACAAGCAACAAAATAGATAAATTGAACTTCACCAAAATTAAAAACATTTGTGCATCAAAAGATATTATCAAAAAAGTGAAAAGACAATCTGCAAAATGGGAGAGAATATCTGGAAATTGCATATGTGATAAGGGTTTAATATCCAGAATACATACAAAATTCCTGCAATGGAAGGGCAAAAAGATAAACAACCCAATTAAAATGTGGACAAAGAACTTGAATAGCATTTATCCGAAGAAGATATATTAGTGGTTACTAAGCACAATACCATTAGTCATTTAAAAAAATGCAAATCAAAATCACAATGAGACACCACTTCACACCTACCAGGATGGCTATTATCAAAAAAAGAAAAGAACAAGTGTTGGTGAGGATGTGGAGAAATTGGAATTCTCATCCATTGCTGATGGGATTGTAAAATGGTGCAGCCACTATGGAAAACAAATTTTAGTAATTGTGGTGGTTCCTCAACAAATTAAACATAAAATTATTGTTATGATCCAGTAGTTCCACTCTTAGGTATCCAAAAGAATTGAAAGTAGGTACTCAAACAGATACTTGTACACAAATATCCAATGCAGCATTATTTGCAATAGCCAGACAGTAGAAACAACCCAAGTATCCATCAACAAATAAATGGATAAATAAAATGTGATACATACATATAATGGAATATTACTCATTCATAAAAAGTAAGTTAAGTTCTAGTACATGCTACAACATGGATGAATGTTTAAAACATTATGTCAACTGACATACTCCAGACACAAAAGGGCAAGTATTGTATGATCATATTTATATGAAATATGTATAATAGGCAACTGCATAGAAGCAGAAAGTAGATTAGTGTTTACCAGGGGCTGGGGGGAGGGGGAAATCGGGAGTTATTACTTAACAGGCACGGAGTTCTGTTAGGGGTGATGAAAAAGTTTTGAAAATAAAAACGTTCCGAGTATAATGAATTATACGCTTAAAATTGTTAAAATGGCAAATTTTACATTATGTATATTTCATCATAATTTTTTTTAAAAGATAGCTTAGACGATATGTAGAAAGTATCACAAGGGAACAAGTACAGAAACCATAGAAACTGTTAGGAGACTATTGCCTTACCTTATATAAGGGTAAGAAATAATTTTGACCTGACTAAGGGTAAAACAGTAGAAATGTTAAGTGAAATGATTTGAAAGATATATTGGTGGTGGAATAGAAAGTATGAGAGAAGAAAGAAAGTGAGAGAGAAGATTTCAAGTTTTCTGATATGAGCAACCAAATAGATGATTTGGGGACAACAAAATTTCAGCTTTGGGCATTGTATTAGTTTGGATTATTTCAGTTGCTAGTGACATGATGGGGAAGATGTCCCATGATGGCCATAAGCCTATATACCTCAGATTCGACATCCATAAATCAAATTTCAAAGAAGAGCCAATTAACACCTTCTAGTTCTTTTTTTTTTTTTTTTTTTTTAGTTCTGCCTCTCCTGTAGCACCCAACGACCACCTCCATCAATGTTATATGGAATGAGACAAGAGTGAATTGAAACAGTTGACCACTTCCTTCTCTTAATTTTATTCTTCCTTGATTTTCATAAGGCCACCCTTTACTCAGTTCTTTTGATACCTCTGTACATTTCTATTCTTCATTTCCTTATCAGAGATAGTCCTTTGCTTAAATCTTAAATACTGATGCTCCTTCACCTCAACCTACTTCTCTCTTGCTCATTCTTAGTGTCTTTCTGTGAGCAAGCTCATCTATTCTCACAATTTTCAATTTTCTCGTATTTAATCAACAAATACCTATTAAATACTACCAAGTACCAGACACTATTCTAGGCAGTGTGGACGCAAGTAAACAAAACATTCATTCAAATCTATCTATCTATCTATCTATCTATCTATCTATCTATCTATCTATCTATCTATCTATCTATCTATCTATCTATCTATCTATCTATCTATCTATCTATCCATCATCTATCTATCTATCATCTATCTATCCATCATCTATCTACCTATCATCATCTTTTTACCTTCTGATGCCACCCAAATCTGTATCTCTAGTCCAAAATTCTCTTATAAGAGGTCTCGCCACTAAGCTTCAGATTCATATATCCAGCTTCCTGATGCCTATATCTACTATCTTAGGATGAGTCCTCTAGACAAGCAAAACAAATGAAGCATATAAATACATACAGAGAGAGATTTCTATCAAGGAAATGGCTCATGTGGTTATAGGGGCTGGGAAGTCCCAAGTCCGTGGGTCAGGCTGGAGGCTTCTCCTGATTTACGTAGCTGCAGGGGCTGGCAAATCCAAGACCAGCAGATCAGGCAGCAGGCCTCTGGCTCACAAGCTGCAGAGGCTGATGATTTCCAAGATCAGCAGGTAAGCTGCTAGCTCAAGTGCCAAGAACCAGGGATCATATAAACAGTAGCCAGCTGCAGGATCCAGAGTGAGCAAATGCCAGCAAGTTTTGCCAGGTGGTCCACCTATACTGGATGCAGGTCACGTCCCCCAGAAAACGTTTCCCTTTCAACTGATTGCCTGCTCATAACAGATCTCATCATGGAGGAGATTCCATTATATCAGATCTTATTATGGAAGTGACTGCATCATTACATAGCCACCAAACTACATTATAACTGTGACTTAGAATCATGGCCCAGCAAGTTGGCACACAACCTTAACCATTGCATCTACCTAAACATCACAGGTACTACTTAACTCAAGATACACAAAAATTTTCTTCTCCCATAAACCTGTTTTCTTCCTTATTTTCGTCCTTCCTCTCAGCAGATGGTGCACCATTCATTCAGAAACCAGGAAGACACCTTTCTTCCCTTCCTTTCTTTCACTTTCCACTTTTCAATCAGTCACTAACTTTTTAAATCCAAATTAATTTTTTAGTTAATTCAATCATCTCTCACTTGATCTATTAGTATAGTCTCTAGACTTGTCTCATTGACTCTAATCCTTTTGCTGCAATTGAACATCCATGTTACTGCCAGAGGATGTTATCTAAAGCAAAAATCTGATAACCCCACAACCACTTATCTTATAATGACAGTTCAAGCAACTTAGCATAAAAAAAAAAAAAAACACAGATCATATGACCACCACTTACCCTCTCCTCTAGCTTCATTTCTTGTCAATTCTCCTCAAGTGCTTTATGTTCATCCTTTTCTCTTAGCATCTCCTGGGCTTGGAATTTCCTACTTCTCATCCCTCCTCTATCTAATAAACAAGTTATCACGCTTTAAGACATAGATTTTTCCGGAAGGCTTCCTTGGAACTTTGAGATTAGATTTGATGCTTCTTCTCTGTGCACCTATTAATTTATTGATTCATTCTTTTGTTTATTCACTTTTAGGAACCGTTGGTTACTGTTCTACCTGCTTATACTTGACACATGCTCATGAGTTCTTTTGTGAGCCAAGGAAGAGAAGAAAACATGCCTTATTTGTCTTCCTCTCTCCAGAACCTCCATTCGTGCCTGAAATAATAGATTTTTATTGAATAAGTAAATGGTTTCTTTCTTTCTTCTCTTTCAAAGCTAAATATTTCAAGCAAATATCCATACCCATTCCTTATTATAATAATATTGTACATGAAAAACATCCTTAAATTTACAGAATGCTTTCGCCTTCATTATGTTTGATCTAAATTACTCTTTGAGCAATCAATAATAGGTTTTTATATCCCCATGTTTAATAACAGGGAAGTTGGAGTTCAGAGATATTTATTCAAGATCAAATAGCAAGTGATAGAACTGGAGCTCTGGACAATTACTTTGATCCCAAACTACATAATTTTTTCTAACATAATACAATGCTCGCTCACTGGGGTGATGACCCAGTATCCTTGACCTCTTCTTTCAGAAAATTGCCAGACATGTGTCCTAACTCTGGAGAGCCTAACCTAGTGAAAGCAGTCACTTCAGTTTAAGTGAGTCTCACCTTTTCCCTGGAGCTCCAGACCTATATTTCTAGCTACCTATCTAATATATCTCTACTTGGATTTTCCACTTCACTTCAAAAGCAACATGTCTAAAATAAAATGTATTTTTGCTCTGCTCGCATATTCTCTGGCTCCCACCCAAACTAGTTTGCCCTCCAAATTTTATTATTTCTGTCAATGCTACTTTGTCTCGGGGATTTGGAAATTAAAGTTACAGCTGTATCTAACTATTCATCTCTTGAAAATAAACCTCATGACTGATAAATTGTCATTATTTATTGAGAACTTGCCAGGCTTTCATTCATCCCCTCAGGGCCTTACTGAACAAAGACATGTTAGAGATTAAATATGGCATACTGAAAATAGTACTCTCCCCTTTGCATAATTAGATTTAAGCATAAAAATATTTTAGTGACAACCTAAGCAGATGAAAGGTGAAAATCTCTAACAAAGAAGAGATTACTTTCATTACTTCAATTATGCTTTGAGTGAAAAATATGTTACTATTGTCTTTCATCTTGTCTTATTTCAGTTAATTTTCTTTATAATGAGGAGGGCAATGATGCCATCTGTTTTATTTCTATTTATTTCTATTTTTGCTCCATGTCTGTCAGTCATTTAGCTGCACTAATGGTGCCAGACAAAGGAGATTCCCTTTTGGTTTCACCAAGTTTGACAGCGGTGGTGTCAGCTGTTTCTACATCCTAACAACTTTCTTGTTATTTTAACACCTATTCAAAATCATACACTAAATAGAGATGTAATTGTTAAAACAGAATTATCTATAAAAGACCAGACATTTCAAAATATAAATGAAGTTACCTACCCAGTAAACTACACTTAAAGTATATTATTGTGTAAGACATAAACTATGTTAATGAGATTATTATTCTTCATTGGTCTTTGAGTTAGATATTGAAAATGAAATCAGAAATTTATTTCGAGTGAGTAAAATTAAAGGCAGAAAGCTGAAGATGCAAGTGCAGGTTTCTAATGGCCTGGGTGTGGTGGGCACTGTGATGTGTTGCCCGGATCCCATTCATGGCCGAACTTGATGCCCCAGGTGCTGGGAGTGCTGTCAGCGAACTGCCTTTAGCCATCTGCCCTTTTAGAGATGCCTCAGCTTCAGAGAGCCGTCTACAACACATCCCTTACCTGGGTGGCTCACATTCAATGACTGATCAATGCAGGAAGATAAAGGCCTGGCCTTTGGACCCAACTCAGGACAGCTGTACGGACCATTTTAGCTCCTGAGTGTGACTGTTCTCATGTGACTCTGATTGTCTGAAGTTTTATTGGGTCTACAACACAGTTTGACTTCTCTCTTTGCCCAATCTTGTGCTCCCTTCTGTGTTTTTTCCAGAGGTGTTGGTCTCTAATAAAACCTGCACTCCAAACTTTCTTAGAGTCTGCTTCCCCCACCCCAATCTGACCTGTGACACTGAGCTCCTTGAGTCTGTCAAGCTTCTAAATTTGCTTTCATGGTTTTGTTTTCTAAGTATATGTGAATTTTGCTGAGAGAGGTCCTTCCTAGGTGATCTTTTTACCAAAAAATAAAAGTACCATTGTTCTAGTGTTTGAAGGCTTTCTGAACACCTAGAAAAAGTAAAATGCTGTTGGTTTTAGCCTTTGAATTAATTCTAACAAATTCTGGACAATGACCACATGCACACATATCAACCATTAAATGGTTATCACATTATGAATGGGCAAAAATAAACCTAAATCAATGAATGTTTAAAAGGCAAAGAGTACCCTGCTGGGGTAAAAAGATAAATGACTAAACCATAAACTTTGAAAGCACAGATGACTGTTCTTTGTGGTCTGGAGACTGTTTTAGGCCATTCTTTTCATTTTTATAATTTTTTTTTAAAAGGAGACATGAAAAAGCACCAAGGTGATGATACCTCTTTTTTTTTTTTAGAGATTGTAATGCCCTTTTGAAACTGTGTGCATGATTTCTTGCCTAGAGCCCTGCTCAATCTTTTTTTCGAATTCATAAAGAAAGTTCTCAGGTTATTTCACAGTGTGAGGATACACAGCCTTCTTTCCTGACAGGTCATTATTGCATATCACGCTGGGATTGACTGGCAAGTGGCTGGTCTCCCTGTCTCTTCTGTAAATGCACGTGGAATTCAAGCTTTGGAATCTTAAATGTCCATGAGAGCTCAAAGGGTACCTGATGATTGATTTGCACTACAGGACAGGGCTGACACAAGAATTGTAGTTTAGTTCAGCAGGATTGCACTTGCAGTCCTTGGCAAAAGTCACATTGCATGAAGTTGACCACCATGCAGCTATGACCACCTGCTGCAGTTTTTTTCTTTGTTTTATGACTCAGTGCTAGATAATGTTTTTTGGTTTTGGAGGGGCTTTTTTTTTTTCCTGCTGCTGTTTCTCTTTTTAAATTTAGTAATTAAAATAAATTTCTTCAAAAGGAAGAGTCTAACTGCAAAAGGGCAAGTCTACCTAACGTTGTGACTGGAGAATGGAAACCAACGTAGGGTAAGTGAAACCGTAAGGAGGCATATACTGTGTGTCTAATTAGTCTACAGCCTTCTAAGTTGAGATACATCACAGGAGAGGCTGTGCTTGCAGCAAAGCTCCTTCCTTCCTTTAATGATAATATACTTTTCAATCATTACATATTAAAGTCCCAGAAGATGTTATACCACGCAATTCATGGTTTCACTTTATATAGGCAAGAAAAAAAAAAGGTACAATTTTTAACTAATATTATGGTTTAATGCAAACCATGGTGGTGTAACTGTTATGAGTTTGGCTGCTAACCAAAAGGTCAGCAGTTCAGATCCACCAGGCATTCCTTGGAAACCCTATGGGACTCTGTTCTAAGGGTCGCTATGAGATGGAATCAACTCAACAGCAATGGCTAACAGGTTTACATTGTGCTCATTTTCATAAAATTGAAAAACAGGTAAAAATATAAAGAGACTGAAAATCTTTTAGAACTATTACTACTCAGAGAGTATAAGGTAGACCCTACTGAGAACAAATACCTAAATTGCCAGTGAGCCCAAGTCCACTGAAAATAGTATAAAATGTCAAAGTTTTTTTTTTTTTTTTTTTGTTGAAAACTAGCAAAAATTTAAGTTGACTAATTTTTCAAGTTGGCAAAATTTTTTTCAGTTTCCCAAAACTCTTCTGTTTATTTAATATACAGCAACCACATGGATATAAAGATAGTTGCTTTAGAGAATCCATCTTAGCCCAAGTCAAAAGCTAGCCAGAACTAGGGAACATAAATGATTCTATGTATTTTGGTATAGAATAAACATTCAAATTCAAAATAAACTTTGATGTTTTAGTCATATTAGCAGTTCATTAAGATCTTCATGGAGCATCTTTTCATATACCAGTAATATCTCTTGACATGTTTTGATTCATAACATTGGTCTAGACAGGGAGAGTATGAGAATTCTGAGTACATGCCCAAAGCACGTAAGTCTTGAAAATTGATATTCTTACCCTCACACTATCCCAGATGGTTATGTGCTTTATTCCTAAAATTAATAGAAAAGGGTTCATCTGTTTTTGTTTCATTTTTTATTTTTTACCCTCAGAGGTGGTTTTTATTGTAGTAATGGATACTCAGAGGTTGACTTTGCTCTTTAAAAAAACATCCAACTAATTTAATTTATAAATACATAAACTGAGTTCATTTTTAAGCTTGTAAGTTCAACTTACTCACCTTATTCTATTTCTATGTCTAGCAAATTCTAAAATTATTTTAAGGGCCCTTTGAATAATTTCTAGTCCCATTTACAAGATTAGTTTTAAAAAATTACATTTAAAAATATAATTAAAAATTTAATAACTGATTTTTCTTTCTTATGTTTTTTAATTTTCTGATTAGAATTCTCAAGTACTAAATATTTTTTATAGATCTAATATTTTAATACATTTATAATGTGAAGCTAGGATTCCCTTATTCGATTATTTAAAAACTAGTAAGATTTCAATTAAAAAGCGTACACTTAAAATCATTACACCATTTGACATTTTAATTTGAAAATACAGGATTTTAAAATGGACTGACACACCTGACTCCTTATGATTCTAGCTGACCAATTCTCTTCAGCATTACAAGGACCAATTGCAAAAACTCTCCTATTCTTTACCGGAGAATGTTGATGCTGTGAGCTTGAGTCTCTTAAATGTTCCTAAGATAGAATCTAAAATCAGTTCTAAATTCAGAGAATGGACAATATTCCTCTCTCCTCACCCAACTAAGAGACTATATATCGTCTCTCCAATTTGGAGGGCTAACTTTGCAAATCTACCAGGTCTACAAATGGACCATTTTTCTAGATTCATCTACATCTATGAACAGATGTCTGCAGCTCCCACCCAGTTTGATATCTTCAATGGATTTTGTGTTCTTCTTTTTAAATTTCATAATTAAAAGTAATTCCTTTAAAAAGACAACTTTAACTGTAAAAAAAAAACCAAGTCTACTAAATTCTGACTACAGAATGGAAAACAATGCATGGTTTTGCTTTTATTTTTCCTCTTGAGATAAGTAAATATATTCACTGTCCAAGTCTAAATATTTTTAAATTTGAAAGGAAACTGCATTATGTAATATATACTCTGCTTTCTGACACTGTGCAACTCTTCTGGATATTAAAATGAAATTTGGTTTAATTTGAAATATCTCTTCATACTCTGCCGGACTATTAGGCCTGATGTTCAAGGTGTTCTCTCAGAAACTACCATTTCCCATTTCTATCTCTCTGTTTTAGATGCTAGAGGAAGAGGGATCACAAAAGGTGGTTCTCAGGATAGCCTTGCCGAGAACATTCTTTGAGTTTCTCTCCTGCTTGAACAGACCACAAATTCAACACAGGTGGGTGCTAGTAGGCAAGAGGACTGAAACAGAGTTTTTGAACTGGGATTTGAGATTCTCTGAGTTTTGTAGTAACGGTTTGTCATTCTTGTGAATTTTGGCCTCGACAGCATTTAAATAAAACAGAGAAAGTAATTTAGAAGGTGACTGATTTCTGGGATGTTTTTCATGCTGCGTTGTAATAAGGTGGGCCATGTGGCCTGAGGATTCCATGCAGCAGCAACAGCAGTGGTAACAATCAAACTTGGGTCACATAGCTTTTAAAAAGCCTCCTGAGAAATAATGCTTTATTACCATCATATTCTAATATAGCATCTCACTTGAAAAGTAGACAGAGAAATTAGTCTTCACAAATATGCTTCCTCCCATTTTTCTTGAAAGATATGGTTCTTTTAGTTTATCTTTCATTTTTCCATTTTTGACAGAACTCAGGGAAATATTTCTTTCTTCCAGACAAAAACAATAGTCCATGCTCGATGATAAATGCCAACTAACAATATACCTCTGGGTAAAGGAGGCAGTCAGCTTCTGTGGGATCTGGGCTAACTTGGAAAATGTATATATCCCCTTCAGCCGAGGTCCTACCACTTGGTTCTAGCCAACTCTTGTCATGTAGCTATATGGGTTCAATGTTGCCAGAAACTGGGATTTTTATGTGAGATCACCCTTTTTTTAATCTTTAGTTCAAAATTTTAAAAATCATTGTTCAGGCTAAACCGAACACATCAGCAAGATTTATTCAGGCCCTAAGCAGCTAGTTTGCCATTGAATGTGCTCTAATTCAATGTACTACGTGTTTTTGACATGCATTAACTTACTTGCCTCAGTTTAGAAAAGTCCATAATATTAGTTTCTGTAAATTGAGGTTGCAGTTTCCATTCTTTTTCTGCTTAAACTCAAAACAAACAAAACTCAGTCCTTTCTTCAGCTAATGCCATAAATCATATTAAACCAAAACGAAACCCATTGCCATCGAGTCAATTCTGACTCATAGTGACCCTATAGGACAGAATAGAACTGTCCCATAGGGTTTCCGATGAGCAGCTGGTGGATTCTAACTGCCAGTCTTTAGGTCAGCAGAAAAGCTCTAAACTACTGAGCCACCAGGGCTCCAATAAATTATGTTAAAATAATATAAATGATCTTATACCTTATTATCAATATTGAGAATGTTCTTCCCTCATTCTCTGGTTGACTATTCTTTCATCCTTCAGTGTCCAGATTAAATGCTACCTCCTCTGTGAAGAATTTTTAACACCAATGTTCAATCCTTTTTCTCCATCTCTCCACACTCACAGTATTCTGTATTGTGTGTCTATGGCATATTACCATAAAATTAACATATGCTGGTTAGCCTACTGGCCCAAACTTGAAGCCAAACCAAGAAAAACTCAGACAAGATCAGCCCATCTCAGTCAACCTGAAGATAGGTGACTGAGAAAAAGTGACTATTTATATATTTCGGGGATGTGTGTGTGTTTTTTTTTTTTTGTTTTTTTTTAAGCAGCAGTACTGTGGCAATAGCTAACTAGTACACCTGTCTATAGTCTTAACATAACAGATAAATGGTCTCTTAAGGACACTGTGTTCCTGGAGATTGGAGTGCTAAAAGAAAAGTCTCACTTTCCATAAAAGAGAAGAAAAAAGAGACCTAAAATACTTCTTACAAATTTCACCTGAAACTGCTCCTTGAGAAGGAAAAAAACACTCATTTTTAGAAGATATATAAATGACCTTTGAAGCCCATGAAGTTATCATTTATTCCTCTGAAAGAAGTATTTGTGATTAGAAAGAAATCTAACAATCATTACTCTCTTTCCAGATTGAACAAACACCTTTAAAATTATTTTATTATTTCATGCATTCAATAAACCTTTTTGAGCCCTTACTAAATAATAAATATGAAACGAAGAGATGCAGAGATACGAATTTGTGTGGTGAGGAGAAGATATTGAGAGTTCAGTTAAGGAGATTTCATGAATAGATTTCAAGTAAACTTTGGCTAAATGAATCTGTTGCACAGAATGTCAACTGTTTAGGAATCATCAATGTTCAAGCAGCAGCTGGAGGCAAGGCCTGAATATTGTCTTTCGAAAAGACTCTAAAAAGGAGAGAAGCAGAAAAGCTGAGAGGATAACTTGAGACAACTCCAGTATATAAATGTGGGACAAAGGAAGAACAGCCCAAAAATGAGAGCAGGGATTAGCCACAGAAATAGATCTTGGAACAATTAGTGTCACAAAAGCCAAAGGAGGAGAAAATTTCAATTAAGGGGTAGTGAACAGTGTCAAATGCTAAAGAGACTTTGGCAGTAAAAAGAGCAAAATTTCTATTGGATTTGGCAAGTAAAAATTCACAGGTGATCTCAGTTAGAGAAACTTCAGGCTGGAGGGAAGGAACAAGCCAAATTACCATGGGTTGAGAACTGAATGTGATATTTAACAGAAAAGATGTTTAGTAGAGACAACTTTTCTAGAAGCTTGATTGTGAAGGGAAGTAGAATTAAAATTTGTCTGACTCTTGATTTGCTTTCAATTGTTCATAAATTTTCTCTTGAGTTTTCTTTTTAAAATGTCTTGGTGCATCTTTAGTTTTTTTTTTTTTTTTTTCTTTTACTTCTCTTTTCATTATGCTATTATTCTAGACTTTCAAAAAGAATATGTTCCTATATAGGCAATAATAGTTCTTTTGACATATTCATGTAATTATTAAAATCACTCCACAATAGATCATACCTAAAGAACTAAGTTCTAATTCCTGGTTCTACATTTAGTGAAAGTGTGTTTTTATCTGTGTTAGCTAAACTTTCTAAGCTTCCATTTCCTCAAATGTAAAATTGGGCTAATATTATCTACTGCACTGATTGGATGTCAGGATAGGATGACACATGAAAATCCTATAGGAACTGGCACAAAGTAGATACTCAACAAATGGTGGATAACATTATCATTAAAGGAGCCCTGGTGGTGCAATGGTTAAGTGCTCAGCTGCCAACTGAATGGTCGGTAGTTTGAACTCACCGTAGGAAAAAGGATCTGGCGATCTGCTCCCGTAAAGATTGTTGTTGTTGTTGTTAGGTGCCGTCGAGTCAGTTCCAACTCATAGCAACCCTATATACAACACTGGGGAGAGGACTGGACACCATACTCACAAATCATCATGTTTGAGCCCACTGTTGCAGCCACTGTGAAAAACCATCTCATTAAGACTCTTCTACTTTTTCGGTAATTCTCTAATTTACCAAGCATGATGTCCTTCTCCAGGGACTGATCCCTCCTGATAACATGTCCAAAGCACGGGAGACAAAGTCTTGCCATGCATGCTTCTAAGGACCATTCTGGCTGTACTTCCAAGACAGATTCGTTGATTCTTCTGGCAGTCCATGGTATATTCATTATTCTTCGCCAACATCATAATTCAAAGGCATCACTTCCTATTCGGTCTTCTTTATTCATAGTTCAGCTTTCCCGTGCATATGAGGCAATTGAAAATATCATGGCAATAGGATTGATTCAAGATGGAGGCCTAGTGAGATGGACCACGCTTTCCCTCTACAGCAAAGACACAAGAAACAAAGTGAAACAGATACAAATGACAACCCTGGAATGCTAAACATCAAATGAAAGTATATACAATTAGATCAAACACAAATTGGAAAAAGAAACTGAATGACAGCAGAGAATGAAGAGAAAGACAGAATGGAGGTGCCCTACCAGCCAGTCCTGCAGAGAGGAGCCATTTTGAGACAAAGTCAGCAGTGACCCTGGGTGAAAAGCATAGCAAGACAACATTAAGTCACTCGCAATAGAAGACAGGAAAACTCAAAGAAATATCCTGAGTAAAGCAAGGTGAGTAGGACGTGAACTAGACCTAAGGAGACAAAGTTCAGGGAGGAGGATGAGAGTTTCAGGGATTCCAGCATGCACACACAAAAAAAGAAATCAGGACCGAGGGTGACTCTCCAACGGCCGTACCTCACCAGTAGGCAGTTGATGAACGTGGAGAAATAGAAGAGCCCTTCACCACGATTTTTCTTCTTTTCTTTTTTCTTTCTCCCTCCTCACATCCCCAACTGCCCTGCCCACCCCCGCTCCACCAGAGTGCCTGTGCACCCTCTGGCAACCCACATAACACCCCCCACACTGGAGAGAGCATGTACGTGCCCACTGGCAGCCTACCTCGCCCTTCCCCAGCTGGAGAGAGCACCTGAGCACTTTCCAGCGACCCACCCACCTTCTCCTTTGTCGGAGAGAGCACCTGCATGACCTTTGACTACCTGCCCAACCCCACTCCTACTGGAGAGAGTACCTGAGCTTCCTAGCTGACTGCCCTGACCCTCCCCAGTCAGAGGGAGCACTTGAGCAACCCCTGACTGCCCATCCCACCCCTACCCCATCAGAGAAAGCACTTATGCAACCCCATCTGTCCAATCCTCTCCCCAGTGGAGAGAGCACCTGGGCCCCCCCACTAGGGAGAGCACCTTTGGGGCCCCAGCTGACAGCCATGACCCTCCCCCATCAGAGAGAGTGCCTGAGCGTCCCAGGTTGTTCATCCCCTCATCCTCCACTGTAAAGAGAGTGTCTGCTCCGAAATATCAAGGCAAAATCGTAAATAAATAACACCTCAGTGCCTCTAAGACAGCAGACAGTATCAACTTTTAAATATAAACAAGACAAGATGGCTCAACCACGTAACAAAAGTAAAGGAGCAGAAAACTTCCTGAGGAAGAGAAGGTAATGGAACAGCCTGATAAGTAATTCAAAAGGCTTATACATAAGCTCCACAAAGAGATAAGAAAAACACAGACAACAGTAAGGAAAACACAGACAAAACCCTAGAAGTATTCAGGAAATCAACACAAGAAAAAAATGACAAATTAAATAGACAATTAGAAATCATATGAAAACAGCAAGCAGAAATTTCACACTATTAACAATAAAAAAACAGAAATAGATAACTCAATTGAAGAATATAGAAGTAGAATTGAAACAATGGAAGAAATAATTAGCAAAATACAAGAAAAATCCCTTGATAACCAATTTGTTCCAGAATAATCAAAAAGAAGAATGAAAAAAAAAAAAGCCTAAGATTTATGTGGGACACTATAAAGCAGAATACATTATTAATGATATTGTTAGATAATTTCCATATTCTGTGGGATCAATTTTCTTTGGAATGGGCACAAATATGGATTTCTTCCGGTCAATTGGATAGGTAGCTGTCTTTCAAACTTCTTAGCGTACATGAGTGAGTGCTTCTATCACTGCATTCATTTGTTCAAACATCTCAATTGGTATTCCATCAATTACTGGAGACTTGTTTTTTGCCAACGCCTTCAGTTCAGCTTGGATTTCTTCCTTCAGTACCATCGGTTCTTGATCATATTGTACCTCCTGAAATAGCTGAATGTCAACCAATTATTTTTGGTACAGTAACTGGGTATTCTTTACATCTTTTTTTGATCCTTCCTGGCTTATTTAATATTTTCCCCCCAAAATCATTCAATATTTCAATTCGATGCTTGAATTTTCTCTCCAGCTTTTTCAGCTTGAGAAATGCCGAGCGTATTCTTCCTTTTTGGTTTTCTAAATCTAGTTCTTTGCACGTTTTGTTATAATACTTTGTCTTTTCGAGCTGCCCTACGAAATCTTCTGTTTAGCTCTTCTTCATTTCTTCCTTTCAGTTTAGCTACTATATGTCCAAGAGCAAGTTTCACAGTATCTGCTGACATCTATTTTGGTCTTTTCATTCTTTCTCATTTTTTGTTTGTTTGTTTGTTTAATTATTATCATTTTAATTGAAACCTTACAAATCAAGTCAGTCTCTCACACAAAAATTTATATACAGCTTGCTGTATACTCCTAGTTGCTCGCCCCATAATGAAACAGCACACTCCTTTCCACTCTCTATTTTCATGTCCATTCAGCCAGCTTCTGACCCCCTCTGCCCTCTAATCTCCCCTCCAGATAGGAGCTGCCCACATAGTCTAACATGTCTACTTAATCCAAGAAGCTCACTCCTCACCAGTGTAATTTTCTATCTTATAGAGTCCTGTCCAATATCTGTCTGAAGACTTGGCTTTGGGAATGGGTTCTGTCTTTGAATAACAAAAGGTCTGGGGAACATGACCTCCGGGGTCCTTCTACTCTCACTCAGACCATTAAGTCTGGTCTTTTTATGAGTATTTGATGTCTGCATCCTGCTGCTCTCCTGCTCCCTCAGGGGTTCTCTGCTGTATTTCCTGTCAGGGCAGTCATCAGTTGTAGCTGAGCACCATCCAGTTCTTCTGGTCTCAAGCTGATGTAGTCTAAGGTTTATGTGGCCCTTTCTCTTGCTTGGGCTCATAAATACCTTGTGTCTTTCGTGTTCTTCTTTGCCCCAGGTGGGTTGAAACCAATTGATGCATCTTAGATGTCCTCTTGCTAGCATTTAAGACCCCAGATGCCGCTCTCCAAAGTGGGATGCAGAATGTTTTCTTAAAAGATTTTATTATGCCAATTAACTTAGATGTCCCCTGAAACCATGGTCCCCAAACCTCCACCCCTGCTACACTGGCCTTCAAAGCGTTCGGTTTATTCAGGAAACTTCTTCACTTTTGGTTTAGTACAGTTGTGCTGACCCTTCCTGTGTTGCGTGTTGTCTTTCTCTTCACCTAAAATAGTTCTTGTCTGCTAACTAGTGACTACAGCTCTCCCTCCCTCCCTCCCTCCCCATGCTCATAACCATCAAAGTTCTTATAATAGTGGACTCATACAATATTTGTCCTTTTGCAACTGACTAATTTCACTCAGCATAATGCCTTCCAGATTCCTCCATGTTATGTGTGTTTCAAGGATTCATCATCATTCTTTATCATTGCAAAGTGTTCCACCATGTGAATGTACCATAATTTGTTTATCCATTCACCCACTGATGGGCGCCTAGGTAGTTTGCATCTTTTTGCTATTATGAACAGTGCTGCAATGAACATGGTTGTGCATACATCTATTTGTGTGATGTCTCTTATTCCTCTAGGATATATTCCAAGGAGTGGGATTGCTGGATCATATGGTAGTTCTACTTCTAGCTTTTTAAGGAAGCGCCAAATTGATTTCCAAAGTGGTTGAACCATTTTACATTCCCACCAGCACTCTATAACTGTTCCAGTCTCTCCACAACCTCTCCAACATTTATTATTTTGTGGGGTTTTTTTTATTATTATTAATACCAGCCTTGTCTGGGTGAGATGGAATCTCATTGTAGTTTTGATTTGCATTTCTCTAATGGCTAATTATTGTCAGCATTTCCTCATATATCTATCTTCTTTAGTGAAGTGCCTGTTCATATCCTTTGCCCATTTTTTTAATTTGGTTGTCTTTTTGTAGTTGAGTGTTTGCAGTATCATGTAGCTTTTAGAGATCAGACACTAATCAGAAATGTCATAGCTAAAAACTTTTTCCCAGTCTGTAGGTAATCTTTTTACTCTTTTGGTGAAGTCTTTGTATGAACATAGGGGTTTGATTTTTAGGAGCTCCAGTTATCCAGTTTCTATTCTGGCATTTGTGCATTGTTAGTAATGTTTTTATACTGTTTATGCCATGTATTAGGGCTCCTAGAGTTGTCCCTATTTTTTTCTTCTGCGATCTTTTATTGTTTTAGATTTTATATGTAGGTCTTTGATCCATTTTGAGTTACTTTTTGTGTGTGGCATAAGGTATGGGTGTTGTTTCATTTATTTGCAAATGAATATCCAGTTATGCCAACACCATTTGTTAAATAGACTGTCTTTTCCACATTTCACTGGCATTGGGCCTTTAACAAATATCACCAGCTCATATGTGGATGGATTTATGTCTGGGTTCTCAGTTCTGTTCCATTGGTCTATATATCTGTTGTTATACCAATACCAGGCTTTTTTGACTACTCTGACAGTATAATAGGCTCTAAAATCAAGTAGAGTGAGGTCTCCCACTTTGTTCTTCTTTTTCAGTAATGCTTTGCATATCCAGGGTCTCTTTTCCTACCCTGTGAAGTTGGAGATATTTTTCTCCATCTCATTTAAAAAATGCCATTGGAATTTGGATCAGAATTACATTATATCTATAGATTGCTTTTGGTAGAATAGACATTTTCACAATGTTAAGTGTTCCTATCTATGAGCAAGGTATGTTTTTCCACTTATGTAAGTCTCTTTTGGTTTCTTGCAGTAGTGTTTTTTCTTTGTATAAGTCTTTTACATCTCTAGTAAGATTTATTCCTAAATATTTTATCTTTTGGGGGCTACTATAATTGATTTGGTGATTTCCTCTTTGATGTTCTTTTTGTTGGCGTAGAGGAATTCAACTGATTTTTGTATGTTTATCTTGTATCCTGATTCTCTGCTGAACTCTTTTATTAGTTTCAGTAGTTTTCTGGAGGATTCCTTAGTGTTTTCTGTGTATAAGATCATGTCATCTGCAAATGGAAATACTTTTACTTCTTTCTTGCCAATCTGGATGCCCTTTATTTCTTTATCTAGCCTAATTACTCTGGCTAGGACCACCAGCACAATGTTGAATAAGAGTGGTGATAAACAGCATCCTTCTCTGGTTCCCAATCTCAAGGGGAATGCTTTCAGGATCTCCCCATTTAGGATGATGTTGGCTATTGGCTTTGTATAAATGCCTTTATTATGCTGAGGAATTTTCCTCCTATTCCTATTTTGCTGGGAGTTTTTATCTTGAACGGGTGTTAAGCTTTGTCAAATGACTTTTCTGCATCAATTGATAAAATCACATGATTCTTGTCTTTTGTTTTATTTATATGATGGATTACATTAATTGTTTTCCTAATGTTGAAGCATCCCTGCATATCGGCTATGAATCCCACTTTGTCAAGGTGGGTTTTTTTTTTAATAATTTTTATTGTGCTTTAACTGAAAGTTTACAAATCAAGTCAGTCTCTCACACAAAAACTCATACACACCCCGCTACACACTCCCAATTACTCTCCCCCTAATGAGACAGCCCGCTCTCTCCCTCTACTCTCTCTTTTTGTGTCCATTTCGCCAGCTTCTAACCCCCTCCAACCTCTCATCTCCCCTCCAGGCAGGCGATGCCAACAAAGTCACAAGTGTCCACCTCACCAGCATCCCTCTCCAACCCATTGTCCAGTCCAATCCATGTCTGAAGAGTTGGCTTCAGGAATGGTTCCTACCCTGGGCCAACAGAGGGTCTGGGGACCATGACCACCGGGGTCCTTCTAGTCTCAGTCAGACCATTAAGTCTGGTCTTATGAGAATTTGGGGTCTGCATCCCACTGCACTCCTCCTCCCTCAGGGGTTCTCTGTTGTGTTCCCTGTCAGGGCTATCACCGGTTGTAGCCAGGCACCATCTAGTTCTTCTGGTCTCGGGATGATGTAGTCTCTGGTTCGTGTGGCCCTTTCTGTCTTTTGGGCTCCTAATTGCCTTGTGTCCTTGGTGTTCTTCATTCTCCTTTGATCCATGTGGGTCAAGACCAATTGATGCATCTTAGATGGCTGCTTGCTAGCGTTTAAGACCCCAGATGCCACTCCTCAAAGTGGGATGCAGACTGTTTTCTTAATAGATTTTATTATGCCAATTGACTTAGATGTCCCCTGAAACCATGGTCCCCAAACCCCTGACCCTACTACGCTGGCCTTCGAAGCATTCAGTTTATTCAGGAAACTTCTTCACTTTTGGTTTAGTCCAATTGTGCTGACCTCCCCTGTATTGTGTGCTGTCTTTCCCTTCACCTAAAGTAGTTCTTATCTACTATCTAATTAGTGAATGGCCCTCTCGCACCCTCCCTCCCTCCCCCCTCTCTTAACCAAGAAAGAATGTTTTCTTCTCGGTTTAAACTATTTCTCAAGTTCTTATAATAGTGGTCTTATACAATATTTGTCCTTTTGCAACTAATTTCACTCAGCATAATGCCTTCCAATTTCTTCCATGTTATGAAACGTTTCACAGATTCCTCACTCTTCTTTATCGATGCATAGTATTCCATTGTGTGAATATATCATAATTTATTTATCCATTCATCCATTGATGGGCACCTTGGTTGCTTCCATCTTTTTGCTATTGTAAACAGTGCTGCAATAAACATGGGTATGTATATATCTGTTCATATAAAGGCTCTTATTTCTCTAGGATATATTCCAAGAAGTGGGACTCCTGGATCGTATGGTAGTTCTATTTCTAGCTTTTTAAGGAAGTGTCAAATCAATTTCCAAAGTGGTTGTACCATTTTATATTCCCACCAGCGGTGTAGAATTGTACCAGTCTCTCCACAGCCTCTCCCACATTTATTATTTTGTGTTTTTGGATTAATGCCAGCCTTGTTGGAGTGAAATGAAATCTCATTGTAGTTTTGATCTGCGTTTCTCTAAAGGCTAATGATTGTGAACTTTTCCTCACGTATCTGTTGGCTACCTAAATGTCTTCTTTAGTGAAGTGTCTATTTGTATCTTTTGCCCATTTTTAAATACGGTTATTTGTCTTTTTTAGTTGAGTTTTTGCAGTATCATGTAGATTTTAGAGATCAGTCACTGATTGGAAATGTCATAGCTAAAAACTTTTTCCCAGTCTGTAGGTAGTTGTTTTACTCTTTTGGTGAAGTCTTTGAATGAGCATAGGTGTTTGATTTTTAGGAGCTCCCGGTTATCTAGTTTTTCTTCTGCATTCTTAATAATGTTTTGTATACTGTTTATGCCATGTATGAGGGCTCCTAACATTGTCCCTATTTCTTCTTCCATGATCTTTATCGTTTTAGATTATGTATTTAGGTCTTTGATCCATTTTGAGCTCATTTTTGTGCATGGAGTGAGGTATGGTTCTTGTTTCATTTTTTTGCAGATGGATATCCAGTTATGCCAGCACCATTTGTTAAAAAGACTTTCTTTTCCCCATTTAAATGTTTTGGGGCCTTTGTCAAATATCAACTGCTCATATGTGGGTGTATTAATGTCTGGATTCTCCATTCTGTTCCATAGGTCTATGTATGTGTTGTTGTACCAGTACCAGGCTGTTTTGACTAGTGTGGTGGTATAATAGGTTCTAAAATCAGGTAAAGTAAGGCCTCCCACTTTGTTCTTCTTTTTCAGTAATGCCTTATTTATCCGGGGCCTCTTTACCTTCCATATGAAGTTGGTGATTTGTTTCTGCATCTCATTAAAGAATGTCGTTGGGATTTGGATTGGAATTGCATTAAATGTATAGATCGCTTCTGGTAGAATAGACATTTTTACAATGTTAAGTCTTCCTATCCACGAGCAAGGTATGTTCTTCCACTTATGTAAGTCTCTTTTGGTTCTTGTAGAAGTGTACTGTAGTTTTCTTTGTATAAGTGGTTTACATCTCTGGTAAGATTTATTCCTAAGTATTTTATGTTCTTGGGGCTACTGTAAATGGCATTGATTTGGTGATTTCCTCTTCAATGTTCTTTTTGTTGGGTGTAGAGGAACCCAACTGATTTTTGTATGTTTATCTTGTATCCCGATACTCTGCTGAACTCTTCTATTAGTTTCAGTAGTTTTCTGGATGATTCCTTAGGGTTTTCTGTGTATAAGATCACGTCATCTGCAAATAAAGATACTTTGACTACTTCCTTGCTAATCTGGATGCCCTTTATTTCTTTATCTAGTCTAATTGCTCTGGCTAGGACTTCCAGCACAATGTTGAATAAGAATGACGATAAAGGGCATCCTTGTCGGGTTCCCGATCTCAATGGGAATATTTTCAGACTCTCTCCATTTAAGGTGATGTAGGCTGTTGGCTTTGTATAAATGCCCTTTATTATGTTGAGAAATTTTCCTTCTATTCCTATTTTGCTGAGAGTTTTTATCATGAATGAGTGTTGAACTTTGTCAAATGCCTTTTCTGCATCAATTGATAAAATCACGTGAATTCTTGTCTTTTGTTTTATTTATGTAGTGGATTACATTAATTGTTTTTCTAATGTTTAACCATCCCTGCATGAAAATACCTGGTGTGAATTACACTTGGTCATGGGGAATTATTTTTTTTGATATGTTGTTGAATTCTATTGACTAGAATTTTGTTGAGGATTTTTGCATCTACTTTCATGAGGGATATAGGTCTATAATTTTCTTTTCTTGTGGTGCCTTTACCTGGTTTTGATATCAGGGATATGGTGGCTTCATAGGATGAGTTTGGGAGTATTCCTTCCTTTTCTATGCTCTGAAATACCTTTCATAGTAGTGGTGTTAGCTCTTCTCTGAAAGTTTGCTAGAACTCTGCAGTGAAGCTGTCTGGACCAGGGCTTTTTTTGGGTGGGTGGGGGGGGTTGATTACCTTTTCAATCTCTTCTTTTGTTATGGGTCTATTTTTAGCTGTTCTACCTCTGTTTGTGTTAGTTTAGGTAGGTAGTGTGTTTCTAGGAATTCGTCCATTTCTTCTAGGTTTTCAAATTTGAGTATAGTTTTTCATAGTAATCTGATATGATTCTTTTAATTTCAGTTGGGTCTGTTGTAATATCGCCAATCTCATTTCTTACTCTGGTTATTTGCTTCCTCTTCTATTTTTCTTTTGTCAGTTTGGCCAGTGGTTTATCAATTTTATTGAGTTTTTCAAAAAAGCAGCTTTTGGTCTTGTTAATTCTTTCAATTGTTCTTGTTTTCTATTTCATTTAGTTCTGCTCTAATTTTTATTATTTGTTTTCTTCTGGTGCCTGTGGGTTTCTTTTGTTGCTCTCTTTCTATTTATTCAAGTTGGAGGGATAATTCTTTGATTTTGGCCCTTTCTTCTTTTTGGGTGTGTGCATTTATAATATAAATTTGCCTCTGAGCATTGCTTTCGCTGTGTCCCAAAGGTTCTCCTTGAAAGTGTTTTCATTCTCATTGGATTCTATGAATTTCTTTATTCCACCCTTAATGTCTTCTATAACTGTGTCATTTTTGAGCAGGGTATTGTTCAGTTTCCAAGTGTTTGGTTTCTATTCCCTGCTTTTCCTGTTATCGATTTCCACTTTTATGGCCTTATGGTCAGAGAAGATGCTTTGTAATATTTCAGTGTTTTGGATTCTGCTAAGGCTTGCTTTATGACCTACTATGTGGTCTATTCTAGAGAATGTTCTATGTGCACTAGAAAAGAAAGTACACTTGGTTGCTGTTTGGTGGAGTGTTCTGTATATGTCTACGAGGTCATGTTGGTTGATTGTGGCATTTAGATCTTCCATGTCTTTCTTGAGCTTCTTTCTGGATGTCCTGTCCTTCACCGAAAGTGGTGTGTTGAAGTCTCCTACTATAACTGTGGAGCTGTCTATCTCACTTTTCAATGCTGATAGTTTATTTTATGTATCTTGCAGCACTGTCACTGGGTGCATAAATATTTAATATGGTTATATCTTCTTGGTGTATTGTCCCTTTAATCATTAAATAGTGTCCTTCCTTATCCTTTCTGATGGATTTAACTTTAAAGTCTATTTTGTCAGAAATTAATATTGGCACTCCTGCTCTTTTTTGATTGTTGCTTGCTTGACCATGTTTAATCGACAAAGCAATGTCAAACATCAAACACCCACCACTCCACCGCACAGCTGAAATGGTTGGAGTTTGCCAACAAGGGCCTATTCTCCCCAAATAGGCCCACACAGGTCCATGCAGAAAGGAAAGGTGCTCAAGGTCCGCAGACGGCTTATGCCTGGACAGGAGCCACTTCTGTCCTGAGCTCCCCCAGTTAATGGAGCTAGCAAATTACCTTTTCCCCCCAGTTGCAAATCTTTTCCTTCCCCAAGGCTGGGAGAATGGCTCTAGGTGCTCACCAGGGTCTATCTCAAGCCCAGGGATTCAGCTGCTGAAGCCGGCTTGGGTGTGGGGGGAGGCACGGTAAAATATGCGCAAGTACCTAGCTTTTGCCGAGAGCACACCGTTCTTCTCAGGTTCTGGAGGTGTGAGTGGGCTGTGTGGGTGGCTGCTTCTCCCTAAGGAAACTGCAGCCAAAAGCTAGTACCAGCCCGCCACCGCTGCCGCCGCTGCTCCAGGAATGGTGCCTCAGGGCTCCCCACAGTTCAGGTCCGGTAACTCCTCTCCGCTTCTGAATGGTCTCTTCCTCCCCCTGCCCCTCTGTTTGTTGTCTAAACTTGCCTTTGATGCTCAGCGCTCCCAGCTTGTCACAAATATACTTGTTTCACTTTTTTTTCGGGTCTTTGCTGTAAAGAGGGCTCCATGGAAGCACCTATTTCGCCATCTTAGCTCCGCCTCGTGAATTATTTTTTTTGATATGTTGTTGAATTCTATTGGCTAGAATTTTGTTGAGGATTTTTGCATCAAGTTCATGAGGGATATATTTTCTTTTCTTATGGTGTTTTTGGTATCAGGGATATGCTGGCTTCATAGGATGGGTTTGGGAGTATTCTGTCCTTTTCTATGCTCTGAAATACCTTTAGTAGTAGTGGTGTTAACTCTTCTCTGAAAGTTTGGTAGAACTCTGTAGTGAAGCCGTCTGGGCCAGGGGCTTTTTTTGTTGGAAGTTTTTTGATTACCTTTTCAACCTCTTCTTTTGTTATAGGTCTATTTAGTTGTTCTACCTCTGTTTGTGTTGGAAACCTCTGTTTGTGTTAGTTTAGGTAGGTAGCGTGTTTCTAGGAATTCATCTATTTCTCCTAGGTTTTCAAATTTTTAGAGAACAATTTTTGATAGTAATCTGATATGATTCTTTTAATTTCAGTTGCGTCTGTTTTAATATCGCCCATCTCAGTTCTTACTCTGGTTATTTGCTTCATCTCCTGTTTTTCCTTTGTGATTTCAGCAAATGGTTTATCAATTTTGTTAATTTTTTCAAAGAACCAGCTTTTAGTCTTATTAATTCTTTCAACTGTTTTTCTATTTTCTATTTCATTTAATTCTGCTCTAAGTTTTATTATTTGCTCTCTTCTTGTGCCTGAGGGTTTCTTTTGTTGGTCTCTTTCTATTTGTTCAAGTTGTAGGGATAATTCTTTGATTTTGGCCCTTTCTTCTTTTCGGGTGTGTGCATTTATGGTATAAATTTGCCTGTGAGCATTGCTTTCGCTGTGTCCCAAAGGTTCTCCTTGAAAGTGTTTTCATTCTCATTGGATTCTATGAATTTCTTTATTCCACCCTTAATGTCTTCTATAACTGCTTCATTTTTGAGCAGGGTATTGTTCAGTTTCCAAGTGTTTGATTTCTTTTCCCTGCTTTTTCTGTTACTGATTTCTACTTTTATGGCCTTATGGTCAGAGAAGATGCTTTGTAATATTTCAGTGTTTTGGATTCTGCTAAGGCTTGCTTTATGGCTTAATATGTGATTTTTTTCCTCTAGAGAATGTTCCATGTGCACTAGAAAAGAAAGTATACTTCACTGCTGTTGGGTGACGTGTTCTGTATATGTCTATGAGGTCAAGTTAGTTGACTGTGGCATTTAGATCTTCCATGTCTTTCTTGAGCTTCTTTCAGGATGTTCTGCCCTTCATCAAAAGTCGTGTCTTGAAGTCTCCTACTCTAACTGTGGAGCTGTCTATCTCACTTTTCATGCTGTTAGAGTTTGTTTTATGTATCTTGCAGCCCTGTCACTGGGTGCATGAATATTTAATATGGTTATATCCACCTGATATATTGTGCCATTAATCATTATATAGTGTCTTTCCTTATCCTTTGTTGTGGATTTAACTTTTTTTTTTCCTTATGCTTTGTTGTGAATTTAACTTTATTCTATTTTGCCAGAAATTAATATCGCCACTTCTGCTCTTTTTTTTTGATTGTTGTTTGCTTGATGTATTTTTTTCCATCCTTTGAGTTTTAGTTTTTGTATGTCTCTAAGTCTAAGGTGTGTCTCTTGAGGGCAGCATATAGACAAATCATGTTTTTTTTTTTTTTTTTTTTTATCCATTCTGCCACTCTCTGTCTCTTTATTGGTGCATTTAGTCCATTCACTTTCAGTGTAATTTTAGATAGATATGAATTTAGTGCCTCATTTTGATGTCCTTTTTTGTGTGTTGTTGACAGTTTCTTTTTCCCACTTAATTTTTTGTACTGAATTGTTTATATACTGTCTTTTCCTCTTCTTTGTTCTTGATTTAGTTTCTGCTGAGTCTCTATTTTTTTCTTGTATTTTATTTTGATGTGTACGATAGTTCATCTCCTTTGTGTTTATCTTAATATTTACCTTTGTTTTTCTAAATTTAAACCTAACTTTTCTTTCTTTATGTCACCTTATCTTCTTCTACATATGAAATATCTGACTCCATTTCTTAGTCCCTTTTTATTTTTTTAATGTTGTCTTTTTTTACCTAATAACATCACTGTTTCCCTGTTTTGAGCATTTTTTAATCTTGATTTATTTTTGTGATTTCCCTCCCTGGGTTGACGTCTGGTTGCTCTGTCCTGTATTTTAACCTTGGGTTGATATCCGATATTATTGATTTTCTAACCAGAGAACGCCCTTTAGTATTTCTTGTAGTTTTGGCTTGGGTTTTACGAATCCCCTAAACTTCTGTTTATCTTGAAACGTCCTAATTTCACCCTCATATTTGATAATTTTGCTGGATATATGATTCTTTGCTGGCCAATTTTTTCCTTCAGTGCTTTATATAAGTCATCCCATTGCCTTCTTGCATGCATGGTTTCTACCGAGTAGTCCAACTTGATTCTTATTGACTCCCCTCTTTAGGGGACTTTTCATTTATCCCTAGAGTTGTTAAAAGTCTCTATGTTTGGTTTTGGCAAGTTTGATGTAATATGTCTTGGTGACTTTCTTTTTAGATCTACCTCATGTGGAGTTCGATGAGCATCTTGGATGGATATCTTCTCATCTTTCATGATATCAGGAAAGTTTTCTGCCAATAAATCTTCAACAATTCTCTCTGTATTTTCTGTTATCCCTCCCTGTTCTGGTACTTCTCTTGATTGAGTTCCACATGATCCTTAGGGTTTCTCCTTTTTTTTTTTAACTCTCTTATCTTATTTTTCTTTAAATATATTGGTGCCAAGTGTTTTATCTTCCATCTCACTAGTTCTGCCTTCCACATCCACAGTTCTGCTCCTCTGACTTTCTATTGTTGTCTAATTTTATAATTTTATTGTTAATCTTCTTGTCTCTCTATGAATTCTTGCAGCTTATTATATTTTTCATTATGTTCTTGAATAACCTTTTTAATTTCTTCAACTGCTTTATCTGTGTATTCCTTGGCTTGTCCTTTGTATTCCCTGATCTCCTTCCTGATGTCTTGAAGAGTTCTGTATATTAATCTTTTGTATTCTGCATCTGGTAATTCCAGCAAGGCACCTTCATCCAGAAGATCCCTTCATTCTTTGACAGCTTGTTGAAGCGATCATTGTCTGCTTCTTTATGTGATTTGATATTAACTGTTCTCTCCAAGCCAGCTATAAGTTATTGTATTATTTTATGTTTGCTCTCTCTATCCTAGCTTCTTGCTTTGTTTTGTTTTGATATGCCCAAATAGGTTGCTTGAGTGAGCTAGCTTAATTATTGTAACCTTTAAAGCTCTAACATCCTGTCACCAGATGGCTAGAGCTGTTATAAGGTATATGAGCCTAGGAGTCCATTCACTTTTCTTGTATGGATTCAGCTCAGGTGTCCAGGTAGTTGGTCATCAAGTTTGTGGTACAGGCTCTGTCCTACAGTCTTACAGAGGCAGGGGTGATTGGCGTAGGTACAGGTATCTTGTTGCAGCAGGGGTCACACTCTGAACAAGGAAGGGGGCTGACAATTGTCCCCCTAGTGTCTGTGAGGAAAGAGCATCCCTGTTCCTTAGAGCACACAGGTAGATGGGTTCTGCAAATGGACCACGGGCACCCAGTGCTTTTGGTTGTAAGGACTGGGAGGTACCAGTTATCCTTGGGCCCCTATTATGGGTGGCTGAGTGACGTGAGTGAATGCACCATTCCCTAGGCCCCTAATGTGTGTAGGTGAGGACCCTGTTTGATAGGCAAAGTGGTGTCAAGCATCAAACACCCACCTCTCCACCACACAGCTGAAACAGTTGCATTCTGCCAACTAGGGCCTATTCTCCCGAAATAGGCCCACACAGGTCCATGCATTGGGGAAAAGTATTCAAAGTCCACAGATGATTTATGCATGGACAGGAGCTGCTTTTGTACTGAGCCCCCCAGCTTAGTGGAGCTGGCAGATTATCTTTTCCCCCAATTGTGAATTTATTCCTTCTCTAATGCCAGGAGGATGGCTCAAAACGCTTGGCATAGCCTATCTAAGGCCCAGGGAAATCAACAGCCACTGAAGGTGGTTTGGGGGCTGGGGGCAAGGTAAACTATACACAAGTGCTTAGCTTTTGCTGAGAGTGTCATTCTCCTCTGGTTCCGGAGGTGAGAATAGGCTGTGCAGCTGGCTGTTTCTCCCTGAGGTACCTGCAGCTGAATGTGACCACCACAGTTGCTCCCGGGAATGGTGCCTGAGGGTTTCTGGCAATTCAGGTCCAGCACCTTTGCTCCACTTCTGAACCGTCTCTCCTTGCCCCTGCCACTCAGTCCATCTTCTAAGTCTGCCTTTGATGTTCGAGGCTCCTAGCTTGTCATAAATATAATCATTTCATGTGTTTTTTCAGGTCTTTGTTGTTAGAGGGATGACCAGAAGCATCTGACTACTCCACCATCTTGGCCCCACCTCATCCTTCTCATCTTTTTAATGACTTCTTCCTTTGTTCGTGTATGACATCTTTGATATCACTCCACAACTCACCTGGTCTTTGGTCATTAGCATTTAAAGAGCCAAATATATTCTTCAGATGGTTTCTAAATTCAGGTGGAACATACTCAAGGTGATCTTGAAATATTCTTTTTCACAATGAATGGAAAAAAAAGAATGTTTCAAGATCTATCCTGAAGTACAACACTGTCAGTGATAGGATAATATCTGTATGCGTACAAGGAAGATCAGTTAATATCATTATTATTCAAATTTATGAACCAACCACTAGGGCCAAAGATGAAGAAATAGAAAATTTTTATCAGCTGCTACAGTCTGAAATTGATTGAACATGCAATTAAGATGCATTGATAATTACTGGAGATTGGAATGCAAAAGTTTGAGACAAAGAAGATGGATCAGTAGTTGGAAAAATACGGCCTTGGTGACAGAAACAATGCCGGAGATTGAATGATAGAATTTTGTAAGACCAACAACTTCTTCATTGCAAATACCTTCTTTCACCAACATAAAGGGGGACTATACACATGGACCTTGCCAGATGGAACACACAGAAATCAAATTGACTACATCTGTGAAAAGAGATGATGGAAAAGCTCAAAATCATCAGTCAGAACAAGGACAGGGGCTGACTGTGGGACAGACCATCAATTGCTCATATGCAAGTTCAAGCTGAAACTGAAGAAAATCAGAGCAAGTCCACGAGAGCCAAAATATGACCTTGAGTACATCCCATCTGAATTTAGAGACCATCTAAAGAATAGATATTTTGCACTGAACACGAGTGACCAAAGACCAGGCGAGTTGTTGAATGACATCAAGGATATCATACATGAAAAAGCAAGAGGTCATTGAAAAGAAAGAAAAACCCAAAATGGATGTCAGAGAAAATTCTGAAACTTGCTCTTGAACATCGAGCAGCTAAAGCAAAAGGAACAATTGATGAAGTCAAAGAACTGAACTGAAAATTTCAAAGGGCAGCTCGAGAAGACAAAGTAAAGTACTATAATGACATGTGCAAAGAGCTGGAGATGGAAAACCAAAAGGGAAGAACATGCTCAGTGTTTCTCAACCTGAAAGAAGTGAAGAAAAAATTCCAACCTCGAGTTGCAATAGTGAAGGATTCTATGGGGAAAATATTAAATGACACAGAAAGCGTCAAAAGAAGATGGAAGGAATACACAGAGTCATTATACCGAAAAGAATTAGTCCATTTTCAACCATTTCAAGAGACGGCATATGATCAGGAACCGATGGTACTGAAGGAAGAAGTCCAAGCTGCTCTGAAGGCATTGGCGAAAAACAAGGCTTCAGGAATTGATGGAATATCAATTGAGATGTTTCAACAAACAGATGCAGCCCTGGAGGTGCTCACTCGTCTATGCCAAGAAATATGAAAGAGAGCTTCCTGGCCAACTGACTGGAAGAGATCCATATTTATGCCTATTCCCAAGAAAGGTGATCCAACAGAATCTGGAAATTACAGAACAATATCATTAATATCACACGCAAGCAGAATTTTGCTGAAGGTCATTCAAAAATGGCTGCAGCAGTATATCAATAGGGAACTGCCAGGAATTCAGGCCGGTTTCAGAAGAGGACGTGCAACCAGGCAGGGGTATCATTGCTGATTTCAGATGGATCCTGGCTGAAAGCAGAGAATACCAGAAGGATGTTTACCCATGTTTTCTTGACTATGCAAAGGCATTCAACTGTGTGGATCATAACAAATTATGGATAACATTGCAAAGAATGGGAATTCCAAAACACTTAATTGTGCTTATGAGGAATCTTTACATAGATCAAGAGGCAGTTGTTTGGACAGAACAAAGGGATACTGATTGGTTTAAAGTCAGGAAAGGTGTGCACCAGGGCTGTATTCTTTCACCATACCTATTCAATCTGTATGCTGAGCAAATAATACAAGAAGCTGGACTATATGAAGGATACTGGGGCATCAAGATTGGAAGAAGACTCATTAACAACCTGCGTTATGCAGATGACAGAACCTTGCTTGCTGAAAGTGAAGAGGACTTGAAGCACTTACTAATGAAGATCAAAGACCACAGCCTTCAGTATGGATTGCACCTCAACATAAAGAACACAAAAATCCTCACAACTGGACCAATGAGCAACATCATGGTAAATGGAGAGAAGATTGAAGTTGTCAAGGATTTCATTTTATTTGGATCCCCAATCAACAGCCGTGGAAGCAGTAGTCAAGAAATCAAAAGACACATTGGATTGGGTAAATCTGCTGCAAAGGACCTCTTTAAAGTGTTGAAGAGCAAAGATGTCACCTTGAAGACTAAGGTGCACCTGACCCAAGCCATGGTATTTTCAATCGCATCATATACCTATGAAAGCTGGACAATGATTAAGGAAGACCAAAGAAGAATTGATGCCTTTGAATTGTGGTGTTGGCGAAGAATATTGAATATACCATGGATTGCCAAAAGAACGAACAAATCTGTCTTAGAAGTACAACCAGAATGCTCCTTAGTGGAAAGGATGGGGAGACTGCGTCTTACAGACTTTGGACTTGTTGTCAGGAGGGATCAGTCCCTGGAGAAGGACATCATGCTTAGCAGAGTACAGGGTCAGCGGAAAAGAGGAAGACCCTCAACGAGGTGGATTGACACAGTGGCTGCAACAATGACCTCAAGCACAACAATGATTGTAAGGTTGGCTCAGGACCAAGCAGTGTTTTGTTTTGTTGTGTACAGGGTCGCTATGAGTCAGAAACGACTCGAGGGCACCTAACAACAACAATACTCAAGGTCATACTTTGGCTCTTATGGACTTGTTCTAAATTTCTTTAGCTTCGACTTGAACTTGCAGATGAGGAATTATGGTCTGTTCCACAGTCAGCTCCTGGCCTTGTTCTGACTGATGATATTGAGCTTTTCCATCATCTCTTTCCACTGATGTAGTCAGTTTGATTCCTGTTTATCCAATTGGTGAGGTGTACCTATATATTTGCCCTTTACGGTGGTATAAAAATATATTCTAATGAAGAAGTCATTGGTCTTGAAAATTCTGTCATGTGATCTCTGATGTATTTTCTATCACGAAGGCCATATTTTCCAACTACTGTTCCATCTTCTTTGTTTCCAGCTTTCACCTTCCAGTCACCAGTAATTACCAATGCATCTTGACTGCAAGTTTGATCAATCAGACCACAGAAATTAGTAAAAACTTCAATTTCCTCATCTTTGGCATTAGTGGTTGGTGTATAAATTTGAATAATACTCTTGTTAACTGGTCTTCCTTGTAGGCATATGGATATTATCCTATCACTGACAGCATTGTACTTCAGGATAGATCTTGAAAAAAAAATTTTTTTTTTTTTTTGACTATGAATGCAATGCAATTCCTCTTCAATTTGTCATTCCCAGCATTGTGGACCATTAGGTATCTGATTCAAAACAGCCAATACCAGTCCATTTTAGTGCACTAATACCTAGGATATCAGTATTTATGCATTCCATGTAATTTTTGACAAATTCCAATTTTCCTAGATTTATACTTTGTACATTCCACATTCTGATTATTAATGGATGTTTTGCATTTGTTTCTTATTTTGAGTCCTTCCAAATCAACAAATGAAGGCCTCAAAAGCTTGACTCCATCTACATCATTATGGTTGACTCTACTTGGAGAAGGCAGCTCTTCCCTAGTCATATTTTCAGTGCCTTCCAACTTGAGTGGCTCATCTTCTGCCACTATATCATACAATTGTGTGCTGCTACTCATAAGGTTTTCACTGGCTAATATTTTCAGAAGTAGACTATCCATCAAAGGCTGAACGGATAAACAAACTGTGTTACATACAAACAATGGAATACTGTGCAACATTGAAGAATAATGATGAAGCCCCAAAACATAGATGAACCTGGAGAACATTATGCTGAATGAAATAAGTCAATCACAGGAGGATAAATATTGTATAAGACCACTATTATAAAAAATCAGGAAACAGTTTTCACATAGAAACAGTCTTTGATGGTTACCAAGGATGACAGTAGGGGAGGGAAAACCACTAACTAGACAGTAGAAACATTCTAACTTTGGTGAAGGGAAAGATAATACACAATATGAGGGAAGTCAGTACAACATAACCAAGGTAAAGGAAGATAATGCACAGTGATGTTGGTGTTGTTAGGTGCTGCAGAGTCAGTTCCAACTCATAGCAATCCTATGTACAACAGAACAAAACACTGCCCAGTCCTGGGCCACACTCACAATCTTTGTTATCCTTGAGCCCATTGTTGCAGCCTCTGTGTCAATCCATGCTGTTGAAGGTCTTCCTCTTTTTTGCTGACTGTCCACTTTACCAAGCATGATGTCCTTCTCCAGGGACTGGTCTCCCCTGATGACATGTCCAAAGTATGTGAGATGTAATTTCACAATCCTTGCTTCTAAGAAGCAGTCTGGTTGTACTTCTTCGAAGACAGATTTGTATATTCTTTTGGCAGTCAATGCTATATTCAATATTCTTCATCAACACCACAATTCAAAGGCATCAATTCTTCTTCAGTCTTCCTTATTCATCATCTAGCTTCCACATGTATATAAGGTGATTGAAAACACCACAGCTTGAGTCAGGTGCGCCTTAGTCTTCAGGGTGACATCTTTGCTTTATGATGCTTTAAACAGTTTTTTGTTTTTGTTTTTGTTTTTTTGCAGCGGATTTATCTAATGCAATGCATCCTTTGATTTCTTCACTGCTGTTTCCATGGGTGTTGATTGTGGGTCCAAGAAAAATGAAATCCTTGACAATTTCAATCTTTTCTCCATTTATTATGATGTTGCTTATTGGTCCAGTTGTGAGGATTTTTGTTTTCTTTATGTTGAAGTGTAATCCATACTGAATGCTGTGGTCTTTGATCTTCATTAGTAAGTGCTCTAAGTCTTCACTTTCAGCAAGCAAGGTTGTGTCATTTGCATAACACAGATTGTTAATGAATCTTCTTCCAATCCTGATGCAGTATTCTTCTTCACATAGTTTTAGCTTTTCAGATTATTTGCTCAGCATACGGATTGAATAGGTATGCTGAAAGGATACAACCCCAATGTACATTCTTCCTGATTTTAAAACATGCAGTATGTTGTGTTCTGTTTGAACAACTCCCTCTTGATCTATATGTACAGGTTTCTCATGAGCACAGTTAAGTGTTCTGGAATTCCCATTCTTCCCAGTGTTATCCATAATTTGTTATGATCCACACAGTCAAATGCTTTTGTATAGTCAATGAAACACAGGTAAACATCTTTCTGGTAATCTCTGTTTTTGTCCAGGATCCGTCTGACATCAGCAGTGATATCTCTGGTTCCACATCCTCTTCTGAATCCAGCTAGAATTTCTGGCAGTTTCCTGTCGATAAAATGCTGCGTCCACTTTTGAATGATCTTCATCAAAATTTTACTTGCTTGTGATATTAATAATATTGTTCAATAATTTCCACATTTGTTTGGATCACTTTACTTGGGAATAGGCATAAATATAGATCTCTTCTAGTCAGTTGGTCAGGTAGCTGTCTTCCAAATTGCTTGGCACAGACAAGTGAGCATTTCCAGTGGTGCATCTGTTTGTTGAAACATCTCAGTTGGTATTCTGTCAGTTCCTGGAATCTTGTTTTTTGCCAATGTCTCCAGTGCAGCTTGGACTTCTTCCTTCAGTACCATCGGTTCCCGATCATATGCTACCTCCTGAAATGATTGAATATCAGCAAATTCTTTTTGCTATAGTGACTCTGTGTATTCCTTCCACCTTCTTTTGATGCTTCCTGTGTCTTTTAATATTTTCCCCATAGAATCCTTCAATATTGTAACTCGAGGCTTGAATTTTTTCTTTAGTTCTTTCAGCTTGAGAAATGCTGGGTGTGTTCATCCCTTTTGTTATCTGTCTTCAGGTCTTTGTACATATCATTACAATACTTTGTCTTCTTGAGCCACCCTTTGAAATCTTCTGTTCAGCTTTTACTTCATCATTTCTTCCTTTTGCTTTAGCTACTAGATGTTCAAAAGCAAGTTTCAGAGTCTCTTCTGACATCTCTTTTGGTCTTTTCTTTCTAATGGCTTGTTGCTTTCTTCCTGTATGATGTCCTTAATGTCATTCCGCAACTCCTTTCGTCTTCAGTCATTAGTGTTCAGAGCATCAAATTTCTTCTTGAGATGGTCACTAAATTTAGATGAGGTATACTCAAGCTTGTACTTTGGCTCTCATTGACTTGTCCTAATTTTCTTCAGTTTCAACTTGAACTTGCATACGAGCAATTGATGGTCTGTTCAGCAGTTTGCGCCTGGCCTTGTTCTGACTGATGATATTGAGCTTTTCCATCGTCTCTTTCCACAAATGTAGTTGATTTGATTCATGTATTTTTCATTTGTCGAGGTCCACATGTACAGTCACCATTTATGTTGTTGAAAAAGACATTTGCAATGAAGGAGTCGTTGGTCTTTCAAAATACTATCATGTAATCTCCAGTATTATTTCTATCACCAAGGCTGTATTTTCCTGCATACATGACAGATACTAATACATATACAATCCCATAACAATAGTAATAAACAATAACGTATGCGTGAATACATAGGTAGATATGCAAGCTGAATGGGGTGGGAGGATATATGGAAGTACACCACGTACATATGTACATGTGTAAATGCTGCAAATATACCCATATATTCTGGGTGCAATAGTGCACACAGGGGACGCAGTCATGAAAGCTTCTTAGCCATAACTACTTACCTCCAGGGACTGAGACACTGGGCTTGAGGGCCAGGGACCACAGTCTCAGGGACACCTAGGTCAATTAGCATATCATAGTCTGTATAGAGAATATTCTACATCCTTCCTTGATGAGTAGTGACTGGGGTCTTAAAAGCTTGCAAGCAGCCATCTAAGTTATGATATTTGGTCTCTTCCAGTCCAGAGCAAAGAAGAGTGAAGAAATCAAAGGCTCAAGGAAACAATCAGTCCAAAGGACTAATGGACCTCAAAAACCATGCCTTCACTAGCCTGAGACTAGAAAAACTGGATGGCGCCCAGCTATTGCCTCTGACTGCTCTGACCAGGACCACAGTGTAGGTCATGGACAGAGTGGGAGAGAAATGTAGAACAAAATTAAAACTTATAAATAAGACCAGACTTACTAGTCTGATAGAGATTGGTGGTACCTCCAAGACTATGGCCCTTAGACACACGTCAAACTTGAAACTAAAATCACTCCTGGAAATCTCATTATAGCTGTAAAATAGACAGGCCTATAAAATGAACAGTAACACCAGTGAGGAAAGTATACCTCAGAACAATCAACTATATGAGACCTAAAGGGCAGCATTTGCCCAAAAGCAAAGTTCAGAAAGATGGTAGGGGCAGGAAATCTGGGCCAATGGACACAGGAAACCAAGGGAAGAAGGGGGAAGACAGCTGACTCATTCAGGTGGTTGCAACCCATGTCAGCTAACAAGTTTTGTATAAATTGTTGAATAGGAAACTAATATGCTCTGTAAACTTACTTAAACCACAATAAAACTTTCAAAAGAAAGAAAGAAATGAAACGAAAAACAAACAAAAAAAATAGACCTGACAAGACCAGAATTTGATTCTTTGAAAGGATGAATAAAATTAACAAATCACTGCCCAAACTGACAAAAGAAAAGCAAGAGAAGAAGCAACTAACCCAAACAAGAAATGAGATGGGTGACATACATTACAACAGAACCAAGTGAAATAAAAAAAGATCATAACATAATACTATGAAAAAGTATACTCCAACAAATTTGAAAACCTAGAGTAAATGGACAAATTTCTGGAAACACAATACCTATCTAAACTAACACAGGGTGAAAAAACTGAACAGATACATAGCAAAAGAAGAAACTGAAGGGTAATTAAAATGAGAATAAAAAACTCCCAGAAAAGCCTCAGAAGGAGTCAACACTGATGGCACTCTGATCTCAGAATATCAGCCTCCAGAAATGTGAGATAATAATTTTGTGTTGTTTAAAGCCAAAGGAAAAGAAAATATCATGGCTTGGGTCAAGTGCACTTTAGTCCCCAAAGTGATCTCTTTGCTTTTTAACACTTTAAAAAGGTCTTTGCTGCAGATTTGCCCAATGCAATATGTAGTTTGATTTCTTGACTGTGTTGCTTCCATGGGCATTGATTATGGATCCAAGTAAACTGAAATCATTGACAACGTCAATCTTTTTTCATTTTTTTTTTTTTTATTATCATACGTGGCATATTGGTCCAGTAGTGAGGATTTTTGTTTTCTTTATGTTGAGGTGCAATCCATACTGAAGGCTGTAGTTTTTGATCTTCATCGGTAAGTGCTTCAAGTCGTCTTCACTTTCAGCAAGCAAGGTTATGTCGTCTGCATATTGTAGGTTGCTAATGAGTCTTCCTCCAATCTTGATGCCGTGTACTTCTTCATTTAGTCCAGCCTCTCACATTATTTGCTCAGCATACAGATTGAATAAGTATGGTAAAAGGATACAACCCTGATGCACACCTTTCCTGATTTTAAACTACACAGTATCCCCTTACTCTGCTTAGACAACTGCCTCTTGGTCTATGTACAGGTTCCTTACGAGCACAATTAAGTGTTCTGGAATTCCCATTCTTCACAGAGTTTTCCATAATTTGTTATGATCCACACAGTTGAATGCCTTTGCATTGTCAATAAAACATGGGTAAACATCTTTCTGGTATTCTCTGCTTTCAGCCAGAATCCATTTGACATCAGCAATGATATCCCTTATTCCTCAACCTCTTATGAATCCAGCTTGACTTTCTGGTAGTTCCCTGTAGATGTATTGTTGCAACTGTTTTTTAATTATCTAGCAAAATTTTACATATACGTGGTATTAGTGATAATTTTTGATAATTTCTGCATTCAGCTGGATCACCTTTCTTTGGAATGGGCACAAATATGGATCTCTTCTAGTCTGTTGGCCAGGTAGTTGTCTTCCAAATTTCTTGGCATAGACAAGTGGGTGCCTCCAGCATTTCATCCATTTGTTGAAACATCTCAACTGGTATTATGTCAATTCCTGGAACCTTTTTTTTGCCATATACTTCAGTGCAGCTTGAACTTTTTTTTTCAGTACTAGAGATTCTTGATTATATTTTACCTCTTGGAATGGCTGAACATCAATCAATTCTTTTTGGTCCAGTGACTTTGTGTATTCCTTCCATCTTCTTTTGATGCTTCCTGTGTTGTTAAATATTTTGCCCACAGAATTCTTCATTATTGCAAATCAAGGCATGTATTTTTAATTCAGTTCTTTCAGCTTGAGAAACACCAACTGTGTTCTCCCCTCTGGGTTTTCTAAATCCAGGTCTTTGCACATTTCATTGCAATACTTTATTTTGTCTTCTCAAGCTGCCTTTTGAAACCTTCTGTTTAGTTCTTTTACTTCATCATCTTTTCCTTTTGCCTTAGCTACTCAACATTCAAGAGCAAGTTTCAGAGTCTCTTCTGACATCCATTTTGGTCTCTTCTCTCTTTTCAATGACCTTTTCCTTTCTTCATGTATGATGTCCTTGCAGAACTCACCTGGTCTTCAGTCATTCATTAGTATTCAGTGCATTAAATCTATTCCTGAGATGGTCTCTAAATTCAGGCGTGGTATACTCAAGGTTGTACTTTGGCTCTCGTGGACTTGATTTAACTCTCTTCAGCCTCAACTTGAACTTACACATGAGCAGTTAATGGTCTGTTCTGCAGTTGGTCCCTGGCCTTTTTCTAACTGATGATATTGAGCTTCTCCATCATCTCTTTCCACAGATATAGTCAATTTGATTCCTGTTGTTCTGCTCCCATAAAGTTTACAGCCCAGGAAATCATATGGAGAAGTTCTATTTTGTCATTTTGAGTTGCTATGAGTCAGAATTAACTGGACAGCAAACAAGGATGTATTAAGGTGTCCCTGGGTAGTGCAAACGATTAATGTGCTTGGCTGCTAACTAAGGCAGTACAAGTCCAACCAGGGGCAACCCAGGTGAAAGGCTTTGTGATCTACTTCCAAAAAATTATTCATTAAGTGCTCTATGGAGTATAGGGCTTACTCTGACACAAAGCTGGTCGCCATGAGTTAGGTTAACTGGATGGCAACTAACAACAATAATATTATGGTAGTGAAAAAAACACTATGCAGCATTTGCTCACAGTTCAGTCATAGAGTGAATGATTTTCTTCGATGAAAGTAGCAGTTGAAGGTCAAGCTACCTAGACCCAAAGTACGTTTTGTTCTTTCATACAGAAGAGTAGGAAAACCATCAGCTTTCCTGGCATTTCTTAGTGCATATGCAAACACACACACACACACACAACAAATGCCACCACCACTTACTCCTCATACCACAAAAATACTCCAGAATGAAGATATTTTAGATCCTATTTAATAAATTTATAATAAAAGTCATCTTTTATCCTTCATGTCAGTGTCTTCTTCATGATTAAGCCTTGGTCAAATGACATCATAAGTTCTTCTCTGTTAGGTGGCTCACCGCATTGCCTGCTTTCCTTTTGCTGTCATAACTTTGGTCTTAGATATATTTGTTCTTTTGAGAGCTGAAAAGCCTCAGATTATCTGGCATTATGACGTTCCACTGAATCACTGCGTGACTGCCAAACCAGCATCTTCTCTCTGTATTCTCTTAGTGAAAATGTGTTATCGTCCAATGAAAAATTTTGCCTAAACATATCATGCTCAACGGAATAGTTAATCGGTGCTAATTTATACCTACTACTCTGTCCTATAGGATTGCTATGAGTTAGAATCAACCCAACGGCAAGAGGTTTGGTTTATTATTATTATTTTTGGTATTTATTTGATTTCAAAATATCGACAAATGATTGGCATATAAGATACTGAGGAGTTTTCTATAAAACTGTAATTTGGAAAATATAATTCAATGAGTAGAACAATTCCTCTTCATTTTGGATAAAAATAGGCCAAGTGAACATTTAATTTTACTTACTATGGCACAGTTGTTAAGAGCTCAGCTGCTAACCATAAAGTCGGCAGTTCTACTCTGTCCCACAGCGTTGCTGAGTCGGACTTGACTTGGTGGCAATGCATTAGGTTTTCCCGGTTTGGTATTATGTATAATGATGCAAATTGACAAGAGAATTTTTAAAGCACATTTAAATAATGCTTAAGATAAGGAAAAAATGAGATTCTGCTAAATTACTCTCTGATTATTACTCTTATAAAAATGTAAGATTTTAACTTAAAAAAGGAACCATTCAAGCGTTTTTCTGACTTCTTCCCTGAAAGCTAAAGCAAGATTTTAAAAAACAAAGATAGGAGAGACTCGAGCCCCAGTTTAACCAGTGATGGAAAGATGTCCTCTAGGGAATGTCTTGGGTTATGCAGTTACTAATAGGTGAACAAATAGGAAAGCAAGCATTTTTTTCTGTCTGACAGGAATATCTGACATTATTCATTTCAATTCAACAGTATATCATTAGTTCAGTAGCCTTTTTGAAATCATTTAAATAGCATATTCTTATTTAAGCACTAATGCCTTTGTTAATTATCTATAAGGTCCCTAGGAGGCTATTGTGTGGTAATAAATTACCACAAATTTAGTGGCTTAAAACAGTGCACATTTATTACCTTAAAGTTTCCATGAGTCAGGAGCCCCAGCACAGCTCACTTGGGTCCTCTGCTCAGGTCTTACCAAGCTGCAATCCAGGTGTTGGCCAGGATAGCAGTCTCATCAGAAGCTCAACTGAAAGTCTTAGTTTTCCAACACATCTACAAAGATAATATCGTGTTCTTTTTGATTGGATAAAGCATTCAAGAATTTATAAAAGTCTGGCATAAATGTAAACTATACTAATTATTATTCTTACATGAGAGAAGTTAAAAAACTATCACGTTCATAATCACCTTACTGAATTTTTGTTTATCATCTTGCTTCTTGATCATCAAAGTGACATTTTGCTACCACTTTATATTTTCAGTTGAATTTCCTACTCTGCTTTGAAATTATTCAAGGGACAGAGTTTCCACTGCCTCTTGGGAAGCTATTCGCCACTGTATTAGACTTCATATTTAAGATTTTTCCCTCCTTAGCCTGTCTGGCTTTCCTTCTGCTTTGTCTCATCTCATTACTTCTCTGTTTCTTCCTGCAGTATCACATTGCAATCTTCTATCTAATTTTCAGTGTACAGTCATCTGCTTGTCTTTTTTTTAGTTCTGCTGCTTATTAAACAGTTCTTTCTCGTAGAATCACTTTGCTTTGGAAACTATGTGCCAGGTGTATGGTATTAACTTGCAATGCTGCCAGATGAATCTTGTTTACATTTTCTTTTTAAAATCACTTTAAATTTATAGAAGAGCACATGTTCAAAATGCATTGAACAGCAGGAATAAAACCACTTTTTTGCAGAGAAGAATGGAAATGTATACATAGTCTATTTTATTTATACATAAACACAGTACTACTCTTCTACAGGTGGCTGCCTGCAGGTGATGACCCCCCAGGAAGTCACTAGAAGGTAATGTAAATTAGTGTACTCAGCACAGCAGAAAACATTTAGTCTTTTAGATAAACTTTGGGAAGCATCTCTTAGTTGATGGGCTGCAGCGTAATTCTGAACAGCGAAGCAAAAGTTACCTTCACAGGTATTAAGTCAATATCTCACTTCAAAATGTCCAAATGCTAAAATCTGTCAGGAATAACTCTAACTCTTTAAACCTCCTTCCCCCCCCCCCCCCAATAAATTTCTAAACACAGGGAAGAAAGAGGATTCTATGGGAAAATGAGAAAAACTTCTGTGTGGTCATCCAAACCCCATATTAACCTTTGTGCTGAATTCATTTGTTGAGTAGCTACTAGTGCCAAGCACTACCCCACATGCATTGCTGAGCACAGATGTAGTCCCCTCTGATCAGATTGATCATAGAGTCTCCAGAGTCAGGCATTAATCAAATAATCAAAGCAATAAATATATCATTGCCAACTGAGAAAAAAAAGCGCAAAAGAAACCCAGTTTATTGCATACAGTTATTTTTATTTTCAACTTGTTAGATTTGTCATGTGCTTCCACTTTGGAGATGTTTGTATCTCTATCATTCTATCCAACATATTATTTATTCCTCTTAGCTTTGTGTCATCTGAAACATAAATAAGCATGTCCATATATCCTTAGGGAAATTACTTATACCTTTGAATCTCAGTTTCCACATCTAGTTAAAGATAATCACATTGTCCCAGTCTTCAACACAAGGCCAATATGAAAATCCAGTGTGCTATTTTACCCGCCAGATCTTTTGTGAACTCCAAAATGCCATATAATACCAGGTATTATTACTCAGCTAATTACACCAAAAATGGACTCCCATGTAATAAAAAATAAAATAAAAGCTTTCATTAATCCATTCATCAACAATAATTTGGTGTATTTGTCCAATAAGTTAAAATTTTACCCAATTATGTTATTATTCAGCCCATATTTCTCCACTTTGTTCATAAAGGTATTGTGGCAGTTAAATGTCTTGCTAAAATCAAGGTATAAGATGTATATATGTCCCTGATTTTTCCATTTCATTTCTTTCTCATCCAATTAGTCAGATGATCAAAACAAGGAAACATTTTGGTCATCTTCTTGTTCACCCTTCTCCGTGGGATCACGACGAATTATTAAAGAATTCATAGGCAAAGGTTTACTAGCTTCTTACTTATTCTTCCTTCTTTTTTCAATTTTCTGTACTTCATCTAATGTTTTACTAATTCATTCTGCAAAAGGATAAGCACTAGTACGTCTTCCCTTTCCTCTCTTTAAGTTTTGTTTCCCGTTTCAAAGACAGTGTTTCTTTTTTCTTCCGTTTAATACCAACCGTGCAGGTGGCTTCTTAACGAACAAGAGGTGTGGTTTCACACTGAGAAGATTTGAGGATGGAACACAGCTTTTAAATAAGCTTTCATCCATTTAGTTTTTTTTTTTTTTTTTTTAACTCCTGGAGGTGAGTTGTATAACATATTTTAACTACTCAGTTTAAATTTTTTAGATAAAAATTTATGATTTTTAATGTATCCTGTACCATCCACCTCAATAACTAACCTTTGAAAATTAACTTTGCTGATTACCATTCCTTGAACAGCAACAGGTATGAAAAACCAACATGCATTTTGACAAATTTCAAAACTGTACTTTGCATTGTCTCGCTCAAACTAAACCAAATCATAGCATTAATAGAATTTATATGCTCTTTTAGCTGGAGGGTATCAAACTGATCTAGATGGGAAACAAGCCAATCAAGACCTTGTAAACTAACAGCAGCTCTATATTACATATTGTATTTAAAGTGACACTGAATTCTTAACTGTAGTGTGGCTCATATTTGAAGCTTTCAGATATAAGTTTATCATCTGTTAAAAGTTCACTCATTCATTTACTTCAGGAATATTTATTGATTATTATGTACTAAGCACTATTTTAGGTATTTAGGATATAAAAATAAATAAAAAATAAAAATCCTTTCTCTGATGGAGCTTGAATTCCAGCAGGGTATGACGGATAATTAAATATTAACAAAATTAATGAGAAAAAATACATTAAAAGATGATAAATGCTATGAAAAAAGTAGAGCAGGGTAAGGAGGTGGAGAGTGTTTGGGATGAAGAGGGGCAGGTTGTAATTTTAATTGGGATAGGATAAAGGGGGCATACTGAGCCTCATTAATGAAGTCGCATTTGAGCAAAAGGTTGCAGGTAAGGGAGTTAGCTGTGAGTATGCTAGGCAGAGGAATCAGCTAAAGTAGAGGCCCTAAGGTCCATTCTTGGCATGAGAAAGGAGAACAAGGAGACCATTATGGCTGGAGGCAAGTGAGGGGAGATGTAGAGAAGATTGGCTTGGCAATGCAGGGAGAGATAGGCCATGTAAGGCAGTATATGACATTGCAAAGACTTTGGCTTTTACTCTGAAGACAGGGATATCCATAGCAGAATTTTCAGCAAAGTATAGGATGACTTTGTCTGCAAATAGACTCTAGGAGATATGGGTAGATACAGAAGGATGATATTACAAGCTATTGCAATAACCCACATGAGAGATGGTAAGGACTAAGATCAGGGCAAAAGCAAAGAAAGGATCATAAGTAATCAGACTCTGAAGGGTTTTAACAGTTTTTATTATGAAATGTTTCAAATATAGTAAAAAGTAAGAGTACAAAATGAACCTCATGTACTCATCATTCATAATTATCAGGATTTTGTCACATTTGCATTATCCTTTTTTATTTTTTTTTCCTTTTCTAAAGTATTTTAAAGAAATTCACAAACATCACGTCATTTCACCCCTAATTGTTTCAGTATGAATTCCTGTTATGGACTGAATTGTGTACTCAAAAAATATGTGTTGTAAATTCTAACACCTGTAGTGGTTAAGAGTTATAGCTGCTAACCAAAAGGTCAGCAGTTCCAATCCACCAGGTGCTCCTTGAAAACCCTATGGGGCAATTCTACTCTGTCCTATAGGGTCTCTATGAGTTGGAATTGACTCGACAGCAACAGGTTTGGTTTGGTTTTATACCTACGGTTAGGAGCACTGGTAGCACTGTGGTTAAGCACTGAACTACTAAGTAAAAAGTCAGAGGTTCGAAACCACACAGCCATTCCTCGGGAGAAAGATGTGGCAGTCTGCTTCCAGCCTTGGAAACCCTTTGGGGAAGTTCTCTGTCCTACAAGGTCGCTATAGGGCCACTATGAATCAGAATCGACTTGATGGCAATGGGTTTTTTTGGTTTTATACCTGTGGTTATAATTCCATTTGGGAATGGGTTTTCTTTGTTATGTTAATGAGACATTATTACTGTAGGGTGTGTCTTGAGTCAATCTCTTTTGAGATATAAAGGAGATTAAACAAGCAAATAAGCAAGGAGAGATGGGAGAAGATAGGTGCCATGCCACATGAAGACAACTGGGCAGCCAAGGAATAAAGATCTTCCCCCAGACCCAACAGAAAGATAAAGTCTTTCCCTAGATCTGATGCTCTGAATTCGAACTTCTGGGCTCCTAAACTGTGAGAGAATAAATTTCTATTTGTTACCACCACTGAATTGTGGTATTTCTGTTATAGCAGCACTAGATTACTAAGACAATTCCCAAACCCACAGAGTTATCGTGACTAACGAAAGTGATGATATACCTTAGTATCAAATAATACCATCATCAAATTTCCATGTTCTAAATTTTCTTCACTTGTATCAAAATGCATTTTTATAGTTGCTTTCTTGAAATCAGGATCTAAACAAATTTCTTGCATGGCGTTTTATTTTGAGTATTAATTACTAAGTCTCTTAGATTCAAGTAGAACAGATGTCACTCATTGTGTTTTCTTCTCACATCACTAACTTCTTTTAGATATTGGAACAGTTGTAGAATGTGCTATATCTTGGATTGGTCTGTGCACTTCCTTGTCATTTAAGTTGATCCTCTTTGTACTACGTTTCATTAACATGGAATTTAGCTCTCTAGCTTAATTAGATTAGGTGGTGCTGTAGAAGACATATCTCATCATATCATTAGGAATCATTAGGAATAGGGTCATTTTAGTGATGCTAAAGTCCCTTCACTATAAAGTTCCCAAGCAATTTTCCATAAAATGGTCTCATCCAGTGGTGTACCAGAGCTGATTTTGTGCGTCTTTTTCCAACTCAGTGTTTAGTGATATCATGCTGTTAGCTTTAAATCAGTCATGGTGGGAGTATCTACACTACTGAAATTGGTGGGAATAAGCTTGAACATTTGAAGAGTACAGAGAAAGACAATATAGGTGGAATAGGAGCCATGATGGCACAGTGGCTCAGAGCTCAGCTGCTAACAAAAAGGTCAGCAGTTTGAATCCACCAGCCTCTACTTGGAAGCCCTATGGGGAAGTTCTACCCTGTCCTATAGGGTCACTATGAGGCTGAATCAATGGCAACAGGTTTGGTTTTGGTTTGGGATAATGAATAACATTAAGAATGAGCTTGAGGGGCGGAGCCAAGATGGCGGACTAGGCAGACGCTACCTCGGATCCCTCTTACAACAAAGACACGGAAAAACAAGTGAATCGATCACATACATAACAATCTACGAACCCTGAACAACAAACACAGATTTAGAGACGGAGAACGAACTAATACGGGGAAGCAGCAATTGTTTCCAGAGCCTGGAGCCAGCGTACCAGTCAGGTACGGCACAAGCACAGACAGCTGCTCCACCCTCCTGAACTAACCCCGGGAGGGGGACCAGCCGCTTCCACAGGCGGCGTGGGATGCAGCCAGTAGGAGAAGTCCCCGGGAGGCAGTGACTGGTCTTGGAGCAGAAAGAGCAGCATCCGAGCCAGGGAACCGTCCCGCAGGGATTTGGACTGGACGCAGGTACGCCACAAACACGGAGAGTTGCTCCACCCCCCTGAACTAACCCCGGGAAGGGGACCAGCCGGGTCGCGCGGGCGGCGTGGGACGCAGCCGGTAGGAGAAGTCCCCGGGAGGCAGCAACTGGTATTGGAGTGGGGAGAACAGCATCCCAGCCGGGACACTCCGTTACGGCACAAGCACGGGGAGCTGCTCCACCCATCTGAACTAACCCCGGGAGGAGGCCTAACTAGTTCTTGGAGGCGGCACGGCCACGCGGCTGGAGGGACGAGAAGTCCCCGGGAGGCAGCGACTGATTTTGGAGTCGAGAGTGCACCGTCCCAGTAGGGGAGCCTTGACGCTGGGCGTGGGGCTGGAAGCAGAGGATCTGACCGTGACTCCAGTGGGCCAGACCCCCCGGGGGCAATCTCCACACAGCCAGCACACATAGGCGATGCGCCCTGTGGGAATCTCAGATATAATAGTCATTCCAAGCAAGACAAGCAACTCTGGCTATATTCTGAGGTGCTACTCTCCTATCTCTCTGTTCCCTCCCCCACCCTCCCCAGGCGGCTTCATTAACATCTGGATAGCCTGAGCCAGAGGGAGAACTCTGATAGGGATCTGACGGCATTTTTTTTTTAGCGGATTTTCTGGAAAAACTTGTTTCCCAGTGATGGCTCGGAGACAACAATCCATATCAAACCACTTAAAGAAGCAGACCATGACAGCTTCTCCAACCCCCCAAACAAAAGAATCAAAATCTTTCCCAAATGAAGATACAATCTTGGAATTATCAGATACAGAATATAAAAAACTAATTTACAGAATACTTAATGATATCACAAATGAAAATAGGATAACTGCAGAAAAAGCCAAGGAACACACTGATAAAACTGTTGAAGAACTCAAAATGATTATTCAAGAACATACTGGAAAAATTAATAAGTTGCAAGAATCCATAGAGAGACAACATGTAGAAATCCAAAAGATTAACAATAAAATAACAGAATTAGACAACGCACTAGGAAGTCAGAGGAGCAGACTAGAGCAACTAGAATGCAGACTGGGACATCTGGAGGACCAGGGAATCAACACCAACATAGCTGAAAAAAAATCAGATAAAAGAATTTAAAAAAATGAAGAAACCCTAAGAATTATGTGGGACTCTATCAAGAAACATAACCTGCGGGTGATTGGAGTCCCAGAACAGGGAGGGGGGACAGAAAACACAGAGAAAATAGTTGAAGAACTCCTGACACAAAACTTCCCTGACATCATGAAAGACGAAAGGATAGCTATCCAAGAAGCTCATCGAACCCCATTTAAGACTGATCCAAAAAGAAAAACACCAAGACATATTATCATCAAACTCCCCAAAACCAAAGATAAACAGAAAATTTTAAAAGCAGCCAGGGATAAAACAAAGGTTTCCTTCAAGGGAGAATCAATAAGAATATGTTCTGACTACTCAGCAGAAACCATGCAGGCAAGAAGGGAATGGGACGACATATACAGAACACTGAAGGAGAAAAACTGCCAGCCAAGGATCATATATCCAGCAAAACTCTCTCTGAAATATGAAGGCGAAATTAAGATATTTACAGATAAACACAAGTTTAGAGAATTTGCAAAAACCAAACCAAAGCTACAAGAAATACTAAAGGATATTGTTTGGTCAGAGAACCAATAATATCAGATATCAGCACAACAGAAGGTCACAAAACAGATCGTCCTGATATCAACTCAAATAGGGAAATCACAAAAACAAACAAATTAAGATTAATTAAAAAAAAAAATACACATAACAGGGAATCATGGAAGTCAATAGGTAAAAGATCACAATAATCAAAAAGAGGGACTAAATACAGGAGGCATTGAACTGCCATATGGAGAGTGATACAAGGCGATATAGAACAATACAAGTTAGGTTTTTACTTAGAAAAATAGGGGTAAATAATAAGGTAACCCCAAAAAGGTATAACAACTCTATAACTCAAGATAAAAACCAAGAAAAACGTAACGACTCAACTAACATAAAGTCAAGCACTATGAAAATGAGAATCTCACAATTTACTAAGAAAAACACCTCAGCACAAAAAAGTATGTGGAAAAATGAAATTGTCAACAACACACATAAAAAGGCATCAAAATGACAGCACTAAAAACTTATTTATCTATAATTACCCTGAATGTAAATGGATTAAATGCACCAATAAAGAGACAGAGAGTCACAGACTGGATAAAGAAACACGATCCATCTATATGCTGCCTACAAGAGACACACCTTAGACTTAGAGACACAAACAAACTAAAACTCAAAGAATGGAAAAAAGTATATCAAGCAAACAATAAGCAAAAAAGAAGAGGAGTAGCAATATTAATTTCTGACAAAATAGACTTTAGACTTAAATCCACCACAAAGGATAAAGAAGGACACTATATAATGATAAAAGGGACAAATGATCAGGAAGACATAACCATATTAAATATTTACGCACCCAATGACAGGGCTGCAAGATACATAAATCAAATTTTAACAGAATTGAAAAGCGAGATAGATACCTCCACAATTATAGTAGGAGACTTCAACACACCACTTTCGGAGAAGGACAGGACATCCAGTAAGAAGCTCAACAGAGACACGGAAGATCTAATTACAACAATCAACCAACTTGACCTCATTGACTTATACAGAACTCTCCACCCAACTGCTGCAAAGTATACTTTTTTTTCTAGCGCACATGGAACATTCTCTAGAATAGACCACATATTAGGTCATAAAACAAACCTTTGCAGAGTCCAAAACATCGAAATATTACAAAGCATCTTCTCAGACCACAAGGCAATAAAACTAGAGATCAATAACAGAAAAACTAGGGAAAAGAAATCAAATACTTGGAAAATGAACAATACCCTCCTGAAAAAAGACTGGGTTATAGAAGACATCAAGGAGGGAATAAGGAAATTCATAGAAAGCAACGAGAATGAAAAGACTTCCTATCAAAACCTCTGGGACACAGCAAAAGCAGTGCTCAGAGGCCAATTTATATCGATAAATGCACACATACAAAAAGAAGAAAGAGCCAAAATCAGAGAACTGTCCCTACAACTTGAACAAATAGAAAGTGAGCAACAAAAGAACCCATCAGGCACCAGAAGAAAACAAATAATAAAAATTAGAGCTGAACTAAATGAATTACAGAACAGAAAAACAATTGAAAGAATTAACAAAGCCAAAAACTGGTTCTTTGAAAAAATTAACAAAATTGATAAACCATTGGCTAGACTGACTAAAGAAATACAGGAAAGGAAACAAATAACCCCAATAAGAAACGAGAAGGACCACATCACAACAGAACCAAATGAAATTAAAAGAATCATTTCAGATTATTATGAAAAATTGTACTCTAACAAATTTGAAAACCTAGAAGAAATGGATGAATTCCTGGAAAAACACTACCTACCTAAACTAACACATTCAGAAGTAGAACAACTAAATAGACCCATAACTAAAAAAGAGATTGAAACGGTAATCAAAAAACTCCCAACAAAAAAAAGCCCTGGCCGGGACGGCTTCACTGCAGAGTTCTACCAAACTTTCAGAGAAGAGTTAACACCACTACTACTAAAGGTATTCCAAAGCATAGAAAATGACGGAATACTACCCAACTCATTCTATGAAGCCACCATCTCCCTGATACCAAAACCAGGTAAAGACATTACAAAAAAAGAAAATTATAGACCTATATCCCTCATGAACATAGATGCAAAAATCCTCAACAAAATTCTAGCCAATAGAATCCAACAACACATCAAAAAAATAATTCACCCTGATCAAGTGGGATTTATACCAGGTATGCAAGGCTGGTTTAATATCAGAAAAACCATTAATGTAATCCATCACATAAATAAAACAAAAGACAAAAACCACATGATCTTATCAATTGATGCAGAAAAGGCATTTGACAAAGTCCAACACCCATTTATGATAAAAACTCTTACCAAAATAGGAATTGAAGGAAAATTCCTCAACATAATAAAGGGCATCTATGCAAAGCCAACAGCCAATATCACTCTAAATGGAGAGAAGCTGAAAGCATTTCCCTTGAGAACGGGAACCAGACAAGGATGCCCTTTATCACCGCTCTTATTCAACATCGTGTTGGAAGTCTTAGCCAGGGCAATCAGGCTAGACAAAGAAATAAAAGGTATCCGGATTGGCAAGGAAGAAGTAAAGTTATCACTATTTGCAGATGACATGATTATATACACAGAAAACCCTAAGGAATCCTCCAGAAAACTACTGAAACTAATAGAAGAGTTTGGCAGAGTCTCAGGTTATAAAATAAACATACAAAAATCACTTGGATTCCTCTACATCAACAAAAAGAACACCGAAGAGGAAATAACCAAATCAATACCATTCACGGTAGCCCCCAAGAAGATAAGATACTTAGGAATAAATCTTACCAAGGATGTAAAAGACCTATACAAAGAAAACTACAAAGCTCTACTACAAGAAATTCAAAAGGACATACTTAAGTGGAAAAACATACCTTGCTCATGGATAGGAAGACTTAACATAGTAAAAATGTCTATTCTACCAAAAGCCATCTATACATTTAACGCACTTCCGATCCAAATTCCAATGTCATATTTTAAGGGGATAGAGAAACAAATCACCAATTTCATATGGAAGGGAAAGAAGCCCCGGATAAGCAAAGCACTACTGAAAAAGAAGAAGAAAGTGGGAGGCCTCACCTTACCTGACTTCAGAACCTATTATACAGCCACAGTAGTCAAAACAGCCTGGTATTGGTACAACAACAGACACATAGACCAATGGAACAGAATTGAGAACCCAGACATAGATCCATCCACGTATGAGCAGCTGATATTTGACAAAGGACCAGTGTCAATTAACTGGGGAAAAGACAGCCTTTTTAACAAATGGTGCTGGCATAACTGGATATCCATTTGCAAAAAAATGAAACAGGACCCATACCTCACACCATGCACAAAAACTAACTCCAAGTGGATCAAAGACCTAAACATAAAGACTAAAACGATAAAGATCATGGAAGAAAAAACTGGGACAACCCTAGGAGCCCTAATACATGGTATAAACAGAATACAAAACATTACCAAAAATGATGAAGAGAAACCCGATAACTGGGAGCTCCTAAAAATCAAACACCTATGCTCATCTAAAGACTTCACCAAAAGAGTAAAAAGACCACCTACAGATTGGGAAAGAATTTTCAGCTATGACATCTCCGACCAGCGCCTGATCTCTAAAATCTACATGATTCTGTCAAAACTCAACCACAAAAAGACAAACAACCCAATCAAGAAGTGGGCAAAGGATATGAACACACATTTCTCTAAAGAAGATATTCAGGCAGCCAACAGATACATGAGAAAATGCTCTCGATCATTAGCCATTAGAGAAATGCAAATTAAAACTACGATGAGATTCCATCTCACACCAGCAAGGCTGGCATTAATCCAAAAAACACAAAATAATAAATGTTGGAGAGGCTGCGGAGAGATTGGAACTCTCATACACTGCTGGTGGGAATGTAAAATGGTACAACCACTTTGGAAATCTATCTGGCGTTATCTTAAACAGTTAGAAATAGAACTACCATACAACCCAGAAATCCCACTCCTCGGAATATACCCTAGAGATACAAGAGCCTTCATACAAACAGATATATGCACACCCATGTTTATTGCAGCTCTGTTTACAATAGCAAAAAGTTGGAAGCAACCAAGGTGTCCATCAACGGATGAATGGGTAAATAAATTGTGGTATATTCACACAATGGAATACTACGCATCGATAAAGAACAGTGACGAATCTCTGAAACATTTCATAACATGGAGGAACCTGGAAGGCATTATGCTGAGCGAAATGAGTCAGAGGCAAAAGGACAAATACTGTATAAGACCACTATTATAAGATCTTGAGAAATAGTAAACCTGAGAAGAACACATACTTTTGTGGTTACGAGGGGGGGAGGGAGGGAGGGTGGGAGAGGGTTTTTTTATTGATTAATCAGTAGATAAGAATTGCTTTAGGTGAAGGGAAAGACAACACTCAATACATGGAAGGTCAGCTCAATTGGACTGGACCAAAAGCAAAGAAGTTTCCGGGATAAAATGAATGCTTCAAAGCTCAGCGGAGCAAGCGCGGGGGTCTGGGGAACATGGTTTGCGGGGACTTCTAAGTCAATTGGCAAAATAATTCTATTATGAAATCATTCTGCATCCCACTTTGAAATGTGGCGTCTGGGGTCTTAAATGCTAACAAGCAGCCATCTAAGATGCAGCAATTGGTCTCAACCCACCTGGAGCAAAGGAAAATGAAGAACACCAAGCCCACATGACAACTAAGAGCCCAAGAGACAGAAAGGGCCACATGAACCAGAGACCTACATCATCCTGAGACCAGAAGAACTAGTTGGTGCCCGGCCACAATCGATGACTGCCCTGACAGGGAGCTCAGCAGAGGACCCCTGAGGGAGCAGGAGAGCAGTGGGATGCAGACCCCAAATTCTCATATGAAGACCAAACTTAATGGTCTGACTGAGACTGGAGGAATCCCGGCGGTCATGCTCTCCAGACCTTCTGTTGACACAGGACAGGAACCATCCCCGAAGACAACTCATCAGACATGAAAGGGACTGGTCAGCGGGTGGGAGAGAGACGCTGATGAAGAGTGAGCTAATTATATCAGGTGTACACTTGAGATTGTGTTGGCAACTCTTGTCTGGAGGGGGGATGGGAGGATAGAGAGAGAGGGAAGCCGGCAAAATGGTCAAGAAAGGAGAGACTGAAAGGGCTGACTCAAGACGGGGAGAGTAAGTGGGAGTAGGGAGTGAGATGTATGTAAACTTATATGTGACAGACTGATTGGATTTGTAAACGTTCACTTGAAGCTTAATAAAAGTTATTATAAAAAAAAAAAAAAAAAAAAAAATAATTCACCCTGATCAAGTGGGATTTATACCAGGTATGCAAGGCTGGTTTAATATCAGAAAAACCATTAATGTAATCCATCACATAAATAAAACAAAAGACAAAAACCACATGATCTTATCAATTGATGCAGAAAAGGCATTTGACAAAGTCCAACACCCATTCATGATAAAAACTCTTACCAAAATAGGAATTGAAGGAAAATTCCTCAACATAATAAAGGGCATCTATGCAAAGCCAACAGCCAATATCACTCTAAATGGAGAGAACCTGAAAGCATTTCCCTTGAGAACGGGAACCAGACAAGGATGCCCTTTATCACCGCTCTTATTCAACATCGTGTTGGAAGTCCTAGCCAGGGCAATTAGGCTAGACAAAGAAATAAAAGGTATCCGGATTGGCAAGAAAGAAGTAAAGTTATCACTATTTGCAGATGACATGATTATATACACAGAAAACCCTAAGGAATCCTCCAGAAAACTACTGAAACTAATAGAAGAGTTTGGCAGAGTCTCAGGTTATAAAAGAAACATACAAAAATCACTTGGATTCCTCTACATCAACAAAAAGAACACCGAAGAGGAAATAACCAAATCAATACCATTCACAGTAGCCCCCAAGAAGATAAGATACTTAGGAATAAATCTTACCAAGGATGTAAAAGACCTATACAAAGAAAACTACAAAGCTCTACTACAAGAAATTCAAAAGGACATACTTAAGTGGAAAAACATACCTTGCCCATGGATAGGAAGACTTAATATAGTAAAAATGTCTATTGTACCAAAAGCCATCTATACATTTAATGCACTTCCGATCCAAATTCCAATGTAATATTTTAAGGGGATAGAGAAACAAATCACCAATTTCATATGGAAGGGAAAGAAGCCCCGGATAAGCAAAGCACTACTGAAAAAGAAGAAGAAAGTGGGAGGCCTCACCTTACCTGACTTCAGAACCTATTATACAGCCACAGTAGTCAAAACAGCCTGGTACTGGTACAACAACAGACACATAGACCAATGGGACAGAATTGAGAACCCAGACATAGATCCATCCACGTATGAGCAGCTGATATTTGACAAAGGACCAGTGTCAATTAACTGGGGAAAAGATAGCCTTTTTAACAAATGGTGCTGGCATAACTGGATATCCATTTGCAAAAAAATGAAACAGGACCCATACCTCACACCATGCACAAAAACTAACTCCAAGTGGATCAAAGACCTAAACATAAAGACTAAAACGATAAAGATTATGGAAGAAAAAATTGGGACAACCCTAGGAGCCCTAATACAAGGTATAAACAGAATACAAAACATTACCAAAAATGATGAAGAGAAACCCAATAACTGGGAGCTCCTAAAAATCAAACACCTATGCTCATCTAAAGACTTCACCAAAAGAGTAAAAAGACCACCTACAGATTGGGAAAGAATTTTCAGCTATGACATCTCCGACCAGCGCCTGATCTCTAAAATCTACATGATTCTGTCAAAACTCAACCACAAAAAAACAAAAAACCCAATCAAGAAGTGGGCAAAGGATATGAACACACATTTCACTAAAGAAGATATTCAGGCAGCCAACAGATACATGAGAAAATGCTCTCGATCATTAGCCATTAGAGAAATGCAAATTAAAACTACGATGAGATTCCATCTCACACCAGCAAGGCTGGCATTAATCCAAAAAACACAAAATAATAAATGTTGGAGAGGCTGCGGAGAGATTGGAACTCTCATACACTGCTGGTGGGAATGTAAAATGGTACAACCACTTTGGAAATCCATCTGGCGTTATCTTAAACAGTTAGAAATAGAACTACCATACAACCCAGAAATCCCACTCCTAGGAATATACCCTAGAGATACAAGAGCCTTCATACAAACAGATATATGCACACCCGTGTTTATTGCAGCTCTGTTTACAATAGCAAAAAGTTGGAAGCAACCAAGGTGTCCATCAACGGATGAATGGGTAAATAAATTGTGGTATATTCACACAATGGAATACTACGCATCGATAAAGAACAGTGACGAATCTCTGAAACATTTCATAACATGGAGGAACCTGGAAGGCATTATGCTGAGCGAAATTAGTCAGAGGCAAAAGGACAAATATTGTATAAGACCACTATTATAAGATCTTGAGAAATAGTAAACCTGAGAAGAACACATACTTTTGTGGTTACGAGGGGGGGAGGGAGGGAGGGTGGGAGAGGGTTTTTTATTGATTAATCAGTAGATAAGAACTGCTTTAGGTGAAGGGAAAGACAACACTCAATACATGGAAGGTCAGCTCAATTGGACTGGACCAAAAGCAAAGAAGTTTCCGGGATAAAATGAATGCTTCAAAGCTCAGCGGAGCAAGCGCAGGGGTCTGGGGAACATGGTTTGCGGGAACTTCTAAGTCAATTTGCAAAATAATTCTATTATGAAATCATTCTGCATCCCACTTTGAAATGTGGCGTCTGGGGTCTTAAATCCTAACAAGCGGCCATCTAAGATGCAGCAATTGGTCTCAACCCACCTGGAGCAAAGGAAAATGAAGAACACCAAGATCACACGGCAACTAAGAGCCCAAGAGACAGAAAGGGCCACATGAACCAGAGACCTACATCATCCTGAGACCAGAAGAACTAGTTGGTGCCCAGCCACAATCGATGACTGCCCTGACAGGGAGCACAGCAGAGGACCCCTGAGGCACCAGGAGATCAGTGGGATGCAGACCCCAAATTCTCATAAAAAGACCAAACTTAATGGTCTGACTGAGACTAGAGGAATCCCGGCGGCCATGCTCCCCAGACCTTCTGTTGACACAGGACAGGAACCATCCCCGAAGACAACTCATCAGAAATGAAAGGGACTGGTCAGCGGGTGGGAGAGAGACGCTGATGAAGAGTGAGCTAATTATACCAGGTGGACACTTGAGATTGTGTTGGCAGCTCTTGTCTGGAGGGGGGATGGGACGATAGAGAGAGAGGGAAGCAGGCAAAATTGTCAAGAAAGGAGAGACTGAAAGGGCTGACTCAAGAGGGGGAGAGCAAGTGGGAGTAGGGAGTGAGATGTATGTAAACTTATATGTGACAGACTGATTGGATTTGTAAACGTTCACTTGAAGCTTAATAAAAGTTATTAAAAAAAAAAAAACAGGCAAGTGATAGGCACCTACCAAAGTTTTGCTTTTATGCCACATGACCTACGTTTTGTTCGTAATGCATAGTCAAAACTTTTTTTGGATTGATGAATTTTAGTAATCAAACCTGAAGAATTTCAGTTAGATTTGAAGTCTCATAATATCCTCCCAACATTTTTTTGTTTCTGGTAGATCCCCTTCTTTCTGTAGTTTCTCATATCACTGGGTGACAACACCATGAACTGTCTGCACTGTTGGTTAAACTCTCATGAGGGAATTGAAATAGAAATTTTATAATTATATAAAGTAAAAGTTTATCTGAAAAAAAAAAAAAAGAATGAGCTTGAGGAGTCAGGTCAAGGCCAAATCATAGAAGGGTGTGTAACCTAGGTAAATGAGTGTAGCTGTAAGTTGATGTCAATGGAAATCCATGGGAAGCTTCTATGCAGTGAATGACATGATCTTATTTACATATTAGATGGATCCTTCTGGCTTAGGTGGAGGATAGACTGTTGGTAAGCAAGAAAGGAGTAAAGGAATTGAGCTCAGAGACTATAGCAGGAAACCAGACATGACTATCATAGTTTGGATTAAACTGTAGCAGTGAAAATGATAAGTGTTTAAATCTTGAATATATTTTGGCAGGATAAACATGACAAGCAACGCAGAAAATAGATGTGAGGTGTGAGAAAATATGACTCATACTTTCGGTCTAAGCAACAGGGTAGATAGCAATGCCAGTAGCTAAGGTGGGGTATATTTGGGAAGAGTGCATTTGGGCAGAAGCAGAGTGAAGAAAGGCAGGAATTATTAGGTCTGTTTTGGCCCTCTTAGCATTAATATATCTACTAAACAGAGGAGTGGAAATGTTGAATTAGATGGTGAGGAGTCTGGAGCCCAGGAGAGGGCTGTGCTGGAAATATAAATTTGAGTGTCATTAGTACATGGCTGGTGATTAAAACTCTGGAACTGAAAAGATTATCTTCAAAGAAGAGTTAGAAAAAGAAAAGACCAGGGCTCAGGACAAAAGTACTGTATATAATCCTTCAGGCTTTCAGAGGTCTGTCAAAGGAAGAGAAGCCACCAAAGGAGACTTTAAAGGAATCTCCACAGAAGTAGAGAAAAAAGGCTGTCAAATGTTATGTGACTATGAACTTAGGAGAAATATTTCAAAAATTAAGACAGTGGTCAACTGTGTCAAATATTATTGCAAAGTCAAATAAGATAATTACAATGGAACATTGACTTCGGCAAGATGCCTATCATTGCTGACTCTGACAAGAACCAATTCAGTAGAGTGTTGTAAACTAAAGATGGATTATGAGAAAAGAACAGGAGTGAGGAAACAGCACATACAGAAAACTATTCCAAGGCATAATGCGATGAAAGGGTGCAGAGGAACGATTGGTGAATGAAGAAGGTAAGGGTTAAGGATTTTAAATTTTTTACTTGATTTTAGTCCAATTTATACATTCATATAATTTAAAGATTTACGTAATTTTAAAAGGCTTTTATATACATCGTTCCCCACTTCTCAATCCCCAGAAACACTACTATCAATTTTAGCTGATTCTTTTGGTTTTCTCTTGCCTTTTGTATCTGCATTGACCTCTCTTGTCTACCATAAGATTTTCTTCTCCATTATTTTTCTTTTCTGTTTTCCTCATTGCCTTTTTCTTTCTTTTTATCTCTTATCCAAAATTTCCTTTACTCCTATTCTTATGATTTTCCTTTTTCTAATTTATCTCAACTTTACTTTCTTTTGCTTCTCCATATCCTTCTTCTCCTTCCTTCCTTTCTTTTCCTCCTTCTTTCTTCCCTCCTTTCCTTTCCCCCCTTCTCTCTTTCTCAAATGCAACTAGCCAAAGTATTAAATTGTCATATATATTGGTACTTATTCAATAAAGGGTTTTATAGGCCCTTTCTCAAGGACCCATGATGATGCAGTGGTTAAAGCAATAGACTGCTAACCTAAAGGTCAGAGATTCCAAACCACCAGCAGCTCCATGGGAAGAAAGATGTGGTAAAAAGATCTGGCAGTCTACTTCCACAGAGATCACAGAGATTTACAGCCTCGGGAACCCTATGCAGTCTCTATGAGTCCAAATTGACTCCACAGCAGTGGGGTTTTTTTTTTTTTTTTTTTTTGGTTGTTTGAGTAGAGTTAGGCAAACAATTTAATTTTCCTTCTAAGGGGGAAAAAAATAGAGGTTTGTTTGTTTTTTTTTTTAACATGGCATTAACCTTATTTTGATTTTTCAGGATAAATGCTATTGAATAGAAATGATACGTAATACTTACAGACTACATTTCCAATAATTTAAAAAATTTCTGAGAGTATGAAGTCTCCATCTTTTACTAAATTGTTATCTCCTTAAGGGCAACTCTTCTGCCTTATTTATCTATATCTCTAGCACCTAATACATGTGCTTTTTAGGTCATAACTATTCAAAAACTTTTATATGACCATTTTAGGAAATTTCCTAGAGAGTAGAGCACAGTGCTAGAACCTTGACAAACTTGGAATGTATCAACTTAAACCCAGTTATAACATGGTTTGTCTTTGCTTTGCATGGCCATCTTTCATGTTAAACCTTGACCTTCAAAGTAAAATTACATTTAGTAAAAACCCAATCTTCCGTTAAGCAATATGAGAGGTATTGTTCATATGTTCTGTTGCCTACATGATATGACATTTACATTTACTCAGTAAAATATAAGCCAGGTCTTTATGCTACACTATACCCAAGGGCTAGGGAGAATGGTTACAAAAGTGTGATAAATGCTACAAAAAAAGTAGTTAAAAACAAATAAAGAAGCCACTGATTTTCCTTGGGGGCTCTGATCAGGCTTCAGAGAAGTGGTAACTTTTGATCTGAGTGTGGAAGTATGAGTAAAAAAAAAACAATGCCATCGAGAGCCATTTCCATAAAAGCACAAGTATGATATATGTATTAGTCATCTAGTGTTGCTATAACAAAAATTCCACAAGTGGATGGCTTTAATCAACAGAAGTTGATTCTGTCACAGCCTAGTAGGCTAGAAGTTTGAATTCAGGGCACCAGCTCCAGGGGATGGCTTTCTCTCTGTGTAGGTTCTGGAGAAAGGTCCTTGTTGTCAATCTTCCCCTGGTCTAGGAGCTTCTCAGCACAGGGACCCCAGGTCCAAAGGGCGTGCTCTATTCCTGGCACTACTTTCTTGGTTGTATGAGATCCTCCTGTCTTGCTGCTTGCTTCTCTATTTTATATCTCAAAAGAGATAGACTCAAGACACAACCTAATCTTGTAGATTGAGTTCTGCCTCATTTACATAACGGCCTCTAATCCTGCCTCATTAACATCACAGAAGTAGGATTTACAATACATAGGAAAATCACATCCATGACAAAATGGTGGACAATCACACAATATTGGAAAACATGGCCTAGCCAAGTTGACACACATTTTGGGGGGAACAAAATTCAACCCATAACAATATCCAACACAGTCTTTATAAAAAACAGTTGCAAGAAGGAGTCATAAGGTTTTTAGTGAAACAAGTAATTTACAAAAAATGCCTGCTATTTTCTTTGAATGTACACTATGAAGAAATGTGGACAGAGAAACATGCCATCTAGAGACAAGAGCAATTTTGACTAAGCCCACTCAGGGTGGGAGCACTTAATTCAGAATCTTCACATAATTTCCTTTTATTTAAACCATTATTAAGAAATACCTTCCCATTTATCACATGTGAATTTTAAGCCTCTGTGGTATTAGCTTGGACATATATGAAGCACTTTTGGGATTAAATTAATTTAGGCAGCAGTACCTGTTAGTGAGCATTTGATTGCCCACAATACAGAAGGATTTACTCACGTTATTGATTTGTTGGCAAATATATTGAGAGAAAATCCCCTGATATCGCTGGGAGCTGTGCATTTCTAAATTTTATTGGATTTGGAGCCATTTTCCTCTGTGTTTAAACTTGGGAAATCTTTCTATAAATAGAAAAACCCAGGTGTTAACTGCAAAAGAACGCTCACTCTTATGCAGCTGTACCTGAGACTCGTGACTCTGATGCTCAGCGACAACAAGTGCTTTGGTTCCTTTTCAGTTTTAGTTTTGTTTTGTCATTTCCTAATTAGTAAAGAGAAAAGAAAGTATAAAAAGATAATTTGTGGTCACGGATTATCTAAGCAGAGACAACTCCTTGGCCTCCTGGGGGCCAAAGGGCTAAATTATATGCTTGGAATGTTTTAGGTAACTTGCAAAATTCACTTTCCGAATAGATTGCCCTAGATTTTTCTTTTAAAATAAGACACCTGGATTAATGTTTTTAGTATATTTAATTTTGAACCCAAGCATACTTTTTTTTATATACTGTAATATCATAAGACCAATTCTACTTCTAGAACCAGCCAGATAGTTACAAAATCTGTTTTCCTAAACCCCACACTGTAGATTTTTACAACCCATTCCTAATTTGTAGCATCTGATATTTCACACTGGTAGGTCCAAAGTTGCCAAAATTTAAAGCTGCTAGCATTTACAATTTAGTGGTCATAGCATTAGAAACAATTTACTTAACCTTTGCAGTGTCCTTGGATATACAGATTAAGTTCACAGAAGTGTCAGTCTCTGGACCTCCTGAGGGAACACCTGTTTCTCAGGGTGAAAAGGTAACTGGAAAAAGAAAAGAAAACATAAGCGCAGCACAGTAACAAAGTATTGCCTCTTTGTCTTTCTAAACTTGTTTTCGTTTTGTTGTTTGGAACATCAGTTTTAATGGTATGTCTTCATAACCAAAATTTGTGATAGTATCTTTTTTTCCCCTATAGCTCAGATTTCTTTTCCTATTCCAATACTTTTTCCATAAGGAGCAGAAAACAGAAACATGGGAATGGGAGGAGTACCTAGCAAGGTAACAGGTGAGATCATTATAGGGTAGGAATTTGTTTGAGGCCATGGACTCAGAAAGCACATGCAACAGAAGATAAGAAATTAGATTTAACTGTAACTTTACACCTGTGTGTGCTTTACATTTCTGAACATACAGAGACAAATGTTTTATATTTCAAATGGGATGTATTCAATTATTTTCCCCTGATTCTGCACTGGATTAGGTTCTAGCCTCAGCTCTATCACCAACTAATTGTATAAATTTTGAAAAGTAATTCAACCTCTCTGACACTCCGGTTACGTAGGTTCAATTCAACTAGGTAAATATGTATTGCTCTAATTGCAGGTGGCAATCCTGTCTTAGATTCTGAGAGTCCAAAGATGAAAAATACTCCAACCTGAATTACTGCAACTGCCTCCAGATTCCAATCTCACCCTCCACCCCCAATAACTTTCCATTGTCTACACTGCACCAAAGACTTATTTGTGATAAAAATCTTTTCGAAGGTATAACATGGCTCAATAGTGTTTTGTGGCCCTCATGAAAAATTTCCAATTCCTTAGAAAGTTATACCTGACTATTTGTGGTCAGTTCATCTCTGGCTCTCTTGGCCCGTTTCTCACACCTACTCACCTCCTGTTCTAAGCTTCATCCATAAAACACCCCAGGCTGTCTCAGCAATGCTCTCTCTTCTCTTTTGTTGCTTGCTCTTCTGTTCCTGTGCAGTATGTTTACTTCCATCCAACTGTAACAACATTCTTTATCCCTTCTGCATCTACCTAACTTGGTAATCCTTTGCAGCTGAACTCCTAAGTTCCTCTCCTTTTAAAGATACATCTCCTCTGATCCTACTCATGTGTCATGAAATTAATGGTTATGTGCTTGGCTGCTAACCAAAAGGTTGATGGTTCAAACCTACCTGCAGCTCCGAGGGAGAAAAGACCTGGTGGTCTGCTCCCTTAAAGATTACAGCCTAGGACACCCTATAGGGCAGTTCTACACTGTCCCATAGGGTTGCTATGAGTTGGAATTGACTCAATGGCACACAACAACACCATCATAAATCTGTTTATGGACCCGTGACCAACTATATTTGAGATTCCACAGTACAGATTAAGACTATTGATTATTGAATCAGGTTGCCTATGTTTAAATCCAGCCTACCATAATAATGCGTAACCTTTGGTAAGTTACTGAACCTTTTCACTTCTCAGTCATTGTAAGTGTAAAATGGGAAGCAATAATCATTATCTACCTCTTGGGAATGTTACAGGGGTTAGAAAGCAAACAAAGAAAAATTAAAAATGCATGTAAAATGCCATGCACAGGGCCTAACATGAAATAGATGGTTAATAAGTGTTATTATTTTTATTATTGGTAAAAGTATCGTACCTCTATGTCTCTAGTACCTCACACATAATGCACTGGCACATTTAATAATTCATTAAGTGGACACTTGCTGTACACCTATGTGTTGTGCACCTATGTGTGTTGTGCAGCTATATACATACAGCACACACATAAAGTTTGTTTGTAAATTTGATAAACAAATGAAGCAATCAATGAAAGAATGAACAAAGACAGGCACTGTCCCTATCCAAAAAGTGTGTTTGCAACTAGCAGGTGAAAAGGCATGCAAACAAAGTATACAACTAAGAGTAAGTACCAGTTGAAGTTCAGTGCAGGAAAGAGAATTCATTCAAAGTACGTCAAGCAGAAGAGAGATGTAATTCAGGGAATTTGTAGCTTAGAAAATTGTAGAATAGGCTAGGAATGGAAGTCAGAATCATCCAGTAGATTCCTGATTTTAAGGACACACCACTGAATTCGTAATGAAGAGGACAGGAGGTAGCTGTAGCCACCAAAACTGCCTCTCATGTTACATGGAGCTGGAGGCTGAAGGCTGGGCATGGGACTCCTCAAATACTTCTTTGTACTCCCATCTCCAGGACTTTGCTTGCCTTCAACAAAAGCAGCCAGAAGGTGGCTTCCACCTAACCTTCACCATCCAAATAGCATGAAAGTGCATCTAATTTGTGGTGCCCAACTCACATCCAAACCTCAGATGCAATGGAATCTGTGAAGTGTAGTTTTTCACTTTCCAGCCTCCTTTCCAACTAGAAAGTGGACAGGGACTTTGTAATACAAAAATCTCACTCTTAAAGATCTTCACTTTCAAATCTATTTTTGATATGCCCACTTAAAAAAAAAATCCTAGCATTTCTAACTCAGTAGCAGTCACTTCACAGGCTCATATAACAAACGATATTTAGATCTCATCAGTGCTCTAGTGGTGGAGTTATATCCTCAGGATTTTATGAAGTCCAGGTAGGTGCATGTAAACAAGCTCAGGATGGAGGGGGTAGGTACAGGAAGGACTTCTTGAGAGAAGAGCTCTGTGGAGAAAAAAGGAAAGAAGCAGGTAGAATAATGTCCATGTGGTTGTCCACTTCAGGAATTCTCCTGCAAGGAGATGGACAACTTCCTCTGAAGATGTTTATTTTGTATCTGTTGTTGTTGTTAGGTGCCATCAAGTTGATTCTGACTCATGGCGACCCAATGTACAACAGAACAAAACACTGCCTGGTCCTGCACCATCCTCATAATTGTTGTTATGCTCGAGCCCATTGTTGCAGCCACTGTGTCAATCCATCTCATTGAGGGTCTTCCTCTTTTTCGCTAACCCTCTACCTTACCGAGCATGATGTCCTTCTCCACGGACTGATCCCTTCTGATAACATGTCCAAGGTATGTGAGATGTAGTCTTGCCATCCTTGCTTTAAGGAGCATACTGGTTTTATTTCTTCCAAGACAGATTTGTTCCTTCTTTTGGCAGTCCATGGTATATCCAATACTCTTCACCAACATTGATATATTTGTGGAATGCTGTTAAAGTACCAATAACAAAGCTGAGAGCAAAGCGTATGGAAAATCTAGTCTATTGTAACCAACAAGTACTTAGGGGATATTGATTAGATTTGTGTTCACTGAGGTCAGATTGGTTGACACCACTAAACACTTGCAAATTTTGTCTGCCACACTCACCCAGCACTAGAGTTTAAGGAATGATTTAGAATTTTATTAATGCAGTCTTTTTGAAACTATGCTCAGGCAAAACCAGAAATAAAAATGAAAGCTCAAAAGTGTTGCTTTTTTCTTTCATTTCTTACTATAAAATCAAAGAAAATTTTTACCATAGGAAAATTATTAATCTTGCAAGAGGCAATTTTAGGGAGATAAAACATTAAATTCATTTAATTTTTGTTATATATGTTCCTGTTGACTTTCTTGGGAAAGGAAACTTAAAGACTTTTTCCTTCCTTCATATTCCACACAAAAATACTATTGATTGGCATTCCTGGGTCTCTAACGAGCTAAGAAATTCAGGTTTAATGTACCTTGACTGTAAATTAGTTGTAGTGTTAGCTATACTTTAGCTATAGAAAACAGGTAGGTAGTGCATTAAAAGCCACTCTGCTAAAGAAGGCAGCAAATGAATTTTCTAGACAACTGCCTAGTGTTATATCTTATTTGGTTACTTTCATAACTAACCTTGACCCTCTCAACTCCTGAATTTTGATTATCTCCCAAGCAACAGTAAAAAGCATGAAAGTTATTAAAAATTAAACCAAAACCAAACCCGCTACCATTGAGTCCATTCCGACTCACAGCACCCTATAGGATAGAATAGAACTGCTCCATAGGGTTTCCAAGTAGCAGCTGGTGGATTCAAACAGCTGACCTTTTGATCAGCAGCTGAGTGCTTAAAGATGACCTCTTAGCTATTAAAAGTTTTCATTGAGAATATTTCCTAACTACATTGAAGGTGGATTTTCTCTCTCAAATTAATATTCAAAAGTTTGATGTTTAAATCGTTTCATTTTTTATTAGCTTTGAGCCAAGGTTTCTTCTGGCTCCTTTCTGAGCTTTCAGATAGGTTTAAATAAGTTGAGAAGTTGTCACTTTACATCCCCTTATTTTCTAGTATTAAAAAAAGCTCCTTCTTTATGCTTATAGAGCTAATAATACAGTAGTGCCCTTTCAAAATTTTTAAAGCATAATAAGGTAACTAATATATGCCAATGGTGATGCCAAGTTCTTTCATCAAAAACCTTCATAAATACTCTCTGACTATTAACTGTACTTCCTGGTAAAAGAATCTGAGAAAATTTTTGAGTACTTTCTGCATTTAAAAATGAAAATTTTAGCAGATTTCCATACTTACAGCCTATTAGGTAATAGTAAAACATACAAAAAATATTATCCTCAAGATGTACAATATTCTTTAAAATTCTTTATTTTGGCCACCTAAAATGCATCAATTGATCCCAACCCACTTGGAGCAAAGAAGAATGAAGAACACCAAAGACACAAGGAAATTATTAGCCCAAGAGACAAAAGGGCCACATAAACTAGAGACTCCAGAAGCCTGAGTCCAGAAGAACTAGATGGTGCCCAGCTGCCACCAATGACTGCCCTGTATGGGAACACAACAGAGAGTCCCTGATGGAGCAGGAGAAAAGTCTGGTGCAAACTCAAATTCATGTAAAAAGACCAAATGTAATGGTCTGACTAACACTATTGGAACCCCAGAAAACATGGCCCCCAGACTCTCTGTTAACCCAGAACTGAAACCATTCCTGAAGCCAGCTCTTCAGACAAAGACTAGACTGGACTATAAGACATAAAAATTCATGGAGAGTGTGTTTATTAGTTCAAGTAGATACACAGAGTAAATAGGCAGCTCCTGTCTGGAGGTGAGATGAGAAAGCAGAAAGGGATAGGAGCTGGTTGAATGGACACAGAAAATCCGGGGTTGAAAGGGGGAGTGTGCTGTCACATTATAGGGATAGCAACTAGGGTCACATAACAAAGTGTGTATAAATTTTTGTATGAGAAACTAACTTGAGCTATAAACTTTCACCTAAAGCACAATTAAAAAAAAAAAAGTAATGGATTATAACTCAAACTACAAAATAAATATCCAGTAGTCCATACCGATATAAATAAATAATTGAATAAATAGACATGAGGAAATACAGAAATCTCTTATGCAGAAGAATGCCAAATAATTTGTGCAGATAATTCCCCATTCCTAAAGTATGGGCTGCACATAATGACTTCCCTTTAAAGAGTACACTACAGAAAGAGGGATAAAAAAAGAGTAACTTCAGAGTGGAGAAATCTGACAAACACTACTTCAGCCAGATGACCATGATAAGAAGTCATGTTAATAGCATGCACCCTTGATATCATGTAATAAACATGGCACTTTACCTCTGCGGTGTTCTAAGAACCCATAACCCCAATCTAATCAGGAGAAAACTAGGCAAATCCCAACTGAGAGAGAGTCTACAAAATTCCTGACCAGTACTCAGAACTGACAAGGTCATAAAAAACAAGGAACATCTGAGATAGTCACAGCCAAGAGGACCCCAAGGAGACATGACGACTATATAGAACGTGGTGCCATGGATGGGCGTCTTAGTTATCTAGTGCTGCCATAACAAAATACCACAAGTGGATGGCTTTAACAAAGAGAAATTTATTTCCTCATTGTAAAGTAAGCTAAAAGTCCAAATTCAAGGCATAAGCTCCAGGGGTAGGCTTTATCTCTCTGTCAGCTCTGGAAGAAGGTCCTTGTCCTCAATCTTCCCATGGTCGAGGAGTGTCTCAGGTGTAGGGACCCCGGGTCCAAAGGACGTGCTCTGCTCCTGGTGCTGCATTCTTGGTGGTATGAGGTCCCCAACTCTCTGCTTGCTTCCCTTTCATTTTTTCAGAGATAAAAGATGGTGCAGACCACACCCCAGGGAAATTCCCTCTATGTTGGATCAGGGAGGTGACCTGAGCAAGGGCGGTGTTACAATCCTACCAATCCTCTTAACATAAAACTACAATCCCAAAATGGAGGACCACCACAAAATACTGGGAATCATGGCCTAACCAAGTTGCAACAATGGGCTCAAACATAGCAATGATTGTGAGGATGGCACTGGACCAGACAACATTTCATTCTCTTATACATTATGTCATTAGGAGTTGGAGCAAACTTGATGGCACCTAACAACAACAACAATATACCAGACAAGCTAGTTTTCTTCTAAATGAAATGGAACGCATAAACATCGATATCCTAGGCATTAGTGAGCTGAAATGGACTGGAATCAGCCATTTTGAATTAGACAATCATATAGTCTATTATGCTGGGAATGACAACTTGAAGAGGAATGGTGTTGCATTCATCATCAAAAAGAACGTTTCAAGATCTATCCTGAAGTACAATGCTGTCAGTGATGGGATAATATCCATATGGCTACAAGGAAGACCAGTTAATACAACTATTCTTCAAATTTAAGTAGCAACCACTAGGGCCAAAGATGAAGAAATAGAACATTTTTATCAGCTGCTACAGTCTGAAATTGATCGAACATGCAATCAAGATGCATTGATAATTACTGGCGATTGCAATGCAAAAGTTGGAGACAAAGAAAATGGAACAGTATTTGGAAAATATGGCCTTGGTGACAGAAACAATCCCAGAGATCAAATGATAGAATGTTGCAAGACCAACAACTTCTTCATTGCAAATACCTTCTTTCACCAACATAAAGGGGGACTATACACATGGACCTCATCAGATGGAACACACAGAAATCAAATTGACTACATCTGTGGAAAGAGAGGATGGAAAAGCTCAATATCATCAGTCAGAACAAGGCCAGGGGCCGACTGTGGAACAGACCATCAATTACTCATATGCAAGTTCAAGCTGAAACTGAAGAAAATCAGCAAGTCCACAAGAGCCAAAATATGACCTTGAGCATATCCCACCTGAATTTAGAGACCATCTGAAGAATACATTTGACTCATTGAACACTAGTGACCGAAGACCAGATGAGTTGTGGAATGACATCAAGGACATCATATATGAAGAAAGCAAAAGGTCTTTGAAAACACAGGAAAGAAAGAGAAGACTAAGATGGATGTCAGAGGAGACTCTAAAACTTGCTCTTGAACATCGAGCAGCTAAAGCAAAAGGAGGAATTGATGAAGTAAAAGAACTGAACAGAAGATTTCAAAGGGTGTCTCTAGAAAGCAAAGTATTATAAAGACATGTGCAAAGAGCTGGAGATGGAAAACCAAAAGGGAAGAACATGCTTGGCATTTCTCAAGCTGAAAGAACTGAAGAAAAAATTCAAGCCTCGAGTTGCAATAGTGAAGGATTCTGTGGGGAAAATATTAAACTACGCAGGAAGCATCAAAAGAAGATGGAAGGAATACACAGTCATTATACCGAAAAGAATTAGTCGATGTTCAGACATTTCAAGAGGTGGCATATGATCAAGAATCGATGGTACTGAAGGAAGAAATCCAAGCTGCTGTGAAGGCACTGGCGAAAAACAAGGCTCCAGGAATTGACGGAATATCAACTGAGATGTTTCAACAAACAGATGCAAAACTGGAGGTGCTCACTCATCTATGCCAAGAAATATGGAAGAGAGCTCCCTGGCCAGCTGACAGGAAGAGATCCATATTTGTGCCTATTCCCAAGAAAGGTGATCCAATCGAATGTGGAAATTATCGAACAGTATCATTAATACCACACGCAAGCAAAATTGTGCTGAAGATCATTCAAAAACGGCTGCAGCAGTATATCGACAGGGAACTGCCAGAAATTCAGGCTGGTTTCAGGAGAGGACGTGGAACCAGGGATATCATTGCTGATGTCAGATGGATCCTGGCTGAAAGCAGGGAATGCCAGAAGGATGTTTACTTGTGTTTTATTGACTATGCAACGGCATTTGACTGTGTTGATCATAACAAATTATGGATAACATTGCAAAGAATGGGAATTCCAGAACATTTAATTGTGCTCATGAGGAATCTTTACATAGATTAAGAGGCAGTTGTTCAGACAGAGCATTGGGATACTGATTGGTTTAAAGTCAGGGAAGGTGTGCGTCAGGATTGTATTCCTTCACCATACCTATTCAATCTGTGTGCTGAGTAAATAAGCTGAGAAGCTGGACTATATGAAGAAGAACGGGGCATCAGGATTGGAGGAAGACTCATTAACAACCTGTGTTATGCAGATGACACAACCTTGCCTGCTGAAAGTGAAGAGGACTTGAAGCACTTACTAATGAAGATCCAAGACCACAGCCTTCAGTATGGATTACACCTCAACATAAAGGAAACAAAAATCCTCACAACTGCACCAATGAGCAACATCATGATAAACGGAGAAAAGATTGAAATTGTCAAGGATTTCATTTTACTTGGATCCACGATCAACACCCATGGAAGCAGCAGTCAAGAAATCAAAAGACTCATTGCATTGGGGAAATCTGCTGCAAAGGACCTCTTTAAAGTGTTGAAGAGCAAAGATGTCACCTTGAAAACTAAGGTAGGCCTGACCCAGGCCATGGTATTTTCGATCACGTCATATGCATGTGAAAGCTGGACAATAAGGAAGACCGAGAAGAACTGACACCTTCGAATTGTGGTACTGGTGAAGAATATTGAATATACCACAGACTGCCAAAAGAACAGACAAATCTGTCTTGGGAGAAGTACAACCAGAATGCTCCTTAGAAGCAAGGATGGCGAGACTGCGTCTTACATACTTTGGACATGTTGTTAGGAGGGATCGGTCCCTGGAGAAGGACATCATACTTGACAGAGTACAGGGTCAGTGGAAAAGAGGAAGACCCTCAACGAGGTGGACTGACAGTGGCTGCAAGAATGAGCTCAAGCATAACAACGACTGTAAGGATGGCTCAGGACCAGGCAGTGTTTCGTTCTGTTGTGCATAGGGTCGCTATGAGTTGGAACCAACTTGACGGTACCTAACAACAACAACAACAACACACACTAGTGGCAGCAGTGTGGTTTAGGGAACTCACTTGAGCTCAATGGATGAGCTTAAGGCCTGGAACTGCATTAGCATCAGCCTTGTCAATGATTGGCTAAGGAATGGTTATGAGATCAAATTGTGCCCTTAAAGCATAAAGAGAGTATAGGTGGAAGAGTTCTTCCTTGTTCTTAAGTGAGAGGGAATTCCAGTCACCCTTAAATAAGTATACAGCCTGTTGCGGACTGAATCGTATTACCCTGAAAACAGGTATGTTGAGTCCTAACCTTTGCTACCTATGACCTAACCTTGTTTGGAAATAGGATCTTTGAGGACCTTACCAGTTAACATAAGGTCATACAATAGTAGGATGGGTCCTAATACCATTCAAGTGGTGAGCAGCATCCTTAAAAAGAGAACAGACCAAGAGAGTTAGGGGAAGAACGGCCATGTGACTACTGAGATATATGTGGCTGCAAGTCAAGAGACAGCAAAGATTGTGGGAGCTAGAAGACTCGCATAGAACAGCTTCTCTGGCAGAGCCTTAGAAAGAATCAACACAGTCGATATCCTAATTCAAACTTCCAGGCTCCAAAACTGTGAGACAATAAATTTCTGTTCTTTAAAGCCACCTACTTTGTAGGGTTTTTCTTGTTTTTTGGCAGCCATAGGGAACTAAGACGTAGCCCTTACTGCAATTGTCAGGTATCATACAGTCGTGAGGGGTTATGTGGACAGTAGATGACAAAGGGAAAGGAAAGAACATGGTTCTTTGACAGCAGAATTGAGCCACAGAGTCAACCAAACAAGAAGAGTGGCTTTCTTCTATTCTTCATGTTAACTGAGTTGATAAATTTCTTTATTGCTTAAGCTAATTTTTGTTAGGTTTTCTGTTACTCATACCTGAAAATCCCTATTGATAAAAAACAGAAAGTGAAAGTCTCCCTTCTTATACCTCCCAAACACACTACCATGAGAGAACCTTCGTTAACCATTGTATGTGAAATCTTTCACCTCATTTCCATTCATACAAAAACAGATCCATATCACATAGACACACACACACCATATTATTACACAAATAATGTGTGCATTCCATTTTTTTTGGAATACCCCCTCAAGGTATTTTCATAAGCGCACAATGCTAACTTTTTTACATGCTGCTGTAAAAAAAATAGCATATCACACTTGTGACAATATCTAATGGGGGAAGGCACAGTTGGAAAAAAAACAGAATGCAGGCATTATGTGCATAAAAATATGGTATATACATATAACACCAAAAAAAAAAAAAAAAAAAAACCATTGCTGTCGAGTTGATTCCAACTCACAGCAACCCTGTAGGACAGGAAAGAACTGCCCCACAGGGCTTCCAAGGAGCTCCTGGTGGATTGAAACTGCCAAGCTTTTGGTTAGCAGCTGTAGCTCTCAACCACTACACTACCAGGGTTTCCATGGTATATATGTAGATACATTTATATATCTATTAGCCACCTGTTTTATGCAGATGACACAACCTTGCTTGCTGAAAGTGAAGAGGACTTGAAACACTTACTGATGAAGATCAAAGCTCACAGCCTTCAGTATGGATTACGCTTCAACATAAAGAAAACAAAAATCCTCACAACTGGACCAATAAACAACATCATTATAAATGGAGAAAAGGTTGAGGTTGTCAAGGATTTCATTTTACTTGGATCCACAATCAACACCCATGGAAGCAGCAGTCAAGAAATCAACAGAGGCATTGCATTGGGCAAATCTGCTGCAAAAAAAAAAAAAAAAAAAAAAACCTTTTAAAAAGTTTTAAAAAGCAAAGAGGTCACCTTGAAGACTAAGGTACACTTGACTCATGCCATGTTTTTTTTGACTGCCTCATATGCACTCAAAAGCTGGACAATGAATAAGAAAGACCAAGAAGAATTGATGCACTTGAATTGTGGTGTTGGCAAAGAATATCGAATATACCATGAACTGCCAAAAGGACGAACAACTCTGTCTTGGAAGAAGTACAACCAGAATGCTCCTTAGAAGCAAGGATGGTGAGACTATGTCTCATGTACTTTGGATATGTTATCAGGAGGGGTCATTCCCTGGAGCAGGACATTATGTTTGGTAAATTAGAGGGTTAGTGAAAAAGAGGAAGACCCTCAACGAGGTGGATTGACACAGTGGCTGCAACAATGGGCTCAAGCATAGCAATGATTGTGAGGATGGCACAGGACAGGACAATGTTTCATCCTGTTGTACATAGGGTCACTATGAGTCAGAACTGACTTGACAGCACCTAACAACAACAACATATAGATATATCTACATAGGTATATAGATATGTATATATCGATATCTACATAAGATATTGATATATAGATATGGATAGAGAGGAGAGTTTTCAAAAATGTTATTATTTTCGTAAATAGAATCATAGTGCTTCCAGTGATATTTGATTTTTTTTTTTAATTCTCTTAACAATGTAACATGGGCAATTTTCATGTCATTAAAGAGAGAAAACCTATTCTTTCTAATGGCTGCATAGTGTGAATGATTTTTTAATTTCTTTAACAATTGTGCTAATAATGGAAGTTGAAATAATCTTGTTTTTTTTTTTTGTCATTATAAAGAGTACAATGCCTATCTATGACTGGGAAAATATTTTAGGATAGATTTATCATAATGGCTAATATGCTTCATTTTGATTGTCTTGTTTATTCTGCTCAAAAGTGGTGACTATTCTGAGACACAAAGAGGTTCAGTAATTTGCTCTGTATCAGCGAGCTGGTAAAAGAATCATATTCAGGTCATCTGACTTTAGAGCTAAAGCTCTCATCAATTATGTTATGCTACCTCCTTTTTAGGATTCTGTCTGGAATTGCATTGGATTTATGACTAAACTTGGGGGAAATTATTTCTCTACTTCTTCATGTTTTCCCTTTGCTCTATCGGAAAAAAAAAAAAATTATAGTTTTCATGTAGTCTTGAGACACATTTCTCATTAAGCGTAATTCTAGGTATTTTGCACCTTGTGGGTACTGCTGTTTGAAATTAGATGTTTTTACCAGGGGCCCCAAAAAGCAATAGGATAAAGAGAGCAAATCTTCTGGAAGCATCAAGTTTGTCTTACAGCAAGTAATTTAAAATATTACACTAAAACTGGACTTATTACAAATGAAAATTCAAAGTTTACATAATTTTTTTAATAAAATATGATAGGGATAAGGTATTTTGTGTCTGTATGTTAGTTACCTATTGCTATAAAACAAATACCCAAAACTTGAAACTTAAAATAACAAGCATTTATTATTTCACACAGTTTCTGAAGGTCAGAATCCTGGCAATAACTCAGCTGGATTGTTCTGTCTTGGGTCTCACAAGATGTGTAGTCAAGCTGAAAGCTGGGGCTGCAGTCATTTGGGACTGAAGATCCTCTTCTAAGTTCACTCCCATGACTGTTAACAGTAGGCTTCCATGCCTCATCACATGGCCCTCTCCACAGGGCTGTTCACAACACTGCTTCCCCAAGAGCATGTAATCAGAGAAAGAGGGAAAGAAAGAGAACCCCCAAGAATGAAGTCACAGTGTCTTTTATAACATAATCTCAGAAATGTCATTCCATCACGTCTGATGTATTCTATCGATCACAAAAACCAACCCTAGTACAACGTAGGGGAGAAATGCACAAGAGTGTGAATACCATGGGAACAGGGGTCATTGAAGGCCATCTTAGAGACTGGCTGCCACACTCTGTAACAGGCCTTCTGGGAATTTATGCATCTTTCTCTGCCATATGGATACCAAAGAAGAAAAGTTTGAGAAGCACTGAGCTACCAAATTTTATTTATACAGAGTTTTAAGTATATAGCAAACACATATTGGTAGATAGTTTAACAGTTTTTCAAAGAACTTCATATATATGATCTCAGTTCAACATACCAGGAGGTAAATTTTATCTCCAAGTATTAATTTAACTTAATATCAAGAAACCATGATACCAAAAAACCAAAAACCCTTTGCTGTCGAGTCGATTCCGACTCATAGCAACCCTATAAGACACAGTAGAACTGTCCTATAGAGTTCCCAAAGAGTGCCTAGTGGATTTGAACTGCCAACCTTTTGATTAGCAGCCATAGCACTTAACCACTACGCCAGCAGGGTTTCCAGAACCTATGATAGAGTGAGAAAAAAAATTTTTTTTCCGGACAATGAAATCTGACGATGACATAATCATCCACAGTAAGTGCATTTGTACCAGGACCTTTTCCTTTAAATGTCGCTTTGGTGGCCTTTTGGTTGATATAGAAAAGTTGTACATAATATTGATAACCATTGACAAAACTGTTTTGATTCTCCTGGAATCCAGATTTCTGGGGTCATGGAATCGGGGTGACCTACCCAGGCCATCTGTTCTTAGGTGCCCTTATGAACCTTGAGCCTGTAAGGAACGGTTTTCCTAAAGTTACCTTTAAGTCAAACAACAGCTACTGTGCAGCTTAGCAGAGATCATTCTGCCTTAGGCAGTGGGCTCTTTTAGAGAATTATCCAAGTGCAAAGAGTTTCAAGGAGCAGGAACCCCAGAGTCTGACTGGAAAATGTATGTCATGTCCTTAGTAACTCTGTTTCTCCAACCGCCTGGAACCCTGCATGTTTTCTGATGCTATCTTCCGAGAAATCAACATGGCAATGACCTATATAACCAGCTTTTACTGTCCCCTCTCTGAGGGCCTTCCCGATATTCAACATTCACGTTGACTCTGCCCAATCGTTATCTACTCACAATACATGTATTCTGTTACACTAAGTTTTGATGTCTGTCTAAGCATTTAGGTTTTTGACACCATTTATATCTTTTACTAATTATTTTAATCCTTGGTATCTTTCAGAGTTATAAAATTCGCAGTCATGTCATAACTTCCATTATATATGCTCATAATATTCTACATGTATTATTAAAGCTAATGTTTTTATTCATTCTTACATCATTACAAAATTTATATACACTGATATTAATAGAGATACAATAAATCTATACAAATACCATTTTCCACAGAAGTTTCAAAACAAGTTAAATTTACATATTCATCCATGTGATAGACTGTTACACTGTCTATCAGTAAAGGGCAACTATTCATACCTTCACGTAGTCTCTTTCACTTTTCTCTTGACCAAGAGAATTGAGCTTGTGCACACTGGTGCTTGTTCTCTTGGAACACTCCCTCTTGGAAACTGCCTTCCAACTGTGAAGAAGTCAAGACTAGACTAATTTGGAGGATGAGACCATTTTATTATTCTAGCCCCAGTCAAGCTCCCACCTGAATGAAGCCACAGGAGTGATATCAATCATGTCACATGAAGCAGAACAACCAATCAACTGATCTCAGTGAAGCTACAGAATCACAATAACAAACATATAATGTCAGTCACAAAAAGGCATATATTATATGATTCTGGTTATATGAAGTATCTAGAATAGGCAAGTGTATACGGAACTAAGTTTAAAAGTGGTTACCGGGGACAGGTAGAAGGGAGGAGGAAAGGAGACTCATTGCTACAGGGACATTGAGCTTATGTTAAGGGTAATGGAAAAAAATTGGAAACCAATAATAGTGATGGCTGCACATGATGAACACTGTCACTGAACTGTACCTGTAAATATTAGCATGGCAAACGTTCTGTTACATATATATTTACCACAATAAAAAAAAAAAAACAGGTGATAGGCAGAATCATCCAGGAAGGGGGGAAGAGAAATAATAGCTATTTGCTGTTTTAAGCCATTATCTTTTTCCACAGCAGTAGATAATTGAAACAGAAATTGATAATAGATAAAACTGGGGTACTGTCACCACAAAAATATAAAATATGCGGCACTGGTTTGGGGACTGCACGGCAGACAAAGACCTAATGGGTGGTAAGGAGACTCTTGTTAGTGGCTGCTGGAAGAGCAGAGAAAACTGCTAGTGAAGGCTTCAGAAAGGTGGACCTGTTTTATGTAGAGGTAGAAAAATTTACAAAAATACTGACTGATAACTTATATGTAAGACTTAAAAAAAAAGCATACCTAATGATCTTGGGAGTCTGGCCAATGAGATTTCCAAAAAGCATGTTGAAAGTGCCAGTTGGCTTCTTGTAGTTGCCTTCGATAAGGTTTTACAGGAGAGACAAGAATGAAAGAAGAAACTTTGATTTTCAAGCAGAATTTAATGAAACTATTCCAACCCAAGATTGGCTGAGTTAAACATAAAATTGCTCCTCATCCCCAAACTCCCCAGTAGACAAAAGGTTATGAAAGTAAAAAACGGTCTCTGGCAAAAATAAAATCCAGGGCACTCCCAGTAAAATATGGCTTTGGAATAAAGATCAGGTCAAGGCTATGACTACAAGACTCTGTTAAAACTAAGAAATATTTAAAGTGTTTACCTCTTGGATGCTCTCAGCTAGACCAAAAGGCTCCAAAGAATCTTAAGGGTGTTGTCTCAAGGGATGCTAACTTATATCCCAAAGTAGAGAGGTACCTGTCTTGAAAAGTATTTGTCATTATGACTTTTGTCTAATGTGGTATGCTACAATCTGATATGTAGAAGGCTCACAAAGTTTTAGAGAGAATTGTGTTATTGCAAGCACTGTCAGCTTGGGCTTAAAGAGACAAAAAGTTCGAAACTACTTGAGCCCTCAATTCTCTAAAGCAGGAAACGGGCTGTGAAAGTTACTCAGCTACAAGCAAAGCCCATTTTTTACCGAAAATGTAAAGGAGGGCAGAGCGAAGAGCCCAGAGAGTTGAACCACGGGCTAAGGAGAACCACTCGCAAATAGAAGAATTGGGCCTAATCAAGAACCTAGAGCAGGAGGAACTGGTGGCACATGCCTTGATGGATTTCAGAACTGCTGTGTCCCTTCTTCTCCCCCTTTCTAAATGGAGTGCCTATGATGACTATATTGTTTCTGTCTCACCACTGTAGGAACAGTATGTAGTGGGCAGGTAACATATCTTTTTAGTTCACAGGGCTCTGCCCCCAACAACTGTACACAAGGAGCTGCACCCATGGGATCACACTGAGCATGACTGAGATGTGGTTCTTGGACTTCAAGCTCAGGCCAGACGACAAAATGGGATGAGAGCTTCGGAGTCCTGAGAAGGGGAGTGAGTGTATTTTGCATGTTGGAGGGATGGATCGTTAGGACCAGGGGACAGATCATGGTAGAAAAGTAAATGAACCATGGTTCCTGGTACTCCGTCCTTTGTGTAGTCATCTCCCACACTGAACCTAGGCTTGGTCATATGACTTTGCTTTGACCAATGAGACATTTGCAAATGTGATGCAAGTAGAGGATGGATGTACCTTTGCACACCGGAGCTTGTCCTTCTGTAATGCTTCCTCCAGGAGCCTCTTCACCTTCCTGTAAGGTAGTACAGAGTAGACTACTGAATCATTACAGGTCACATAGAAAGAGGCCCTGGAGGATGAGTGCCATCTTGGATGTGCCAGCCCAGACAAGCTCCAGTTCAATGCAGCCGAATAAGTAATTACAGCTGTATCACATGGTGCAGTAAACCTGCCCAGCTAAGACCAGTAAAAACAGAATTATTGGAAATAATTAACTAGTGTTATTTTTGGTCTCTAGATTTTGGAATGGTTTATCACACAAAAATAAAATACCTAAAAATTTTATTTTGAAAAAGACTCCTCGTATAGAAGTTGCTGGTCTGTTATTATTACTCTAAACTGCTTTAAAGAAGTCAAATTAGGCAAATTTCTTTTGTGTTTCCTGCCAAATTAAAATGAAGAGATAGAGTGCTAGTGCAATTCCTGATTAGGTCAGCAGTATTTTCCTGAGCTTTCTACATAAAGAAATGCATAGATAAATGGATTATCTGGCATGCGTTTATTTTTGCTAGATCCACAAATGAATTGTGACCTATTTGATTAATGGAGGTGATCATCACAACACTGACAGTTTTGAGGCAATGTTATTTAACTAGCTTCTGGTCAAAATACCAATGCCTGACTAAAAATTTTAATCACTTGCAGTTTAAATTGTATTATTTTCTTTAAAATCTCATTAGAAATTTATTATAAATTTCTTATTTTTAAGTAGTCTCCTATTTAGAAATTCTAAGTACAACATAAATCAATAGAGCCATAAACAAAGCCAAAAGGCACATATTTTAAATGTTTCATTAATTTTATCCTAAAGATATTGATATCCATATGTAGTCAAAGCTATATTACTGTGATGCAATTTCAAATGAATTCAGCTTTAAAAAAGACTTATTTGAACTCCTCTATATTTTGGTATATATCCCGGGGGGGGGGGAGGGGAGAGAGAGAAAGGAAATCCAAAAAATAAATTCAGTTCAGCCAAAATCCATGGAAGGTTTCATCTCATAAACCTATAAAATAATATGATCAACCACAGTAGGATATTCAGAGTGCATCTGAAACACATTCCAAAATGTGAGTCTCTAGGGTTTTTAGTAATCAAAAACCCGTTGTCAAGTCAATTTCAACTCATAGCAGCCCTCTAGAACAAAGTAGAACTGCCCCATATGGCTTCGTAGGCTGTAATCTTTACGGAAATAGACTGCCACCTCTTTCCCTCACTAAGCACCCGGTGGGTTCAAACCACCAACCTTTTGGTTTGAAACTGAACACTTTAACCACTGTGCCACCAGTGCTTCTCAGTTTCTACTAAGTGTGCTTACATAAGAACATTTTCAAGATGTGATATTTCCAGGTAGTCTTTATTTAAAAAAAAAAAAATTGTTCCAAATTATTAATCAAGAAACGATTATATCTGCCAGAGAAATAAATCCTTCAGTGATCTGCTCCTTTAAAATAAACACTCTTGATTTAAGTGTAATTTATCTTCTAATCACAGATAATTTGTTTTTAAAATAATATGTAAATAAAAATCATAGAATCAGTTAAAGAAGAACAGAATAACTTGAAAAATCTGAATCTGAATGTTAATAAATGCATCAGTGGCTATACCTGATATATTTCAGAATACTTCAAACTCACAATGCATTTAAATGTTTTCATTCTCATCTAAAAAATGAGAGTAACATCGCCTAATCTGTAATTACCTATGCTATGCTAGCAAATGAGATAAGAGAAGTGAAAGAGATTTGTATATCACAAAAATTCATTGTTCTTCAAATGTAAAATACTATGGCCATTATTATATGATAAACCTCCTTAGTAACTATTTCAAAAACGTTACTTGTTTGAGTATTTCACAAACCTCTTATCTGTCTCTTAGTAACCCCAAAGTAGTAAACAGATGTATATATGTATTTTTTTAATTAGACTCTTTGAAATCAGAGAGCTCTGACACATTAATCTTCCCCAAGTTTCCTACCCTTCTGAAGCTTCAGTTTCATGTTTCTAAAAATGACAGCAGTGCTAACATACATAAAGCATATAACCAGCACCTCCTACAGAGTAAGTACTCAACAATTGCTGATACATGTTGTTCTCATTTTCCCTTCCATGTGAGATTTTGAAATTGGACTTCCTGATTACCTTTAATCATGGTTTGAGTTTGAAGTGCCTCTAGCACACCCAGGTGGAGATTATATCCCCATGATGGTGACAATGCAGGTCCTGCCTGAGGTTTGTTTCAATATATTTGCAGTCATTAATTCAACTCCTAGTCTTCTTTAGGACTCAACTCAGCTTTTCTCATTGCCTTCCCTGATGCCCAAGGCTGGGCTAGGTATTCCTTCTTTATATTCTCATATAATTTTGTGTTTATTCCTAGGACAGCACTTTCTATATTGCATTGTAATCACCTATTTACTCCTGCTCCTTCTTGGCAAACTCTTATGTCCCATGCGTTGTCGTACCCTAATGTCCCTCACAGTGTCTAGCACAGAAAAATAATTATGTATTAAATATATGAACTGGTAATATTATCAGTATTAATAATATTATAGGGTTGCTATGAGTCAGAATCGACTCGACAGCACTGGGTTTTGTTTGAATATTATCAGGGCCATTTTCATTCCTACAAAAAGCCAAACTCCTGTCTTTCCACTTACAAACAGGTACAGTACCTGTGCAAGGCAAATTTATCAAATTTTCTCCTTTGCTTCTTCTTGCCTGAGGTGGTCAGAGCATCTCTGGGCTCATTCCAGACTGCCTGCATTCAAATGTCAGATCTAACATTTACTAACTATCTAAAAACAGGGACCTTAACCTCTTTGTGCATTACTTTCCTTATATGTAAAATAACTGTAAATGTTTTAGTAGTTAATCATAGGATTTTGTGAAAATTAAATAAATTAATGTGCATAAGTTAGAATACTTAGTACAGTACACAGTAAATTGAGTATTGCATTTACTCTCTCATACTGGTGGTGCAGTGGTTAAGAGCTATGGTTGCTAACCAAAAGGTTAGCAGTTCAGATCCACCACCCACTCCCTGGAAACCCTATGGGGCAGTTCTACTCTATCCTATAGGGTTGCTATCAGTTGGAATTAACTGGACAACAATGGATTTTTTTTTTTTTTGTATTTATTTTACTCTTCTAACTTCGCTGACCTTAGTTGAAATTAAAATAGAAGCTGTACCACTCCATAAACAATTACTTAGTGTTATTTATAAAATATTTAATCCTAAAGTAATGGCATGAAATATATTTGGGCAAGAGAGTTCAATAAATATAGCATTTCTTGTGTGTGTGTTTGTGTGTGTGCATGTACTTTTCAGTCAAGGGTCTCTGAAATTGAATATATATGTGAAAAACTACTATCTCATATTAGCAAAACTATGTCATAAGAATATTCTAACAAGCAGATTTATATCAAACTTTTGTCTTGGACAAACTGACATGATATAGAATTATTGATACAAATATATATATGTTTTAAAAACAGGATATTATCAAACCATTTCAACTTAATCCATTGTAGATACTTCTATTAAACTCACTCTTGTATTGCTAAGAAGATAAATACCTTTGGTGAAATTTTATATTATTACGCTTATGGCTTTATTATAATTTCTGCTTTTAAATAAGACTGTGTTTGCATATGCAAAATAACACAGATAACTGAGACAAGTATACATATATTTTTAAAATCCTTTTATTTGAATTATCTGTATCTGTACATTCCAATGTGGTGACCACAGTCACCTGTGGCTGTTAAGTACTTGAAATGGGGCTGGTCTGAGCTGAGATGTGCTATAAAAGTAGACTGCCTATGAGATTTTCAAAGCTTAATAGGAGAAAAAAGTCTAAAATATCTCATTAATAATTTTGTGTTAACTGTTGAAATGGTGATATTTTGGATATATTCAGTTAAATAACATACATTATTAAAATTAATTTTACTTTTTAAAAAAATTTTAATGTGGCTTCTAGAACATTTGAAATTACATTTGTGATTCACATTATGTTTCTTTTAGACAGCACTGATTTAAAAAAAAATTTAGGCAGTTTAAATGAAAGTAATTTTTTTTTTGTTGTTTTATTGAGATGGAGTAATTTCTTTAGTTATTCATTTTACCTTGTGCATGTAAACACAATCTGAAATACTGTTGTTTCTTTCTAAAGCTAGCTGTTAGGGATTGAATTGTGTCCCCCAAAAATATATTAGAATCCTAACCCCTATACCTGTGGCTATAATCCCACTTAGGAATAGGGTTTTCCTAGTTAATGTGGCTGTATCAGTGTAGGGTATGTCTTAAACCTAATCACTTTTGAGACATAAAAATAAAATAGGCATAGAGAGAAGTAAATATGAATGGGGGAAAAATAGATGACATGTGGAGATTGCCAAGGAACACCAAGAAGAACTCTAGATAAGCTGAGACAAGGATTTTCCCCCAGAGTGGACAGAGAGGGCCTTCCCCTCGAACAGGTGCCCTGAATTCAGACTTCTACACTCCTTAACTATGAGAAAATAAATTTCTGTTTGTTAAAGGCAACAACTGTTTGTGGTATTTTTGTTACAGCAGCCTAGAAAACTAAAATATTAGTGTCCAATGTAGATTCAAACATTTTTTTAAGCTTTAAGAAGTCTAAAAGAATAAGCAGCCCAACCCAGATTTTTTTTTGTAACACTATAATATTCTGTTTAGTTGACAGTTTTCAAATTTTCACTTCTAGCCTTTACTCTAATTTCTAGCCTACGATGATATAAATACATACACATTGTGATCACCAAGGTTGTGTGTCAACTTGGCTGGGCCATGATTCTCAGTGGTTTGGCAGTTATGATATAGTTTGGCTGTCATATAATCATGTAATCACTTCCATGATGAGATTTGCTGTGATTAGCCAATCAATTAAAAAGGAATTTTCTTGGGGGTGTGGCCTCTACCCAACATATATGGACTTTCTGGCAAAGCTTGCTGGCTTTTGCCCAGTTCTGGACCCTGAATTCGGCTCATCAGCATCTGACCTCCAGTTCTTGGGACTTGAGCCAGCAGTCTGCTGTCTTACTGCCAATCTTGGATCCATTGGCCTGTGCAGCTGTGAGCCAGCACCCTGCTGTCTTACCTGTGGATCTTGGGTTTGTCAGCCCCTACAGCTATGTGAGTCAGGAGACGCCGCCAGCCTGACACCTAACACCTGACCCACAGACTTGGGACTTGCCAGCCTCTACAACTGTGTGAGCCATTTCCTTCAGATAAGTCAGTCTCTCTCTCTCTCTCTCCATATATATGCTTCAGAGGTTTTGCTTCTCTAGAGAACCCAGCCTAAGACGCACATACATATACATACACACAAACATAAATGACAGAAAAGGGAAAGTTCTTTTCTACATTAGAATGACAACTGATAAGCATAGAATAATTAGAAAATCACCATTTGTCAACTATCATAATAATGTATTTGGGCAAGAATAAATCATCAATGAATACTAAAATGAGTAGGTAAAAAAATTTGCTGAGGTAAAAGATATTTACCTGAACATATAAGTGACAAAATATTCATTATAAAGGGAAAAAATAGTAATCTTACAATGAAGAACTCTAGCAGACACCACTTTAGCCAAGTGATCAAAGCCAAGATCACTAGTAATGGCACAAATCAACATTGTGTTGATATACGATGCACTAAGAAAAACATAAAATAACCTGTGATATGCCTGCCAAAAATTCATGGCTGGGGAATAATCATGAGGAAAGATAAGACAAACTCAAAGTGAGGCATATACTACAAAATAGTGGGTTTGTACTTTTCAAAATTATTGAAGTTATGAAATACAAGGGAAGACTAAAACTATTCAGAGAACTGAAGACATCACACCTATATGCAATATGTGATCCTGGACTTGAATCCTGGACCATAAATTTTTTTTTTTTTTTTTTTTTTTTGCTATGAAGAGGGTTATTGGGATAATTAGCAAAATGTGAATGGGATTTGTAAATTTTTTTAATAATAGAAGTGCCCCGGTAGTGTAGTGCAATGGTTAAGCACTTGACTGTTAACTGTAAGGTCTGAGGTTCAAAACCATAAGCCATTCTGTGGAAGAAAAGGCTTGGCAATCTACTCCCTTAAAAGGCTACAGCCTAGAAAGCCCTATAGGGCAGTTCTACTCTGTCCTATAGGGTTGCTATGAGTCCAAATCCACTCCATGGCAAACAACAACATTGTATCAATGTTACTTGTGGTTACATAGAAGAGCTTCCTTGCCTTTTAGAAAATAGTGAAACATGCAGGGGTAAAGCGTAAAATGGCAACTTACTCTCAATTGGTGCAGAAAAAATCATAACAGAGAGAAAAGATGAAGCAACTGTGTTCAGATGTTAACATTTTACCTGGGTGAATTCTTTGTTCTCTTCTTATACCTTACCTATTAAACCGAAAGTTTTTTCAGAATAAAAAGTTAAAAAAAAACAGTGTCTAAACTTGTAAAACCATAGGTAATTCTTTCTCCGAGATGGGAAAGAAGCTTTATTTGGATGGACAAGAAGCATCTAATGCCATACAAATATTCTACAAAAGTATTATAGCCAGTAATTTCTTTTGCTTAAACCCCCGCGGTGCCCTTCACTATCTCCTTGTCTGATCATATGTAAAGGTGGGAAAAGCTGCTCTTACAATGCTTTTACCTTGAGCTAAAAAAAGAGAGAAAAGTCCTACTGCGTTTTCCTCTTTGATTAGCTTCTGTCAGTTCAAATAAGAGGAACCATTTTCAAGGCAAATAGTGAGCTCCACAGCTTTTCTTTCTTCTTGTTGCCACCAGTGCTCTGCAAAGCTTTTCCACACCTTTCTTTCACTTCATCTTTTGAACAGGTTTGTGGGAGATGGAAGAAATGCAAAAGTGCTCTGGGGAGACTGTTTTCTGCTTACCTTTTAAATTTTTCATCTCTGGAACTATTTTATTTTTTTTTAATGCTTTCATGCAGAATTTATACAGCTCTGAACCAAATATTCACCTATTCTAATTTAACCTTCAGAGCAATGTTTCTTTATTATGACTTTATCACCATAGAATGAAATCCCATCTGGAAACAGAAAACAAAATAATAAGCACGATAAACTTCAACATAACCTCATTAAGCCTTTTGGAAATTCTGTTATTTGAAACCAATGACAATCTTCTTTGTGCCTCATGAGTTCATTCCTTATTAAATGTTTTGTTCAAAATATTCAATTTGCATTACAGAACAGAAGAAAATTATGAAAAATTCTCAGATATACAAAAATTCTAATAAAACAAAAACTGTCCAGGAATAATTACAAATTGTGGTCAGGTGCTGTCCAGTGGGTTCCGACTCTCAGTAAGCCTGTCTGTGTACAACAGAACGAAAAACTTCCTGGTCCTGTGCCATCCTCACAATCGTTGTTTTTCTCGAGCCCATTGTTGCAGCCACAGTGTCAATCCATTTCCTCGAGGGTCTTCCTCTTTTTTACTCACCCTCTACTCTACCAACCATGATGTCCTTCTCCAGGGACCATTCCCTCCTGACATGTCCAAAGTACGTGAGACAAAGTTTCGTCATCCTCACTTATAATGAGCATTCTGGATGTACTTCTTCCAAGACAGATTTTTTCATACTTCTGGTAGTCCATGGTATATTCAATATTATTCACCAACACCATAATTCAAAGGTGTCAATTTTTCTTCATTCTCCCTCATTCACTGCCCAGCTTTGACATGCATATGAGGCAATTGAAAACATCATGGCTTGGGTCAGGCACACCTTAGTCCTTAAAGTGGTATCTTTGCTTTTTAACACTTTAAAGAGATCTTCTGCAGCAGATTTTCCCAATGCAATGCGTAGCTTGATTTCTTGACTGCTGCTTCCAGGGGCGTTGGTTGTGTATTCAAGTAAAATGAAATCCTTGACAATTTCAATCTTTTCTCTGTTTGTCACAATGTTGCTTATTGGTCCAGTTGTGAGAATTTTTGCTTTATGCTGAGGTATAATCCATACTGAAGGCTGTATCAATTAAGTGTTTCAAGTCCTCTTCACTTTCAGCAAGCAAGGTTGTGACCAGAAATAATTCTAAAATAAATAATAACAGTATCGTGGCTGAGAACTGCTTCTGTCATTACTTCATTTGGCATTTGGCATCTGAGCCTCAACCATAAAATGAAGAAGTGGAAACAGATTTACTGCTTTGATTCATTACTCTATTTGTAATTTAGAGAATCTTAAAGCTTCTTGAAAATGCAATGGTCTAATTCTAACTTATACTTTTAAGGCATAAATGTAATAAGGCTGCAACTTTTTTAAATGACAAATTCTCAATAGATTATACAGAGCTCTTTTCCTTAGCTTTGTTATTTAAGAAATGGCTAATCATAAAATCTCTATATCTTAATGACAAATAGAATTTTATAATATTCTGTAATCATAAAAATTAACAGAAAAAAATTGGAGATGACTTAGAATTCAGTTCTAGAACTGCAGTATTGCCAGTGACCTATTTTCTAAATAAAACTCTGCTACTCTCAGTAACACACAGAAGATCACAAGCTTACAGAAAATGTCCATTTCTAATTCATTTTCATCATTTTTTTTCTCACCTTTATTCAACAGGGAGAGACAAAAATCGAAGTCTCTTTAGTAATAAGTTATTCCTTGTTGTTTTTGTTAGGTGTTGTCGAGTTCGTTCCAACTTATATATACCTTATGTATGACGGAACAAAACGTCGACCAGTCCTGTGCCGTCCTCACAAGAGTTGACCAGTCCTGTGCCATCCTCACGACGGTAAGTATGTCTCAGCCTGTTGTTGTAGCCACTGTGTCAATCCATCTCATTGAGCGTCTTCCTCTTTTTTTGCTGACCCTCTACTTTACCAAGCATGACGTTCTTCTCCAGGGACTTGTCCCTCCTGATAACATGTTCAGAATAAGCAAGATGAAGTCTCACCATCCTCACTTCTAAGGAGCATTCTGGCTCTACTTCTTCCAAGACAGACTTGTTTATTCTTTTGACCTGAAAAAAAAAACCTTGCCATCAAGTTGATTCCTACTCACAGCAACCCTAATGGACAGAGTAATAGGACAGAGTAGAACTGCTTCATAGAGTTTCCAAAGAGCAGCAGGTGGGTTTGAACTGCTGATCTTTTGGTTAGCAGCCAAGCTCTTAATCACTGCACCACCAGGGCTCCATTCTTCTGACAGTCTACGGTATATTCAGTATTCTTCACCAACACTATAATTCAAAAGCATCTATTCTTCTTCGGTCTTCCTTATTCATTGTCCAGCTTTTGCATGCATATGAGAAGATTGAAAATACCATGTTTTGAGTCCTCTATGTAACATCTTTGCTTTTAACACTTTAAAGAGGTCTTTTGCAGCAGATTTGCCCAATGCAATATGCTGTGTGATTTCCTGACTGCTGCTTCCATGGGCATTGTTGATCCAAATAAAATGAAATCTTTGACAACTGCAATCTTTTCTCCATTTATCATGATATTACTTATTGGTCCAGTTGTGACGTTGTTTTTTCTTTATGTTGAGGTGTAATCCATACTGAAGGCTGCAGTCTTTGATCTTCATCAGTAGGTGCTTCAAGTCCTCTTCACTTTCAGCAAGGAAGATTGTGTCATCTATATATCGAAGATTATTAATGAGTATTCCTCCAATCCTGATACCACATTCTTTATACAGTCCAGCTTATTGGATTATTTGCATACAGACTAAATAAGTATGGTGAAAGTATGATGCATGCCTTTTCCAATTTTAAACTACAAAGTACCCCCTTATTTTGTTCAAACAACTGCCTCTTGGTCTATGTACAAGTTCCATATAAGCACAATTAAGTGTTCTAGTTATTCCTTGAAGCCCTGCTGGTGCAGTGGTTAAGAGCTCGGCTGCTAACCAAAACGTGGTCAGCAGTTCAAATCCACCAGCTGCTCTTTGGAAACCCTATGGAGCAGTTCTACTCTGTCCTATAGAGTCACTAGGAAATGTGTTCTTTTTTTTTTTTTTTTATTCCTTAGTGAATGTGGAAATAATTTTGATCTTTTAGCCCATCAAAGACAAGAACAACTAAATGTTAAAGAAGGAAAAAAGTTTGCTCATACTATGTAAATTCTCCCTGAAAGGTAAAAAAATAAAGAAATCAATTTTATTTTTAAGAGAGGGAAATGGCATTTCTGATTGTCAGGTTTTTTTTAATTGAACTTTTTTTATTTTTAAATAATTGTGGATTTGCATGCAGTTGTAGAAATAGTACAGAGAGATCCCGTGTGCACTTTACCTAGTCTCCCCCAAGGTAACATCTTGCAAAACTATCATAAGTTATAACCAGGACATTGACATTCATATAGTCAAGGTTCAGAACATTTCCATCTCCACAAGGATCCCTCAGGTTGCCCTCTCATAGCCACACCTACTCCCTTCCTTCCTCCACTTCCTCCTTAACTCTTGGCAACCACTCTTCTCTATTTCTATTTTTTTTTTAATTCAAGAACATTATGTAAATAGCTTTTCTCAGGCAGCATAATTAGCTGCAGATTTATCTTGTTGTTGTATGTAACAATAGTTACTCCTTTTTGTTTTTAAGTAGTATTCCAAGCCACGGACATACCATTTAATTCTTCACCCACTGAAGGACAATCTTGGCTACTATGAATAAAGCTGCTATAAACATTCATGTACAGGTTTTTGCAGAAACATAGGTGTCCATTTCTCTGCAATAAATACCTAGGACTGCAACCTCAGGGTTGTATGATAGCAGCATACTTAGTTTTATAAGAAACTGCCAAGCCGTTTTCCAGAGTGACTGTGATATTTTATAATCGCTCCAGAAATCTATGAGGGATTCAGTTATTTCACATCATTGCTAGCATTTAGCATTTTCACTATTTTTCATTTTCACCAGATATTTGTAGTAATATCTTGCTGGAGGTTTAATACGCATTGCCCTAAAGCCTGATGATGTTGAAAATCTTTTCGGGTGCTTTTTTGATGAAACGTATTGTTTTATATATATATCCCCTTTGGTGAAACGTGTTTTTATTTCTTTTTCTTATTTTCTAATTAGTTTTTTTTCAGATTGCATTTCAAGAGTTCTTTAGTATTTTAGATACTAGTCCTTTGTTAGATATGTGATTTGCAAACATTTTTCCCACTCTGTAGCTTGTCTTTTCATCCCCTTTGGAAACCCTGGTGGCATAGTAGTTAAGAGCTACAGCTGCTAACCAAAAGTTTCACAGTTCAAATCCACCAGGAGCTCCTTGGAAACCCTCAGGGGCAGTTCTACTCGGAATCAACTAGACGGCAATGGATTTTTTTACAGAAAAAAAAAATTAATTTTGATGATATCCAACTTATCAATTTTTCTTTTTATTGATAGTGCTTTTGGTATTATGTCTAAGAACTCTATACCTAACCCTAAATTTTGAATATTATATTTCCTAGTGTTTTTCTAAAAATTTTGTAGTTTTACATTTAAATCTTTCATCCATTTTGAGTTAAGTTTTGTATAAAGGAAAAATAGGTCAAGGGATTTTTGTTTTATTTTATTTTTTCCTATGGATGTCCAATTTCTCCAGAACCATTTTTTGAAAAGACTATCTTTGCTTCATTCAATTGCTTTTGCCAAAAATCAGTTCAGTGTATTTGTGTTAGTATATTTCTGGATTCTCTATTGTTTGAGAATCTATGTGTCTATTCCTCCACTATTTCCACAGAGTTTTGATTCCTGTACTATATAATAAGCCTTCAAAACAGGTAGACTGACTCCTCTCACTTTATTCTTCCTTTTCAAAATTGTCTTAGCTATTCTAATTCTTTAGCCTTTCCATATAAATTTTAGAATAATCTTGTCTAGATCAACAAAACATTGGTAGAGTTTTGATACGGATTGAGTTAAAACTGTATACCAACTTGGGGATATTGACATGCTTACTATTTTGAGTCTTCAGATCTATAAATACAGCATCTTTTCATTTAGATCTTCATAGATTTCTTTCATCAGTACTGTGTAGTTTTAAGCATGCAAGTCCTGGACTTTTTTTTTTTTCTTAGATTTACACGTAAGTTTTTACTTTTCTTTAACAAATGTAAATAGTATTGTAATTTTGGTACCCTCATGTTCATTTGGAAATCCTGATGACATAGTAGTTAAGAGCTACAGCTGCTAACCAAAAGGTCAGCAGTTCAATTCCACCAGGCACTCCTTGGAACCTCTATGGGGCAGTTCTACTCTGTCCCATAGGGTCATTATCTTATATCCTGCGGCCTTCTGAACTCACTTTGTTCTAGGAGGCTTTTTTGTATATTCTTTTGGACATTTTAGGTAGACAATCATGTCATCTGTTAAAAAAGGACAGTCTTATTTCTTCCTTTCTGATCTATATTCCTTTTGCTTCCTTTTCTTACCTTATTGCACTGGGTAGGACTTTTAGCGTAATTTTGAATAAGAGTGGTAACAGCTGACATCCTTTCCTTGTTTCCAATTCATTCAGTCTTACACCATTAAGCATAATGTTACCTGTAGATCTTTATAGATGCTTTTTACCAACTTGAGTAAGTTCCGCCTGTATTCTTTTTTGTCATGAATGGGCACTGAATTTTGTCAACTACTTTTTCTGCATTAATTCGTATGTCCATGTGATTTTTTCTTCTTTAGTCCACTTAACATGATGGGTTATATTGTTTTTTTTTTTTTTTAAATATTGAACTACCCTTGCATCCCTGGAATATTCCCCACTTGGTCATGATGTATAATTATATTTATATATTGCTGAATTCCATTTAAATAAAGTATTATTAAGAATTTTTGCATCTATACTCATGAGAGATATATATCTGTAGTTTTTGGTTTTGATACTGTCTTTGCCTGGTTTTTGTATCAGGGTAAATATTAGCTATAAAAAAAATAATAATAATAAATTCAGAAGTGCTCCCTCCTCTTCTATTTTCTGGAAGAGATCGTATAGAATTCTTCTTTAAATGTTTGTTAGAATTCTCCAGTAAAGTTATCTGGGCCTTGATTTTTCTTTTTTGGGAGTTTTACAATTATGAATTCAATTTTCTTAATACTTATAGAGCTATTCAAATATTTGATGGTTTGTTGTATTTTTTTTCTCAGAATGAGTCCATTTTTTTCTATGTTGTCAAATTTGTGTGTGTAGAGTTGTTCATAGCATTCCCTTATATCCTTTTGTTGTCTGCAGGGTCTGTAGTGATTGCCTCTGTTTAATTTCTAATATTGGTAATTCACGTCTTTGCCTTTTTTTTTCTCAGTCTTGCCATTAAATTGTCAGTATTATTGACTTTTTTCACAGAACTAGCTCTTTGTTTCATTGATTTTCTCTATTTTGTTTCCAATTTAATTGATTTATGCTCTTATTTTTATCATTTCCTTCCTTCTGCTTGATTCAGTTCATTTTGCTTCTTTTTCTAGATTCTTGAGGTAAAAGCTCACATTACTGATTTGAAAAATCTCCCTCTCCCACAACACAATTAATATAATTAATGTCACTAAATTGTACACGTGAAAAATGATAAATTGGCAAAATGTTGTCTATATATCTTTACGACAATTAAAAAAAAAAAATTCCTTCTCAGCGGTGCTTTAGCTGTGTCCTTCAAATTATGTGTTACATTTTCATTTTCTTTCAGTTCAATGTATCTTTTTTTATTCCCTTTGAGACTTCCATTTTACTCAGATTATTTAGAATTGTTTTAGCTTCCAAGTATTTGGAAACTTTCCTGTTATATCATTTCTGCTATTAATTTCTAGTTTGATTCCACCGTTTTCTATAGAAACAATAGTAAAATGAAGTCCCCTGTACTCATAACCAGTCCCTAAAGTAAATGTCAATTATAAATAGAAATTATGATAAGGCAATTCTGGACTTGAATTTGAGCTCAGTCAGTGCAGTGGTTAAGAGATTGGCTCCTAATCAAAAGGTGAACAGTTCAAATTCACCAGCCACTCCTTGGAAATGCTATGGGGCAGTCCTACTCTGTCCTACAGGGTCACCATAAATCAAAATCAACTCAACTGGCTACAGGTTTGGTTTGAGTATATATTAGTCATATGACTTTGGGCAAATTTCCTTTTTTTTAACTTTTTTTTCTAAGCTTCAGTTTCCTGACTCATGAAATGGTAATTATAATACTTTACATGGTTGTCTTTAAGTGTGAAAGAGCTTAGTGGGTTTAAGATAAAACTGACATACAGATTCTAATTTAAGGGCAGATTTTTTTTTTCTTTTGGGAAAAAAAGTAATAAACAAATGTTGATTAATAAAAACCAAGGTTCTGTGGGTATGAGTTTAATAAGATATTAGGTAGGAAATACAAAGTTGAGCCAGAAACAACCTGTCACATCAAATGCAAGGAAGCTTTTTTTCAAAATCAGACCAGTTGCCATCAAGTCAACTCCAACTCATAGTGGTCCCACGTGTGTGACAGTAAAAGTATGCTCCACATGGCTTTCAATGACTGATTTTTTTGGAAGTAGATCACCAGACCTTTCTTCTGAGTCCCCTTGGGGTGAACTTGAACCACTGACCTTTGGATTAGCAGCTGAGTACGTTAACCATTTGCACCACTCAGGGACTTCCTTACGTCAAAAGGACCTAAGAACCAACTTGAAGACGCTTCCACTGATACAAATTGAAACAATTAGTATTATGTTTAAAATGACAACTGCAATGACTGAAATGCATCAGGCGTATTTAAATATATGAATCCAACTAAACCTCTAGATACAATAATTTACCGGAAATACAGAGATCAGAAGAACATGTTAAACATTACCATGAAGATGCAGCCAACAAAATCCAGAATGTGGGAAATCCTACTAATCAAATAATCAAAAACGAAAAATTCAACTCACCAAAACAGCATAATAAATATTAGAAAAGTCTGAATATTACTGTTACTGCTAAATTATTGATGCTAATTTAAATGCTTCCAACAGAGAAAACTCCTGACCCTATGGCTTTTTCAGTGTAGTCTCATTTAAATAAGAAATAATAACATTCTTACCCAAACTTTTTCAGAGAATAGAAAAACAAGGAACATTTCCCCAAATGACTTTGTGTGGGCAGCACAATCTGACAAAGACATTTCAAGATAGATGGTGCCAGGCTACCACCAACGACCTCTCTGTCAGGGATCACAACAGACAGTTCCATACAGAGAAGGAGAAAAATGCATAAGAGAATTCAAATTCATGAAAAAAGAACAGATTCACTGCTCTGACAGACACTGGAGAAGCCCCCAAAACTACGGCCCCCAAACACTCTGCTAACCCAGAACTGATTTAGGAGATAATGGTGGAGCCTTTTTTCTCCGTCCTAGAATGTAACCCAGCTGGAGCTGGACTCACAAAGACACACCAACTGGGCCCTGAAGTATAAAGACAATAGCTAGGGCAATCTTGGAAAACATCTTTTCGGGAACCTTTCACATAAACTAATAAAACAGCACAAAAAAACCCATACTTACCACTCTTTCTTTTAGCATTTAGTGAAGAGTAAGATTTGTTAGACCAATGAAGACCCTCCTGACTGTCAGTGATTATTAAGAAAGACAATTCAAAATGTAGAATCATAGGAACTTAACAGTTTTTAGCCAATCTATGAAAACGTGAAGATTTCAATGGTTTTGCCCATTTGTAATGTTAATATACACTGATGATTCTGTAATGTCCCCCAGACTGGAACAGACAGGGCTCTGGCAGCACACTTGTCAGTTTTCCCACTTTTGCCTCTTTGAACATATGTCAAATAAAACCTTTCTTATTGCTTTTGTGATGTTTTTACCCTAAAACAGAACTGAAACCACTCCCAAAGCCTACTTTTCACACAAAGCTTAGACAAGCCTATAAAACAAAAAATAACACACATAAAGAACATGGTTCTTAGTTCAATCAAATATACAAGACCAAATGGGCAACTTCTGCCCAAAAGCAAGATGAGAAGGCAGGAAGGGACAGCAACTGGAAAAATGGGCACAGGGAACCCAGGGTGGAAAGGGGGAGGATGCTGTCACATTGTGGCAATTGCAAGCAATGTTACAAAAGAGTATGTGTGTAAATTTTTGAACAAGAAATTAACTTGAGCTATAAAGCTTCACCTAAAGCACAATTAAAAAAAAAAAATTAAGACTAAAAAAAACCATACACAAACTAAAGGAAACCTCTCTCATGAATTTAGGTGCAAAAACTGTAAGGTAGAACACAATGGAATACTACGCAATGATAAAGAATAATAATGAATCTGTGGTACATCTCACAAAACATGGATAAATCTGGATGGCATTATAATGAGTGAAATAAGCCAATAACAAAAGGGCAAATATTGCATGAGACCACTATTATAAAAACTCATGAAAAGATTTACACACAAAAAGAAACAATCTTTGATGGTTAAGAGGGAGAGGGATAGCGGGGCAGGAAAAACATTAAATAAACAACAGATAAGTGGTAACTTTGGTGAAGGGTAAGATAGTACACAATACTGAGGAAGCTAGCACAACTTGACCAAGGCAAGGTCATGGAAGCTTCATAAAAAAAACATCCAAACTCCCTGAGGGACTGATTTACTGGTTTGAGGGCTAGGGCTCATAGTCTCTGGAGACTTCTAGCTCAACTGGCATAATGTAGTTTATAAAGAAAATGTTTCTACATTCTACTTTGGTGAGTAAAATCTGGGGTCTTGAAAGCTTGTGAGCAGCTATCTAATATACTCCACTGGTCCCACCCCATCTGGAGCAAAATAGAAGGAAGAAAACCAAAGACACAAGGAAAAGAGTAGTCCAAAGGACTGACAAACCACAACTACCACAGCCTCCACCAGACTGACTCCAGCACAACTAGATGGTATCCAGCTACCACCACCTACTGCCCTGACAATAGAGGGTCCTGGACACAGCTGGAGAAAAATATAGAACAAAATTCTAACTCAGAAAAAAAGACCAGACTTACTGGTCTAACAGAGGCAAGAGAAACTGCGAGAGTATGACCCCTGGACAGCCTTTTAAGTCAGTACTGACGTCACTCCTGAGGTTCACCCTTTAGCCAAAGATTAGACAGGCCCATAAGACAAAACGAGACTAAATGGGCACACCAGCCCAGGGGCAAGGACTAGAAGACAGGAGGGGACAGAAAAGCTAGTAATAGGGAACCCAAAGTCAAGAAGGGGGGAGTGCTGACATGTTGTGGGGTTGGCAGCCAATGTCACAAAACAATATGTGTATTTTTAACGAGAAACTAATTTGCTCTGTAAACCTTCATCTAAAACACAATAAAAAAATTATAAGGTAGATATTATCAATTGAAATTCAGCAATATCTTAAAAGTTTAATACATCTTAAAATTTTATAATTATTGTTTGTTTTTAAGAAATTCTTAACCTGATAAAGGCTATCTACAAAAATCCTACAGTGAACCTCATTCTTAATTGTGAAATTTTGAATGCTTTCTCCCGAGGCCAGGAAAGAAGTAACGATACCCACTATACACTTTTGGTCAACACCGAACTGTAGTTTCTAACCAGTGCAATAAAAACCAAACCAAACCCACTGTTGACGAGTTTATTCCGACGCATAGAGATCTATATAGGACAGAGTAAAACTGCCCTACAGGGTTTCCAAAGCTGTAATCTTTACGGAAGCAGACTACCATATCTTTCTCCTGTGAAGCAGCTCGTGGGTCTGAACCACCGACTTTTAGGTTAGCAGCCAAGTACTTTAACTACTGCACCACCAAGGCTCCTTGACCAGAGCAGTAAGACAAGGAAAATACATACAAAAAAATTTTAAAAAATTGGGGGTGAGGGGCACATAACATTATAAGAAGCAGTTAGCCTCTGGCTGCCTCAGAAGCTACTGATTCCCAGAGAGTGTCGGTGGTCTCTGTTAAGATTCCGTAGTCTTGCACGAGGAAGTTAGTGTTGTCTCCTATTGTATGTGAAGAAAGTCCAATTCAGTGTTCTTCATAGTGATGCAGGGAGACTGATGCTCAGATCTGGTGCTCTGAGATAGTTTGCCTAGCTGAGCTTTAATGCTAAAATTTTTTCTATGGTGCAAGGGTTTAAGGTAACCAGGAATCTTAGCATAAATCCTTTTCAGTGTTTCCACAGTCTTTCTTTCAAACTCAAGCAACATATATTCATTGCTCACTTTATACACGTAATTGTTCTCCACTTTAAAAAAAAATAATAACTTTTCTTAAAAACAGTACGTGCTAAACAAATTTTATGTAGACATGTTTATGGCATTACTGAAGATCAGCATTGTTTACAATTTGACAAAGTGGGATGAAATACTGTCAAAACAATTTCACTTTTGCAGGGAAGAGGGCATAAGAAATAACATCATTCTTACCCAAACTATAAAAGGAGAAAGCAAACAAAAGCAGACAGTTTCATTTTGCATTAAATATCTCTGAGCTGTGTAGTCTCACTGACATTCCCCAAAGTAAGAAATTATGGCAAAGTACCACATTTTTACACAAATAATACCTGCTTTCAATGTTTATTTGCCAACCATGCCCTCCCCCGACGAGGTATTTTTGTAAGCGTTATGCCAATTTTTTTACAGCAACATGTAAAAAAATTGGCACAGCGGCAACTTATGAAAATACCTCTTAGGGGTAGGGCATGGTTAGTAAACAAATGTAGAAGGCACGCATTATTGTGTAAAAATACTGTAATTCAAACAAACCCAAACCAAAACCCGTTGCTATCAAGTCAATGGTGACTCATCGTGACCCTATAGGACAGAGTAGAACTGCCCCATAGGGCTTCCAAGGAGTGGCGGTCCTTGGAAACCGTATAGGGCAGCTCTGCTCTGTCCTATAGGGTTGCTATGTGTTGGAATTGACTTGACTGCAATGGGTTTGGTTTTTGGGTTTTTTAGTCAGTGTATTTGCTTTATCTTCCTTTGTCTTTTCTTTGTCTCAGTAACGATTTTTTACTGTCTCTGTGTAGAACTTTTACACATTTTCATTAGATTTATTTATAGGTATCTGACCAATTTGTTTAGCACATACTGTTTTTAAATGGAAAAGTTATTTTTTTATCCTTTATAAATTCTTATATTAAACACATAACAATTCTATTTACAATAGTATCAATTAGATACCTATAAATAAATCTAATGAAAATGTGTAAAAGTTCTACACAGAGACGGTAAAAAATCATTTTATGCATATTCATAATACAAGGTCTATTCTTTCCCACTATACTGGAATATCACCATTTTTGTAGAAGAAATGATCACATATAGTTTATAGTTTCATTTTATTGGATTGTCCCCTTAAAATGCATGATTAAAAATATCACATTGTAGGTTTGAACTTTGGTTAAAATCACATAGCAGGACATTTTATTATTTATTTATAGTTTTTCCTGCCCCTCCAAAGTAACAAACTTCTTACAGTCATATTTAGGAACTTTGAAGAATTAAATATGAGGAACTATAAGGTACCATAGTAACCACGTAATTCAGCACTTTATTTTATAGACAAAATCATTTAGTCCCCTTAGAGGATATGTATGTAATTGCTTGCACATCTTTCCCCCAGCTTTCCTGAGAACTGCTACTCACCCATTTCATCCACATCACTTCCACTTGCATATTCTCACATTATTTTATTCACCTATGGCCACAGTTTATTATTCTAGATAAAGGGTCTGGCCTATACCGCCTATACACATGCTCTGCCCCCATTTTATGCTATTGCTGCAATCACTCCAAAATCAGACTGATCACTAAATTGTTAATATTAACCAGCTTCCATCAAGTCAATTCCAACATGTGGTGACCCCATGTGTGTCAGAGTAGAAAACCGTAGGGTTTTCAATGACAGATTTTTTTTTTTTAAGTAAATTGCCAGGCCTTTCACCCGAGTTACTTCTGGGTGGACTCAAACCTCCAGCCTAAGATAATTTTACTCCCCTTTATATTCTCCCTTTTCTCTCTCACTTCTTCCACATGAAAAAATGTTGGGGAAAAAGTTTCAAATCATAAATATATACTCATATTAATGATGAAGAATATAAGCCTAGTACATGGAAAAAAACAGTAAAGTGCCCCCAAGGACTTTGAAATCAGGAAAATAATTTTACACTATGAAAATTAAATACTATTTAATCAGAGTAAAGATAAAATAAACTTAAATAAGAACACCATTTTTCCCCTCATTATTTGATTCTCTTTAAACATTTCAGCATCTGCAATCTGGATCATTTTACAATTGGCAGATACATTTAAAATGATTTCTTCCTTTTTAGGAAAAAAAGCTATTAATATATATTAGTATAGTGATAGAATGTCTTACAATCAAGGGCATCTTCAAATAAAGAAAACACTAAATAACTCTTAGCCAGTGAGATTAAAATATTAACATATCTAAAGAAAAAATACACCATTTAACAAGGACAGATCTTTAATTGAAAAAAAAATGTGGGAGGAAGAATTTTGCAGTAGCTTTTTAAGTGTTTTCCAAGATAAAGCATACCCTAGTTCAAACTCTTTTGATAATATCTATCCATCATGGTAGTAAACATATTTCCATGTGACATGGATTTTGCAAATACACTTAGTTTTGTTCTTCATATCCCTTTTATACTCATTTGTCTTTTCTACTTGCTGAATCTTCACACTCAGGAATCTTTTACTAATAAAATTCTCCCCAAACTCAAGTTGAACTACAAGTAAGCAGTCGCCATAGAGTCAACTGTGCTCCTTAGGGTTTTCAATGGCTGATTTCTTGGAAGTAGATCACCAGGAATATCTTCCAAGGTGCCTCTGGGTAGCCTCAAGCTTCCAGCCTTTTGGGTAGCAGCCTAGCACGTTAACCTTTTGTACCATCCAGAGATCCCATTCTCCCTCCTATTCCCATACCAAACGCTGTTCACCTCTAGCATTGTACTAAGGAGCTCTGGTGGCACAGTAGTTAAGTGCTTGGCTGCTAACCGAAAGATCAGCATTTCAAACCAACCAGATGCCCCAAGGAAGAAAGACATGACAGTCTGCTTCCATAATGATTAAAAAATGCTATGGGGCCGTTCTACTCTGTCCTATAGGGTTGTTATGAGTCAGAATTAATTCAAAGGCAAAAAGTTTGTTTTGTTTTGGTCTTTGTATCATTGTACTTGCCTCATTGAACTTACTGTTTACTAGTTTGTCTCCCCAAATATGCATTTGTCTTGCCTACTGTGATGGTCAATGTTATGTGTAAAATTGGCTAGGCCATGATTTTCAGTGGCTTTGCAGACATTATGTAACCATCCTCCACTTTGTGATCCAGTGTGTGCAACTAATCAGTTGAGAGTCTCCTTGGGGATGTGGCCTGCTTCATCCAATATATGGATGTCCAGACAAAGCTCGAGTTCTCTTTTCATCCTGCATTTGTCTCATCATTCTCTGACCTCCAGTTCTTGGGACACAAGAGCCTTCAGGCTGCCACCTAACCTGTAGATTTTGGGTTCATCAGCCCCTGCAACCATGTGAGTCAAAAGAAGCCTCCATTCTGGATGAAGAGAACTTCCTGGAATATATTAATTTTTTCTATTCTTCCTGAAGGTAGAATAGAAAAGATTAATATATAGAACTCTTTAAGATATCAGGAAGGAGATCAGGCAAAACACAGAACAAGCCAAGCAGCACACAGATAAGGCATTAAAGGACCTTAAGCAGATTAGATAAGTGGATAATGACAAATTTAATAGGCTGCAAGAATCCACAGAGAGACAGCAGACAGATATTCAGAAGATTAACAATAAAATTTCAGAATTAGACAACTCAATAGAAAGTCAGAGGAGCAGAATTGAGGCAATGGAAGGCAGAATTAGTGAGATTGAAGATAAAGCACTTGGCACCATATTTGAGGAAAAATCAGATCAAAAAAATTTAAAAATTGAACAAACCCTAAGAATTATGTGCAACCCTACCAAAAGAAATAACCTACAAGTGACTGGAGTGCCAGAATGGGGTAGGGAGGGGAGGGGATAAAAGAAAATACAGAGAGAATTGTTGACGATTTGTTGGCAGAAAACTTCCCTGGTATCATGACAGATGAGAAGATGTCTATTCATGATGCTCATCGAACCCCACACGAGGTAGATTCCAAAAGAAAGTCACCAAGATGTATTATAATCAAACTTGCCAAAAGCAATGATAGAGAAGTATAAGAGTGGCTAGAGATAAATAAAAAGTCCCCTACAAAGGAGAATCAATAAGACTACTAAACTCAGACTACTCAGCAGAAACCATACTGCCAAGAAGGCAAATGGGATGACATATATAAAGCTGTGAAGGAAAAAGAAATTGCCAGTCAAAAATCATATATCCAGGAAAACTGTCCCTCAAAAATGTTGGCAAAATTAGGACATGTCCAGACAAACAGAAGTTTAGGGAATTTGCAAAAACCAAACCAAAATTACAAGAAATACTAAAGGGAGTCCTACAGTTAGAAAGTCAATAACATCAGATAACAATCCAAAACTAGAACACAGGACAGAACAACCAGGTATCAACCCAGATACAGAAATCACAAAAATAAATCAAAGCCAAAATGCTCAAAACAGGGAAACAGAGACGTCATTACTTAAACATGACAATGAATAAATAAAGAGGGACTAAAAAATGTAGTCACAGATTTTTCATATAGAGAGGAAGTCAAAGTGGTATAAAGAAAAAAAAGATTGGTTTAAACTTAGAAAAACGGGGGTAAATATTAAGGTAACCACAAAGGAAACTAACAATCCTACACATCAAAATAAAAAACAAGAAAAACATAAAGACTCAGCAAAAGCAAAAGCAGCAACAATGAAAAAGAGGAAAAGAAAATATATAAAGAAAAATGACTCAGCACAGAAAATTAAGTGGAACAAACAAACTCAACAACACAAAAAAAAGACATTGAAATGACAGCACTAACCTCATACCTATCAATTATTATGCTGATTGTTAATGGCTAAATGCACCAATAAAGAGACAGAGAGTGGCAGAATGAATAAAAAACACGATCTGTCTACATGCTGCCTACAAGACACACCTTAGACTTAAAACACAAACTAAAACTCAAAGGATGGGGAAAAAAAAATATATCACTCAAACAACAACCAAAAAAGATCAGGAGTGGCAATATTAATTTCTGACAAAACAGACTTTAAAGTAAAATCCACCACAAAGGATAAGGAAGGACACCATATAATGATTAATGGGTCAATACACCAGGAGGATATAAATATTTATACACCCAATGACAGGGCTCCAAAATACATAAACCAAACTCTAACAGCATTGAAAACAGAGATAGGCAGTTCCAAAATCATAGTAGGAGGCTTCAACACACCACTTTTGGTAAAGGACAGAACATCCAGAAAGCTCAATAAAGACACAGAAGATCAAAACAACACAGTCAATGAGCTTGACCTCATAGACATATACAGAACACTCCACCCAACAACAACCAAGTATACTTTCTTTTTCCAATGCACATGGAACATTCTCCAGAATAGACCACATATTAGGCCATAAGCAAGCCTTAACAGAATCCAAAATATCAAAATATTACAAAGCATCCTCTCTGACCATAAAGCCATAAAAGTAGAAATCAACAGGAAAGCAAGAAAAAATAAATAAACAAAACACATGGAAACTGAACAACACCTTGCTCAAAAACTTGGGTTATATAAGAAATTAAGGACAGAATAAGAAATTCATTGAATCAAATGATAATGAAAATACATCCTACCAGAAGCTTTGGGACACAGCAAAAGCAGTATCCAGAGGTTAATTTATAGCAATAAATGCACACACCCAAAAAGAAGAAAGGGCCAAAATCAAGGAATTAACTGGACAACTCAAACACATAGAAAGAGAACAGCAAAAGAAACCTCTGGAGCACCAGAAGAAAGCACATAATAAAACTTAGAGCTGAATAAAATGAAATAGAGAATAGAACCGCCACGTATCTGTCGGTTTGCCGTACTGTGGGGGCTTGCGTGTTGCTGTGATGCTGGAAACTATGCCACAGTATTCACATACTGGCAGGGTGGCCCGTGGAGGACAGATTTCAGCTGAGCTTCCAGATTAAGACAGACTAGGAAGAGGACCCCGCAGTCTACTTCTGAAAAGCATTAGCCAGTGAAAACCTTATGAATAGCAGCGGAACATTGTCTGATATAGTGCTGGAAGATGAGCCCCCCAGGTTGGAAGGCACTCAGAAGATGACTGGAGAAGAAATGCCTCCTCAAAGTAGAGTCGACCTTAATGACATGGATGGAGTAAAGCTTTGGAGATCTTCATTTGCTGATGCGGCACGACTCAAAATGAGAAGAAACAGCTACAAACATCCACTAATCACTGGAACCTGGAATGTACAAAGTATGAATCTAGGAAAATTAGAAATCATCAAAAATGAAATGGAAAGCATAAACATCAATATCTAAGGCAATAGTGAACTGAAATAGACTGGTATTGGCCATTTTGAATCAGACAATCATAACGTCTATTATGCTGGGAATGACAGCTCAAAGAGGAAGGGTGTTGCACTCATCGTGAAAAAGAACATTTCAAGATCTATCCTGAAGTACAATGCTGTCAGTGATAGGCTAGTATCCATATGCCTACAAGGAAGACCAGTTAATATGACTATTATTTAAATATACACACAGACGACTAGGGCCAAAGATGAAGACATAGAAGATTTTTACCAGTTGCTGCAGTCTGAAATTGATCAAATGCAATCAAGATGCATTGATAATTACTGGCGATTGCAATGAGAAAGTTGGAAACAAAGAAGAAGGATCAGTAGTTGGAAAATATGGCCTTGGTGATAGAAACAATGCCAGAGATTGAATGATAGAATTTTGCAAGACCAACAACTTCTTCATTGCAAATACCTTCTTTCACCAACATGAACTGCGACTATACACATGGACCTTGCCAGATGGAGTGCACAGAAATCAAATAGACTACATCTGTGGAAAGCAACGATGGAAAAGCTCAATATCATCATTCAGAAAAGCCCAGGGGCTGACTGTGGAACAGACCATCAATTGCTCATATGCAAGTTGAAGCTGAAACTGAAGAAAATCAGAGCAAGTCCATGAGAGCCAAAATATGACCTTGAGTATATCCCACCTGAATTTAGAGACTATCTGAAAAATAGATTTAATGCACTGAACACCAGTGACTGAATGAGTTGTAGAATGACATCAAAGACATCATACATGAAGAATGCAAGAGGTCACTGAAAAGACAGGAAAGAAAGAAAAGACCAAGATGGATGTTGGAGGAGACTGAAACTTGCCCTCGAATGTCAAGCAGCTAAGCAAAAGGAAAAATTGATGAAGTAAAAGAACTGAACAGAAGATTACAAAGGGCAGCTTGAGAAGACAAAGTAAAGTATTATAAAGACGTGCAAAGAGCTGGAAATTCAAAACCAAAAGGGGAGAACACGCTCAGTGTTTATCAAGCTGAAAGAACTGAAGAAAAAATTCAAGCCTTGAGTTGCAATAGTGAAGGGGAAAATATTAAATGACGCAGGAAGCATCAAAAGAAGATGGAAGGAATACACAGAGTCATTATACCAAAAAGAATTAGTCGATGTTCAGCCATTCCAAGAAGTAGCATATGATCAGGAACTGATGGTACTAAAGGAAGAAGTCCAAGCTGCTCTGAAGGCATTGGCGAAAAACAAGGCTCCAGGAATTGATGGAATATCAACTGAGATGTTTCAACAAACAGACGCAGCACTGGAGGTGCTCACTCGTCTATGCCAAGAAATATGGAAGACAGCTTCCTGGCCAACTAACTGGAAGAGATCCATGTTTATGCCTTTTCCCAAGAAAGGTGATCCAACAGAATGTGGAAATTATAGAACAATATCATTAATATCACACCCAAGCAAAATTTTGCTGAAGATCATTCAAAAATGGCTGCAGCAGTATATCGACAGGGTACTGTCAGAAATTCAGGCTGGTTTCAGAAGACTACATGGAAGTAGGGATATCATTGCTGATGTCAGATGGATACGGGCTGAAAGCAGAGAATACCAGAAGGAGGTTTACCTGTGTTTTATTGACTATGCAAAGGCATTTGACTGTGTGAATCATAACAAATTATGGATAACGTTGCAAAGAATGGGAATTCCAGAATACTTAATTGTGCTCATGAGGAACCTTTACATAGATCGAGAGGCAGTTGTTTGGACAGAACAAGGGGATATTGACTGGTTTAAACTCAGGAAAGGTGTGCACCAGGGTTGTATTCTTTCACCATACCTATTCAATCTGTATGCTCAGCAGATAATACGAGAAACTGGACTATATGAAGAATACCGGGGCATCAGGATTGGATGAAGACTCATTAACAACCTGGGTTATGCAGATGACACAACCTTGCTTGTTGAAAGTGAAGAGGACTTGAAGCACTTACTAATGAAGATGAAAGACCACAGCCTTCAGTATGGATTGCACCTCAACATAAAGAAAACAAGAATCCTCACAACTGGACCAATGAGCAACATCATGATAAATGGAGAAAAGACTGAAGTTGTCAAGGATTTCATTTTACTTGGATTCGCAATCAACAGCCATGGAAGCAGCAGTCAAGAAATCAAAAGATGCATTGCATTGGGCAAATCTGCTGCAAAGGACCTCTTCAAAGTGTTGAAGAGCAAAGATGTAACCTTGAAGACTAAGGTGCGCCTGATCCAAGCCATAGTATTTTTAATCACATCATATGCATGTGAAAGGTGGACAATGAATAAGGAAGACTGAAGAGGAATTGATGCCTTTGAATTGTGGTGTTGGTGAAGAATATTGAATATACTATGGACTGCCAGAAAAACGAATAAATCTGTCTTGGAAGAAGTGCAGCCAGAATGCTCCTTAGAAGCAAGGATGGTGAGACTGCGTCTTATATACTTTGGACATGTTGTCAGGAGGGATCAGTTCCTGGAAAAGGACATCATGCTTGGCAGAGTAAAGGGTCAGCAGAAAAGAAGAAGACCCTCAATGAGGTGGGTTGACACAGTGGCTGCAACAATTGGCTCGAGCATAACAATGATTGTAAGGAAGGCACAGGACCGAGCAGTGTTTTGTTCTCTTGTGCATAGGGTCACTATGAGTCAGAACCAACTCGATGGCACCTAACAACAACAACAACAAAGAGAATAGAAAAACAATCAAAAGAGTTAACAAGAACAAAAGCTGTTTTTTTGAAAAGATCAATAAAATCGATAAACCATTGGCCAAACTGACAAAAGAAAAACAGGAGAGGGAGCAGAGAACCCAAATAAGAAATGAAATGGGTGATATCACAACACATCCAACTGAAATTAAAAGAATCATAATGGAGTACTATGAAAACAGATTTGAAAACCTAGAGAAAATGGACAAATTTCTGGAAACATACTACCTACCTAAACTAACACAAAGGTAGAACAACTGAATAAACCTATAACAAAAGAAAGATTGAAAAGGTAATTTAAAAACTTCAAACAAACAAACAAAAAAAGCCCTGGCCCTGACGGCTTCACTGGAGAATTCTCCAAACCTTCAGAGACGAGTTAACAGCACTACTACTAATGGTATTTCAGAGCATAGAAAAGGATGGAATACTCCCAGACGCATTCTACAAAGCCAGCATAACCCTGATACCCAAACCGGGTAAAGACACCACACACACAAAAAAAAATTTTTTAATTACACACCAATATCCCTCATGAACTTAGACACGAAAATCCTCAAAAAAAGAAAAAAAAAATTCTAGGCAATAGAATTCAATAACATATCAAAAAAATAATTCATCATGACCCAGTGGGATTCATACCAGGTATGCAGGGAATCAACCTGATGGCAGTGGGTTATGCAGGGATGGCTCAACTTTAGAAAAACAATCCATGTAATCCACCACATAAATAAAACAAAAGACAAAAAACACATGATCCTATCAATTGATGAAGAAAAGGCATTTGACAAAGTTCAAAACACATTCATGATAAAAACTCTTAGCAAAATAGGAATAGAGGGAAATTCCTCGACATAATAAAGGGCATTTATACAAAGCCAACAGCCAACAACATCCTAAACGGAGAAAGCCTGAAAGCATTTCTATTTAGAATGGGAACCAGACAAAAGTGCCCTTTATCACCACTCTTATTCAAAACTGTGTTGGCGGTCATAGCCAGAGTAATTAGGCTAGATAAAGAAACAAAGGGCATCCAAATTGGTAAGGAAGAAGTAAAAGTATCTCTATTTGCAGATTATATGCTCTTATACACAGAAAACCCTAAAGAATCCTCAAGAAAACTACTGGAACTAATAGAAGATTTCAGAAAAGTCAGGATACAAGATAAAGATACAAAAATCAGTTGGATTCCTCTACACCCACAGAAAGAATGTCCAAGAGGAATGCAATACCATTTACAATAGCGCCCAAGAGGATAAAATTTTTAGCAATAAATCTAACCAGAAACGTAAAAGACCTATACAAAAAAAAAACAAACTACAAGACACTACTGCAAGAAACCAAAAGAGACCTACATAAGTGGAAAAACATACCTTGCTCATGGATTGGAAGATTCAACATTGTGACAATGTCTATTCTTCCCAAAGCGATCTACAGATACAATGCAATCCCAATTCAAATTCCAATGGCATTTTTTAATGAGATGGAGAAACAAATCACCAACTTCATATGGAAAGCAAACAGGCCATGGATAAGTAAAGCATTACTCAAAAAGAAGAACAAAGTGGGAGGCCTCACACTACCTGATTTTAGAACATATTGTACTGCTACAGTAGTCAAACAGCTTGGTACTGGTACAACAACAGATATATAGACAAATGGAACAGAATTGAGAATCCAGACCTAAATTCATCCACCTATAAGCAGTTGATATTTGACAAAAGCCCAAAGTCCATTAAATGGGGAAAAGACAGTCTCTGGCATAACTGGATATTCATATGCAAAAACATGAAACAAGACCCATACCTCATACCATGCACAAAAACTAACTCAAAATGGATCAAAGACCTAAATATAAAATCTAAAATGATAAAGATCATGGAAGAAAAAATAGGGACAATAGGAGCCCTAATCCATGCCATAAACAGTATACAAAACATTACTAACAATGCACAAACACTAGTAGAGAAACTAGATAACTGGGATCTCCTAAAAATCAAACACTTATGCTCATCCAAAGACTTCACCAAAACAGTAAAAAGACAACCTACAAAATGGGAAAAAAGTTTGGCTATGACAAATCCAATCAGCATCTAATGTCTAAAATCTACAAGATACTGCGAAACCTCCACAACAAAAAGACAAATAACCCAATTAAAAAGTGGGCAAAGGATATGAACAGGCACTTCACCAAAGAAGACGTTTAGGTGGCTAACAGATACATGAGGAAATCCTCACAATCATTAGCCTTTAGAGAAATGCAAATCAAAAGCACAGTGAGACACCATTTCACCCCAACAAACCAAAAACCAAACCCGTTGCCATCGAGTAGATTCCGACTCATAGCCACCCCAATAAGGCTAGCATTAATCCAAAAAACACAAAATAATAAATGTGGGAGAGGTTGTGGAGAGACTGGAACACTTATACACTGCTGGTAGGAATGTAAAATGGTACAACCACTTTGGAAATCGATTTGGTGCTTCCTTAGAAAGCTAGAAATAGAATTACCATACGATCCATCAATCCCACTCCTTGAAATATATCCTACAGAAATAAGAGCCTTCACATGAGTAGATACATGCACACCCATGTTAACTGCAGCACTGTTTACAATAGCAAAAAGAATGAAACAACCATGGTGCCCATCAACAGATGAATGGATAGACAAATTACGGTGTATTCGTACAATGGAATACTACACAATGATAATGAACAAAGATGAATCCATGAAACATAACATGGAGGATCTGGAAGGCATTATGCTTAGTGAAATTAGTCAGTCTCAAAAGGACAAATATTGTATGAGACCACTATTATAAGAACTCAAGAAGAGGTTTAATCACAGAAGAAAACATTCTTTCGTGGTTATGAGGGTGGGAAGGGAGGGAAGGAGAGGCCTATTCACTAATTAGATAGTAGACAAGGATTATTTTAGGTGAAGGGAAGGACAACACACAATACAGGGGAAGTCAGCACAACTGGGCTAATACAGAAGCTAAGAAGTTTCCTGAATACAACCAAACACTTCGGGGGACAGAGTAGCAGGATGGGGGTCTGGGAACCACAGCTTCAGGGTATACCTAGGTCAACCAGCATAACAAAGTGTATTAGGAAAACGTTCTGCATCCCACTTTGGTGAGTGGCATCTGGGGTCTTAAAAGCTAGCAAGCAGCCATCTAAGATGCATCAATTGGTCTCAACACACCTGGAGCAAAAGAGAATGAAGAACACCAAAGACACAGGGAAAATATGAGCCCAAGAGAAAGAAATGGCCATATAAACCAGAGACTCCATCAGCCTGAGACCAGAAGAACTAGACGGTGCCTTGTTAGCATCAATGACTGCCCTGACAGGGAACACAACAGAGAATCCCTGATCGAGCAGGAGAAAAGTGGGATGCAGACCTCAAATTCTAGTAAAAAGACCAGACTTAATGGCCGGACTGAGACTGGAGGGGCCCCAGAGGTCATTGCCCCCAGACTCTCTGTTAGCCCAAAACTAAAACCATTCATGAAGCCAACACTTCAGACAAAGATTAGACTGGACTATAAGAGATGAAGTACTACTAGTGAGGAGTGTGTTTCTTGGCTCAAACAGACCCGAGACTATGTAGGCAGCTCCTGTCTGGAGGCAAGATGAGAAGGCAGATGGGGAAGGAGTTGGTTGAATGGACATGGGAAATACAGGGTGGAGAGAAGTGGGCTGTCACATTGTGGGGAGAGCAACTAGGGTCACATATGTATGTGTGTGTGTGGGTTTTTGTATGAGAGACTGACGTGAATCGTAAACTTTCACTTAAAGCAGAATAAAAAAATAAGAAGATGGGCAAAAAAAAAAAAAAAAGGCTCCAGTCTGCTGCCTGACGCATGGATTTGGGACTTGCTAGCCTTCACAACTGCATAAGCTATTTCCTGGAAAGAAATGCCTGTCTATGTACTTATATATATATGCTTCACTGATTTTTCTCCCTGCACATGGTACAGCACTAGACACATAATTGGTACTCAACAAATGTTTTATTAGTGAGTGACTACATAAATAGACGAATGCTGCATTAAGCCATACTTATCAAGCTGAATACTCCTACAGGCAGTATGTCAGGGATATATGAAGCCACGGAAGAGAGGAGCTACCTAGAGCGCTGTAAAATGTTGGTTATGACAGTATGAAAGTCAGAACATTATTTTTATTTTAAAAGAAACTTGGATATATTATGAAATATAAAATATGTAAACACATTTAAGTTATATGCTTAGAATTCAACGAGAGTCATTTCAGGCTATATGCCCAAACTCTGCCTGCATAAGCATATAGGAGAAAAAGTTTGAGAACCCCCCCTTAAGTTGAATCCTAGGCTGAAGCTCTTTGGAGACTGTTATTCTGCCTGCACTGCTCTGTGCCACCCCCACCAGTACTTTGGCAATGGCACTCAGCCAGCTATCCCTAGGGAGGAAGCATGACCCAGTTTGAGAAGTTTAAGTTGGCTATCTTAACTACATGAATAGACTCTGAAAATAATGTGAGGTATTAAGAGTTTTTCTGCGTTTAAGGCTGAAGTCAGACCTAAAATATGCTGAATTTACCAAATGATGCCGCTTGGTAAGTCCCAGTAGAGGCCACAAGCCTAAACATTCTGATTCATCAAACTGCTCTATTTTCTTATATCCACTATGTTGTATTACAGACTGATTAAAAACAAAAAAAAAAAAACTGGTATCCAAAAGTTTTAGTCAGTTTGATGAAGCCAGATTTTAGGCATTATCTATTACTAGCTCCCAAAATTCTGGTTTAATAAATGCCTACTACAAGTTGTTTAGTATTATAGAAAAAAAATCATATCTCTATATCTATGAGGTATGAAAATTAATTCACTTATGGAACAAATATTTACTGAGACACCTATAATGTGCTGAGCAGTGGAGACACTGACTATGCAGGAGTAAACAAAGCACTAACCCAGCTTTCACAAAGTTTATAGGTCTTATGAGGGAAACAGACCACACACAAATGAATACATACCATGTCAGAGCAAGGGGGTCAAGAGTAAGGGGGTATCAAGGAAGAGGCTCTGATAAGGAGACATTTGTGCAGGGATCTCTAACTTGAGCATCTTTTTGTTTCATTAAGAACCATACAAACTTGTGTTTCTTTCCTCTTCCTTCTCTTCCTCCTCTTCCTCTCTCTTTTCCTCCTGCTGTCCCTCTTCCTTTTCTTCTCCCTCCTCCTCTTTCCCTCTTGCTCCTCCCTCTCGTTCCTCCTCCTCTTCTTCCCCCTCCTTATTTGCAAGTGACTAATAAAAAGAATATTCAGAGCACTGGATTACTGCAGTTTCACTGCCAAAGGTATACCTAGAAGACTTTGGCATCATGCCCACGCTTGCTACCATAACAAAATCATGCATTGACTGCAAAGGCATGCTTGCCAGCTATTTATATACGGAAAGCAGGCTCAGTCCGGGTTTGAAATCTAATTTAACTATTCCTTCTGAACATACAATTTGCTAACATTAAAAACTCTTGTTTGTTTTATTCTTTCTAAAATTGTGTTTTGTTTTTAATAATACTATATCTGCTGGTAATTTCAGGCAGGAAGGTTGTTTTTAGTAGTTTTCTCTTTACACTTGTGAAGGTGACTGTTTGCCTTTAGCAAACTTCTACCCTTATTAGTCTTTCCAGGCAGCTTAATGAGCATCACCTCTCACCTTTTGGCTTCTGTAACTCAGATCCTTTATTCTGAGAGTACTGTTCTCATGTAAAAAATGATATGCTGTAATTATATCTATAGCTATAGAGCCACAACTGTTTACAGTGAAAATAAGTCTAAATGAATATTTATCACAGAGCATATAATTGTGTATGATGTTATTTTAATTTGTTCTGATTTTAATTGTGTACATATAAAATATATTTTTGTAGTTAAGTTCAATGGCACCACCTTCTTTCCAAAATTCCAATTTAGAATCTTGCATATCTACTCTTTCTTAAAATAATAATTACTGAACTGATGACTAATGAATAAAAATTGATTGCTACATTCTAATAACAAAATTTAGTTAAATGAAATCAAATGTTCCTCTATAACCAGTCAGTAAAGAAATTAAAGTCAAAAGTAGAACGATTATGGCCTGAGATATGTCTGCCTGATTTTTTTTCCCTAAGGGCTTTAGATTGGATCAGGATATCTAAATTCAATCAAATCTGGATGTTTGATAAAGGGAACTTCACAGACCTTGGTGGGGGAAAAAACTGCAGAAATTATAGCCAATAGGCAACACTAATTGTGGATGCTTGTTTTTAAAGATGTATCTGAGATCTAAGCTCCTTAAGGTAGTATGAAGTACTCAAAAAACATTTTAAGCATTTTAAAAGATCGCCCCCCAAAAAAGAGAAACGCTAGTTAGAGCTTCATAGTTGAAACAGCACTGCCACCTTGTGACAAGGATATTTCAATACAATCCTGCTCCATATTTCCTTGTTTTTATCCAACTCTGTTGACTCGTAAAGCATGAGGAAAATAATGCACTTTGATTTCTTCAGGACACCTAAAACCCACTAATTAAAGAAAAAAAATCAATTTTTTTGCCTGTTTATTAAACATTCCTCCACATTTTTAAAATTAACACTTCAATTTTTAGATAAGTCTTGATGAGAGCTGCCAATTTTTGGTTAGCAGCCGTAGCACTTAACCACTTTGTTCCTTTAGGTTAATAGAAAAATTGTACAGAAAGTACAAAGAGTTCCCATATACCCTCTCTTTCCCCTGCACAGCTTCCCCTATTGTTAACATTTTGCATTAGTGTGGTATATTTGTTATAACTGATGAATCAATATAGATACATGATTATTAATAAGGTCAATAGCTTACATTAGGGTTCACTCTTCTTACAGTTCTATGGACCTTGACAAATGCATAATGTCATGTATCAACCATTACAGTATCATGAAAAATAGTTTTACTGACCTAAAAATGCCCTGTGCTCCATCTATTCATTCCTCCCTCCCACCCAACCTCTAAGAAGTCCTAGTGGTACAGTGGTTAAGCCCTTGGCTGCTAACTGAAAAGTTGGTGGTTTGAACCCACCTATCAGCACTGTGGAAGAAAGACCTGGCTAATCTGCTCCCATAAAGATTACAACCTAGGAAACCCTGTGGGGCAGTTCTACTTTGTCACATTGGGTCACTATGAGTTGGAAACAACTCAAACAATGTTGAGCATCTTTTCCTATATCTATTTGTCATCTGTACATATTCTTTGATGAGAGATTTGTTCAATCTTTTGCCCGCTTTTTAATTGGGATGTTTATTTTCTTATTGTTGAGTCTCAAGAGTTCTTTGTCTATTTTGGATACATGTTATTTATCCAATACGTGTTTTGCAAATATTTTCTCCATGTCTGTGGCTTTTCTCATTCTCTTAACAGGGTCTTTCCCAGAGCAGATTTTAATGAAGTCTAACTTATCATTTTTTTTCTTTATGGATTATGCCTTAAGAAGTCAATATATTTAAAACGTTTTCCAAGAATCTATAACCAAAACCCACCACCATCGAGCTGATTCTGACTCATAGCGACCCTATAGAGCAGACTTCCCCAAAGGGTTTCCAAGGCTGTAAGTCTTTATGGAAGCAGACTGCCACATCTTTCTCCTTCTTTCTATAGAAAGTTGTAAAAAATAGCTATAGGTTTTGCCCACTGTTCTTGAGAAGCTTGCAATCAAATAGAAAAGGCTGACCAAACCAGGTTCAAGAAAAAACAAACACTAGGCAAATAAACAGCAGTGGGTGGGATTTTTCACGGGAACTTCAAATCAGGAAGGCATACCGGAGAGTAGATTATGTTTCTCCAGAATGGGACAAATATTTTAGCAGGGGCTAATTGAGGAGGGGGGAACCCCTGGTGGCATAGTGGTTCAGAGCTACGGCTCCTAACGAAAAGGTCGGCAGTTCAAATTCACCAGGCACTCCCTGGAAACTCCATAGGGCAGTTCTCCTCCATCCTATAGGGTTGCTATGAGCCAGAATTGACTCGAAGGCAACAGGTAAGTACCAGTAATTGAGGAGGACATTCCTTTTATCTTATCTAATGTTTTTACCTTTGTTTTGTTTTTGCTCAACATTCTCATTATTCCAGAGATGAAAGATGCTTTTTTTTTTTTTTTAATAATTTAAAGTCCTATAAGAATATGAAAAGGAGGTATAGTTGATCCTTTCTTTGTGCTGGGGGCCTACATTAATTGCCACTTTGAAAATGTTCTATCTTTTCAATGTATTTTCTCCTCAGCATGTAGCTGCAACATTTAGAGTAAAAATCTTTAATCTACTGAATAATTAAATTCTTGTATAATGTAATCTATGATGATCTGGAAATTATAATGAAGTTTAGTGCATATGAATTGATACAAATCAACAGTTTATATTGAGTTCCTCCTTGAAAATAAAAAGAATAGCAAGTATATTTCTTTTCCTGATGTTCAAGGTACTTTGACAAAAGTCTTACTAGTAGCAAGAGAGAGTGTCTTCCCTAAAGTACAAATCTAAAACTATTTGTGAGCTTATGCTAGATTATTAGCTGGACTACCCAAAGGCCTAATTTTGTAGCACAAAGAAGAAAAAAAGAGAAACAATAATAATGACAATTATAGTTAGTTCTTTTCTTCCTCTTCCCTAGTCACCAGTATTGTAATTTAATCTTTTTTCTGCAATATCTAACTTGGCAACCAAATCACTGTTATAAAGCAATCAATAAGGGTAAAAGGGTAGGAAAAAATGGCAAAAACTATATTTCTTCAAATGTTAAGCTCCTTAAAAACTAAGTGCCTTGTTGTTCTCTATGACCTGTATCAATAGTACATACATAATAAAAATTCATGGAATTATTTTTTTAATTCTTTCATCTATGCTCTTAAGCCCAATACATTTCAAAATTAGTATTCTTTTATAAGAATGGATATAGGAAATTCAGCTGTCACTAGCCTTGAAGTTAATTAGGTCTCAAACATTAAATAATTATTTTACAACAAATGGATATTTTTAAGAGGTCATCATGGAGTTGTCTTGTACTTCATCTTTATTAATAATTTTAAAATAACATAAAATGGCATTTTCCCCCTAGTGACTGCTACATATGAGCCTCTTCCCAAAATCCACTGGTATTTTTAACACAGAAATTAAAGAGTAGTCTGTTTTTCCCCTAGGCTAGATTAAGTGGAAATGGAAGAGATTTAAAAACAAATTCCTCATTGCATAGGTTGTGAGAAGACAGAACATTTTCCTCTAGAAATCTGTATGTTAATGAGATATTCCTCCTTGACAACAAAAGATAGTTATAACCCTGAAGTAGAAAAAAAAAAATCAACAAACTATGAAGACAGTAAGCCTAACCTAGAGGATAAAGAATTGGGACTGTTTATAATCATTTCAGTTTGGATTTCACCATAATTTGTTTTTCATTTGTTTATTTTTAATATTTTTCACTTACAAGAGAAAATGTACTATATATATTTAATATCTAGATTTATTTTTGTCAATTTAAATATCTAAATGTAAAATAGCAATATATAAAGTTCAAGAAATTTAAGGTTAAAATAAAACTACAGCTTACTTTGAATATTTTAAGAAAATAAGTGGAGAAATATTTATTTAACAGTTGAAAATTAACAAAGATTTTCAGTTTCTTTTTCAGTATTTACCAGTCAGCAATCATACGCATAATTTGTAATCCCTAAAAATACTAAATGTACTTTCAGGATGAAAAAAATACCAAATGTAACAACTAATATGAAAGAAATAAATCCGGACAGAAATAATAAAAAGATCTTCAGTTTTCCATTTTTTTTTTCTTTTATGTGGCTACATACTAGTAGAGAAGAATATCATGTCACATATCACATATGACTGAGCTATATATATATGATTTAAAAAGTAAAATTAATAATTCTGGCAGAAGGGGAGCCAACACAGTGCTATAGACAGAAGCAGCATGCTGTCTCTCTGCAGCAAACACCCAAAAAACTAAGTAAAACAGACACAAATGTCAATCCTGGAACTTTAAGCATCAAATGAAGGGATAAAGAGCTTGATCAAGCACCAAATGGAATAAGAAACTGACAGAGAACAGAAAACAAGGAGAACTACAGAGTGGAGTTTCCCTACTAGCTAAAAAAAAAAAAAAAAAATTTTTTTTTTTTTTTTTTTACTAGTTAACCTGGGACTAATTCACCATCTTGGACCTCAGCCACCAAAAACGGCAGACAAGGACTACGGAGAGGCAACTTCACAGATCTCCCAACAGGAGACAGAGCACCCAGTAACCAGGGATACATGCTTTCCCACCCCCAACCCTTCTTCCCTCTACTAGGCCTCTGACTTTCTCCAACAGGCCACAGAGACACCAGCTCACTGCCGCCAGGGCTCACACTGCCCCCACCAGCCAGATCTTTCAGCACCATTTATTTTTTGTTATTGTTTTCTTTTTTGGCTTGTTTTGTTGTTGTTGTTGTTGTTTCTTCTCTCTCTCTCCCTTCCTTCCTTTCCTTTCTCCTGCCCAACTAGTCCCATGTTCTGTCTCTGTCTCTCCTTGATGGGTTGTGCCACACAACTCAGCAAGAAAGCCACTGGCACATGGCCTCCCTGGGTCTGTGTTGCCCCCACTAGGCTCTCTCAGTGCCATTGTTTTGTTTTGTTTGTGTTTTTTTTTCTTATTTTTATTTGTTTGTTTATTCTCTCTCTCTCCCTTCCTTCCTTTTCTTTCTCCCACCCAAACAAAACAAACAAATCAACAATCAAAAAATGAAGAACCTAATTCCTGAATGTCCCAAAGAGAGCAGACAATATCAAAACATGTTAAAAAATAGGACAGGATGCCTCCAGAAAGCAAACAAAATAAAGCAACAGATGAACTTCTGGTAGCAGAAAAGGCATTAGAATTACCTGATAGGGAATTCAAAACTCTAATATTCAGGACTCTACAAGAGATGAAGGAAAATGCAGATGAAAATAAGGAAAAAATAGACAAAATCATGGAAAATACAGACAAAATCAGGCAAAACACAGACAAAGCAATGGAAGAATTCAGGAAAGTAATACAGAAAAAAAATGACAAAATAAACAAGCAACTAGAAATCATACAAAAACAGCAATTAGAAATCCAAAAGGTAAACAAGATTTCAGAAATTGGCAGTGCAATGGAGGTTTTAGGGGCAAATTTGAAACAAGGGAAGACAGGATCAGTGAAATTGGAGACAAATCTTTGGATGCCACTTTGAGGAAAAATCAGAGAACAGAATGAAGAAAAATCAAGAAACCCTGAGAATGATGTGGGATACAATCAAAAGCAAAAATCTGCATGTGATAGAACTTCCAGAACAAGTGGAGAAAATGGAAAGCACAGAGAGAATCATTGAAGATTTGCTGACAGAAAACTTCCTTAATCACATGAAAGAAGCTCACCAAACCCTATACAGGATAGACCACAAAAGAAAATCATCAAGACATATTATTATCACACTCACTAAAACCAAAGACAAAGAATCCTAAGAGCAGCTGAAGAAAAACAAAAAGTCATATACAGAGGGGAAACGATAAGACTAAGCTCTGATTACTTGGCAGAAGTCATGCAGGCAAGATGGCAATGGGATGACATATATAAAACCTTGAAAGAAAAAACTACCAACCAAGAATAATATATCCTGCAAAACACTCACTCAAATATGATGGTGAAATTAGGATATTTCCAGATAAACAGAAATTAAGGGAATACATAAAAACCAAACCAAATTTACAAGAATTTTAAAGAGTCCTTTGCTTAGAGAACCAACATCAGACAACAACCAGAATCTAGGACACAGCACAGCATCAGCCAGATACCAACCTAGGTAATAAACTCTCAATGATAAAACAAAATTAAAGATTTCCAACAGGGAACTAGAGATGTCAATCTGTAAATGACAGCAACGTCAGAACATTAAAAGAGAGAATAAATGGTGTAGGTACAGAACTTTCAAATGGAGAGGAGGTCAAAGTGGTATTAAGTAATGAAAGTCTGGTTTAAACTTAGGAAATCATCTAGTGCTGCCATAACAGAAATACCACAAGCAGATGGCTTTAACAAAGAGATATTTATTTTCTCACAATCTAGTAGGCTAAAAGTCCAAATTCAGGGCACCAGCTTTCTTCTCTCTGTCCACTCTGGAGGAAGGTCCTTGTCATCAGTATTCCCTTGGTCTAAGAGCTTCTCTGTGCAGGAACCTCAGGTCCAAAGGACATACTCTGCTCCCAGTTCTTTCTTGGTGGTATAAGGTCCCCATGTCTCTCTGCTCGCCTCTCTCCTTTATATCTCAAAAGAGATTGGCTTAAGACACTATCTAATCTTAGAGATCTCATCAACATAACTGCCATTAATCCATCTCATTAACATCATAGTGATAGGATTTACACCACACAGGGAAATCATATTAGATGATAAAATGGTAGACAATCAGACAATACTGGGAATCATGACCTGGCCAAGTTGACAGACATTTGGGGGGACACAATTCAATACATGACAGTAACCACAAAGAAAGTTAACAAAGCTATTCATCAAAATAAAGAAGAAAAACAAAAAGTCTCAGTAAACACAAAACATACTATAACAAAAGAAACAAAAAGAAAATCCACAAACAAAAGGAACTCAGCACAGGAAAGTAAGAGGAACAAAGAAAATGTCAGCACCACTAAAAAAAAGCACTACAAAGTAACAGCAATAAACTCATACCTACTGATAATCACACTGAACACACACAACTTAAATGCACCTATGAAAAGAGAGGACAGAATGGATTAAAAAAAAAAAAGGACCCATCAATGTGTTGTCTACAGCAGACACACATTAGAAGCAAAGATATAAATATATTAAAAATTAAAGGACTGAAAAAAATATATTAAGCAAACAGCAACCAAGAAAGAACAGGAGTGGCTATACGAATCTCAGATAAAATAGACATTAAAACAAAATCCACCAGAAAAGACAAAGAAGGACATTATATAATGATTAAATGGACAGCCCACCATGAGGACATAACCATAATAAATATGTACCCACCCAAAGACAGAGCTCCAAAATACATAAAACAAACTCTAATAGCACTGAAAAGAGAAACTGACAGTTCCACACTAATAGTAGGAGACGTCAGCACACTACTCTCAGTAACGGACAGAAGATCTAGAAAGAACCTCAAAAAAGATACAGAATATCTAAAGGCCACAATCAACCAACTTGACCTCATAGACATATATTAAAACATGCCACCCAACAGCAGCAAAGTACACATTCTTTTCCAATACACCTGTAAAATTCTCCAGAATAAAATGGACAATTCTGGACATATTAATAAGGCAAAAAAGGAATAATATCAAAAGCACTATGTAAATATGATTATAGCATAATACAAACTTTAAATTCTGAGTCATTTTTCTATGAAAATGTTATTATGCAACATATGGAAGGTCACAGGTGGACAAAGGAGTGACAAACCAATGGATGAGAATAGAGCTTCTATGTAACAATTAGTTTTTCAGTATGAACAAAAAGTCCTTGTAGCTTTTCATCAGATTTATTAATTTCAGAAATTAATCAGCAAATTTTAAACTAAATATTAATTCTGCTATATTACCTGCTGCTGTTGAGTCGATTCCGACCCAAAGCGACCATATAGAACAGAGTAAACTGTCCCACAGGGTTTCCAAGGAGCAGCTGATGGATTCAAACTGGTTAGCAGCCACTGTGTCAGTAGGGCTGGTCTGCTATATCAGTTACAATGACATTGCAATGACAAATAAAACCCTGAATCAACCATTTTATCCACTATTTTCCCGCATACAAATAGCTCACAGCTTACATTTTTTCTTTAACTATTTAAAATATGTTAGGTTTAGTGCTTAGGGTTGAGAAGAACACCACAAAAGCTTTGTAACCATTTTACTTCCTTTTCTTTACCCACTGCCTATCTCACTTCAGATCACTCTCCCCACCTTCTTATTGATTTATTCCTTCAATTTGACAAATAATTACAAAGCGGTTACAACTTACCAGACAAGGTATCTAGGTATGAATGGTGCGTCCAATTTACTGGAAAGCTCAGACTAAACAATTAATTACCCAACTAATGACTGAATTACTAGCAAAGAGAAGGGGGAATGGGAACAGCAGGGAGGTGGTGAATAACTTGCTCAGGAGACAGGAAGGCACTGAACTAAAAAAAAGAAAAAGAAAAAACCTCTGACCTTTTAAGCAAATAAAAGAACACCAATGGAACCGAAGTACAAAAATTGACAGAGCGTGGCATGGAATGAGAATTGTAAGGCCATCCAGTCAAGATTATGAGGAATTTGGCAGATGTGCTAGAAATTTGCATCTTTACCCTAACAGTAAGGAGAAATCATTGAAGAATTTCAAGCAGATATGCATATTTGAAACTTATTAATCAAGTCTTAGTAATGCCAGCGGGTACCCAATGAATAATTTTTAGAATGAAAATATTCAGTCAGTGTATGAATAGGTACCCATTTGATATACTGTAGCTCGGCTACTAACCAAAAAGTCCACAGTTTGAATCAACCAGGAGCTCTTTGGAAACTCTCTGGGGCAGTTCTACTCTGTCTTATAGGGACGCAGTGAGTCAGAATAGACTCGAAGGCAATGGGGTTTTCGTTTTCACACAACAAACACTAGCTAAAGGTAACATTAGAATGGAACCCTGGTGGCGCAGTGGTTAACAGCTCAGGCTGCTATCCAAAAGATCAGCAGTTGAAATCCACCAGCAGCTCCCTGAAAACCCTAGGGGGCAGTTCTACTCTGTCCTATACGGTCGCTATGAGCCCGAATCAACTGGATGGCAACAGGTTAGGTTTTTTGGTTTTAACCTTAGAAGAGCATAACTTTAGTAGTACCCATCAATGGAGAAATTTTTTAAAATATAAGAAAATAATGGAATGAAAGTGAAATGTCTTTCGTTTTCATATTTTTTTCACAAAGTTTAATTATGTATTAAATGCTTATTAAATCACAAGAAGAGCAAGAAAGGACTTGCTTTTTTCTTGTTTGTTTGTTTTCTTTTTAACCCCATAGCCGCAAATGGTTGGAAGCACAGTGGGACCCGGTAGCGCTACCTGTGGCAGCAGGAAGCCTTTGTGGTTACTGGTGGCTTGTAAAAGTTTCTTCGCCAGGTTCATCAGCAGCTCTAGCGTTTCCGGTGAGCCGCCTCTAGCAAGCTTGTCTTCACTGCAGTGGCGCGAAGGGGCTGACGGGAGGTGAGGAGAAGATACAGTATTTCCACAACAACTGCACAGTCGCCTCATATGAATGAATCTCAAGGCGTAGTGGATAGAGGCTCACCTAAGTTCTGAGTTTCTTCTTGGTTCAATTTTTCTTCAGCCCTAGGAGTGGCAGCTCCTTCTGCAGTTGTGCTACTCCGTTACACCTTAGTGTTCTCTTTAACCCTTTCAGCAGCTAACCACATTTTACCTAGTTAAAAAAAAAAAAAAGGCACCAAATCCCTTGCAGTCCAGTAAATTCCGAATGATGGGACCCCCAGGTGTTACAGAGTAGAACTGCTCCATAGGGTTTTCTTAACTGTAATCTGATCTCCAGGCCTTTCTTCCATGGTACTTCTGGGTGGGTTCCAACAGCCAACCTTTACTACTAACTAGTAGTCCAGTGCATTCTTTATATGAAATCCACCTTGTTGAAATTACCTTTGTGGTTACTGTGTCTTACTGAAGCTTAACTGATACGAGTGTAAAGCATGATAAAAGTTTTTTTTTTTAAAGTAGTAAACAGTTATTTTTTAAAAGAAGTTTAAAAAGTTGAAAAATATTGGAAAAATCAATATTAGCAAATGGAGTCATAGCAGGTTATTTTTAACTTTTTTCTTTTTTTCTGTATCTCCTTATACACTTACATACATATATATATATTCAATCATTTGTTTCCTGCTTTATTGATATTATAAAATTTTCTTTTCACAAAGTCATTATACATTCTTTGGATCCATGCTTTTTGCTGACTACACAGTGGGCAACTATAAAGCTGGACTTCAATTTATTAAATCTACGTACTCTTGTTCTTTGAAATTTTGTTTGTTTCCAATTCTCTCAACCTCAAAGTGATACTTCAAGAGAGAACCTCGTAAATCTTTACAACTATGCTAATTTATTCTTGGATAACTATTCCCCACGCTCTCTTTTTTTAAAGTTTGGCAACAAATGTTTAGCTATAAGAGTGCAATTCTACTTGGAGAATGAACTCCACAAGCTCTGACAAATATTTTTAGTAAGATGATGAATTTTTTTTTCTTAATCTTACAACCAGAAATAGTTAATCCAATGACTCTGAAAAAGGAACTGGCAGTCATAAAAGTGGTACCTAACATGTTGCCTTGTAGCTAATGGAGTTTCTTCTGTTACAACTTATCGATTTTTTCATGGTATTTGAATTTTGTTTTTGCCTTCATTTTGTATTGCTTCTCCCTTTATGACTCATCACCCACATCCTGTAGTTAATGTTGGGAAGTCAACATCTGTGTTTTCCAAGTCTTCTACTATGGCACTCCATTTAGATATACCTTCTCAGGCTCTTTTGTTTTCTTAAACTTTCTCAACCTATAGTTTCTTCACCTCAAATATGAGAGTTTGGAGGTAATGAAAGGATAGCCAACATCCTTTCCCGCTCTAACATCTATTCTATGATTCTAGATTCTGCACTCCCACTACAATTTCTTACCAATTTTCAACATGAAATAATCTAATACTGAGAATTCTAAAGGCCTCTCTGTCATTTAATGAAAATGCCTGACTCTGAAATTAAAAAAAAAAATCAACCCTGGAAACTCAACTCTACTTTCTTTTTAATTAAGTTTTATCTGTAATAAGTAGTTGCTGCAATTTTCCTTTTTATGTGCAAAGGGTTATTTGAATACATCAAATGTTCAACTCTATATTAGCATCCTATATCTAGGTAAACCTCTTCCTTCCACACCAACATGTCCAGGTAATAGCAAAAAGTAATTTTGAAAGTTATATTTAGTATAATTGGATGTATTCATAGCACAGCTGCATATCTCTTAAAGTTGTTATAAACCATGCCAATCTACTTCCTCTGTGACAGTTTGTTGAGCATTTAAATGGAAATCAGAGAACTTAAGCTATTTTAATTCAGCTAGCAATTCCGCAAAGCTTAAAAATCTAAAATGCCACAGTGTTGTGAAAACACAAACTACCAAAAATTTATACAATTGAATTAAAATCTATAAAAACCACATTTTACATTGTTTTCAAAAGTCTACTAATCTCTTTTCAAACATACATTCCCTTTACAAAATCCTTTAAAATCCATAATATCCATATTATATGTTTTATTTCTCAAATTACTCTTATGTACATGTTCTAACTGAATTGAAGATGATTTCTGCATGTAGTTGTTTGAAAAATCAACTTCTCCATATGCAGATAGGAGAAGTTTCTAGTTCCCCAATCCACTGAAATTATCAAGGCCAACAATGGCCCCCTACTTGACAAGTTCAAGGGGCCATTTTAGTTCTTATTCTACTTGACATTTCTGCCTCTTATGACTCTTTTTCATTACTATATCTCCTTTGTTTTTGTTACACTCATGAGGCCTTGGTGCTAACCTCCCTCCTTAGCTATTTATCTCCTTTATTACCTCCTTTTCCCAACTTTTTAGTGTCTCCATTTCCATATTTTCCTTTCTCTTCTCTTCCTTACTTCTTTCTCCTCTATAAATATAAGCACTAAAGTCTTATTTAAGCTTCAACTAACCCCATTGCTGTCGAGTCGAATCCAATTCATAGCAACCCTATAGGACAGAGTAGAACTGCCCCATAAAGTTTCCAGGGAGTGCCTGGTGGATTTGAACTGCCGACCTTTTGGTTAGCAGCTGTAGCACTTAACCACTATGCCACCAGGGTTTCCAAGCCTCAGCTACCACCTACATATTGAAAATTCCCAAACCCATATATGCAGCAAAGATTTTTCTTAAGATGCCTGAACTTATGTGTCCAGCTGCCACTGAACTTCACTACCTGGAAACTCAAGTGTTGAAACCAGAATTAATTATCATGTTTATTCCCTTTATCCCAAATTCTTCTCCACTTGTAATCACCATGTTCCCCACTTTAGTGAGGGTACTGTCTTCCAAACCAAGTCAGAAATTTAGAAATCATTTTTAAATCCTTCTTCATCATCATTTATATCCCCTTAGTTAGAAAACGGAGCTCTGATGACACAGTTGTTAAGAGCCAAGACTGCTAACCAAAAGGTAGACCGTTCAAATCCACCAGCTGTTCCTTGGAAACCCTCTGGGGCAGTTCTATTCTGTCCTATAGGGTGGCTGTGAGTCAGAATTGACTTGACAGCAACAAGCTATGGAAGATTAGTTAGAAAACACTCAGTACCAACTTATGAATATGTTTAAGATCATTCCCTTAATTTCTATCCTCACATCATTGTCTATGTTCAGGCACGCCCCATCTTTCACTATCAACATCCAGACTCATCTTCCTGCTTTGATATCATCCTCACCAAAATCATCTTCCTTACTAAAAACAATGCTTTCTTTCTCTTTTCCTTTTTTACAATTCCCTGTTACCTCCCTTATCAAGAAATAGATACTGCAAATATATAGAAAACATAGTAGTTTCTTCCAAACTTACCCAAATAAAATGATCTTTTCTCCTTTCTGCTGGTGCATTGCCAAACATTTGACAAAGAGTCTTCACTCTCCCCAATCAGATGTTGTCAGGCAATTGGAGAGAGAAACTGAAACAATGGTTTATTTGAGATCATGTTTGATTTCCAATGTGGGCCCTATAAGCCTTGTAGATTTATTTTTCACTTTTCTAACTCCTAAACCTTCCACTCCTCCACCATTTTGGTGGCATTTTTTGAAACATTCCTAGTTACTGGCTGCATGTAGCCTTTCCTCGGTGGCACAAACAGTTTGAGCTTCTACTAACCTAAAGGTTGGCAGTTCAAACCCACCCAGCAGCAGAAGAAAGGCTGCTGGTGATCTTTCAGCCAAGAAAATCCTATGGAGCAGTTCTACTCTGTAACACGTGGGGTTGCCATGAGTCAGAATGAACCCAATGGCAATGGGCTTGGTTTTTTGGTAACCTCTCCTGGGGCTCCAACGTTCACCTCTATTATGATTACACAATACGGGTGTAGCATGATGGGGACTTTACCCCACTCAGACAAATCTGTCATGGACCACCTTTGAGCAAAACCCCATTTTAAGAAATCGCATGTTAATCAGAGCTAGATTAAACACCAACTTCCTAGACCCGCTGTTGTCTATAACAATGCACAGACCAACCTCAGAACAGTGTCAGCAATAGTCATATGTCCTTCAAGTATATTTTAAGGATCAACTCAATTCTCCTCCCCTGTTCCATGGGTCTAACCCTTTGTCACTCCTGGCTCAGTCTGAGTGTGGTGATTTCACTCAAGATGTGGTGAGGTCTGATGCCTTAGTTCACGTATTCCTCAGTGGGCCTCCAAAATGTAATCTAGATGTCATCTAGGGCTTGCCTGCCCCTTGAGAACTAGGTGAGACTTGATAAAATCCCCAATTCCACTTGCTTCAGAAGTCCAAAGCCATCCTAAGGATTTTCGTTAGTGGGTAGTCGGGAGGGCATGAACTCATGTTTTCGTGGTCACTTTACAGAGTTTCACTGGCTTTTCTTTCTACCCCTCCTCCCTCTTCGGTCCCTAATTTTATTCTCTTTTATGGAAAATAATCTTCTCCTTTCTAGTACAGACCTAGATAAACCATGTTTACTCTTGGGGCCTGATCTTATAGTCTCAGTCTCTGTCATCCAGTGGCTTTTTAAGATATCTTCATTTTTTTTTTTTTTTTCTCAAATGGGAACAATTTATATCTGACAAAATTTCAGTCATCAGCTGCTAAAATAATATATTTTCACCTTCTCATAACTGTCTTATTACTCAACTTCTGTGAGATACAGATTTATTACTTAGCTATAAGTAGGCTCTATTGAAGGCAGGCCCTAACAGGTACCTTAGAGATCATCTTATCTAGCGTACTGAGATCTGCAAAGGGAAATGACTTGCCCAGGATCACAAGTTAGTGGTGCTAGTTACTATCAGAACCAGAACAGCAACTTGAGCCTCTGAATTCTCATAATACTGTCCATTCTTTCACCTCTCGATGTATGGAGCAGTCCAAATAAATGCAATCAATATTTTTTGTTGTTGTTGTTAAGTAAGGAGCCCTGGTAGCGAAATAGGTAAGCTAACCAATGGCTGCCAACCAAAAGGTTGGTGGTTTGAACCCACCAACTGCTCTGCAGGAGAAAAACGTGATAATCTGCTTCCGTAAAGATTTACAGCCTTGGAAAACCTATGGGACAGTTCCACTCCGTCATTATGAGTTGGAATCAACTCCAGGGCCACAGGTTTGTTTTTTGTGGTTGTGGGGTGCCATCGAGTCAATTTTCAACTGGTAGTGACCACATGTGGCAGAGTAGAACTGCCTCCCTAGGGTTTCCTAGGCTTTAATCTTTATGGGGAGCCCTGGTGACATAGTGGTTAAGAACTTGCTATTAACCAAAAGATCGGCAATTTGAATCTACCACCTGTTCCTTGGAAACCCTTTGGGGAAGTTCTACTTTGTCCTTCCTATAGGGTCTCTTTGAGTCAGAATTGGCTCGATGGCAATGAGTTTGGTTTTGGTTTAATCTTTATGGGAGCAGATCACCAGGTCTTTTCTCCTACAGAGATGCCAGGTGGGTTCAAACTGCCAGCCTATCAGTTAATAGCCAAGCATATAACCGTTGAGCCACCAGGGCTCTTTAATCATTATTTATGTAACTTAATAAAAGAAGTTTCTTCATTTCATCAAATGACTAAAGCTCAAAATTTTAATTAGAAGATTTTTAACTTATATTTCCCTTTTAATATTTAAATTGATAGTAACCATTCATAGTCCAGTTGTTCTTTGTGAGTTTACATTTAGAGAAAAAGATTATATATGGCTACAATTTATTACTCTTTCCAGTTACTTCAAAATAATACAACTGCTGTATTAATCAGTGCTGTGAAGTCAATTTTTATTTACTTATATTTTTAAATTCAGAACATGTAAGTCCTATTTTATAAAGATTTAAAGATGTTTAAGTAGAAAAGATCCCTTGAAGTAATTGAACTACTTCATATCTCCCTCAATTTATACAATCATACTAGTTTCTTTCTAGTCAAGATAAGAAGGTTTTATTAGAATAAGAACTATAATTTGATGAACATTCTTTATAATGTGCCATTACCCCATTTCCATAACTTGTCTGTGAGTTAGGTATTATTTACTATTATAAGTAAGAACACGAAGGTGCAGAGTTTATGTAAATTGCCCACAACCACACACCAAAGTAACAGAGACTACATTCAAACCCTGGTATGCCTTACCCCAAAACCCACACTTTCACCACTATAAAAAAAAATTGATTCCATCTGTGCATTTATCAATATGTTTGTACTATTTATATATGCATATATGTATATATATGTAGCTTGTTTGTCAAAACTTGCATATTTGCATCTAACGAGGAACCAAATTTTCTTTTAATTACACCCTTATCAGTGCATTCAACAAGTTTCTATTTAGAGCCTATTTTCCATCAGACAGCAGGCTCCATGCTAAAGATATGGCTCTAGATGTAAATGTTATTTTTCCTGGTTGCCATTGAATTGGCTCAAACTCACAGCGATCTTATGTACAACAGAACAAAACATTGCCTAGTCATGATCTGTCTTCATGAATATTGATATGTTTGAGCCCAGAGTAAACAGGTATCTGAATAGTTATGAATACTTGTTTTTTCTAATAACATTTTTTCTTTTACGAGTATTTTCTCAAATCTAACTGAAAATACTGTTATTGGGCTAATAAGCTTTAAAAATATTTCCTAACAATTGTCCAAAGTATTTCCCCCCTTGAAAAACCTACCAGTTCCTCCTTTAAAATGTTTCCTACAAAATTTCTGGAAATATGAGGATGCAGACTTGCCTGATCTGTACATGGGCTCACTGTCCTAATATAAAGAATATATTTTCTTAGCACTGCCGTTTAGGTGCCATTAGATACTTAGTCACAAGTATGAGATGCAAAATAAGGAATTTTTTTCTATTTCACCCGTAAGATATCTATTATAAATCTCTCTCTCCCTCTCTCCCTCTCTTTTAGATATTATGTATTGACTTCCAAATTTGAAAAATTACAATTAAGTCTCTTATGCCATTGCTGACTGTTATGGATTATATTGTGCCCCCAAAAAATATGTGTCCACTTGGCTAGGCTATGATTCCCAATATTGTTTGATTGTCCACCATTTTGTCATCTGATGTGATTTTCCTTGTGTTGTAAATCCTACCTCTATGATGGTAATGAGGCAGAATTAGAGGCAGTTTTTTTGTTGTTGTTGTTAATAAGGCAGGACTCAATCTGGAAGACTAGGTTGTACCTTGAATAAGCCTCTTTTGAGACATAAAAGAGAGAAACAAGCAGAGAGAGAGGGGAATCTCAGACCATCAAGAAAGTAGTGCCAGAAATAGAGTGCATCCTTTAGGCCAGGGATCTCTGCGTTGAGCAGCTCCTAGACTAGGGGAAGATTGATGACAAGGACTTTGCCCCAGAGCCAACAGAGAGAGAAAGCCTTTCCCTGCAGCTGGTGCCCTGAATTTGGACTTTAACCTCCTAGACTGTGAGAGAATAAATCTCTGTTTGTTAAAGCCATCCACTTGTGGTATTTCTTTTATAGTAGCACTAGATAGCTAAAACACTCATATATGCATTTTCTGTGTTCTCTCCTCCCAGTATGGTTTTATTGGTTATATTCACTTTCAGGGTTTTCAATATCATGACTATGTAAACATTTCTCATGCTGAACCAAGTATTTAACAACATTGCATTGCCTTTCTTAGACAACCTTTTTGACTTTCCCCAAAGTTACATTTTAATTTATTTTTTATTTCCTTGGCATTCTTCATAATTTTCTCATTCCTCTTTCCCCTATAATCTTTCAAAAACATTTGAATTAGATACAGAAATTCCTGAAATATTCCCCTAATTTTTTTTTTTTTTTTTAATCTGTTCTCTTATGTTTTTCATCTCTTGTCCTTTTTGGTACCTTCATGGAAGATTTTTTTGGAAGATTTTCCATCTAGAGATTTTTTACATTCCAACTTTTCCATTTAATTTTTATTTTAAACATCATATATTTATTTTAATATTCCATTCTTACATATACATATACTTCTATTTCTTTAGGTTTTTGTGTGTTTTTCAAAACATCCTGAAATTTTCTCTTATCATTCTATGTCTTTTGTTGAGTTCATTCTTAAGTACCTTAAAGAGTTTTTATTGTGTTGTTGTTTGGTTATATCTTTTAAAAATTACTAGTACATCTAATTATTTTTGCTAGTATATAGGCATGCCAATGATTTTGTAAAGCTGTTAATTTTTTCTGTCTTTTGTTTATCTTCCTTCCCTTCTTTTATAATTACATATCATGGCCCATGTGTAGGTTACTCTTTGATTATTACTTTTTATTATCAGCAGATATCACTTTCAATTAAAGCCGTGTGTATGTGTGTATTGGCAGTGACATGCGGACATGAGCTGGGACAGCTTCAATTTGTGTATATTTTCTTAGAAAACTGTCAAAACTGTTGTATGTATTCTAAGAGCACTATATTATGTAGTTCTGTCTGCTTCTCAACAATTTTCATGCAGAAAATCTGTATGATTCATTTTGAAGCGTTGTGTTATAGGCTGACTTTGTGTTCTCAGAGAGTGCATTTTATTTCCCCTTGAGCTAACACACATCTTGGAGTGTCAAATCAGACACACATAATCAGAGATCTTACTCCAGTATCAAGCTTTAATAATAATCTCACAGATACAGTTAATCAAGAAGCTCAAACAAAACAGAGAGGTCTAAGCTATCAAAGGCAGCATCCCAGGTCCTGCATTAGACCTGCACGTCTAGCTCAGAATAATCAATGAGGTCTCTAAATAAAGTTCACAGGGTTACCTCACACAATCAGTAACTAAACCAGTCGATTCCCACTCATGGCAACCCCATATGTGTCAAAGTAAAAATGTGCTCCATAGAGTTTTTAGCTGATCTTTTGGAAGTAAGTTCCAGGCCTTTTATCAGAGGCACCTCTGGGTAGACTCAAACTTCCAACTTTTAATTTAGTAGCCCAGAGTTTAACCATTTGCACTCAAACAACAGGAGCATTTAAATTATAAAATATCTCTGTTTTATATCCCAGGGAGTTATGAAGCTTACAAGATATTTTTCATGACTCATAGAGTCTGGGTCCTATATACTATAAGTAATCCTTAGCCAGAGACATCCTGCAGAGAGCATTTAAAAGATAAGGTATGTTCTTTCTAGCAAGCCTAAGTAGTTTCTTTCCCCAGAAGCCCAGTTGACAAGAAATTAGACCAGGTAATCTGCCTTTCAATCTTCCCCCTGGGACGTCCCCAGGGAAAGCTGTTGATAGATCATGAACTAACTGCTTTAATCCCTGAATTGACTTTATTTAACAATTATCAAAGTGATCATCAAACATAGTCCTTGCAACTCTTACTAACTTCTGGAAAATATGGGTTTTCTTTGTGTGTGTGTGTGTCTGTGTTTTCCCTACTATCATAATATTGAATGGAATTTGTGTACAGTTCCAAAACTCACCACACCCAAATAGTTCACTGTTCAATATAATAAATATTTGATTAGATCTTTGGGAGAGCCACCAAATTGCTAAGAAGTTCGTACCAGTCACAAAATTTGTTGATGTAAAGCAAAGGAAGACATTGAGAGGTGCACAAGAATAAAAGACAACTACAACAGTAATAACAGATGATAATTTATGAATGGATACATAAGTAGATATGTATGCTAAACAGGTGTGGGAGGTCATACAGGAGTACAACCACGTGCATATGTAGGTATGGTTGTGAATACTTCTACATAATATATATGTGCTGTATATATATTCATATATGTAGTAGAGCACATAGGGGGCACAGTTATGGAAACTTCTTAGACATATTCAAACATCTCATGAGACTGAACTATTGGGCCAAAAGGCTAAGGACTATTGTCTCAGGGGACATCTAGGTCAATTGGCATAAAGTAGTTCCTAAAGATAATGTTCTACACCCTAATTTTGTGAGTGGTGTCTAAGGTCTTAAAAGCTTGCACGTAGTCATCTAAGATACGACTATTGGTCTCTTCCCATCTGGAGCAAAGGAGAGTGAAGAAAACTGAAGACCCAAGAAAGCAATTAGTCCAAAGGACTAATGATCCACATGAACCACAGCCTCCTCCAGCCTGAGACCAGAAGAACTAGATGGTGCCTGGTTACCAGTACCAACTGCTTTGACCAGGATCCCAGTAGTTAGAATGGGTGAAAAATATAAAACAAAATTCAAATTCATAAAAAAGACCAAACTTACTGGTCTGATAGAGACTGGAAGAACCCCTGAGACTATTGCCCTAAGACACCCTTCAAACTCGGAACAAAAGCCTTTCCCAGAGGCCTTTTCAGCCAAATAATAGGCTGGCCTATAAAATAAAAAATAACACCCGTGAGGAGTGTGCTCCACAGAACAATCAACTATACAAGACCAAAAGGTCAACATTTGCCCAAAAGCAAAAACAAGAAGGCAGGGAGGGGCAGGGAAACTGAACCAATGGAATGAGGAACTCGGGGGGGAAATGAGGAGAGTACTGACATATTGCAGGGATTCCAGCCAATGTCATGGAACAACTTGTGCATGAATTATTGAATGGAAAACTAATTTGCTGTGTAAAGTGTCACCTAAAGCACAATAAAATATTTTTTAAAAAACCTGTTGGTGTTATTTTCTCTGTAGATTAGTCCTTATTACTTAGGCTGGAAATCTCATGGTTTTATTAAAGGTGGAATGCCGTTGTTTTTCTCTATAGTTTTTGTTCTTGTTATTTTCTGTTGTTGTTAAGGGAGAATTTGGAGTGGAAACACTCTTACTGCGCCATCTTCAAACATAAGAAAACAAAATTTAAAAGGCCTTCTAATTCCACAACTAAAACTCTTTATTTTAAAGAAGTTAATTTTTTTTTTTTTTTTTGCTTCAAACTCATTTGTTTGATTCTTTTGTGAAAAGATTCAAGGAGCTTTGACAGAGAAAGCATTAAATGCGATATTGTTTTGAATTCTAAATGTATATGAATTACACAGGAAAGTATAAGGTTGAATAAAGGAAAAAACAGAACTAATCTTTAGATTCACTTTCAACTATTTTAAATCTGTATCTACAGTGTCATATTTTATCTGTGGCAATAAGAAGTTTAATTCATTTCAAGGAGATAGTGAAAATATTGTGTTTTATGATATGAGTCTTCTTTTTTATATATTTTCAGTTATTCCACAAGAGAATTAAATGCAAAAATGCAAAAAATGCAAAAAAAAAAAAAGGAAGAATTGGCCAGTTTCTACTGAAGGATAGGTCCTCCTTTGTCTTTTCACCACTCACACCTCACATTACACCCAGCTTTTGATAGGCAGCCTTCAAGGGTATATGCTTTGTACTGCTGTTATTATGCAATAAAATATTTTAAAATGTCTTTTCATTATTATTCTCCTAATTAATTAGTATATCTCAAAATATTGAACTTTTCTATTTGTGTCATTTGACTCTAAGGACTCTAAATATTCTTTTGAATGAGTTAAAAGAAAACCGATTATTCTCTTTTGAAAAGGGACTAACTAGCAAGTCATCAGCAAAAGAACACTTGTCAAATAAAAAGAGAAAAGAAACAACCTACTCAAATTAAATTACAGAGAGACTGACAATGTTAGAATACAATTGCCTAGATAGAACTGATCAGAATTCTTAAAGTAACATCCAATTCTTGTAAACTGTACTACTAGGAAGCAGAGGTTTCATTTTACATCTCATTTCTTCTAGAAAAATAAGCTTCCTTAGCAGAATCCCAACATCCCTCTTCAATTCCAATATGACATTTTATTCTGAGGATAATAGATATTAATAATATGCAACACCACGGAATATCAGCTACTAGACCCTAAATATAGGGAAGGTAATTCTGTGGCTTCTGTTCCATTAGGAGACCAACAGAAAATCAAATCCTGACTGGATGTAAGATCTTTATGCTTTAATTCACTCAGTCCACTATTTGCCATAGAGCACCTGAGCAAGCCCCTCGGTGACGGTGTTTTAAATAACTTCTTACCAGATTTAGTTTCCTCTTTCACAGCATCTGGTAACAACAAAATTTTGGAAATAATTATTAAAGATTTTACCATCTGTATTAGTTTACTAGGATTGCAGTATCTGGGCAGCTTAAAACAACAGAAATTTATTGTCTTACACTTCTGGAAGCTAGAAGCCTGAAAGCAAGGTGGCTATGCTCTCTTTGAAGGCTCTAGTGAAGAATCCTTCCTTGATTCTTCTAGCTTCTCGTGGTTACTGGCAGTCCTTGAAATTTCTTGGCTGGTGACAACATATCTCAAATCTCTGTCTCTGCCTTCACATAGCTGTCTTCCTTCTGTGTATCTCTATGTTCAAATTCCCCTCTTATAAGGACATCAGTCATTGGATTAGGGCTAATATTTCTTTTGAATGATGGGTATATTTTTCAGATTAGTTAACATACACACACAAAAAGCTTTTGGGGGGAGTTCATAAGTTTTTTTTTAAAAATAATTATTGTTTTCAGTGAAAGTTTATGTAGCAAATTAAGTTACCATTTGACAATTTCTACACATATTTTTCATTTCACAATATATTAACATTCTCTTTAATTGCATTCTGGTTGTTCCTTTTCTAGTGCTTTAGTTTCCCTGCCCCCTTGTCTTGTCATCTTTGCTTTGAGAGTAATTGTTGACCTTTTGATCTCATATAGATGGTTTGTAAATGGAGCAACATGCTCATGGGTAGCATCTTTTATTTTGTGTGCTAAAAGGTGACCTCAGGAAATAGTTTCGGTTGAAAGTTTAAAGAGTATGTCAGAGAGATAATCTGAGGAAGTCTTCTAGTGTCAACTGGTCCATCAAGTCTGGATTTTTTAAGAATTTAAGACTTCTTCCACATTTTTCTCCAGTTCTGTCAGGGTCATGATCAGAATGGTCAATGTTCATAGCTGGGCACCTACCAGCTCTTCTGGTCCATAAGCTTTTACTGGGGGATCTGGGGAGAGTATGATTCTGGAATGTTATCTCTGGATTCTTCATGACCAAATGATGCATAAGGGTAGGCGTGTCTCAAAAGGAGGAGAAAGAATACCAAGGACAATCATGTGGTATAGATAGGAATTCAAAAGCAAACTGTTAAGGCCCTTAATTTCTATCAAAGCATCTCCAGTAAAGGAAAATTTAAAAATAGGGAAAGAAACTATCATTCAGAGGGTCTTTTTTTTTTTATCTCTAGTGTTCTCTATTTTTAGTGTTCTCTATATAGTACTCTTTGTTCTTTTTTCTTTAAAATTGTTAATTTTAAAAAATAATTTTTATTGTGGTTTAAGTGAAAGCTTACAAATCAAGTCAGTCTCTCACATATAAACTAATATACAGCTTACTACATACTCCCATTTACTCTCCCCCTAATGAGTCAGCCCGCTCCCTCCTTCCAGTCTCTCCTTTCATGACCATTTTACCAGTTTCTAACACTCTACCCTCCCATCTCCCCTCCAGACAGGAGATGCCAACATAGTCTCAAGAGTCCACATGGTGCAAGTAGCTTGCTCCTCACCAGCATCTCTCTCCAACCCATTGTCCAGTCCAATCCATATCTGACGAGTTGGCTTTGGGAATGGTTCCTGTCCTGGGCCAACAGAAGGTCTGGGGACCATGACCGCCAGGATTCTTCTAGTCTTAGTCAGACCATTAAGTCTGGTCTTTTTATGAGAATATGGGGTCTGCATACCACTGTTCCTGCTCTCTAAGGGGGGTTCTCTGTTGTGCTCCCTGTTAGGGCAGTCATCGGTTGTGGCCGGGCATCATGTAGTTCTTCTGGTCTCAGGATGATGTAGTCTCTAGTTCATGTGGCCCCTTCTGTCTCTTGAGCTCATAATTACCTTGTGAGCTTGGTGTTCTTCATTCTCCTTTGCTCCAGGTGGGTTGAGAACAATTGATGCCTCTTACATGGCCACTTGCTAGTGTTTAAGACCCCAGATGCCACACTTCAAAGTGGGATTCAGAATGTTTTCTTAGTAGATTTTATTTTGCCAATTGACTTAGATGTCTCCTGAAGCCATAGTCCCCAAACCCCTGCCCCTGCCTTCCTGACCTTCGAAGCATTCAGTTTATTCAGGAAACTTCTTTGCTTTTGGCTTAGTCCAGTTGTGCTGACCTCCCCTGTATTGAGTGTTGTCCTTCCCTTCACCTAAAGTAGGTCTTAACTACTATCTAATCAGTAAGTGATCCTCTCCCACCCTCCCTCCCCCGTCTCATAATCACAAAAGAATGTGTTCTTCTCAGTCTAAACTATTTCTCAAGATCTTATAATAATGGTCTTACACAATATTTGTCCTTTTGCAACTCACTGATTTCACTCAGCATAATGCCTTCCAGGTTTCTCCATGTTATGAAATGTTTCACAGATTCCTCACTGTTCTTTATCGATGCATAGTATTCCACTGTGTGAATATACCATAATTTATCCATTCATCCATTGATGGGAACCTTGGTTGCTTCCATTTTTTGCTATCGTAAACAGTGCTGCAATAAACATGGGTGTGCATATATCTGTTCATGTAAAGGCTCTTATTTCTCTAGGATATATTCGGAGGAGTGGGATTGCTGGGTCATGTAGTAGTTCTATTTCTAACTTTTTAAGGAAATGCCAAATCGATTTCCAAAGTGGTTGTACCATTTTACATTCCCACCAGCAGTGTATAAGTATTCCAATCTGTCCACAGCCTCTCCAACATTTATTACTTTGTGTTTTTTGGATTAATGCCAGCCTTGTTGGAGTGAGATGAAATCTCATTGTAGTTTTAATTTGCATTTCTCTAATGGCTAATGATCGAGAGCATTTCCTCATGTATCTGTTAGCTGCCTGAATGTCTTCTTTAGTGAAGTGTCTGTTCTTATCCTTTGCCCAATTTTTAATTGGGTTGTTTGTCTTTTTGTGGTTCAGTTTTAGAATCATGTAGATTTTGGAGATTAGGCACTGGTCATACCTGAAAATTTTTTCCCAATCTGTAGGTGGTCTTTTTACTCTTTTGGTGAAGTCTTTAGATGAGCATAGGTGTTTGATTTTTAGGAGCTCCTAGTCATCTGGTTTCTCTTCGTCATTTATGGTAATGTTTTGTATTCTGTTTATGCCTTGTATTAGTGCTTCTAACATCATCCCTATTTTTTCCTCCATGATTTTTATCGTTTTAGACTTTATGTTTAGATCTTTGATATATTTGGAGTTAGTTTTTGTGCATGGTGTGAGGTATGGATCCTATTTCATTTTTTTGCAGATGGATATCCAGTTATGCCAGCACCATTTGTTAAAAAGACTATCTTTTCCCCAACTGACTGACACTGGGCCTTTGTCAAATATCAGCTGCTCATATGTGATTGGATTTATATCTGAGTTCTCAATTCTGTTCCATTGGTCTATGTGTCTGTTGTTGTATCAGTACCAGGCTATTTGACTACTGTGGCTGTATAATATGTTCTAAAATCAGGTAGAGTGAGGCATCCCACTTTGTTCTTCTTTTTCAGTAATGCTTTACTTATCCGAGGCTGCTTTCCCTTCCATATGAAGTTGGTGATTTGTTTCTCCATCACATGAAAAAACGTAGTTGGAATTTGGATCGGAAGTGCATTGTGTATATAGATGGCTTTTGGTAGAACAGACATTTTAATAATATTAAGTCTTCCTATCCATGAGCAAGGTATGTTTTTCCACTTATGTAGGTCCCTTTTTGTTTCTTGCTGTAGTACCTTGTAGTTTTCTTTGTATAGGTCTTTTATGCCCCTGGTAAGATTTATTCCTAAGTATTTTATCTTCTTGGGGGCTACTGTGAATGGTATTGATTTGGTGATTTCCTCTTCAATGTTCTTTTTGTTGATGTAGAGGAATCCAACTGATTTTTGTATGTTTATCTTGTAACCTGAAACTCCGCTGAACTCTTCTATTAGTTTCAGTAGTTTTCTGGAGGATTCCTTAGGGTTTTCTGTGTATAAGATCATGTCATCTGCAAATAGAGGTAATTTTACTTCCTCCTTGCCAGTCCAGATGCCCTTTATTTCTTTGTCTAGCCTAATTGCTCTGGCTAGGACCTCTAGCACAATGTTGAATAAGAGCGATGATAAAGGGCATCCTTGTCTGGTTCCTGTTCTCAAGGGAAATGCTTTCAGGCTCTCTCCATTTAGAGTGACTTTGGCTGTTGGCTTTATATAGATGCCCTTTATTATGTTGAGGAATTTTTCTTCTATCCTTATTTTGCTGAGGTTTTTATCATGAATGGGTGTTGGACTTTGTCAAATGCCTTTTCTGCATCAATTGATAAGATCATGTGGTTTTTGTCTTTTGTTATATTTATATGGTGGATTACATTAACGGTTTTTCTAATATTGAACCAACCTTGCATAAAAAAAGAAAAAAAACTTTTTTTTTTTTTCTTGCATACCTGGTATAAATCCCACTTGGTCATGGTGGATTATTTTTTTGATATGTTGTTGAATTCTATTGGCTAGAATTTTGTTGAGGATTTTTGCATCTATGGTCATGAGGGATATAGGACTATAATTTTCTTTTTTTGTGATGTCTTTACCTGGTTTTGGTATCAGGGATATGGTGGCTTCATAGAATGAGTTAGGTAGTATTCCATCATTTTCTATGCTTTGAAATACCTTTGGTAGTAGTGGTGTTAACTCTTCTCTGAAAGTTGAGTAGAACTCTGCAGTGAAGTCGTCTGGGCCAGGGCTTTTTTTGTTGGGAGTTTTTTGATTACCTTTTCAATCACTTTTTTGGTTATGGGTCTATTTAGTTGTTCTACTTCTGATTGTGTTAGTTTAGTTAGGTAGTGTGTTTCTAGGAATTCATCCATTTCTTCTAGGTTTGCAAGTTTGTTAGAGTACAATTTTTCGTAATAATCTGATATGATTCTTTTAATTTCAGTTGGATCTCTTGTGATGTGGCCCATCTCATTTCTTATCTGGGTTGCTTGTTTCCTTTCCTGTATTTCTTTAGTTAGTCTGGCCAATGGTTTATCAATTTTGTTAATTTTTTCAAAGAACCAACTTTTGGCTTTGTTAATTCTTTTGATTGTTCTTCAGTTCTCTAATTCATTTAATTCTGCTCTAATTTTTCTTTGTTTTCTGCAGGTGCCTGGCAGATTCTTTTGTTGCTTGCTTTCTATTTGTTCAAGTTGTTGGGACAGTTCTCTGATTTTGGCTCTTTCTTCTTTATGTATGTGTGCATTTATCGATATAAATTGACCTCTAAGCACTGCTTTCGCTGTCCCAGAGGTTTTGATAGGAAGTGTTTTCAGTATCTTTGCATTCTATGAATTTCTTTATTCCCTCCTTAATGTCTTCTATAACCCAGTCTTTTTTGAGCAGGGTATTGTTCAGTTTCCAGGTATTTGATTTCTTTTCCCTGATTTTTCTGTTATTGATTTCTACTTTTATGGCCTTATGGTCTGAGAAAATACTTTGTAATATTTCGGAGTTTTGCACCGTGCAAGGGTTTGTTTTATGACCTAATATGTGATCTATTCTAGAGAATGTTCCATATGCACTAGAAAAAAAAAGTGTACTTTGCAGCTGTTGGGTGGAGTGTTCTGTATAAGTCTATGTGGTCAAGTTGGTTGATTGCAGCTATTAGATCTTCCATGTCTCTATTGAGCTTCTTACTGGAAGTCCTATCCCTCACCGAAAGTGGTGTGTTGAAGTCTCCTACTATAATTGTGGAGGCATCTCACTTTTCAATTCTGTTAAAGTTTGTTTTATCTATCTTGCAGCCCTGTCATTGGGTGCATAAATATTTAATACGGTTATATCTTTCTCGGCAATTGTCCCTTTAATCATTATGTAGTGTCCTTCTTTATCCTTTGTGGTGGATTTAACTTTAAAGTCTATTTTGTCAGAAATTAATATGCCCACTCCTGCTCTTTTTTTATTGTTTTTTGCTTGATATATTTTTTTCCATCCTTTAAGTTTCAGTTTATTTGTGTCTCTAAGGTGTGTCTCTTGTAGGCAGCATATAGACAGCTAGTGTTTTTTTAATCCAGTTTGAGACTCTCTGTCTCTTTATTGGTGCATTTAGTCCATTTACATTCAGCATAATTATAGGTAAGTATGAGTTTAGTGCTGTCATTTTGATGCCTTTTTTTGTGTGTTGTTGAAAATTTCGTTTTTCTTCTTTTTTGTGTTCAGAAGTTATTCTTTGTAAATTGTGTGTTCCTTGTTTTCGTAGTAGTTGAATTTATTTTTGCTGAGTCATTATTCTTTTCTTGGTTTTTATTTTGAAGTATGGAATTGTTAGACCTCTTTGTGGTTACCTTAATATTTACCCCCATTTTTCTAAGTAAAAACCTAACTTTTATCATTCTATATTGCCAGTTTTCCTCTCCATATGGAAGATCTATGCCTCCTGTATTTAGTCCCTCTTTTTTGATTATTGTAACCTTTTCTGTTTAATGATTCCCTTTTTTGAGCATTTTTTTCTTTTTTAAATTAATCTTATTTTGTTTTTGTGATTTCCCTATTTGAGTTTATATCAGGATGTTCTGTTCTGTGACCTTGTGTTGTGTTGGTATCTGATATTATTGATTTTCTGCCCAAAGAATTTCCTTTAGCAATTCTTGTAGCTTTGGTTTGGTTTTTGCAAATTCTCTAAGCTTATGTTTAACAGTAAATGTCTTAATTTCACCTTCATATTTGAGAGAGACTTTTGCTGGATATAAGATTCTTGGCTGGCAGTTTTTCTCCTTCAGTGCTCTATATATGTCATCCCATTGCCTTCTTGCCTGCATGGTTTCTGCTGAGTAGTTTGAACTTATTCTTGTTGGTTCTTCTTTGTAGGTGACTTTTTGTTTATCCCTGGGTGCTTTTAAAATTTTCTCTTTACCTTTGTTTTTGGCAAGTTTGATGAAAATATGCTTTGGTGGTTTTCTTTTGGGATCTATCTCGTATGGTGTTCGATGAGCATCTTGGATAGATATCTTTTCATCTTTCATGATGCCAGGGAAGTTTTCTACCAACAGATCCTCAACTATTCTGTCTGTATTTTCTGTTATCCCTCCCTGTTCTGGAACTCCATTCACACACAAAGTATTCTTCTCAATAGAGTCCCACATGATTCTTAGGGTTTCTTCATTTTTTTTAATTCCCTTATCTGATTTTTCTTCAACTATATTGGTGTCAATTGCTTTATCCTCTACCTCCCCCACTGTGCATTCCAATTTCTCGATTCTGCTCCTCTGACTTCCTATTGAGTTGTCTAATTCTGTAATTTTACTATTAATCTTTTGGATTTCTGAATGCTGTCTCTCTATGGATTCTTGCATCTTATTAATTTTTCCACTATGTTCTTGAATAATCTTTTTGATTTCTTCAACTGCTTTATCAGTGTGTTCCTGGCTTTTTCTGTAGATTTCCTTATTTCATCTCTGAGGTCATCCCTGATGTCTTGAAGCATTCTGTAAATTAGTTTTTTATATTCTGCATCTGGCAATTCCAGGATTGTATCTTCATTTGGGAAAGAGTTTGATTCTTTATTTTGGAGATTTGTAGAAGCAATCATGGTCTGCTTCTTTATGTAATTTGATATCGACTGCTGTCTCCGAGCCATCTACAGGACATTGTAATGATTTATTTTATATATTTGCTCACGGAGTCTTATCTTCTTGTTTTGTTTTGTTTCATTACACCCAGATGGGCTACTAGATTGCACTCTCTTAATTGCTGTAGTCTTTGAATCACTTATGTCCTATTACCAGCTGGTTTGATCTGTTATCAGATATATGAACCTATGAGTCCATTCACTATTCTTGAATAGAATCAGCTTAGGTGTGGTGATTGTGGGTCACCTAGTGTGTGGTGTAGGCTGTCACCTATTAACTTAGAGGAGTAGTGGTAATGGTTATATTCACCAGATTCTAGTAGCAGCAGGGGGTCACACTCCAAGGAGGGCAGGATGCTGACAGCCTTCCCCCACATGCCACTGAGCCAGGAGTTTCTCTATTCCCAGAGCACTTTGGTGAGTGGGCTCTGCTGCTGTACATTAGGCACCCAGTGCTTGTACCTCTAAAGATTGGTAGGCATCACTATCCTCAGACCCCTTTAGCAGGTGGCTAGGTGGTGTGGGTGGAGCTTTAGCCTTCAATTCCCTGTTGTGGATCAGTGAGGGCTCTGTTTAATAGGTATCAGACCTCCAAAATTTCTCTTTCCATTGCTTTGCTAAAACAATTACAGTCAGATCTCTATCAGAATTGCCTTTGCATTATAATAGCCACCTGGTTCCCTGTAGAGATGAAAGCCAGAGACTGTGGATCTCTTTTGCTTGGCTGGAGCTGGTTGTGTATTATTATTCCAGTTTAAGGAAGTCAGTGAAGGATTTTTCTCTCCAGAATTGTTAATTGCTGCTTCTGTCAGGCCAGGAGAATGGGTTAGGAAAAAAAAAAAAAAACCTGTAGAGCACTTCACTCCCTGGCCCAGGAAATTTCAATGTTAATGAAGCCACCTGGGGTACGAAGGGGAGGGATCGAATAGATAGGAGAGAGTAGCATGGCAATATAGGCAAAGTTACTTATCTTGTTTGGTGAACACTGTTTTATCTGAGATTCCAGAGGGTCGTGTAGCCTGTGTGCACTGGCTAGGTCGAGACTGCCCCCGACGGTCAGGCCTGTGTCCTGTGCTTGCACCATCTCAGGAAGCCATGATCAGCTTCTCCGCTCCTAGTCCAAAGCCCAGCACCAAGGTTTTCTGGCTGGGACGCTGTGCTCCAGGCTCCAAATCCAGTCGCTGCTTCCCCATGATTTTTCCTTCTCCCGTCAGCCAGAACAGGGTGCACCCTGCATGAGCTGGCAGGTTTTCTGGCCAAGGTTACTCCAGAGGTTTAGGGCTGTGTACCATGCTTGCACCCTCTCAGGAAGCTGTGATCTGCTCCTTAGTGCTTAGTCCAAAGCCCAGCTCCAAGGTTTTCTGACTGGGATGCTGGCTGCAGGCTCTGAAAACAGTCCCTGCTTCCCCGTGGGTTCTCATTCTCCTGTCAGCCACATCAGTGTGCAGCCCGGTTGCACTGGCTGAGTCTCTGCTGAGGTTACTCCAGGGGTTTAGGGGATAGGACTGAGTCCTGTGCTTTCCCTGTCTCAGTAAGTCACGATCCACCCAACCACTCTTGCACCAGGAGACCACGAGGGCTCAAGGCTGTGGTGGGTGATGCCAGTTCCAGAAACAGTTGCTGCTTCACCATGTGGCTTTTCGCTCCCCTGTCACTCAGGTCAACTCCTTAGTTCTGTGTTTGATGGTCAGGGTTGGTAGATTGTCATGTATGTGATCGATTCACTCGTTTTTCCAAGTCTTTGTTGCAAGAGGGATCCAAGGTAGTTCTACCTAGTCAGCCATTTTGGCCCCGCCTCCAGCCTGAAATTGTTAATTTTAATACACTATACTTCCTATCCTTCAAAGCACCAAAAAGCATGGAAAAGATCATTTTTCCGTGCTTTATTTTCCTGAGGAATAGCTATATTTGCATAACAATCTGTCTTTTCTCTGTCTCTTCGCTCATTAGAGATAGTGGGATGACTTGTCTTTTTGGTAAGTTTGGAAGGAAATATTGGGCATGTGTAGCCAAGCTACTTCATCCCTTTCAATTGGCAGTGATGTATACGTAGATAAAAAATATACTGCTTTTTTCCTCTGAGAAAGGCTCTGCCCCTGTCCAGAAGAGTCCTGTGCCAGCTCAGGCTATCAGCTGGGAATGCCCATCTAATTTGAGGTTCACGATAAGGAAGCCCACTTCTCAGTTGGTACAAACTGCATTCCCCTATGACAGCTTCTTTACAAAGGTGGTGCTTTGGTTTCTATCATGCTTATTCTTTTGTGTGGCTTTTCAATTAACTTGAACCCAGAACAGAGAAAAAAGGAAACTGGTCTGGCACACCCAAATTTTTTCTATGTAGCACCTCTAAAGTTAAACCTGTGCAAAATGGAGCTGTATTTTGAAGGAGACATTCTAATTCTCAGGTGAAGTGCTACTGAATTGTTTGTCCTTTTTAAATTTTTCTTACTTTTTTTGGTTGCTTTTGTTAAAAGAATACAAATTACTTACTTCATTGATTTGCTACCCTTAGAGGAAATGGCAGAAAGTATTTTATACCAAGCAATGTTTTTCCTTCTCAAATAAAAAAATTTAAAATTTTACCCTCATTGAAGGGGTATTTTGCTGGATGCAATTTTATATTTTAATTTTTTTAAAACATTATATTAATACTCATTGTACGGTAGGAAAACATTTTATATGTGAACTTTCTTCTACAAAGCCAACGATATAATCATCCATTCTTGGCAGATTGAGAGGCTTTGTTTAATTTTATAGGATGCTTGAGTTGTCACTTGACTGACAGTTATATCAAGGGATAGTTCAATTAGTTCCATCCCCAATGGTATAAAAATAGTAAGTAGTAAGCGGATTGTCAATCAAAATCAATTATTTCAAAACATGACAATAGAAGCTGGAGTGAGGACTGACAAATACAGGTTCTTGCAAACCTGAAGAGATTTAAAGATTGACAGACCTATGTGCTAGTGGACTGCAGTTTCATTTAAACTACTGGAGGGGCCCGGGGAGGGCAGAAGGCAGCAAACAATAAAGGTAATGTACCACCACCAACAACACTAAAACTTAATAAATTAATCCTCCACCAATATAATATAAAGAATAATAGCTAGGTCTTAAAATATTCCAGTGAAAACACATGGTTATGTTGTATAGCTAGAGATACCTTTACTCTCAGAGATGACATTGCTGGTGTGAGCCTACCAAGCCTGATATAAAAAAATAAAAATAAAAATTGTGACAAGAAATGGATTCTCATGTTTTTGGTCCTAATCTACATTTCTCAAGCTATTTTCCGCTAACCAGTTGCCATCTAGTTGATTTCAACTCATGATGACCCTTTGTGTGTCAACTTTGTGGTGTACAACTGCACTCCATAGTGTTTTTAATGGCTGACTTTTTGGAAGTAGGTTGCCAGGTCTTTCTTCAGAGGCATCTCTGCGTGGACTTGAATTTCCAACCTTTCAGTTAGCAGCTGAGAGTGTTAACCATTTGTACCATTCAGGTACTAACCCATTGCTGATGAGTTGATGCTGACTCATAACGATGCTCTAGGACAGAGTAGCACCATTCCATAGGGTTTCCAAGGCTCTCATCTTTATGGCGAAACTGCCATATCTTTCTCCCACAGAGCACCTGGTGGATTCCAACCACCAACCTTTTGGTGAGCAGCTGAGTGCCTAACAAGTGTGCCACCAGGGCTTCTTACCTGGAGACTAAAAACAAAACACAAAACAAAAAACCAAACCCATTGCTGTCAATTGTGACTTTTAGTGACCCTATAGGACACAACAGAACTGCCCCTAGGGTTTCCAAGGAGCATCTAGTGGACTTGAAATGCCAACCTTTTGGTCAGCAGCCAAGCTCTAATCCACTATGCCACCAAGGCTCCACCTAGGGACTTAAAAATAAATAAATAAATAAAACAACCTTGCCATCCAGTTGATTCTGGGCAACCCTGTAAGACAGTAAAATTGCCCCATAGATTTCCAAGGTTGATTCAAATTGCCAACATTTTGGTTAGCAGCCATAGCTCTTAACCACTAGTATCCCTGAAGTCCACATTCTCCAGCATCATCAATCAATTGATCTATTCACTGCCACACGGTATCTTACTTCCATTCCTTTGTGCCTTGTCATGCTTTTATTTTCTTAGAATACACCCAGCCCCCAGCCTTTCTCTCCCTCACAAACTCTCCTCCATATCAAGACCTTCCAGCACACACGTATGTCACTCTTTTGGAATCAAACAACCTACTATTCATACTTTATTACACATAACTTTATTTTCTTGTATTTTAATGTACCATATATCTTAGGCTGGGTTCTCTAGAAAAGCAAAACCAGTAAGACCTATAAATATATATAGAGAGAGATTTATATCAGGGAAATGGCTCATGTTGTTGTGGAGGCTGGAATGTCCCAAGTCCATGAATCACAATGGAGGCTTCTCCTGTTTGAAGTAGAAGCAGGGACTGGTGAACCCAAGATTGGCAGGTTGGAGAGCAGGGCTGATGCTCACAGTCTGTGAAGGTTGATGAACCCTAAGATAGAGAGGCAAGACAGCAGGTAAGCTACTAACTTAAGTCCCAAGAACTGGAGGGCAGATGAACAGAAGCCAGCTGCATGATCCAGAGCAGACGAAAGCCAGAATGTCCACTTATATTCAGATGCAGACCACATGCCCAAGGATATTATCTTTCAACTGACTGGCTACTCCTAGGAGATCCCATTGTGGGGGTGATCACATATCAAATCTCAACAAGGAAGAGGTCACAATGTTATACCACTGCCAAACACTGAGAATCATGGCCCTGCCAAGTTGAGGCACAATCTTAACCATCACACCATATATTCATATGTAACTTTTCCAATTATCTTTATCCTTAATATGGGTAACATGTTTCAAAGCACCTAAAAGAGTACTTGCAAGTGAAAGCTGGAAAATGAATAAGGAAGATTGAAGTAGAATTGGCACCTTTGAATTGTGGTATTGGAGAAGAATATTGAATACACCATGGACTGCCAAAAGAACAAACAAATTTGTCTTGGAAGAAGTACAACCAGAATGTTCCTTAGAAACAAGGATGGCAAGACTACGTCTCGTATATTTTGGACATGTTATCAAGAGGGATCAGTCCCTGGAAAAAGACATCAAGCTTGGTAAAGTAGAGGGTTAGCAGAAAAAGAGGAAGACCCTCAATGAGATGGATTGACACGGTGACTGCAACAATGGGCTCAAGTATAACGACAATAGTGAGGATAGTGCAGGACTGGGCAGTGTTTCCTTCTGTTGTACATAGGGTCACTATGAGTCAGAACCAACTCAATGGCACATAACAACAAAAGTGTACAGTGCACTTAATAAGTATGCGTTGAATTGATTGATGTGGGTTTTCATTATAACGTACAAATTTACTTAATCTTCACTTGCGAACTTATATTGCTCACAGGATACCTGACCATAATAAACAAAGCTGAGGCTGAAGTTTCTGATAGAGACATTACTACAGATCCTAGAACTCAAAACTGAATTATAAACAACACTAAATTCAATACGGGGACTTGCTGTCAACTAGCTTTCAGCCCTCTCATGTGTCTGTCAGTTTGGCATACTCTGAGGACCTGCATGTTTCTGTGATGCTGGAAGCTATGCCACTGGTATTCAGATACCGGCAGGGTCACGCATGGAGGACAGGTTTCCGCTGAGCTTCCAGACTAAGACAGACTAGAAAGAAGAACCTGGCAGTCTACTTCTGAAAAGAATTAGCCAGTGAAAACTTTACTTGTGACTGGAATGTGAAAGCTGGAAATAAAGAAGAAGGATCTATAGTTGGAAAACATGGCCTTGGTGATAGAAACAATGTCAGAGATAGAATGATAGAATTTTGCAAGATCAATGACTTCTTCCTTTTTTTCACCAACATAAACAGTGATTGTACACATAGACCTCACCAGATGGAATACACAAAAATCAAATTGACTACATCTGTGGAAAGAGACAATGGAAAAGCTCAATATCATCAGTCAGAAAAAGACCAGGGGCTGACTATAGAACAGAACATCAATTGCTCCTATGCAAGTTCAAGCTGAAACTGAAGAAAATGAGAGCAAGTCCACAAGAGCCAAAGTACGCCATTGAGTATATTCCACCTGAGTTTAAAGACCACCTCAAGAATAGATTTGATGTGTTCAACACCAATGACAGAAGAACAGATGAATTACGGAATGACATCAAGGACATCTTACATGAAAAATCCAAAAGGTCATTGAAAAGAAAGGAAAGAAAGAAAAGACCAAGATAGATGTCAGAGGAGACTCTGAAACTTGCTCCTGAACATCGAGCAGCTAAAGCAAAAGAAAGAATTGATGAAGCAAGAGAACTGAACTGAAGATTTCAAAGGGCGGCTCCAGAAGACAAAGTATTATAATGACATGTACAAAAAGCTGGAGATAGAAAACCAAAAGGCAAGAACATGCTCAGTGTTTCTCAAGCTGAAAGAACTGAAGAAAAAATTCAAGCCTCGAGTTGCAATAGTGAAGGATTCTGTGGGGAAAATATTAAATGACACAGGAAGCATTAAAAGATGGAAAGAATACACAGAGTCATTATACCAAAAAGAATTAGTCAATGTTCAACTATTTCAAGAGGTAGTATATGGTCAGGAACCGATGGTACTGAAGGAAGAAGTCCAAGCTGCTCTGAAGGCATTGTTGAAAAACAAGGCTCCAGGAATTGACGGAATATTATTTGAGATGTTACAACAAACGGATGCAGTGCTAGAAGTGCTCATTTGTCTATGACAAGAAATTTGGAAGACCTAGCCAACTGACTGGAAGAGATCCATATTTATACCTGTTCCCAAGAAAAGAGATCCAACCAAACGCAGAAATTATCAAACAATATTGTTAATATCACATGCAAGCAAAATTTTGCTGAAGATCATTCAAAAGCGGCTGCAGCAGTATATTGACAGGGAACTACAGGAAATTCAGGCCAGATTCAGAAGAGGACGTGGAACCAGGGATATCATTGCTGATGTCAGATGGGTCCTGGTTAAATGCAGAGAATACCAGAAAGATGTTCACCTGTGTTTTATTGACTATGCAAAGGCATTCAACTGTGTGGATTATAACAAATTATGGATAACATTGCACAGAATGGGAATTCCAGAATGCTTAATTGTGCTCATGAGGAACCTGTACATAGATCAAGAGGCAGTTGTTCAGACAGAACAAGGGGATACTGAGTGGTTTAAAGTCAGGAAAGGTGTGTGTCAAGGTTGTATTCTTTCACCATACCTATTCAACCTGTACATGGAGCAAATAATCCAAGAAACTGGACTATATGAAGAACGGGGCATCAGGATTGGAGGAAGACTTATCAACAACCTCCATTATGCAGATGACACAACCTTCCTTGCTGAAAGTGAAGAGGACTTGAAGCACCTATTAATGAAGATCAAAGACCACAGCCTTCAATATGGGTTACACCTCAACATAAAGAAAACAAAAATCCTCACAAATGGGGGGACCATGATCTTGGGGAACACGTGGCTCAATTGGCATAAAGTAGTTTATAAAGAGTATGTTCTACATTCTACCTTAGTAAGTAGCATCTGGGGTCTCAAAAGTCTGTGAGTGGCCATCTAGGATACTCCACTGGTCTTACCCCTTCAGGAGCAACGAAGATTGAAGAAAACTAAAGATAAAAGGGACTAATTAGTCCAAAGGACTAATGAACCACATCTACCACGGGTTCCACCAGACTGAGTCCAGAACAGCAAGATGGTGCCCAGCTACCACCATTGACTGCTCTGAATGAGATCACAATAGAAGGTCCTGGACAGAGCTGGAGAAAAACGTAGAACAAAATTCTAACTAAGAAAGAAAGACTAGACTTGCTGGCCTGACAGAGAATGGAGAAACACTGACAGTATGGCCCCGGACACCCTTTCAGCTCAGTAATGAGGTCACTCCTGAGGTTCACCTTTCAGCCAAAGGTTGAGCAGGCCTATGGAAAAAACAAGACTAAAGGGGTGCACCAGCCCTGGGGATGGCATTGGAAGGCAGGAGACAACAGAAAAGCTGGCAATAGGGAACCCAGGGTTGAGAACGGAGAATGTTGATATGTCATGGATTTGTTAACCAATGTCATAGAACAATGTGTGTACTAACCGTTTGATGAGAAACTAGTTCGCTCTGTAAGCTTTCATCTAAAGTACAATAAAAAGAAAAAAAAAAAAAACAACTTCACAACAGAACCAATAAGCCACATCATGATAAATGGAGAAAGGATTAAAGTTGTCAAGGATTTCATTTTACTTGGATCCACAATCAACACCCATGGAAGCAGCAGTCAAGAAATCAAAAGACGCATTGCACACCCTGGACTAAGGTGCGCCTGATCCAAACCATGGTATTTTCGATCACATCATATGCATGTGAAATGAACAAGGAAGACCCAGTAAAAACTAGACACCTTTGAATTGTGGTGTTGGCAAAGAATATTGAGTATACCATTGACTGCCAAAAGAATGAACAAATCTCTCTTGGAAGAAGTACAACCAGAATACTTCTTAGAAGCAAGGATGGTGAGACTGCGTCTTACATATTTTGGACATGTTGTCAGAAGAGATCAGCCTATGGTGTTGTTGTGTTTTGTTGGGTGCTATCAAGTTGGTTTTGATTCATAGTGACCCTAGGTACAACAGAACAAAATAGTGCCCAATCCTTCACCAATTGTTACGTTTGAGTCCATTATTGCAGCCACTGTGTCAGTCCATCTCCTTGAGGGTCTTCCTCTTTTTCCGTTGAACCTCTACTTTACCAAGCATGATGTCCTTCTCTAGGGACTGGTCCCTCCTGATAACATGTCCAAGGGACATGAGACAAAGTCTCATCATCCTCATCTCCAAGGAGCACTCAGGTTACACTTTTTTTAAGGCAGACTTGTTTGTTCTTCTTGCAGTCCGTGGTATATTCAGTATTCTTTGCTAACACCATAATTCGAAGACTCAATTCTTCAGTCTTTCTTATTCATTGTTCTGGTTTTGTATGCATACGAGGTGATTGAAAATATCATGGGTTGGGTCAGTCACACCTTAGTCCTCAAAGTGATATCTTTGCTGTTCAACACATTAAAGAGATTTTTTGCTGCAGATTTGCCTAATGCAGTATGTCACTTGATTTCTTGACTGTTGTTTCCATGGGTGTTGATTGTGGATCCAAGTAAAGTGAAATCGTTGACAACTTCAGTCTTTTCTCTGTTTATCACAATGCTGCTTATTGGTGCAGTCGTGAGGATCTCACAAATCCTCAGCCCACTGAACCCAGGATGAAACTGGCAAAATTTCAAACAAGTGAAATCTTTTTCTGCTCCAATTCCAATGCTTTGGGGTTGGTCTTTGTTTCTTTTTTTCTTTTTTGAGTTAGACTTTGGGAGATTATCTGCTCGCCGTCCCTCAGTATTGAGAAGTTACCAAGGAGATCAGGAAATATGAGTAAACCAGAAACAGTATCATATAAACTGGTTCTCATTTAATACTCACAACAAACTAAAAGGGTAGATATTATTTTTCATTTTACAAATGGAGAAACTGAGGTTCAGAGAAGTGTCCCATAAATGCTCATTGGTTGAATTAAGAATCATTTAAAAAAAAATAAGAATCATTTCAAAAAAAAAAATTTTATGAAACTATCAAGGAAAAAATAGTGAGTTACATTTGGCAGATATGAAATTATGAGGAAATAATAAATATTACCTTTTATTCTAGTTTAAACTTAGTGCTTTTTTTTACCTCATACCGTTCAATACACATTATGTGGGTAGTTCTCAACCATACTTTTTTCTCTCTGTTTTTTTTTTGTTGTTGTTCCAAGAGTTTATGTTCAAGGACAAAAAGAGCAAACAGACTGTGTACTGTGTATCCATCTGTTCAACTTCAGTAGAAGCACCTTTAAAGGTCTTTTAATAGATCACTTTTCCCTTCTTTTTTTTTTTTTTTTCTTTCTTTTTTTAGTATTGTTTTTACTGGACCTCTTAAATAATTTCTTCTAAAACTTTATGATTTTTGGCAATGGATTGTAAACTACATCTGTTATATCTAGATTTTTTTTTTCTTATACCTAGCTGTGTTTTTGTTGTTGTTGTTGCTGTTTTTCAGACACTTACAAGGGTATGCAAAACAGAAGGAAAAATGAGACTCAAACTATTCTTGAGTAAGGCCTTAAAATTTTTTTCCAGTCACTTTTAAAGTGGAAGAAGGAATTTATGTTGAGATAACCACAAGAACAAAATATAAATATTTTTAGATTGGTTTAAAAGATTAGGAATTTTTCTATCTTTTGCAAAAACTGTATCGATTTCTTCTTTATGCCACAGAAAGTGACCTCTTTGGTTTTGTTTATTAGAAATAAGTGTGTTTTTGAAAGCTTTTATTATATTTTAGTCTAGCATCTATGTGCACTTAGGAATTGAATGATAATAATGATGATACTAATATTCACAATTATATAAATGGCCATAATTTCTTAAGTTTACTCTGGACCATGCACTGAGTTAATGCCACAACCATCTAAGATTATAAGTTTATTGGCTAGGTTTTGACTTGTAAATGAAAGTCTAATTATGGATATATTTCAACACAGTTACAATCCTTTCCATGAAGGAAAAAAAAAAAAAAAAACAGTACTTTCAAACAGTTAATGCATTGGGCTGCTAATTAAAAGATTGGAGGTTAAGTCTACCCAGAGTTGCCTTGGAAGAAATCCTTGGTGATCTATTACTGAAAAATCAGTCACTGAGAACCTTAAGGAGCACAGTTCTACCCTGACATATAAGGGATCACCATTAGTCAGAATCGACATGACAGGAAATGGTTTAGTTTCACCAGCAGAATTAGTTCTATAGATAAAATGAAGTATCTAAAGCAAGAAACTTTTAGCAAGTCATTACATTACAAAAATATGAAAAAAACTCTAAGAAAATAGTAAATATGAATTTCAAATATAACCAGACCAGTATGACATCGTTTTCCCAGTTTTCTTTTTTTTTAAGAATACTTGGTTAATTTATTTAGGGCAGAGCTTACCAAAAAATCAGTTGATGTTATGTCATTAAAAAAGAGTCCTGGTGGCAAAGTGGTTACGCACTTGGCTGCTAAACGAGGGTGGTGCTTCAAATCCACCAGCTACTCCATGGGAAAACATATGGCAGTTAGCTACTGTAAAGATTTCAGCCTTAGAAACCCTGTGGGGTGGTTCTACTCTGTCCTGTAGAGCGGCTATGACACAGAAACAATTCAACAGCAATGGATATGGCTTACGAATCTGGAAAACATGATGGAGTATTGCCAAAGTATTTGACTTCCCAATTACTTTTATGACTTTTAAATTAACAACCTTCAATATCAATCTCCACTTAAAATATTGATATAGTTTTTCTTTCTCCCCTTAATTATCTCAATTCACTTTATAAAAATATTATTAATCTCTTACATAATATGTGACAGACGCCGTTTTGGAACTAGGCACAACAGACATGAAACTGTGATGAGTGCTAAAAAGGAAAGTACAGTCATCACAATAATAGGGGGAACTGACCTTGTGCTGGGTAAACATCCAGGTAGGAGTGGCCTTGAACTAAGATTTTAATGATAAATGGGAATTAATTAGTGGAAGAGGTGAGGAAAGAACACTTCAGGGGGAAGAGGCAGAATGTTCCTTGAGTGGAGCTAAGGAGCTAAAAGAAGTTTGTTGAATTTGAAGAACTAAAAGCTTAGTACAGCTAGGAACAGGGGTTAAAGAGGAGAATTTTGTAAGGTGAGGCTTCAGATGCAGGCAGGTCTTAGAGTTCTGTTAAGAATTTTGGTGTTGTATCCTACAGATAATGTTGACCCATTGATGAGATTTTGGTAAAAGTGTGTTGTATTCATATTGTTGTTGTTGTGATGATGAAGGTGGTGGTGTTTTTTTTTTTCTGATTTGAGAAGATTACAATGGCTGCGTGGTGGAGAATGGAATGGCTGGTGGATGCTGGTGCTGCAGTTCATCCCTCCACATCCACAGAACTTCATGTCAGGTATTCTAAAGGTTAAAACCTCAACGAATAAAGACATCTTGATCTTTTACTCTCCTGGACAAACTCTCTGACCCTGTAGAAATTTACTCTCTATACAAGTATTATTACGCCATTATAGAACTTGTCAAATATCGTTTTTTAAGTTTGCTAATTTATGTCTATAATATCCGTCTTTCCTTCTGGAAATCAAATGTGTTGTCATCACTACCTGAGTATCATGCACACTCTCCTCCCCTGCTATCTACTGGAAAATTCTTAAAGGAATGCTCTGGTGAAACTCTTATCAAAAGGAAGTGTATGATTTTGATATGTGAAGAATCTGGTATGAGGTGGTCTCAGCCCCTGGCTTATGATTACTCTCCTTTCTTTCATCTTACAATACATTTGTCATAAACAATAAAAATATCTTTCAATTGTTAGTCTGTGGTCTTTTCTCCACAATTGTGGAAATAAAACAGGAGATTTTAGTCATTTAAGACAAAGCTGATGAGATAGTGGCAGTGAGAGAGAAAAGAATAGAGTCAAGAAATATTTAGAAAGTAAAATCAAAATGGCCTTATCCTTGATTGGATCTGAGAGATCTAAGAAAAAATGTTTAAAGATGATACTCATAATTACGTCTCACATAACTGAATGAATGATAATGCTAGTTACTCAGAGAACATTTATAAAAGACAGAAGCTAGCCATACTAAGAACTAAATTAAAAGCATTCCCAAAAAGTGTGCAAACACATCCAAAAAAAAAGTCCACATGATGAAAAATAACATGGCATATTCAAAAAAAAGGCAGAAAGACCAGTGTGCTAATTGGATAGGATCGTCAAGGTAAAAGAGCTGAGCTGAGGTCAGGCAGCTAGGTTTAGACAAGATAATGTATGGTTTAGTTGGCCACCATGAATAAAGGATTTTATTCCAAATGCAATAAAAATTTAAGAGTTGTGAACATAAAAATTCATAAGGATTTTAATTTTATGAACATAGTTTGCAGTCTTTAGTAAAATGAATTGAAGGAGTAAAATAGTTGGATGGTTGTGATGTAATGCAGGCAAGAGAGGATGGTGACCCAAATGTAGGGGTGGCAGAGGATATGAAAGAAGTGCAAGGAATCAGGATTTATTTTGAAGATACAATTAATAGGTCATGCTGAAGTTTATGTGAAGAGATAGGAAGAGTGGTTGAGAGAAAGGAAGAAAATCAACCATACCTCTAGGCCTCTAAGTAAATGATAGCATACAGGAAAAACCAAAAGATTTGTAGAAGAAAAGAAATGAAGGCTCCACTTTGAATACGTTAAATTTGAGATGCCTGTGAAACATCTAAGACATCAAACATTTGTTGGAAATGTAAGGCTGAAGTCCAAGACAATGTCTGCATTGGGGATGTACGCCTCCATGCATTAGGATGGGTTTTAAGTTTGTGGAAATGGCTGCAGACACCTAGGGGATAGACAGTAGAGAAAGAAGGGAATTAGAGTCAAACAAAAGAAGAATATCCAGTGAAAGAACAGAAAAAGAGCAATCAGTGAGGGAGAAGGAAAACCAGGAGAAAGTAGAATGATAGAACAAAGGGGAGAATGGTTGACCATAAGAATACTGCTGTGAAGTAGAGTAAGATGACCATAGAGAAGTATGCATTGGGTTTAGTAACATATTGTTGTTGATGACACAAGAATAGGTTCAGTGAAGGGATGATGATGAAAACCAAATGATAGAAAGAAGAAAAATAACTGAAATTGAGGACGTGAAGAATGTGTGATGAAAACACAGAAGTTTGACTAGGAAGGGTTCCAGAGAAATGAGGCTGCACCTGGAGGCAAAAGATTTTTAATTGTAAGAGTGTAGTACATAGAATCTGAAGGGAATAATCTGACAGGAAGGGAAAAATTACCAAGGCAGGAGAGGGAAAATAATCTGAGAATAAAATCCTCAAAAAGGTAAAAAAAAAAAAAAAAAAGGTAGCATAATTTACACAAGTGGAGGGAATGGCCTTTGGTAGAATGGGTGCACTTTCCTCATTAAAACAGATGGAAAGAGTAAGATGACAGGGGCAAGTATAAGTAGACTTGTAGGTGGAAAGCAGAAGAATTTCTGAGAGTGGATTTTACATTCTAATTTAACTATTAGAAAAACAACTAAGAGTTATCAGAAGGCCTAGCTGAAAGCTTAACAAGGCCCACATTTAAAGTCAAGGTGAAGGAGAGTGAGTAACTGAGGATTAGGGAGAGAACAAGGAGCATGTGGTGTCATAAAAGCTCTATGCAAACATCTGTATCAGAGGTTAAGAGAAGGAACAAAAGCCAGACAACAATACTAAGTCAAGCCATCAGAAAGAAAAAGGAAAAAAAAAAAAAAAACTGAAAGAAGGTATATTTCTGTGAGCTCAGTATATATAAGAATTACAGATTGTATAATTAAGTTTCTTTTATTTTTTAACTGTATTAACAGCAAAAGTGCTTTCATATTGTAAAAACTATCAAAGTGCAATGACTTTGCATGAGTAACTTCATTAAAACAAATATCCCTAATTAAATGTTAGACACGGTCTATAGGAGAATAACATTTGCCTAGCCCTAGACATACAGGGCTAGGCAAATGGTGTTGACAACAAACATATTTGTTAATTAAGATACCTTTCTGACTTCTTAGAAATTTCTTTGACAAACAGGTTAAAGTGAGTCTTCTAACTCACTACAAAATGTTATTTGACCATATCATTGTAAAATTTTAGATTTTCTTATGCTTTTCTGAGTTTTTCAAGTGGATTACTCATTTTTTTTAACTCATTATAGCTTTTGCTAGAAAAAGAATGAATTATAAGAATCAAATCTACATAATAAAAGACAAACACAAGTATTTTTCTGGATGCACGTATTTAATTTGAAATTCATAACTTGGAGTCAGCATGAATTGCAATAAATGGATCCTCAGCAGAGTTGCTGATGGAAAAGTTAGCTTTGCCATCACTGGAAACATAGATTTTAATTCCTGTGCAGTTGCCGTCACTTTTATCTCCAGAAATGACATCACAATATGTGCCAGCAGGAAGACCAGTTTGCAAAGTTACAGATAATGACCTGTGAAATAAAATTTAAGATGTAACTTGAATTCTACACAATGAAAAGCAGGAATACAGACTACCTTCATAACAAAGAAACCCCTTAACTTTGTGCCTGATCACTCTAAGCAGTCAAACTCAGTGAGAAGAAAACCAATCACAAAGAAATCCATCTCCAGTAGATGTGAATGGATTTCTCAGGACAAAGAAAAAAAAAGTTTCATAGAAGAACTGGAGATTCCTTAGTGAAGGGGAGGACAATATTACCATAAATTAAGCTTGAAGAATATCAGTGAAGGTTTGAGGGAGTTGCCAGCCTCAGATAAATTTATTACCTTTGATAAACAAAAATATTTAAATTTGTCCTCAGGTGAACCACAGAAAATATTAATTTCTCTCAAGAATTTCAATGTGGTTATTTCTTCAAAAATTTCATTTTTCAAGAGGCTAAAATGAATTTGGGCTGGGGGTAGAAATAATCAGGCATTTCTGTGATGAAGTTTATGATTTGAAATGTAAAGCTGTTTTATGTAAATTAAGCTTGCTTCACCTAGCTGCAAGACAGAAATTAAAAGGATTAGCCACCGGCTCTTTTGGCAAGAAAGTTGACAGAGAAGTTGACTGTTTTCCCCAGGAAATATATTTTAGACTAGAATAAGTTAAGCTCATGTGGAAGCTGACCTTGGACTAAGACATTTCAACTGTTTGCAAAGAGCTCCAGTTCTGCATATGAGGAAATCAATATAGTAGGGGTCCGGGATGAAAGTATCACAAATGAAAGGCCAATAATGAGAAGTTTCAGAGCTAAAACTCAAAAATCATCTGAGGCTAATCATTGACAAAATGTACATACTCTTATACATGCATATGCTTAAAAAATTATGGGTCTCAAGAAGACAGAAATGAAGATGGAAGATCAAAGAACAAGATACGGAAGTAGAGAAAAAGCTGGAAACGAAATATTTCAGTGTTGAGCCAGTATTTTTTTTAATTATTATTAAATAATTAGGACTATAACACATGCCCTTTTAGAGTTTTCACAACCCGTATCTTAACTATTTTGTGTATTTTGTGTAGGGTGTGTGTGCATCCACGTACATGTGCATTATATAGCCACAGGTCAGGCAAGGGTACACAAAATGAACTTTACTAAACAGCAAGCCCTTACAAACAGGACACCAGGAGAATAAGAGCCAGCATCACTCTTCTGACTCTTTTCTGATGCCTATTTTTCTGAATCTACTGACTGAAAGGATTTTTCAGGTATCAGAAAAAGTTGATGAACAAGAAGAGAAAACAATAAACCAAGAACCTACTAGTATAAACTGCTATGCTAAATTGTTACCTACTTACCAGTCATCATTGTTAAAGACAATAAACCCTTTGTTTCCCCTTCCAAAGGCCACTTGGTTGCTTCCATTATCCCACCAATTTGTAAAAGGCTGGCCATCAACCACATTTCGGAAAGCAACCATGTTCCTAAAAATAAATATTTACATAAAATGGTAATGAATACTGAAACAGTTGATAATAAAATGTTTTTTAAAAAAGTGTATTATTAAGCAATATCTGAAAAAAATATTCCCACCTTATTTGACGCCATCGATGTTCACAGACCCAGCCATTGCCACAAGTAGTGTCTGGGTTAATTGTAACTTCTTTAATTACTCCACCATTATTTGGTGGCCCAACCCAATCATTAGCATCCTAAATTAGAAAAAAAAAAAAATTCAATTGTGAACATTACATACATTTGCCTCTTCCTTTATGGTATACCAAATCCAATCTTTACTCATGCGTATTTGTGTCCCTGCAATGTCTTTATTTAGAATCTAGTTCCTTTGGTGTTTTCACAGCCCTTTACCAAATCCTCTCCCTAGCCTTCATCCTCCAGTGCTGTATTTCAAACAGAGGTAAGTTTTTTTTTTTTTTATCCTCCATTTTCTTTCCAAGAAACTGCAATGCCTTATTAATATCACTTTAAATCCTGTTTAAATCCCTTGCTATCAAGTCTATTTCTACTCATAGCAACCCTATCAAAAAGAGTAGAACTGCCCCACATGGTTTCCAAAGGTCGGGTAGTGACTTGAACTGCCCACCGTTTGGTTAGGAGCCATAGCATTTAACCACTGTGCAACCAAGGCTCCCTTTTATGGTTTTGGTTTTTTTGAATTTGGTAATATCACTATAGGCAATGCAATCTCATTCAAAAGGCGAGGGCTTTAGTGCCAGAAAACTAAGATTAAAACACAGGCTTTATTTTTACTAGCTAAAAAACTTAGTCAATATATGTATTTTCTCTGAGCCTCAGTTTTCTCATCTATAAAATGAGGACATTATTGGTTGCTCTAGCAAATAATGTAATTCATTGTAAAAGTACTTTGAGTATAATAATTGCTAAATAAATATTAGATTCATTCTTCTATTTGGATAAATATACTAATCAATCCACCAAAATATTCTTTACTAAATTGATCAAATTTTTAATTTTGCCTCTTTCTGATTGGTGCTTTTGAGGAAAAGTATTCAAAATAGGTAAACAAAACAGGTAAGTCTGAGAGGGACATCAGTGTAAAAATAATATCATATGATAAATAATAGACACAGCTAAGAGTTATTAGAATGGAGAAGTCTGTGAAAGGTAAATTTCATCAAATACTTGAAGGAATGTTATGGGGAAAAAACAAAACAGACACAGTACATGACTCTTAAGATCAAAAGTAATACCAAATCCTGAAAATTTTAAGCAGTTGATTCAGTATAAAGAGATGCCTTGTACATATTAAAGATGTCTAACAAAAGAAGAGGTTGCTGTATAACACAGGGGCTTCTCTAGTTTAAGGACCTGGAAGAAATAAATAAATATCTGCCTGATTACAGTGAGGAGGATTTGCTGCTTTAGGTATGAACTCGCTCTACAATGTTGACTCTGAAATCTTCAGTTTAAAAAGGAAATCTTCCACCAGCATTCCAAATACTTTCAAAATCTTATTTTTCCAGCTCCTTTTAAAAATCACGCATCAGATTAATGTCTTTCTCATGCCCAAATATTTTTCTCATTCTTTTCTTTCCCACACAAAAAAAAATAGTCTGCAAATTTCTCTTCTTTGTTGTTGTTATTAGGTTCCCTTGAGTCAGTTCCAACTCATACTGACAAAAAGTACAACAGATGGAAACACTACCTGGTCCTGCACCAACCTCACAGCCTTTGTTATTTTTGAGGCCATTGTTGTAGCCACCTTGTCAGTTTATCTCCTTGAGAGACTTCCTTTTTCTCACTGATGTGCTACTCTTCCAAGCATAATGTCATTCTCCAGGGACCAGTCCAAACCCAAAGTACATAAGGAGAAGTCTCTCCATCCTCCCTTTTAAGCAGCATTCTGGCTGTATTTCTTCCAATACGGATTTGTTCATTTTTCTGGCAGTCCATGGTATATTCAATATTCTTTGCCAACACTGTAATTCAAAGGCACCCATTCTTTTTCGGTTTCCTTATTCAGTGTCCATCTTTCACATGCATACGAGGTGATTGGAAGTACTATGGCTTTAGTCAGTCCTGAAAATGACACCTTTGCTTTTTAACACTTGAAAAAGAGATCTTTTGCAGCAGATTTGTCAATGCAATACATCATTTGATTTCTTCCATGGATGTTGATTATGGATCCAATAAAATTAAATCATTGAAAACTTCAGGATTTTCTCCTCCATTCCTCATGCCTTGTTCTCCTTCATGTAGTACACTGTCTCAGAGCCTCTGCTCAGCATACAAATTGAGTAAGTATGGTGAAAGGATACAGCCCCAACACACACCATCTTGATTTGAAACCACGCAGTATCCCTTTGTTCTGTTCTAACAGCTGCCTCTTGGTCTAGGTACAGGCAAGGCACGAGCAGAATTCAGTGTTCTGGAATTTGCATTCTTGTAAAGGGTATCCATAATTTCCTGTGATCTGCACAGTCTAATGCCTTTCCATAGTCAATAAAACACAGGTAAACATCTTTCTGGTATTGTCTGCTTTCAACCAAGATCCATTTGACATTGTCAATGATACCTCTAGTTCCATGTCTTCTTCTGGGTCCAGCTACAATTTCTGGCAGTTCAATATCAATGTACTGCTACAACTGTTTTTGAATTATCTTCTGCAAATCTCTTCTTTAATGTATATAAATTCCTTCTTTATATAACAAACTTTCCGTATTTAACCTCATCCTCAGCTCATCTGAATCATTGCTTTGTATTCCAAAGAACTTTTCTAAAAGTATAACAAATAGTTTTGTTGCTCTTACTATGGGCAGGCACTGTTTCAAGTCCTTTACAGGTGCTAACTTGTATAATCCTCATACCAATCCTATGAGATAGATACCTATGAAAAGTACCTGTATAATTTGCTGTAACTTGCTCTTATTTGTAAAGGTTTTTTGGGAGGCGGAGATGTATTTGTCATATTTTTGAAAGAGCTTGCATATTCTCTAATAACAGAGACCACGAATTTTAATTCTTTCATATCCACTATATTACTTCAATCTGGGCCCTGAATCAAGTTTATACTTAATAAATGTTTGATTAAAAAATGAATGTGAAACTAAAATTACTTCTTATTTCTTTTGAAGAAGATATTTCAGACAATGCAAAAACTTACTTGTCCATTCACAAAGTTTCTGTCCCAACGGTAGCTTGACATTACTCGTGTAAAGCCATAAGGATGAGCAAGCATAAATCCAACTCCCATTTTATACAGTCTGAAAGTTACAAAGTGATGTTATCACCGAAGGCAAAATACTTTTTTACAATCATTAAAAGGTAGGTAAAAAGGGGGAAAATTTGTTTCTACCTAGCATCAAAGAATGTAAGAATAGATGCTCCGCCAGCTCCATGTCCTCGCTGATTGTCATGGTTATCCACAAAGACAAGTGCTCTGTCAGAAGGCACAAAACCCCAGCCCTCGCCCCAGTTCCTATGGAAAAAAAAAAGAGTAACCTAAGTGTGTATCTCTTTTTTGCATACCATGCTCACATTAAATTCTCTCTCCAATTAAGTGGTTTTTCTGTAGGATTGTGTTTTGTATATAAAATACACAGGCATATATATACAGATTATTTACAAATATATTTATTTGTGCATCTGTGTTTGAATGGATTTCTTGTATTCCGATTTACAAGTACAAGATTTTGTTATAAATGGTTCTTTTAGAGATTTCAATATGTTGTAACTTAGATGAACTTGAGTAGGGTCATATTATAAAGAATGGCAAACTAGGTAAAAATAAGGCTTTAATATTGTATTAGTATATGAAAATCCACTACATTTTAATATTTAAAATTAATTAACTGATATACAAAAATTCCATAATATGACACCTTTTAAAATGTGGGATCACTTTAGTAATAAACTAACCATAACATATTATATACAAACATTATGTTGTTGTTAGGTGCGGTCGAGTCAGTTCCGTCTCATAGTGACCCTACGTACAACAGAACAAAACACTCTCCAGTCCTGTGCCATCATCACAATCATTGTTATGACTGAACACATTGCTCCAACCACCTTGTCAAAATATCTTATTGAGAGTCTTCCTCTTTATCTGCTGTCCCTCTCCTTTATCAAGAGTAATGTCCTTCTCCAGGGACTGACCCCTCCTGATAACAGGTCCAAAGCATGTGAAATGTAGTCTTGCCATCCTTGCCTCTAAGGGAGCATTGTGGCTGTACCTCTTCCAAGATAGATCTGTCAGCTCTTTTGGCAGTTTATGGTATATTCAATATCTTTTGCAAACACCACAATATTAGTCAAATCTGATATAATAATACCATAAAAAAAAAATTTTTTTTTTTTATAATAATACCATACATAGATTAAAATCTCTAGGTTATGTTTTGAGTTTCTAGACATACATACTTCCTTGTGATTGGCATAACATCAATGACCAACCGCAGTTTGGGGATCTATAATGCTTAATACTAATATTTGAATCCTTGACAGTTATCTAAATTAAAATATGTTTCCTAGAAGATAACTTACATTGAGAAAATATGTCTAATAGACCTGTGAAATAATTCAAATAACAAATCATATTATATTTACTTTAAGTAAGACATTTTCTCTCCATTCCACTTGCGCAGAACTGTGCCTAGTTTTGCACCATACTTGAATTCTGTCACACGGCCATTTCCAAAGTACTCACTGCCTGTAATTGGTTCACCACCCAGATCAATTACCTAGTAGAAACACAGAAAATAATATCATTCTACATAACAACTGTAAAGTATTTTAGCCAACAAATTAATACACAGAGAAAAGTGTAAGCCATTGGAAATGCCCAGTTTTGGTTTTCCTGTATATGTGCACTAATTTATTTATTTAGCTAGAATATATGCTATAATAATAAAAGAAACATAAAGAAAAGGTAGGCCTGTTGTGAAAATGCTTATATAATTTAATCCTTTATGTAAATTATAACAATAGCGAATGCTTACTGCCTACCCAAGAACATTTCTAAGTGGCTGATGAGTATTAACCCATTTAATTCTGCAAAGAAATTAGCATAAGCTCATTTCTTCACATGTAAAAATAGTTTCACTGAGAGTTGAATCAATTTGCCCAAATTCACAAGGTAACATTATAGCCAAGATTCAGACTCTGGTAGACTAGCTCCAGGCAACAACTATATTATTCTCTCTCTCTTCAATATAGTCTCTGGGGAAATGGTAAACGAAGGAGTAAAATTTGCAGCTTAAATAAATTGTCTTAATTTCTATAGAACTTATTACGATAAAGAGTTAGATGTGCTACCTCTGAACAAAAAAAAAAAAAGTGGTTAAAAAAAAAACTGTTCTATATAAATGACTCACCCATTAACCGACACAAATATTTGCTTAAATCTGCCATTTATATTCAAATGAATGAAATGACATTATTTTATAGGCACATATATGTATTGATGTACCTCCTGGTAAATGAAAGCTCGACTTCCTGAGGAGAACCAGCGTGTGTTTAGATTATTCAGTTTATCCAAAATTGCCTTTATGTCTCCAGGCCACATGTGCTTGGAAGCATCAAGTCGGAATCCTGCCACACCAATGTCAATGAGTTTGTTCAGATATTCAGCAATCTTGGACCGCACATAATCTTTCCCCGCTGCAAGATCAACAAGACCAACCAGACGACAATCTCTGACCTGTTGAGGTAAAAATTTTGTGATCGATATATAAAAAAACAAATCTTTCATATTAAAATTCATTTGATTTTTTTTTCTTAATACATGTATTCACCAATACATATTTCTGAAGTTTATTCTGTGCATTGGGCACTGGGAGTATTGACGTTCTAACAAAGACAAAATTTTGAAATATCATCTGTCAAAAAATTCAAGAATGTAGTAAATATAATGGATGAGTTTTTTAATTGACTGGAATTATTTTAAGAATCTGAATTTCTTCTTTTTTTTTTTGTATCAGTCATACTGGAATCATTCTGCTTTCCAAGGGAATCTACATTTACTTCAAATAGAATTCGACCCAAGAAGATAAAGCACTTAGGAATAAATCCTGCAATGAACATAAAAGACCTATACAAAGAAAACTACAAAACACAATTGCAAGAAACCAAAAGAGTCCTACATAAGTGGAAACACATACCATGTTCATGAATAAGAAGACTCAACATAGTGAAAATGTCAGTTCTACCAAAAGCTATCTACAGAATCAATGCAATCCAGACACAAATTCCAACAGTATTTTTTAACAAGATGGAGAAAAAAATCACCAAGTTTATATGGAAAGGGAAGAGGCCTGGATAACAAAACATTACTGAAAAATAGAACAAAGGGGAAGGTCTCACACTACCTGATTTTAAACCTATTATACAGCCATGGTAGTCAAAACAGTCTGGTACTAGTACAACAACACACACACAGTCCAATGGAACAGAATTCAGAACCAGAAGTAAATCCATCCATCTATCGGCAGTTGGTATTTGACAAGGGCCAAAGTCCATTAAATGGGAAAAAGACAGTCTATGTAACAAATGCTACTGGCATAGCTGGATGTTCATTTGCAAAAAAATGAGACAAGGTTCACAGCTCACACCATACACAAAAATTAACTCAATATGCACCAAAGACCTATATATAAAATCTAAAACGATAAAGATCCTGGAAGAAAATATAGGGATTATGATAGGGGCCCTAATGCATGGCATAAATTGTATACAAACCATAACTAATGATGCACAAACACCAGAAGTAAAACCTAAACACTTATGGTCACCAAAATACTTCACCAAAAGACTAAAAGGAGAACCTACAGACTGGGAAAAAAAATTTGGCTATGACATATCCAATAAGGGTCTAAGACCCATATGCACAAAATACTTCAGAACTTCAATAACAAAATGACACATAATCCAATTAAAAATGGGCAAAGGTTATGAACAGACACTTTACCAAAGAAGACATTCCAGTGGCCAACAGACACTTGAGGAAATGCTCATGATCACTAGCCATTAGAGAAACGCAAATCAACACAATGAGATACAGTCTCACCCTGACAATACTGGCATTACTCCAAAAGACAAAATAACAAATGTTGGACTGATTGCAGGGACATTGCAACTCTTCTGGACTCCTGGAGGGAATGTAAAATGGTACAACCACTTTGGAAAGTGATAGGGTGCTTCCTTAAAAAGCTAGAAATAGAAGTACCAAATGATCCAGCAATCCCACTCCTAAGATTATACTCTAGAGAAATAAGGGCCATCACATGAATAGACATATGCACAACCACGTTCATTGCAGCACTATTCACAATAGCAAAAAATGGAAACAACTTAAATGCTTATCAACATGTGAATGGATAAACAAACTATGGGAAATACACACAATGGAATACTATTCAATGATAAAGAACAATGATGAATCTGGGAAACATCTCAAAATGTGAATGAATCTAGAGGGCATTATGCTGAGTGAAATAAATCAGTCACAAAAGCACAAATATTGTGTGAGATCACTATTATAACTCAAGGAAAGTTTTACACACAGAAAAAGTCATTCTCTGATGGTTAAGAGGGTGGAAGAGGAGAAATTACTAAGAAGATAGTAGACTAGTGTCGACCTTAGTGACAGGAAAGGCAATGCACAATTTTGATGAAGTCAACACAACTGGACAAAAGAAAAAGCATGGAAGCTTCCTAGACACATCTAAACGCTTTGAGGGGTGGAGTAGCTGGGCTGGGGGCTGAGGATCACAGTCTCCTGGAACATCATGGTCAACTGGGATAACACAGTTCATAAAGACATGGTTCATAAAAAAAAAAAAAAAATGTTCTTTATCCACTTTGGTAAGTAGCATCTGGGGACTTAAAAGCTTTCAAGCACCCCCTGAAATTGCACCTACTCGTCCCATCCCATCTAGAGCAAAGGAAAATGAAGAAAACCAAAGACACAAGAAAAATATTAACCCAAAGAACTGAAGGACCACATGAACCAGAGACTCTACCAGCCTCAGCCCAGAGGAATTAGATGGTGCCTAGCTACCACCACCAGTCTTTCTAACTGTGGTCACAACAGACAGCCCAGTACAGAATGGGAGAAAAATGTAGAGCAGAATTCATATTCATGAAAAAAAGACCAGACTTACTGATCTGACAGAGAAGAAGGAGCCCAAAAGACTATGGCCCCTGGATGTGCTGCTAACCCAGAACTGAAAACATTCCCTAAGCCCACTTTTCAGACCTAGACAGGACTATAAAACAGAAAATAAAACACATGAAGAATGTGCTTCTTAGTTCAATCCAATATATGATACCAAATGGGCAACTCCTGTTGAAAAGCAATACAAGAAAGCAAGAAGGGACAAGAAATGGATGAGTGGATAGAGGAAAGCCAGGGTGAAAAGGGGGAGCAGGGTGTCACATTGTGAGGATTGCAAAGAATGTCACAAAACAATATCTGTATGCAATTTTGAAAAAAAATTAATGAGCTGTAAACTTTCACCTAAAGCTAAATAAAATTAAATAAATAGACATAAAATACAATTCAAAAACCCACATGTAGATAATTAAAGATATAGGCAAGGTTTTATTCAGACAACTATTTTTTTAGAAATTACCTGAGCAGCATCTTGATAGTTCTCAATTTCTCCACTTTCAGTTTTACATTTACCATCATTAAAATCCCAACCAGAGTATGGGACTGCTGGAAAATCCCTACTTCCAGGGTTGAAGTAACTTCCACAAGTACTGCTTGTTCCTGCACTCACGCCACTTCCACTCATATGATTAATTACAGCATCCACGTAAATACGGACCTGAAAAGCAGAGCTTCTATTTTAGTTTGACTTATAAAAAAACAGGGGTAGAAATCAAGTATTATTCGATAAAGCTTAGAGTATATAAATAAAAGTCCAAAATGTTTCTTTTTTTTTTTAATAATTTCCGTTCCTTGAAGACCAAAGCTCAGGTGTGAAAGGCAACTAATATGAACTGAAGACCTACTTGCATTCTAGACACTTTGGTAATATTTACAAATATGATATAGCGAAAGAATGAGAAACTTCCATAACTGTGAAGAGATGCAAAAAGACTTTTCTTGGGAGAAAAGAATCAGTTGAAATAGGAAACATAATTGTATCTTGAAATTTCACTGGGTCAACCTGAGAAAGAAACCGCCAACCTCTGCTCTTGACTTGGCATTTGAAGAGGGGAAGTAGATATTATTTTTTCCTTATGTCCCTCATCAAAGACAGAAAATAACCACATACCGTCAAGAAATCTGTGGGGAAAAAGATCAAAGAATTATGGGTAGAGACACGAGTCAGAGAAAAGTGACAGCAAGTATTGTAACTGGAATGTGCAGTTCCTGACTAAAAATATGTTGACAAGAAGTATTAACAATTATAAGGTTTAAAGTCTATATTTTGCTCAGTGAGTACGGTCAGCTTTAAACTTTGGCTTACATCTTCTTTAACAGATAAATGGCAAAAATAAAAAGGTATACAAATGTTGAATATAATGCAATAGTTAATTTTGATTTATAGCTACAATATGAAGTGAAATAAAAAGTTTTAAAACCGTGGAAGACTTTCTGTTTAAGAGGAGGAAAAGGCAGGAAAGGGAAATTATTTTCCTACATTATATTTTTAAAGGAAACTTTAATTCACTTACACCAACGTTGTTGCATCTAGTCACCATATCTTTGAATTCATTTTCATTTCCAGATCTCGTACATATCTTGTAGCTGACTGGTTGGTATCTTTCCCACCAAGGTCTTGAAGGGTTATTGATTACAGCATTTTCATTGGGTGGAGAAACCTACAAATAAAACAATCTTAATAAGTATTAAATTACATTTGACTTTAGATCACTGGATAGGCTAGAAACTAATGAATAATCTAAAATTATATCTGAGTCTTTGTATATGCAAATAATTTCTTTATAATCACTTGAAAATATTAACAGCACACTGGAAATGTCTTGCTGAAGAAAGATCATATCAAAAACAAAATACAAAGTTGCCAAAAATATGGAATTTTTTCTTCTTCAGGAAACTGTCTTACTTAGAGTACTCATGTGTGAAGTAAAAGTTTAGGGCAGCTTCTCAGATGGAGATTAGAATATCATTTACTACAGACACTGCAAACTCTACAATTTACACTATGAGCAATACCCACCTGAACACCTCCAAATCCTTTGGGAGCTAAGTATCGTTCACACTCAAGGGCAATATCAGCCCAGCGCCACTCAAACAGGTGAACGATAGATGTTCGCCCAGATTCAGTATGTGGGCTATACTGAGCCCAGCAGAACCCAACAGCTAAAAGTAATAGAAAGAACTTCATTTTGCAGTGAAGTCATCGGCGATCTTTCTAGCAACTATTTATACCCCTGTAAGAAGCATATTTTACAAAGTAAATGTTAACATGAACAAATATTTAGGTGGCCAACTGATTATTCATAATCTGAAAAGAATTATCGGCAACAATGTTAACAGGTGAAGAACATCCATAAAAATTCCCAAGAATACAAACTAAATGATCTTTCAGAACTCAACATATTTCTTGGAAAAAAAAACACTTACTGAGGGAACATTAGCTTTTTCAAGGATCTGGCATTATGTATATGTAAACAGTCTTTATTCACGTGTTATTTGGTTAGGATTAGATCTTGTTTCTAAAGTACCCCATTGACGTCAAGTAGATTCCAACGCACGGAAATCTTCTAGGACAGAGTAGTACTGTCCCATAGGGTTTCCAAGCAGCAGCTGGTGAATTTGAACTGCCGACATTTTGGCTAGCAATTGAGCTCTTAACCTCTAAGCGGCCAGGGCTCTCCTTCCCTAATAAAAGAATAATAATAATCAGAACCAATTCACAGTCAACATACTGCCTTAACTATTTATTTGTAAATCTTTGTAGTGTTTAAACAAAGAAGAGTTGTATCTTAAAGAAAAGCAAAGGAAGTGGTTTCTTGAGGTGAGATCTACTCCTGGTGAAGATGCTGTGAACATTGTTGAAATGACAACAAAGGATCTTCAATGTCCATAAAATTAGTTGATAAAGCAGTGGCAAGGCTTGAGAGCATTGATGCCCAAATTTTGAAAGTAATTCTTGTTGCTGTTGTTGTTGTTAGGTGCCCTCGAGTTGGTTCCGACTCATAGCAACCCTATGCAAAACAGAATGAAACACTGCCGGGTCCTGAGCCATCCTTACAATCGTTGTCATGCTTGAGCTCATTGTTGCAGCCACTGTGTCAATCCACCTCGTTGAGGGACTTCCTCTCTTCCGCTGACCCTGTACTCTGCCAAGCATGATGCCCTTCTCCAGGGACTGATCCCTCCTGACAACATGTCCAAAGTATGTAAGACTCAGTCTCGCCATCCTTGCCGCTAAGGAGCATTCTGGCCGCACTTCCTCCAAGACGGATTTATTCGTTCTTTTGGCAGTCCATGATATATTCAATATTCTTCGCCGACACCACAATTCAGAGGCGTCAACTCTTCTTCAATCTTCCTTATTCATTGTCCAGCTTTCACATGCATATGATACAATTGAAAATACCATGGCTTGGGTCAGGCACACCTTAATCTTCAGGGTGACGTCTTTGCTCTTCGACACTTTGAAGAGGTCCTTTGCAGCAGATTTCCCCAATGCAATGCGTCTTTTGATTTCTTGACTGCTGCTTCCATGGCTGTTGATTGTGGATCCAAGTAAAATGAAATCCTTGACAACTTCAGTCTTTTCTCTGTTAATCATGATGTTGCTCATTGGTCCAGTTGTGAGGATTTTTGTTTTCTTTATGTTGAGGTGCAGTCCGTACTGAAGGCTGTGGTCTTTGATCTTCATTAGTAAGTGCTTCAAGTCCTCTTCACTTTCAGCAAGCAAGGTTCTGTCATCTGCATAACGCAGGTTGTTAATGAGTCTTCCTCCAATCCTGATGCCCCGTTCTTCTTCATATAGTCCAGCTTCTTGGATTACTTGTTCAGCATACAGATTGAATAGGTATGGTGAAGGAATACAACCCTGAGGCACACCTTTCCTGACTTTAAACCAATCAGTATCCCCTTGTTCTGTCCCAAAAACTACCTCTCGATCTAGGTAAAGCTTCCTCATGAGCACAATTAATGTTCTGGAATTCCCATTCTTCGCAGTGTCATCCATAGTTTGTTATGATCCACACAGTTGAATGCCTTTGCATAGTCAATAAAACACAGGTAAACCTCCTTCTGGTATTCTCTGCTTTCAGCCAGGATCCATCTGACATCAGCAATGACATCCCTGGTTCCACGTCCTCTTCTGAAACCGACCTGAATTTCTGGCAGTTCCCTGTCGATGTACTGCTGCAGCCGTTTTTGCATGATCTTCAGCAAAATTCTGCTTGCGTGTGATATTAATGATATTGTTCTATAATTTCCACAATCTGTTGGATCACCTTTCTTGGAAATAGGCATAAACATGGATCTCTTCCAGTTAGTTGGCCAGGAAGCTGTCTTCCATATTTCTTGGCATAGACGAGTGAGCACCTCCAGTGCTGCATCTGTTTGTTGAAACATCTCAAGTGATATTCCACCAATTCCTGGAGCCTTGTTTTTCACCAATACCTTCTTCAGTGCAGCTTGGACCTCTTCCTTCAGTACCATATGTTGCTGGTCATATGCCACCTCTTGAAATGGTTGAACATCGACTAATTCTTTTCGGTATAATGAATCTGTGTATTCCTTCCATCTTCTTTTGTTGCTTCCTGTGCTGTTTGATATTTTCCCCATAGAATCCTTCACTATTGCAACTCGAGGCTTGAATTTTTTCTTCAGTTCTTTCAGCTTGAGAAATGCCGAGAGTCTTCTTCCCTTTTGGTTTTCCATCTCCAGCTCTTTGCACACGTCATTATAATATTTTACTTTGTCTTCTCGAGACACCCTTTGAAATCTTCTGTTCAGTTCTTTTACTTCATCAGTGTTTCCTTTTGCCTTAGCTGCTCAACATTCGAGAGCAAGTTTCAGAGCCTCCTCTGACATCCATCTTGGTCTTCTCTTTCTTTTCTGTCATTTCAGTGACCTCTTGCTTTCTTCATGTGTGATGTCCTTGATGTCACTCTACAATTCACCTGGTCTTCAGTCACTAGTGTTCAATGCATCAAATCTATTCTTGAGATGGTCTCTAAATTCAGGTGGGATATACTCAAGGTCATATTTTGGCTCTCGCGGACTTGCTCTGATTTTCTTCAGTTTCAGCTTGAATTTGCATATGAGCAATTGTTGGTCTGTTGCACAGTCGGCCCCTGGCCTTGTTCTGATTGATGATGTTGAGCTTTTCCATAGTCTCTTTCCACAGACGTAGTCAATTTGATTGCTGTGTGTTCCTTCTGGTGAGGTCCATGTGTATAGTCACTGTTTATGTTGGTGAAAGAAGGTATTTGCAATGAAGAAGTCATTGGTCTTGCAAAATTCTCTCACACGATCTCTGGCATTGTTTCTAAGAAGTTCTACGATGGGTAAAATTCTATCAAGCATTACATGCTACAGAGCAATCTTTTGTGAAATGAAGAGCCAATCGACGCAGCAACTTCATTGCTGTCTTATTTTAAGGAATTGTCACAGCCACCCCAACCTTCAGCAACCACCACCCTGATCAGTCAGCAGCCATCAACAATGAGACAAGGCCAACCCTGGCTAAAAGATTACAACTTGCTGAAGGCTCAGATGAGAGTTAGCCTTTTTTAGCAATAAACTATTTTTTAATTAAAGTATGTACTTTTTTTTAGACATAATGTTATTGCACACAGTACAGTGTAAACGTAAATTTTGTATGCACTAGGAGACCAAAAATATTCGTGTGGCTCACTTTATTGTGATAATCGCTTTATTGTGGTGGTCTGGAATCAAACCCGCAATATCTCCAGTATGTGCCTGTATTCAGAAAGAATTATCAATAACAGTCTTCAACCGGTGAAGTATATCTGTAAAATTTCCCAGGAAAACAATCTAAATGACCTTTCAGATCTTAATGTTTACTTGGGGAGGGAATATTAGCTCTTCCAAGCATCTGGCATTATATATAGATTAAAAAAAAAAAAATAGTCTTTATTCACGTGTTATTTGGTTAGGATTAGATCTTGTTTCTGAAGTACCCCATTGACGTCAAGTAGATTCCAACGCACGGAAATCTTCGAGGACAGAGTAGTACCGTCCCATAGGGTTTCCAAGCAGCAGCTGGTGAATTTGAACTGCCGACATTTTGGCTAGCAATTGAGCTCTTAACCTCTAAGCGGCCAGGGCTCTCCTTCCCTAATAAAAGAATAATAATAATCAGAACCAATTCACAGTCAACATACTGCCTTAACTATTTATTTGTAAATCTTTGTAGTGTTTAAACAAAGAAGAGTTGTATCTTAAAGAAAAGCAAAGGAAGTGGTTTCTTGAGGTGAGATCTACTCCTGGTGAAGATGCTGTGAACATTGTTGAAATGACAACAAAGGATCTTCAATGTCCATAAAATTAGTTGATAAAGCAGTGGCAAGGCTTGAGAGCATTGATGCCCAAATTTTGAAAGTAACTCTTGTTGCTGTTGTTGTTGTTAGGTGCCCTCGAGTTGGTTCCGACTCATAGCAACCCTATGCAAAACAGAATGAAACACTGCCGGGTCCTGAGCCATCCTTACAATCGTTGTCATGCTTGAGCTCATTGTTGCAGCCACTGTGTCAATCCACCTCGTTGAGGGACTTCCTCTCTTCCGCTGACCCTGTACTCTGCCAAGCATGATGCCCTTCTCCAGGGACTGATCCCTCCTGACAACATGTCCAAAGTATGTAAGACTCAGTCTCGCCATCCTTGCCGCTAAGGAGCATTCTGGCTGCACTTCCTCCAAGACGGATTTATTCGTTCTTTTGGCAGTCCATGATATATTCAATATTCTTCGCCGACACCACAATTCAGAGGCGTCAACTCTTCTTCAATCTTCCTTATTCATTGTCCAGCTTTCACATGCATATGATACAATTGAAAATACCATGGCTTGGGTCAGGCGCACCTTAATCTTCAGGGTGACATCTTTGCTCTTCGACACTTTGAAGAGGTCCTTTGCAGCAGATTTCCCCAATGCAATGCGTCTTTTGATTTCTTGACTGCTGCTTCCATGGCTGTTGACTGTGGATCCAAGTAAAATGAAATCCTTGACAACTTCAGTCTTTTCTCTGTTAATCATGATGTTGCTCATTGGTCCAGTTGTGAGGATTTTTGTTTTCTTTATGTTGAGGTGCAGTCCGTACTGAAGGCTGTGGTCTTTGATCTTCATTAGTAAGTGCTTCAAGTCCTCTTCACTTTCAGCAAGCAAGGTTCTGTCATCTGCATAACGCAGGTTGTTAATGAGTCTTCCTCCAATCCTGATGCCCCGTTCTTCTTCATATAGTCCAGCTTCTTGGATTATTTGTTCAGCATACAGATTGAATAGGTATGGTGAAGGAATACAACCCTGAGGCACACCTTTCCTGACTTTAAACCAATCAGTATCCCCTTGTTCTGTCCCAAAAACTACCTCTCGATCTAGGTAAAGCTTCCTCATGAGCACAATTAAGTGTTCTGGAATTCCCATTCTTCGCAGTGTCATCCATAGTTTGTTATGATCCACACAGTTGAATGCCTTTGCATAGTCAATAAAACACAGGTAAACCTCCTTCTGGTATTCTCTGCTTTCAGCCAGGATCCATCTGACATCAGCAATGACATCCCTGGTTCCACGTCCTCTTCTGAAACCGACCTGAATTTCTGGCAGTTCCCTGTCGATGTACTGCTGCAGCCGTTTTTGCATGATCTTCAGCAAAATTCTGCTTGCGTGTGATATTAATGATATTGTTCTATAATTTCCACAATCTGTTGGATCACCTTTCTTGGAAATAGGCATAAACATGGATCTCTTCCAGTTAGTTGGCCAGGAAGCTGTCTTCCATATTTCTTGGCATAGACGAGTGAGCACCTCCAGTGCTGCATCTGTTTGTTGAAACATCTCAAGTGATATTCCACCAATTCCTGGAGCCTTGTTTTTCACCAATACCTTCTTCAGTGCAGCTTGGACCTCTTCCTTCAGTACCATATGTTGCTGGTCATATGCCACCTCTTGAAATGGTTGAACATCGACTAATTCTTTTCGGTATAATGAATCTGTGTATTCCTTCCATCTTCTTTTGTTGCTTCCTGTGCTGTTTGATATTTTCCCCATAGAATCCTTCACTATTGCAACTCGAGGCTTGAATTTTTTCTTCAGTTCTTTCAGCTTGAGAAATGCCGAGAGTCTTCTTCCCTTTTGGTTTTCCATCTCCAGCTCTTTGCACACGTCATTATAATATTTTACTTTGTCTTCTCGAGACACCCTTTGAAATCTTCTGTTCAGTTCTTTTACTTCATCAGTGTTTCCTTTTGCCTTAGCTGCTCAACATTCGAGAGCAAGTTTCAGAGCCTCCTCTGACATCCATCTTGGTCTTCTCTTTCTTTTCTGTCATTTCAGTGACCTCTTGCTTTCTTCATGTGTGATGTCCTTGATGTCACTCTACAATTCACCTGGTCTTCAGTCACTAGTGTTCAATGCATCAAATCTATTCTTGAGATGGTCTCTAAATTCAGGTGGGATATACTCAAGGTCATATTTTGGCTCTCGCGGACTTGCTCTGATTTTCTTCAGTTTCAGCTTGAATTTGCATATGAGCAATTGTTGGTCTGTTGCACAGTCGGCCCCTGGCCTTGTTCTGATTGATGATGTTGAGCTTTTCCATAGTCTCTTTCCACAGACGTAGTCAATTTGATTGCTGTGTGTTCCTTCTGGTGAGGTCCATGTGTATAGTCACTGTTTATGTTGGTGAAAGAAGGTATTTGCAATGAAGAAGTCATTGGTCTTGCAAAATTCTCTCACACGATCTCTGGCATTGTTTCTAAGAAGTTCTACGATGGGTAAAATTCTATCAAGCATTACATGCTACAGAGCAATCTTTTGTGAAATGAAGAGCCAATCGACGCAGCAACTTCATTGCTGTCTTATTTTAAGGAATTGTCACAGCCACCCCAACCTTCAGCAACCACCACCCTGATCAGTCAGCAGCCATCAACAATGAGACAAGGCCAACCCTGGCTAAAAGATTACAACTTGCTGAAGGCTCAGATGAGAGTTAGCCTTTTTTAGCAATAAACTATTTTTTAATTAAAGTATGTACTTTTTTTTAGACATAATGTTATTGCACACAGTACAGTGTAAACGTAAATTTTGTATGCACTAGGAGACCAAAAATATTCGTGTGGCTCACTTTATTGTGATAATCGCTTTATTGTGGTGGTCTGGAATCAAACCCGCAATATCTCCAGTATGTGCCTGTATTCAGAAAGAATTATCAATAACAGTCTTCAACCGGTGAAGTATATCTGTAAAATTTCCCAGGAAAACAATCTAAATGACCTTTCAGATCTTAATGTTTACTTGGGGAGGGAATATTAGCTCTTCCAAGCATCTGGCATTATATATAGATTAAAAAAAAAAAAATAGTCTTTATTCACGTGTTATTTGGTTAGGATTAGATCTTGTTTCTGAAGTACCCCATTGACGTCAAGTAGATTCCAACGCACGGAAATCTTCGAGGACAGAGTAGTACCGTCCCATAGGGTTTCCAAGCAGCAGCTGGTGAATTTGAACTGCCGACATTTTGGCTAGCAATTGAGCTCTTAACCTCTAAGCGGCCAGGGCTCTCCTTCCCTAATAAAAGAATAATAATAATCAGAACCAATTCACAGTCAACATACTGCCTTAACTATTTATTTGTAAATCTTTGTAGTGTTTAAACAAAGAAGAGTTGTATCTTAAAGAAAAGCAAAGGAAGTGGTTTCTTGAGGTGAGATCTACTCCTGGTGAAGATGCTGTGAACATTGTTGAAATGACAACAAAGGATCTTCAATGTCCATAAAATTAGTTGATAAAGCAGTGGCAAGGCTTGAGAGCATTGATGCCCAAATTTTGAAAGTAACTCTTGTTGCTGTTGTTGTTGTTAGGTGCCCTCGAGTTGGTTCCGACTCATAGCAACCCTATGCAAAACAGAATGAAACACTGCCGGGTCCTGAGCCATCCTTACAATCGTTGTCATGCTTGAGCTCATTGTTGCAGCCACTGTGTCAATCCACCTCGTTGAGGGACTTCCTCTCTTCCGCTGACCCTGTACTCTGCCAAGCATGATGCCCTTCTCCAGGGACTGATCCCTCCTGACAACATGTCCAAAGTATGTAAGACTCAGTCTCGCCATCCTTGCCGCTAAGGAGCATTCTGGCTGCACTTCCTCCAAGACGGATTTATTCGTTCTTTTGGCAGTCCATGATATATTCAATATTCTTCGCCGACACCACAATTCAGAGGCGTCAACTCTTCTTCAATCTTCCTTATTCATTGTCCAGCTTTCACATGCATATGATACAATTGAAAATACCATGGCTTGGGTCAGGCGCACCTTAATCTTCAGGGTGACATCTTTGCTCTTCGACACTTTGAAGAGGTCCTTTGCAGCAGATTTCCCCAATGCAATGCGTCTTTTGATTTCTTGACTGCTGCTTCCATGGCTGTTGACTGTGGATCCAAGTAAAATGAAATCCTTGACAACTTCAGTCTTTTCTCTGTTAATCATGATGTTGCTCATTGGTCCAGTTGTGAGGATTTTTGTTTTCTTTATGTTGAGGTGCAGTCCGTACTGAAGGCTGTGGTCTTTGATCTTCATTAGTAAGTGCTTCAAGTCCTCTTCACTTTCAGCAAGCAAGGTTCTGTCATCTGCATAACGCAGGTTGTTAATGAGTCTTCCTCCAATCCTGATGCCCCGTTCTTCTTCATATAGTCCAGCTTCTTGGATTATTTGTTCAGCATACAGATTGAATAGGTATGGTGAAGGAATACAACCCTGAGGCACACCTTTCCTGACTTTAAACCAATCAGTATCCCCTTGTTCTGTCCCAAAAACTACCTCTCGATCTAGGTAAAGCTTCCTCATGAGCACAATTAAGTGTTCTGGAATTCCCATTCTTCGCAGTGTCATCCATAGTTTGTTATGATCCACACAGTTGAATGCCTTTGCATAGTCAATAAAACACAGGTAAACCTCCTTCTGGTATTCTCTGCTTTCAGCCAGGATCCATCTGACATCAGCAATGACATCCCTGGTTCCACGTCCTCTTCTGAAACCGACCTGAATTTCTGGCAGTTCCCTGTCGATGTACTGCTGCAGCCGTTTTTGCATGATCTTCAGCAAAATTCTGCTTGCGTGTGATATTAATGATATTGTTCTATAATTTCCACAATCTGTTGGATCACCTTTCTTGGAAATAGGCATAAACATGGATCTCTTCCAGTTAGTTGGCCAGGAAGCTGTCTTCCATATTTCTTGGCATAGACGAGTGAGCACCTCCAGTGCTGCATCTGTTTGTTGAAACATCTCAAGTGATATTCCATCAATTCCCGGAGCCTTGTTTTTCACCAATACCTTCTTCAGTGCAGCTTGGACCTCTTCCTTCAGTACCATAGGTTGCTGGTCATATGCCACCTCTTGAAATGGTTGAACATCGACTAATTCTTTTCGGTATAATGACTCTGTGTATTCCTTCCATCTTCTTTTGTTGCTTCCTGTGCTGTTTGATATTTTCCCCATAGAATCCTTCACTATTGCAACTCGAGGCTTGAATTTTTTCTTCAGTTCTTTCAGCTTGAGAAATGCCGAGAGTCTTCTTCCCTTTTGGTTTTCCATCTCCAGCTCTTTGCACATGTCATTATAATATTTGACTTTGTCTTCTCGAGACACCCTTTGAAATCTTCTGTTCAGTTCTTTTACTTCATCAGTGTTTCCTTTTGCCTTAGCTGCTCAACATTCGAGAGCAAGTTTCAGAGCCTCCTCTGACATCCATCTTGGTCTTTTCTTTCTTTTCTGTCATTTCAGTGACCTCTTGCTTTCTTCATGTGTGATGTCCTTGATGTCACTCTACAATTCACCTGGTCTTCAGTCACTAGTGTTCAATGCATCAAATCTATTCTTGAGATGGTCTCTAAATTCAGGTGGGATATACTCAAGGTCACATTTTGGCTCTCGCGGACTTGCTCTGATTTTCTTCAGTTTCAGCTTGAATTTGCATATGAGCAATTGTTGGTCTGTTGCACAGTCGGCCCCTGGCCTTGTTCTGATTGATGATGTTGAGCTTTTCCATAGTCTCTTTCCACAGACGTAGTCAATTTGATTGCTGTGTGTTCCTTCTGGTGAGGTCCATGTGTATAGTCACTGTTTATGTTGGTGAAAGAAGGTATTTGCAATGAAGAAGTCATTGGTCTTGCAAAATTCTCTCACACGATCTCTGGCATTGTTTCTAAGAAGTTCTACGATGGGTAAAATTCTATCAAGCATTACATGCTACAGAGCAATCTTTTGTGAAATGAAGAGCCAATCGACGCAGCAACTTCATTGCTGTCTTATTTTAAGGAATTGTCACAGCCACCCCAACCTTCAGCAACCACCACCCTGATCAGTCAGCAGCCATCAACAATGAGACAAGGCCAACCCTGGCTAAAAGATTACAACTTGCTGAAGGCTCAGATGAGAGTTAGCCTTTTTTAGCAATAAACTATTTTTTAATTAAAGTATGTACTTTTTTTTAGACATAATGTTATTGCACACAGTACAGTGTAAACGTAAATTTTGTATGCACTAGGAGACCAAAAATATTCGTGTGGCTCACTTTATTGTGATAATCGCTTTATTGTGGTGGTCTGGAATCAAACCCGCAATATCTCCAGTATGTGCCTGTATTCAGAAAGAATTATCAATAACAGTCTTCAACCGGTGAAGTATATCTGTAAAATTTCCCAGGAAAACAATCTAAATGACCTTTCAGATCTTAATGTTTACTTGGGGAGGGAATATTAGCTCTTCCAAGCATCTGGCATTATATATAGATTAAAAAAAAAAAAATAGTCTTTATTCACGTGTTATTTGGTTAGGATTAGATCTTGTTTCTGAAGTACCCCATTGACGTCAAGTAGATTCCAACGCACGGAAATCTTCGAGGACAGAGTAGTACCGTCCCATAGGGTTTCCAAGCAGCAGCTGGTGAATTTGAACTGCCGACATTTTGGCTAGCAATTGAGCTCTTAACCTCTAAGCGGCCAGGGCTCTCCTTCCCTAATAAAAGAATAATAATAATCAGAACCAATTCACAGTCAACATACTGCCTTAACTATTTATTTGTAAATCTTTGTAGTGTTTAAACAAAGAAGAGTTGTATCTTAAAGAAAAGCAAAGGAAGTGGTTTCTTGAGGTGAGATCTACTCCTGGTGAAGATGCTGTGAACATTGTTGAAATGACAACAAAGGATCTTCAATGTCCATAAAATTAGTTGATAAAGCAGTGGCAAGGCTTGAGAGCATTGATGCCCAAATTTTGAAAGTAACTCTTGTTGCTGTTGTTGTTGTTAGGTGCCCTCGAGTTGGTTCCGACTCATAGCAACCCTATGCAAAACAGAATGAAACACTGCCGGGTCCTGAGCCATCCTTACAATCGTTGTCATGCTTGAGCTCATTGTTGCAGCCACTGTGTCAATCCACCTCGTTGAGGGACTTCCTCTCTTCCGCTGACCCTGTACTCTGCCAAGCATGATGCCCTTCTCCAGGGACTGATCCCTCCTGACAACATGTCCAAAGTATGTAAGACTCAGTCTCGCCATCCTTGCCGCTAAGGAGCATTCTGGCTGCACTTCCTCCAAGACGGATTTATTCGTTCTTTTGGCAGTCCATGATATATTCAATATTCTTCGCCGACACCACAATTCAGAGGCGTCAACTCTTCTTCAATCTTCCTTATTCATTGTCCAGCTTTCACATGCATATGATACAATTGAAAATACCATGGCTTGGGTCAGGCGCACCTTAATCTTCAGGGTGACATCTTTGCTCTTCGACACTTTGAAGAGGTCCTTTGCAGCAGATTTCCCCAATGCAATGCGTCTTTTGATTTCTTGACTGCTGCTTCCATGGCTGTTGACTGTGGATCCAAGTAAAATGAAATCCTTGACAACTTCAGTCTTTTCTCTGTTAATCATGATGTTGCTCATTGGTCCAGTTGTGAGGATTTTTGTTTTCTTTATGTTGAGGTGCAGTCCGTACTGAAGGCTGTGGTCTTTGATCTTCATTAGTAAGTGCTTCAAGTCCTCTTCACTTTCAGCAAGCAAGGTTCTGTCATCTGCATAACGCAGGTTGTTAATGAGTCTTCCTCCAATCCTGATGCCCCGTTCTTCTTCATATAGTCCAGCTTCTTGGATTATTTGTTCAGCATACAGATTGAATAGGTATGGTGAAAGAATACAACCCTGAGGCACACCTTTCCTGACTTTAAACCAATCAGTATCCCCTTGTTCTGTCCCAAAAACTACCTCTCGATCTAGGTAAAGCTTCCTCATGAGCACAATTAAGTGTTCTGGAATTCCCATTCTTCGCAGTGTCATCCATAGTTTGTTATGATCCACACAGTTGAATGCCTTTGCATAGTCAATAAAACACAGGTAAACCTCCTTCTGGTATTCTCTGCTTTCAGCCAGGATCCATCTGACATCAGCAATGACATCCCTGGTTCCACGTCCTCTTCTGAAACCGACCTGAATTTCTGGCAGTTCCCTGTCGATGTACTGCTGCAGCCGTTTTTGCATGATCTTCAGCAAAATTCTGCTTGCGTGTGATATTAATGATATTGTTCTATAATTTCCACAATCTGTTGGATCACCTTTCTTGGAAATAGGCATAAACATGGATCTCTTCCAGTTAGTTGGCCAGGAAGCTGTCTTCCATATTTCTTGGCATAGACGAGTGAGCACCTCCAGTGCTGCATCTGTTTGTTGAAACATCTCAAGTGATATTCCATCAATTCCCGGAGCCTTGTTTTTCACCAATACCTTCTTCAGTGCAGCTTGGACCTCTTCCTTCAGTACCATAGGTTGCTGGTCATATGCCACCTCTTGAAATGGTTGAACATCGAATAATTCTTTTCGGTATAATGACTCTGTGTATTCCTTCCATCTTCTTTTGTTGCTTCCTGTGCTGTTTGATATTTTCCCCATAGAATCCTTCACTATTGCAACTCGAGGCTTGAATTTTTTCTTCAGTTCTTTCAGCTTGAGAAATGCCGAGAGTCTTCTTCCCTTTTGGTTTTCCATCTCCAGCTCTTTGCACACGTCATTATAATATTTGACTTTGTCTTCTCGAGACACCCTTTGAAATCTTCTGTTCAGTTCTTTTACTTCATCAGTGTTTCCTTTTGCCTTAGCTGCTCAACATTCGAGAGCAAGTTTCAGAGCCTCCTCTGACATCCATCTTGGTCTTTTCTTTCTTTTCTGTCATTTCAGTGACCTCTTGCTTTCTTCATGTGTGATGTCCTTGATGTCACTCTACAATTCACCTGGTCTTCAGTCACTAGTGTTCAATGCATCAAATCTATTCTTGAGATGGTCTCTAAATTCAGGTGGGATATACTCAAGGTCACATTTTGGCTCTCGCGGACTTGCTCTGATTTTCTTCAGTTTCAGCTTGAATTTGCATATGAGCAATTGTTGGTCTGTTGCACAGTCGGCCCCTGGCCTTGTTCTGATTGATGATGTTGAGCTTTTCCATAGTCTCTTTCCACAGACGTAGTCAATTTGATTGCTGTGTGTTCCTTCTGGTGAGGTCCATGTGTATAGTCACTGTTTATGTTGGTGAAAGAAGGTATTTGCAATGAAGAAGTCATTGGTCTTGCAAAATTCTCTCACACGATCTCTGGCATTGTTTCTAAGAAGTTCTACGATGGGTAAAATTCTATCAAGCATTACATGCTACAGAGCAATCTTTTGTGAAATGAAGAGCCAATCGACGCAGCAACTTCATTGCTGTCTTATTTTAAGGAATTGTCACAGCCACCCCAACCTTCAGCAACCACCACCCTGATCAGTCAGCAGCCAGCAACAATGAGACAAGGCCAACCCTGGCTAAAAGATTACAACTTGCTGAAGGCTCAGATGAGAGTTAGCATTTTTTAGCAATAAACTATTTTTTAATTAAAGTATGTACTTTTTTTTAGACATAATGTTATTGCACACAGTACAGTGTAAACGTAAATTTTGTATGCACTAGGAGACCAAAAATATTCATGTGGCTCACTTTATTGTGATAATCGCTTTATTGTGGTGGTCTGGAATCAAACCCGCAATATCTCCAGTATGTGCCTGTATTCAGAAAGAATTATCAATAACAGTCTTCAACCGGTGAAGTATATCCGTAAAATTTCCCAGGAAAACAATCTAAATGACCTTTCAGATCTTAATGTTTACTTAGGGAGGGAATATTAGCTCTTCCAAGCATCTGGCATTATATATAGATTAAAAAAAAAAAATAGATAGTCTTTATTCACGTGTTATTTGGTTAGGATTAGATCTTGTTTCTGAAGTACCCCATTGACGTCAAGTAGATTCCAACGCACGGAAATCTTCGAGGACAGAGTAGTACCGTCCCATAGGGTTTCCAAGCAGCAGCTGGTGAATTTGAACTGCCGACATTTTGGCTAGCAATTGAGCTCTTAACCTCTAAGCGGCCAGGGCTCTCCTTCCCTAATAAAAGAATAATAATAATCAGAACCAATTCACAGTCAACATACTGCCTTAACTATTTATTTGTAAATCTTTGTAGTGTTTAAACAAAGAAGAGTTGTATCTTAAAGAAAAGCAAAGGAAGTGGTTTCTTGAGGTGAGATCTACTCCTGGTGAAGATGCTGTGAACATTGTTGAAATGACAACAAAGGATCTTCAATGTCCATAAAATTAGTTGATAAAGCAGTGGCAAGGCTTGAGAGCATTGATGCCCAAATTTTGAAAGTAACTCTTGTTGCTGTTGTTGTTGTTAGGTGCCCTCGAGTTGGTTCCGACTCATAGCAACCCTATGCAAAACAGAATGAAACACTGCCGGGTCCTGAGCCATCCTTACAATCGTTGTCATGCTTGAGCTCATTGTTGCAGCCACTGTGTCAATCCACCTCGTTGAGGGACTTCCTCTCTTCCGCTGACCCTGTACTCTGCCAAGCATGATGCCCTTCTCCAGGGACTGATCCCTCCTGACAACATGTCCAAAGTATGTAAGACTCAGTCTCGCCATCCTTGCCGCTAAGGAGCATTCTGGCCGCACTTCCTCCAAGACGGATTTATTCGTTCTTTTGGCAGTCCATGATATATTCAATATTCTTCGCCGACACCACAATTCAGAGGCGTCAACTCTTCTTCAATCTTCCTTATTCATTGTCCAGCTTTCACATGCATATGATACAATTGAAAATACCATGGCTTGGGTCAGGCGCACCTTAATCTTCAGGGTGACATCTTTGCTCTTCGACACTTTGAAGAGGTCCTTTGCAGCAGATTTCCCCAATGCAATGCGTCTTTTGATTTCTTGACTGCTGCTTCCATGGCTGTTGACTGTGGATCCAAGTAAAATGAAATCCTTGACAACTTCAGTCTTTTCTCTGTTAATCATGATGTTGCTCATTGGTCCAGTTGTGAGGATTTTTGTTTTCTTTATGTTGAGGTGCAGTCCGTACTGAAGGCTGTGGTCTTTGATCTTCATTAGTAAGTGCTTCAAGTCCTCTTCACTTTCAGCAAGCAAGGTTCTGTCATCTGCATAACGCAGGTTGTTAATGAGTCTTCCTCCAATCCTGATGCCCCGTTCTTCTTCATATAGTCCAGCTTCTTGGATTATTTGTTCAGCATACAGATTGAATAGGTATGGTGAAGGAATACAACCCTGAGGCACACCTTTCCTGACTTTAAACCAATCAGTATCCCCTTGTTCTGTCCCAAAAACTACCTCTCGATCTAGGTAAAGCTTCCTCATGAGCACAATTAAGTGTTCTGGAATTCCCATTCTTCGCAGTGTCATCCATAGTTTGTTATGATCCACACAGTTGAATGCCTTTGCATAGTCAATAAAACACAGGTAAACCTCCTTCTGGTATTCTCTGCTTTCAGCCAGGATCCATCTGACATCAGCAATGACATCCCTGGTTCCACGTCCTCTTCTGAAACCGACCTGAATTTCTGGCAGTTCCCTGTCGATGTACTGCTGCAGCCGTTTTTGCATGATCTTCAGCAAAATTCTGCTTGCGTGTGATATTAATGATATTGTTCTATAATTTCCACAATCTGTTGGATCACCTTTCTTGGAAATAGGCATAAACATGGATCTCTTCCAGTTAGTTGGCCAGGAAGCTGTCTTCCATATTTCTTGGCATAGACGAGTGAGCACCTCCAGTGCTGCATCTGTTTGTTGAAACATCTCAAGTGATATTCCATCAATTCCCGGAGCCTTGTTTTTCACCAATACCTTCTTCAGTGCAGCTTGGACCTCTTCCTTCAGTACCATAGGTTGCTGGTCATATGCCACCTCTTGAAATGGTTGAACATCGACTAATTCTTTTCGGTATAATGACTCTGTGTATTCCTTCCATCTTCTTTTGTTGCTTCCTGTGCTGTTTGATATTTTCCCCATAGAATCCTTCACTATTGCAACTCGAGGCTTGAATTTTTTCTTCAGTTCTTTCAGCTTGAGAAATGCCGAGAGTCTTCTTCCCTTTTGGTTTTCCATCTCCAGCTCTTTGCACATGTCATTATAATATTTGACTTTGTCTTCTCGAGACACCCTTTGAAATCTTCTGTTCAGTTCTTTTACTTCATCAGTGTTTCCTTTTGCCTTAGCTGCTCAACATTCGAGAGCAAGTTTCAGAGCCTCCTCTGACATCCATCTTGGTCTTTTCTTTCTTTTCTGTCATTTCAGTGACCTCTTGCTTTCTTCATGTGTGATGTCCTTGATGTCACTCTACAATTCACCTGGTCTTCAGTCACTAGTGTTCAATGCATCAAATCTATTCTTGAGATGGTCTCTAAATTCAGGTGGGATATACTCAAGGTCACATTTTGGCTCTCGCGGACTTGCTCTGATTTTCTTCAGTTTCAGCTTGAATTTGCATATGAGCAATTGTTGGTCTGTTGCACAGTCGGCCCCTGGCCTTGTTCTGATTGATGATGTTGAGCTTTTCCATAGTCTCTTTCCACAGACGTAGTCAATTTGATTGCTGTGTGTTCCTTCTGGTGAGGTCCATGTGTATAGTCACTGTTTATGTTGGTGAAAGAAGGTATTTGCAATGAAGAAGTCATTGGTCTTGCAAAATTCTCTCACACGATCTCTGGCATTGTTTCTAAGAAGTTCTACGATGGGTAAAATTCTATCAAGCATTACATGCTACAGAGCAATCTTTTGTGAAATGAAGAGCCAATCGACGCAGCAACTTCATTGCTGTCTTATTTTAAGGAATTGTCACAGCCACCCCAACCTTCAGCAACCACCACCCTGATCAGTCAGCAGCCAGCAACAATGAGACAAGGCCAACCCTGGCTAAAAGATTACAACTTGCTGAAGGCTCAGATGAGAGTTAGCATTTTTTAGCAATAAACTATTTTTTAATTAAAGTATGTACTTTTTTTTAGACATAATGTTATTGCACACAGTACAGTGTAAACGTAAATTTTGTATGCACTAGGAGACCAAAAATATTCATGTGGCTCACTTTATTGTGATAATCGCTTTATTGTGGTGGTCTGGAATCAAACCCGCAATATCTCCAGTATGTGCCTGTATTCAGAAAGAATTATCAATAACAGTCTTCAACCGGTGAAGTATATCCGTAAAATTTCCCAGGAAAACAATCTAAATGACCTTTCAGATCTTAATGTTTACTTAGGGAGGGAATATTAGCTCTTCCAAGCATCTGGCATTATATATAGATTAAAAAAAAAAAATAGATAGTCTTTATTCACGTGTTATTTGGTTAGGATTAGATCTTGTTTCTGAAGTACCCCATTGACGTCAAGTAGATTCCAACGCACGGAAATCTTCGAGGACAGAGTAGTACCGTCCCATAGGGTTTCCAAGCAGCAGCTGGTGAATTTGAACTGCCGACATTTTGGCTAGCAATTGAGCTCTTAACCTCTAAGCGGCCAGGGCTCTCCTTCCCTAATAAAAGAATAATAATAATCAGAACCAATTCACAGTCAACATACTGCCTTAACTATTTATTTGTAAATCTTTGTAGTGTTTAAACAAAGAAGAGTTGTATCTTAAAGAAAAGCAAAGGAAGTGGTTTCTTGAGGTGAGATCTACTCCTGGTGAAGATGCTGTGAACATTGTTGAAATGACAACAAAGGATCTTCAATGTCCATAAAATTAGTTGATAAAGCAGTGGCAAGGCTTGAGAGCATTGATGCCCAAATTTTGAAAGTAACTCTTGTTGCTGTTGTTGTTGTTAGGTGCCCTCGAGTTGGTTCCGACTCATAGCAACCCTATGCAAAACAGAATGAAACACTGCCGGGTCCTGAGCCATCCTTACAATCGTTGTCATGCTTGAGCTCATTGTTGCAGCCACTGTGTCAATCCACCTCGTTGAGGGACTTCCTCTCTTCCGCTGACCCTGTACTCTGCCAAGCATGATGCCCTTCTCCAGGGACTGATCCCTCCTGACAACATGTCCAAAGTATGTAAGACTCAGTCTCGCCATCCTTGCCGCTAAGGAGCATTCTGGCCGCACTTCCTCCAAGACGGATTTATTCGTTCTTTTGGCAGTCCGTGATATATTCAATATTCTTCGCCGACACCACAATTCAGAGGCGTCAACTCTTCTTCAATCTTCCTTATTCATTGTCCAGCTTTCACATGCATATGATACAATTGAAAATACCATGGCTTGGGTCAGGCGCACCTTAATCTTCAGGGTGACATCTTTGCTCTTCGACACTTTGAAGAGGTCCTTTGCAGCAGATTTCCCCAATGCAATGCGTCTTTTGATTTCTTGACTGCTGCTTCCATGGCTGTTGACTGTGGATCCAAGTAAAATGAAATCCTTGACAACTTCAGTCTTTTCTCTGTTAATCATGATGTTGCTCATTGGTCCAGTTGTGAGGATTTTTGTTTTCTTTATGTTGAGGTGCAGTCCGTACTGAAGGCTGTGGTCTTTGATCTTCATTAGTAAGTGCTTCAAGTCCTCTTCACTTTCAGCAAGCAAGGTTCTGTCATCTGCATAACGCAGGTTGTTAATGAGTCTTCCTCCAATCCTGATGCCCCGTTCTTCTTCATATAGTCCAGCTTCTTGGATTATTTGTTCAGCATACAGATTGAATAGGTATGGTGAAGGAATACAACCCTGAGGCACACCTTTCCTGACTTTAAACCAATCAGTATCCCCTTGTTCTGTCCCAAAAACTACCTCTCGATCTAGGTAAAGCTTCCTCATGAGCACAATTAAGTGTTCTGGAATTCCCATTCTTCGCAGTGTCATCCATAGTTTGTTATGATCCACACAGTTGAATGCCTTTGCATAGTCAATAAAACACAGGTAAACCTCCTTCTGGTATTCTCTGCTTTCAGCCAGGATCCATCTGACATCAGCAATGACATCCCTGGTTCCACGTCCTCTTCTGAAACCGACCTGAATTTCTGGCAGTTCCCTGTCGATGTACTGCTGCAGCCGTTTTTGCATGATCTTCAGCAAAATTCTGCTTGCGTGTGATATTAATGATATTGTTCTATAATTTCCACAATCTGTTGGATCACCTTTCTTGGAAATAGGCATAAACATGGATCTCTTCCAGTTAGTTGGCCAGGAAGCTGTCTTCCATATTTCTTGGCATAGACGAGTGAGCACCTCCAGTGCTGCATCTGTTTGTTGAAACATCTCAAGTGATATTCCATCAATTCCCGGAGCCTTGTTTTTCACCAATACCTTCTTCAGTGCAGCTTGGACCTCTTCCTTCAGTACCATAGGTTGCTGGTCATATGCCACCTCTTGAAATGGTTGAACATCGACTAATTCTTTTCGGTATAATGACTCTGTGTATTCCTTCCATCTTCTTTTGTTGCTTCCTGTGCTGTTTGATATTTTCCCCATAGAATCCTTCACTATTGCAACTCGAGGCTTGAATTTTTTCTTCAGTTCTTTCAGCTTGAGAAATGCCGAGAGTCTTCTTCCCTTTTGGTTTTCCATCTCCAGCTCTTTGCACATGTCATTATAATATTTGACTTTGTCTTCTCGAGACACCCTTTGAAATCTTCTGTTCAGTTCTTTTACTTCATCAGTGTTTCCTTTTGCCTTAGCTGCTCAACATTCGAGAGCAAGTTTCAGAGCCTCCTCTGACATCCATCTTGGTCTTTTCTTTCTTTTCTGTCATTTCAGTGACCTCTTGCTTTCTTCATGTGTGATGTCCTTGATGTCACTCTACAATTCACCTGGTCTTCAGTCACTAGTGTTCAATGCATCAAATCTATTCTTGAGATGGTCTCTAAATTCAGGTGGGATATACTCAAGGTCACATTTTGGCTCTCGCGGACTTGCTCTGATTTTCTTCAGTTTCAGCTTGAATTTGCATATGAGCAATTGTTGGTCTGTTTCACAGTCGGCCCCTGGCCTTGTTCTGATTGATGATGTTGAGCTTTTCCATAGTCTCTTTCCACAGACGTAGTCAATTTGATTGCTGTGTGTTCCTTCTGGTGAGGTCCATGTGTATAGTCACTGTTTATGTTGGTGAAAGAAGGTATTTGCAATGAAGAAGTCATTGGTCTTGCAAAATTCTCTCACACGATCTCTGGCATTGTTTCTAAGAAGTTCTACGATGGGTAAAATTCTATCAAGCATTACATGCTACAGAGCAATCTTTTGTGAAATGAAGAGCCAATCGACGCAGCAACTTCATTGCTGTCTTATTTTAAGGAATTGTCACAGCCACCCCAACCTTCAGCAACCACCACCCTGATCAGTCAGCAGCCAGCAACAATGAGACAAGGCCAACCCTGGCTAAAAGATTACAACTTGCTGAAGGCTCAGATGAGAGTTAGCCTTTTTTAGCAATAAACTATTTTTTAATTAAAGTATGTACTTTTTTTTAGACATAATGTTATTGCACACAGTACAGTGTAAACGTAAATTTTGTATGCACTAGGAGACCAAAAATATTCATGTGGCTCACTTTATTGTGATAATCACTTTATTGTGGTGGTCTGGAATCAAACCCGCAATATCTCCAGTATGTGCCTGTATTCAGAAAGAATTATCAATAACAGTCTTCAACCGGTGAAGTATATCCGTAAAATTTCCCAGGAAAACAATCTAAATGACCTTTCAGATCTTAATGTTTACTTAGGGAGGGAATATTAGCTCTTCCAAGCATCTGGCATTATATATAGATTAAAAAAAAAAAAAATAGATAGTCTTTATTCACGTGTTATTTGGTTAGGATTAGATCTTGTTTCTGAAGTACCCCATTGACGTCAAGTAGATTCCAACGCACGGAAATCTTCGAGGACAGAGTAGTACCGTCCCATAGGGTTTCCAAGCAGCAGCTGGTGAATTTGAACTGCCGACATTTTGGCTAGCAATTGAGCTCTTAACCTCTAAGCGGCCAGGGCTCTCCTTCCCTAATAAAAGAATAATAATAATCAGAACCAATTCACAGTCAACATACTGCCTTAACTATTTATTTGTAAATCTTTGTAGTGTTTAAACAAAGAAGAGTTGTATCTTAAAGAAAAGCAAAGGAAGTGGTTTCTTGAGGTGAGATCTACTCCTGGTGAAGATGCTGTGAACATTGTTGAAATGACAACAAAGGATCTTCAATGTCCATAAAATTAGTTGATAAAGCAGTGGCAAGGCTTGAGAGCATTGATGCCCAAATTTTGAAAGTAACTCTTGTTGCTGTTGTTGTTGTTAGGTGCCCTCGAGTTGGTTCCGACTCATAGCAACCCTATGCAAAACAGAATGAAACACTGCCGGGTCCTGAGCCATCCTTACAATCGTTGTCATGCTTGAGCTCATTGTTGCAGCCACTGTGTCAATCCACCTCGTTGAGGGACTTCCTCTCTTCCGCTGACCCTGTACTCTGCCAAGCATGATGCCCTTCTCCAGGGACTGATCCCTCCTGACAACATGTCCAAAGTATGTAAGACTCAGTCTCGCCATCCTTGCCGCTAAGGAGCATTCTGGCCGCACTTCCTCCAAGACGGATTTATTCGTTCTTTTGGCAGTCCGTGATATATTCAATATTCTTCGCCGACACCACAATTCAGAGGCGTCAACTCTTCTTCAATCTTCCTTATTCATTGTCCAGCTTTCACATGCATATGATACAATTGAAAATACCATGGCTTGGGTCAGGCGCACCTTAATCTTCAGGGTGACATCTTTGCTCTTCGACACTTTGAAGAGGTCCTTTGCAGCAGATTTCCCCAATGCAATGCGTCTTTTGATTTCTTGACTGCTGCTTCCATGGCTGTTGATTGTGGATCCAAGTAAAATGAAATCCTTGACAACCTCAGTCTTTTCTCTGTTAATCATGATGTTGCTCATTGGTCCAGTTGTGAGGATTTTTGTTTTCTTTATGTTGAGGTGCAGTCCGTACTGAAGGCTGTGGTCTTTGATCTTCATTAGTAAGTGCTTCAAGTCCTCTTCACTTTCAGCAAGCAAGGTTCTGTCATCTGTATAACGCAGGTTGTTAATGAGTCTTCCTCCAATCCTGATGCCCCGTTCTTCTTCATATAGTCCAGCTTCTTGGATTATTTGTTCAGCATACAGATTGAATAGGTATGGTGAAGGAATACAACCCTGAGGCACACCTTTCCTGACTTTAAACCAATCAGTATCCCCTTGTTCTGTCCCAAAAACTACCTCTTGATCTAGGTAAAGCTTCCTCATGAGCACAATTAAGTGTTCTGGAATTCCCATTCTTCGCAGTGTCATCCATAGTTTGTTATGATCCACACAGTTGAATGCCTTTGCATAGTCAATAAAACACAGGTAAACCTCCTTCTGGTATTCTCTGCTTTCAGCCAGGATCCATCTGACATCAGCAATGACATCCCTGGTTCCACGTCCTCTTCTGAAACCGACCTGAATTTCTGGCAGTTCCCTGTCGATGTACTGCTGCAGCCGTTTTTGCATGATCTTCAGCAAAATTCTGCTTGCGTGTGATATTAATGATATTGTTCTATAATTTCCACAATCTGTTGGATCACCTTTCTTGGAAATAGGCATAAACATGGATCTCTTCCAGTTAGTTGGCCAGGAAGCTGTCTTCCATATTTCTTGGCATAGACGAGTGAGCACCTCCAGTGCTGCATCTGTTTGTTGAAACATCTCAAGTGATATTCCATCAATTCCCGGAGCCTTGTTTTTCACCAATACCTTCTTCAGTGCAGCTTGGACCTCTTCCTTCAGTACCATAGGTTGCTGGTCATATGCCACCTCTTGAAATGGTTGAACATCGACTAATTCTTTTCGGTATAATGACTCTGTGTATTCCTTCCATCTTCTTTTGTTGCTTCCTGTGCTGTTTGATATTTTCCCCATAGAATCCTTCACTATTGCAACTCGAGGCTTGAATTTTTTCTTCAGTTCTTTCAGCTTGAGAAATGCCGAGAGTCTTCTTCCCTTTTGGTTTTCCATCTCCAGCTCTTTGCACACGTCATTATAATATTTGACTTTGTCTTCTCGAGACACCCTTTGAAATCTTCTGTTCAGTTCTTTTACTTCATCAGTGTTTCCTTTTGCCTTAGCTGCTCAACATTCGAGAGCAAGTTTCAGAGCCTCCTCTGACATCCATCTTGGTCTTTTCTTTCTTTTCTGTCATTTCAGTGACCTCTTGCTTTCTTCATGTGTGATGTCCTTGATGTCACTCTACAATTCACCTGGTCTTCAGTCACTAGTGTTCAATGCATCAAATCTATTCTTGAGATGGTCTCTAAATTCAGGTGGGATATACTCAAGGTCACATTTTGGCTCTCGTGGACTTGCTCTGATTTTCTTCAGTTTCAGCTTGAATTTGCATATGAGCAATTGTTGGTCTGTTTCACAGTCGGCCCCTGGCCTTGTTCTGATTGATGATGTTGAGCTTTTCCATAGTCTCTTTCCACAGACGTAGTCAATTTGATTGCTGTGTGTTCCTTCTGGTGAGGTCCATGTGTATAGTCACTGTTTATGTTGGTGAAAGAAGGTATTTGCAATGAAGAAGTCATTGGTCTTGCAAAATTCTCTCACACGATCTCTGGCATTGTTTCTAAGAAGTTCTACGATGGGTAAAATTCTATCAAGCATTACATGCTACAGAGCAATCTTTTGTGAAATGAAGAGCCAATCGACGCAGCAACTTCATTGCTGTCTTATTTTAAGGAATTGTCACAGCCACCCCAACCTTCAGCAACCACCACCCTGATCAGTCAGCAGCCAGCAACAATGAGACAAGGCCAACCCTGGCTAAAAGATTACAACTTGCTGAAGGCTCAGATGAGAGTTAGCATTTTTTAGCAATAAACTATTTTTTAATTAAAGTATGTACTTTTTTTTAGACATAATGTTATTGCACACAGTACAGTGTAAACGTAAATTTTGTATGCACTAGGAGACCAAAAATATTCATGTGGCTCACTTTATTGTGATAATCGCTTTATTGTGGTGGTCTGGAATCAAACCCGCAATATCTCCAGTATGTGCCTGTATTCAGAAAGAATTATCAATAACAGTCTTCAACCGGTGAAGTATATCCGTAAAATTTCCCAGGAAAACAATCTAAATGACCTTTCAGATCTTAATGTTTACTTAGGGAGGGAATATTAGCTCTTCCAAGCATCTGGCATTATATATAGATTAAAAAAAAAAAATAGATAGTCTTTATTCACGTGTTATTTGGTTAGGATTAGATCTTGTTTCTGAAGTACCCCATTGACGTCAAGTAGATTCCAACGCACGGAAATCTTCGAGGACAGAGTAGTACCGTCCCATAGGGTTTCCAAGCAGCAGCTGGTGAATTTGAACTGCCGACATTTTGGCTAGCAATTGAGCTCTTAACCTCTAAGCGGCCAGGGCTCTCCTTCCCTAATAAAAGAATAATAATAATCAGAACCAATTCACAGTCAACATACTGCCTTAACTATTTATTTGTAAATCTTTGTAGTGTTTAAACAAAGAAGAGTTGTATCTTAAAGAAAAGCAAAGGAAGTGGTTTCTTGAGGTGAGATCTACTCCTGGTGAAGATGCTGTGAACATTGTTGAAATGACAACAAAGGATCTTCAATGTCCATAAAATTAGTTGATAAAGCAGTGGCAAGGCTTGAGAGCATTGATGCCCAAATTTTGAAAGTAACTCTTGTTGCTGTTGTTGTTGTTAGGTGCCCTCGAGTTGGTTCCGACTCATAGCAACCCTATGCAAAACAGAATGAAACACTGCCGGGTCCTGAGCCATCCTTACAATCGTTGTCATGCTTGAGCTCATTGTTGCAGCCACTGTGTCAATCCACCTCGTTGAGGGACTTCCTCTCTTCCGCTGACCCTGTACTCTGCCAAGCATGATGCCCTTCTCCAGGGACTGATCCCTCCTGACAACATGTCCAAAGTATGTAAGACTCAGTCTCGCCATCCTTGCCGCTAAGGAGCATTCTGGCCGCACTTCCTCCAAGACGGATTTATTCGTTCTTTTGGCAGTCCGTGATATATTCAATATTCTTCGCCGACACCACAATTCAGAGGCGTCAACTCTTCTTCAATCTTCCTTATTCATTGTCCAGCTTTCACATGCATATGATACAATTGAAAATACCATGGCTTGGGTCAGGCGCACCTTAATCTTCAGGGTGACATCTTTGCTCTTCGACACTTTGAAGAGGTCCTTTGCAGCAGATTTCCCCAATGCAATGCGTCTTTTGATTTCTTGACTGCTGCTTCCATGGCTGTTGATTGTGGATCCAAGTAAAATGAAATCCTTGACAACTTCAGTCTTTTCTCTGTTAATCATGATGTTGCTCATTGGTCCAGTTGTGAGGATTTTTGTTTTCTTTATGTTGAGGTGCAGTCCGTACTGAAGGCTGTGGTCTTTGATCTTCATTAGTAAGTGCTTCAAGTCCTCTTCACTTTCAGCAAGCAAGGTTCTGTCATCTGCATAACGCAGGTTGTTAATGAGTCTTCCTCCAATCCTGATGCCCCGTTCTTCTTCATATAGTCCAGCTTCTTGGATTATTTGTTCAGCATACAGATTGAATAGGTATGGTGAAGGAATACAACCCTGAGGCACACCTTTCCTGACTTTAAACCAATCAGTATCCCCTTGTTCTGTCCCAAAAACTACCTCTCGATCTAGGTAAAGCTTCCTCATGAGCACAATTAAGTGTTCTGGAATTCCCATTCTTCGCAGTGTCATCCATAGTTTGTTATGATCCACACAGTTGAATGCCTTTGCATAGTCAATAAAACACAGGTAAACCTCCTTCTGGTATTCTCTGCTTTCAGCCAGGATCCATCTGACATCAGCAATGACATCCCTGGTTCCACGTCCTCTTCTGAAACCGACCTGAATTTCTGGCAGTTCCCTGTCGATGTACTGCTGCAGCCGTTTTTGCATGATCTTCAGCAAAATTCTGCTTGCGTGTGATATTAATGATATTGTTCTATAATTTCCACAATCTGTTGGATCACCTTTCTTGGAAATAGGCATAAACATGGATCTCTTCCAGTTAGTTGGCCAGGAAGCTGTCTTCCATATTTCTTGGCATAGACGAGTGAGCACCTCCAGTGCTGCATCTGTTTGTTGAAACATCTCAAGTGATATTCCATCAATTCCCGGAGCCTTGTTTTTCACCAATACCTTCTTCAGTGCAGCTTGGACCTCTTCCTTCAGTACCATAGGTTGCTGGTCATATGCCACCTCTTGAAATGGTTGAACATCGACTAATTCTTTTCGGTATAATGACTCTGTGTATTCCTTCCATCTTCTTTTGTTGCTTCCTGTGCTGTTTGATATTTTCCCCATAGAATCCTTCACTATTGCAACTCGAGGCTTGAATTTTTTCTTCAGTTCTTTCAGCTTGAGAAATGCCGAGAGTCTTCTTCCCTTTTGGTTTTCCATCTCCAGCTCTTTGCACACGTCATTATAATATTTGACTTTGTCTTCTCGAGACACCCTTTGAAATCTTCTGTTCAGTTCTTTTACTTCATCAGTGTTTCCTTTTGCCTTAGCTGCTCAACATTCGAGAGCAAGTTTCAGAGCCTCCTCTGACATCCATCTTGGTCTTTTCTTTCTTTTCTGTCATTTCAGTGACCTCTTGCTTTCTTCATGTGTGATGTCCTTGATGTCACTCTACAATTCACCTGGTCTTCAGTCACTAGTGTTCAATGCATCAAATCTATTCTTGAGATGGTCTCTAAATTCAGGTGGGATATACTCAAGGTCACATTTTGGCTCTCGCGGACTTGCTCTGATTTTCTTCAGTTTCAGCTTGAATTTGCATATGAGCAATTGTTGGTCTGTTTCACAGTCGGCCCCTGGCCTTGTTCTGATTGATGATGTTGAGCTTTTCCATAGTCTCTTTCCACAGACGTAGTCAATTTGATTGCTGTGTGTTCCTTCTGGTGAGGTCCATGTGTATAGTCACTGTTTATGTTGGTGAAAGAAGGTATTTGCAATGAAGAAGTCATTGGTCTTGCAAAATTCTCTCACACGATCTCTGGCATTGTTTCTAAGAAGTTCTACGATGGGTAAAATTCTATCAAGCATTACATGCTACAGAGCAATCTTTTGTGAAATGAAGAGCCAATCGACGCAGCAACTTCATTGCTGTCTTATTTTAAGGAATTGTCACAGCCACCCCAACCTTCAGCAACCACCACCCTGATCAGTCAGCAGCCAGCAACAATGAGACAAGGCCAACCCTGGCTAAAAGATTACAACTTGCTGAAGGCTCAGATGAGAGTTAGCCTTTTTTAGCAATAAACTATTTTTTAATTAAAGTATGTACTTTTTTTTAGACATAATGTTATTGCACACAGTACAGTGTAAACGTAAATTTTGTATGCACTAGGAGACCAAAAATATTCATGTGGCTCACTTTATTGTGATAATCACTTTATTGTGGTGGTCTGGAATCAAACCCGCAATATCTCCAGTATGTGCCTGTATTCAGAAAGAATTATCAATAACAGTCTTCAACCGGTGAAGTATATCCGTAAAATTTCCCAGGAAAACAATCTAAATGACCTTTCAGATCTTAATGTTTACTTAGGGAGGGAATATTAGCTCTTCCAAGCATCTGGCATTATATATAGATTAAAAAAAAAAAAAATAGATAGTCTTTATTCACGTGTTATTTGGTTAGGATTAGATCTTGTTTCTGAAGTACCCCATTGACGTCAAGTAGATTCCAACGCACGGAAATCTTCGAGGACAGAGTAGTACCGTCCCATAGGGTTTCCAAGCAGCAGCTGGTGAATTTGAACTGCCGACATTTTGGCTAGCAATTGAGCTCTTAACCTCTAAGCGGCCAGGGCTCTCCTTCCCTAATAAAAGAATAATAATAATCAGAACCAATTCACAGTCAACATACTGCCTTAACTATTTATTTGTAAATCTTTGTAGTGTTTAAACAAAGAAGAGTTGTATCTTAAAGAAAAGCAAAGGAAGTGGTTTCTTGAGGTGAGATCTACTCCTGGTGAAGATGCTGTGAACATTGTTGAAATGACAACAAAGGATCTTCAATGTCCATAAAATTAGTTGATAAAGCAGTGGCAAGGCTTGAGAGCATTGATGCCCAAATTTTGAAAGTAACTCTTGTTGCTGTTGTTGTTGTTAGGTGCCCTCGAGTTGGTTCCGACTCATAGCAACCCTATGCAAAACAGAATGAAACACTGCCGGGTCCTGAGCCATCCTTACAATCGTCGTCATGCTTGAGCTCATTGTTGCAGCCACTGTGTCAATCCACCTCGTTGAGGGACTTCCTCTCTTCCGCTGACCCTGTACTCTGCCAAGCATGATGCCCTTCTCCAGGGACTGATCCCTCCTGACAACATGTCCAAAGTATGTAAGACTCAGTCTCGCCATCCTTGCCGCTAAGGAGCATTCTGGCCGCACTTCCTCCAAGACGGATTTATTCGTTCTTTTGGCAGTCCGTGATATATTCAATATTCTTCGCCGACACCACAATTCAGAGGCGTCAACTCTTCTTCAATCTTCCTTATTCATTGTCCAGCTTTCACATGCATATGATACAATTGAAAATACCATGGCTTGGGTCAGGCGCACCTTAATCTTCAGGGTGACATCTTTGCTCTTCGACACTTTGAAGAGGTCCTTTGCAGCAGATTTCCCCAATGCAATGCGTCTTTTGATTTCTTGACTGCTGCTTCCATGGCTGTTGATTGTGGATCCAAGTAAAATGAAATCCTTGACAACCTCAGTCTTTTCTCTGTTAATCATGATGTTGCTCATTGGTCCAGTTGTGAGGATTTTTGTTTTCTTTATGTTGAGGTGCAGTCCGTACTGAAGGCTGTGGTCTTTGATCTTCATTAGTAAGTGCTTCAAGTCCTCTTCACTTTCAGCAAGCAAGGTTCTGTCATCTGTATAACGCAGGTTGTTAATGAGTCTTCCTCCAATCCTGATGCCCCGTTCTTCTTCATATAGTCCAGCTTCTTGGATTATTTGTTCAGCATACAGATTGAATAGGTATGGTGAAGGAATACAACCCTGAGGCACACCTTTCCTGACTTTAAACCAATCAGTATCCCCTTGTTCTGTCCCAAAAACTACCTCTTGATCTAGGTAAAGCTTCCTCATGAGCACAATTAAGTGTTCTGGAATTCCCATTCTTCGCAGTGTCATCCATAGTTTGTTATGATCCACACAGTTGAATGCCTTTGCATAGTCAATAAAACACAGGTAAACCTCCTTCTGGTATTCTCTGCTTTCAGCCAGGATCCATCTGACATCAGCAATGACATCCCTGGTTCCACGTCCTCTTCTGAAACCGACCTGAATTTCTGGCAGTTCCCTGTCGATGTACTGCTGCAGCCGTTTTTGCATGATCTTCAGCAAAATTCTGCTTGCGTGTGATATTAATGATATTGTTCTATAATTTCCACAATCTGTTGGATCACCTTTCTTGGAAATAGGCATAAACATGGATCTCTTCCAGTTAGTTGGCCAGGAAGCTGTCTTCCATATTTCTTGGCATAGACGAGTGAGCACCTCCAGTGCTGCATCTGTTTGTTGAAACATCTCAAGTGATATTCCATCAATTCCCGGAGCCTTGTTTTTCACCAATACCTTCTTCAGTGCAGCTTGGACCTCTTCCTTCAGTACCATAGGTTGCTGGTCATATGCCACCTCTTGAAATGGTTGAACATCGACTAATTCTTTTCGGTATAATGACTCTGTGTATTCCTTCCATCTTCTTTTGTTGCTTCCTGTGCTGTTTGATATTTTCCCCATAGAATCCTTCACTATTGCAACTCGAGGCTTGAATTTTTTCTTCAGTTCTTTCAGCTTGAGAAATGCCGAGAGTCTTCTTCCCTTTTGGTTTTCCATCTCCAGCTCTTTGCACACGTCATTATAATATTTGACTTTGTCTTCTCGAGACACCCTTTGAAATCTTCTGTTCAGTTCTTTTACTTCATCAGTGTTTCCTTTTGCCTTAGCTGCTCAACATTCGAGAGCAAGTTTCAGAGCCTCCTCTGACATCCATCTTGGTCTTTTCTTTCTTTTCTGTCATTTCAGTGACCTCTTGCTTTCTTCATGTGTGATGTCCTTGATGTCACTCTACAATTCACCTGGTCTTCAGTCACTAGTGTTCAATGCATCAAATCTATTCTTGAGATGGTCTCTAAATTCAGGTGGGATATACTCAAGGTCACATTTTGGCTCTCGTGGACTTGCTCTGATTTTCTTCAGTTTCAGCTTGAATTTGCATATGAGCAATTGTTGGTCTGTTTCACAGTCGGCCCCTGGCCTTGTTCTGATTGATGATGTTGAGCTTTTCCATAGTCTCTTTCCACAGACGTAGTCAATTTGATTGCTGTGTGTTCCTTCTGGTGAGGTCCATGTGTATAGTCACTGTTTATGTTGGTGAAAGAAGGTATTTGCAATGAAGAAGTCATTGGTCTTGCAAAATTCTCTCACACGATCTCTGGCATTGTTTCTAAGAAGTTCTACGATGGGTAAAATTCTATCAAGCATTACATGCTACAGAGCAATCTTTTGTGAAATGAAGAGCCAATCGACGCAGCAACTTCATTGCTGTCTTATTTTAAGGAATTGTCACAGCCACCCCAACCTTCAGCAACCACCACCCTGATCAGTCAGCAGCCAGCAACAATGAGACAAGGCCAACCCTGGCTAAAAGATTACAACTTGCTGAAGGCTCAGATGAGAGTTAGCCTTTTTTAGCAATAAACTATTTTTTAATTAAAGTATGTACTTTTTTTTAGACATAATGTTATTGCACACAGTACAGTGTAAACGTAAATTTTGTATGCACTAGGAGACCAAAAATATTCATGTGGCTCACTTTATTGTGATAATCGCTTTATTGTGGTGGTCTGGAATCAAACCCGCAATATCTCCAGTATGTGCCTGTATTCAGAAAGAATTATCAATAACAGTCTTCAACCGGTGAAGTATATCCGTAAAATTTCCCAGGAAAACAATCTAAATGACCTTTCAGATCTTAATGTTTACTTAGGGAGGGAATATTAGCTCTTCCAAGCATCTGGCATTATATATAGATTAAAAAAAAAAAAAAGATAGTCTTTATTCACGTGTTATTTGGTTAGGATTAGATCTTGTTTCTGAAGTACCCCATTGACGTCAAGTAGATTCCAACGCACGGAAATCTTCGAGGACAGAGTAGTACCGTCCCATAGGGTTTCCAAGCAGCAGCTGGTGAATTTGAACTGCCGACATTTTGGCTAGCAATTGAGCTCTTAACCTCTAAGCGGCCAGGGCTCTCCTTCCCTAATAAAAGAATAATAATAATCAGAACCAATTCACAGTCAACATACTGCCTTAACTATTTATTTGTAAATCTTTGTAGTGTTTAAACAAAGAAGAGTTGTATCTTAAAGAAAAGCAAAGGAAGTGGTTTCTTGAGGTGAGATCTACTCCTGGTGAAGATGCTGTGAACATTGTTGAAATGACAACAAAGGATCTTCAATGTCCATAAAATTAGTTGATAAAGCAGTGGCAAGGCTTGAGAGCATTGATGCCCAAATTTTGAAAGTAACTCTTGTTGCTGTTGTTGTTGTTAGGTGCCCTCGAGTTGGTTCCGACTCATAGCAACCCTATGCAAAACAGAATGAAACACTGCCGGGTCCTGAGCCATCCTTACAATCGTTGTCATGCTTGAGCTCATTGTTGCAGCCACTGTGTCAATCCACCTCGTTGAGGGACTTCCTCTCTTCCGCTGACCCTGTACTCTGCCAAGCATGATGCCCTTCTCCAGGGACTGATCCCTCCTGACAACATGTCCAAAGTATGTAAGACTCAGTCTCGCCATCCTTGCCGCTAAGGAGCATTCTGGCCGCACTTCCTCCAAGACGGATTTATTCGTTCTTTTGGCAGTCCGTGATATATTCAATATTCTTCGCCGACACCACAATTCAGAGGCGTCAACTCTTCTTCAATCTTCCTTATTCATTGTCCAGCTTTCACATGCATATGATACAATTGAAAATACCATGGCTTGGGTCAGGCGCACCTTAATCTTCAGGGTGACATCTTTGCTCTTCGACACTTTGAAGAGGTCCTTTGCAGCAGATTTCCCCAATGCAATGCGTCTTTTGATTTCTTGACTGCTGCTTCCATGGCTGTTGATTGTGGATCCAAGTAAAATGAAATCCTTGACAACTTCAGTCTTTTCTCTGTTAATCATGATGTTGCTCATTGGTCCAGTTGTGAGGATTTTTGTTTTCTTTATGTTGAGGTGCAGTCCGTACTGAAGGCTGTGGTCTTTGATCTTCATTAGTAAGTGCTTCAAGTCCTCTTCACTTTCAGCAAGCAAGGTTCTGTCATCTGCATAACGCAGGTTGTTAATGAGTCTTCCTCCAATCCTGATGCCCCGTTCTTCTTCATATAGTCCAGCTTCTTGGATTATTTGTTCAGCATACAGATTGAATAGGTATGGTGAAGGAATACAACCCTGAGGCACACCTTTCCTGACTTTAAACCAATCAGTATCCCCTTGTTCTGTCCCAAAAACTACCTCTCGATCTAGGTAAAGCTTCCTCATGAGCACAATTAAGTGTTCTGGAATTCCCATTCTTCGCAGTGTCATCCATAGTTTGTTATGATCCACACAGTTGAATGCCTTTGCATAGTCAATAAAACACAGGTAAACCTCCTTCTGGTATTCTCTGCTTTCAGCCAGGATCCATCTGACATCAGCAATGACATCCCTGGTTCCACGTCCTCTTCTGAAACCGACCTGAATTTCTGGCAGTTCCCTGTCGATGTACTGCTGCAGCCGTTTTTGCATGATCTTCAGCAAAATTCTGCTTGCGTGTGATATTAATGATATTGTTCTATAATTTCCACAATCTGTTGGATCACCTTTCTTGGAAATAGGCATAAACATGGATCTCTTCCAGTTAGTTGGCCAGGAAGCTGTCTTCCATATTTCTTGGCATAGACGAGTGAGCACCTCCAGTGCTGCATCTGTTTGTTGAAACATCTCAAGTGATATTCCATCAATTCCCGGAGCCTTGTTTTTCACCAATACCTTCTTCAGTGCAGCTTGGACCTCTTCCTTCAGTACCATAGGTTGCTGGTCATATGCCACCTCTTGAAATGGTTGAACATCGACTAATTCTTTTCGGTATAATGACTCTGTGTATTCCTTCCATCTTCTTTTGTTGCTTCCTGTGCTGTTTGATATTTTCCCCATAGAATCCTTCACTATTGCAACTCGAGGCTTGAATTTTTTCTTCAGTTCTTTCAGCTTGAGAAATGCCGAGAGTCTTCTTCCCTTTTGGTTTTCCATCTCCAGCTCTTTGCACACGTCATTATAATATTTGACTTTGTCTTCTCGAGACACCCTTTGAAATCTTCTGTTCAGTTCTTTTACTTCATCAGTGTTTCCTTTTGCCTTAGCTGCTCAACATTCGAGAGCAAGTTTCAGAGCCTCCTCTGACATCCATCTTGGTCTTTTCTTTCTTTTCTGTCATTTCAGTGACCTCTTGCTTTCTTCATGTGTGATGTCCTTGATGTCACTCTACAATTCACCTGGTCTTCAGTCACTAGTGTTCAATGCATCAAATCTATTCTTGAGATGGTCTCTAAATTCAGGTGGGATATACTCAAGGTCACATTTTGGCTCTCGCGGACTTGCTCTGATTTTCTTCAGTTTCAGCTTGAATTTGCATATGAGCAATTGTTGGTCTGTTTCACAGTCGGCCCCTGGCCTTGTTCTGATTGATGATGTTGAGCTTTTCCATAGTCTCTTTCCACAGACGTAGTCAATTTGATTGCTGTGTGTTCCTTCTGGTGAGGTCCATGTGTATAGTCACTGTTTATGTTGGTGAAAGAAGGTATTTGCAATGAAGAAGTCATTGGTCTTGCAAAATTCTCTCACACGATCTCTGGCATTGTTTCTAAGAAGTTCTACGATGGGTAAAATTCTATCAAGCATTACATGCTACAGAGCAATCTTTTGTGAAATGAAGAGCCAATCGACGCAGCAACTTCATTGCTGTCTTATTTTAAGGAATTGTCACAGCCACCCCAACCTTCAGCAACCACCACCCTGATCAGTCAGCAGCCAGCAACAATGAGACAAGGCCAACCCTGGCTAAAAGATTACAACTTGCTGAAGGCTCAGATGAGAGTTAGCATTTTTTAGCAATAAACTATTTTTTAATTAAAGTATGTACTTTTTTTTAGACATAATGTTATTGCACACAGTACAGTGTAAACGTAAATTTTGTATGCACTAGGAGACCAAAAATATTCATGTGGCTCACTTTATTGTGATAATCGCTTTATTGTGGTGGTCTGGAATCAAACCCGCAATATCTCCAGTATGTGCCTGTATTCAGAAAGAATTATCAATAACAGTCTTCAACCGGTGAAGTATATCCGTAAAATTTCCCAGGAAAACAATCTAAATGACCTTTCAGATCTTAATGTTTACTTAGGGAGGGAATATTAGCTCTTCCAAGCATCTGGCATTATATATAGATTAAAAAAAAAAAAATAGATAGTCTTTATTCACGTGTTATTTGGTTAGGATTAGATCTTGTTTCTGAAGTACCCCATTGACGTCAAGTAGATTCCAACGCACGGAAATCTTCGAGGACAGAGTAGTACCGTCCCATAGGGTTTCCAAGCAGCAGCTGGTGAATTTGAACTGCCGACATTTTGGCTAGCAATTGAGCTCTTAACCTCTAAGCGGCCAGGGCTCTCCTTCCCTAATAAAAGAATAATAATAATCAGAACCAATTCACAGTCAACATACTGCCTTAACTATTTATTTGTAAATCTTTGTAGTGTTTAAACAAAGAAGAGTTGTATCTTAAAGAAAAGCAAAGGAAGTGGTTTCTTGAGGTGAGATCTACTCCTGGTGAAGATGCTGTGAACATTGTTGAAATGACAACAAAGGATCTTCAATGTCCATAAAATTAGTTGATAAAGCAGTGGCAAGGCTTGAGAGCATTGATGCCCAAATTTTGAAAGTAACTCTTGTTGCTGTTGTTGTTGTTAGGTGCCCTCGAGTTGGTTCCGACTCATAGCAACCCTATGCAAAACAGAATGAAACACTGCCGGGTCCTGAGCCATCCTTACAATCGTTGTCATGCTTGAGCTCATTGTTGCAGCCACTGTGTCAATCCACCTCGTTGAGGGACTTCCTCTCTTCCGCTGACCCTGTACTCTGCCAAGCATGATGCCCTTCTCCAGGGACTGATCCCTCCTGACAACATGTCCAAAGTATGTAAGACTCAGTCTCGCCATCCTTGCCGCTAAGGAGCATTCTGGCCGCACTTCCTCCAAGACGGATTTATTCGTTCTTTTGGCAGTCCGTGATATATTCAATATTCTTCGCCGACACCACAATTCAGAGGCGTCAACTCTTCTTCAATCTTCCTTATTCATTGTCCAGCTTTCACATGCATATGATACAATTGAAAATACCATGGCTTGGGTCAGGCGCACCTTAATCTTCAGGGTGACATCTTTGCTCTTCGACACTTTGAAGAGGTCCTTTGCAGCCGATTTCCCCAATGCAATGCGTCTTTTGATTTCTTGACTGCTGCTTCCATGGCTGTTGACTGTGGATCCAAGTAAAATGAAATCCTTGACAACTTCAGTCTTTTCTCTGTTAATCATGATGTTGCTCATTGGTCCAGTTGTGAGGATTTTTGTTTTCTTTATGTTGAGGTGCAGTCCGTACTGAAGGCTGTGGTCTTTGATCTTCATTAGTAAGTGCTTCAAGTCCTCTTCACTTTCAGCAAGCAAGGTTCTGTCATCTGCATAACGCAGGTTGTTAATGAGTCTTCCTCCAATCCTGATGCCCCGTTCTTCTTCATATAGTCCAGCTTCTTGGATTATTTGTTCAGCATACAGATTGAATAGGTATGGTGAAGGAATACAACCCTGAGGCACACCTTTCCTGACTTTAAACCAATCAGTATCCCCTTGTTCTGTCCCAAAAACTACCTCTCGATCTAGGTAAAGCTTCCTCATGAGCACAATTAAGTGTTCTGGAATTCCCATTCTTCGCAGTGTCATCCATAGTTTGTTATGATCCACACAGTTGAATGCCTTTGCATAGTCAATAAAACACAGGTAAACCTCCTTCTGGTATTCTCTGCTTTCAGCCAGGATCCATCTGACATCAGCAATGACATCCCTGGTTCCACGTCCTCTTCTGAAACCGACCTGAATTTCTGGCAGTTCCCTGTCGATGTACTGCTGCAGCCGTTTTTGCATGATCTTCAGCAAAATTCTGCTTGCGTGTGATATTAATGATATTGTTCTATAATTTCCACAATCTGTTGGATCACCTTTCTTGGAAATAGGCATAAACATGGATCTCTTCCAGTTAGTTGGCCAGGAAGCTGTCTTCCATATTTCTTGGCATAGACGAGTGAGCACCTCCAGTGCTGCATCTGTTTGTTGAAACATCTCAAGTGATATTCCATCAATTCCCGGAGCCTTGTTTTTCACCAATACCTTCTTCAGTGCAGCTTGGACCTCTTCCTTCAGTACCATAGGTTGCTGGTCATATGCCACCTCTTGAAATGGTTGAACATCGACTAATTCTTTTCGGTATAATGACTCTGTGTATTCCTTCCATCTTCTTTTGTTGCTTCCTGTGCTGTTTGATATTTTCCCCATAGAATCCTTCACTATTGCAACTCGAGGCTTGAATTTTTTCTTCAGTTCTTTCAGCTTGAGAAATGCCGAGAGTCTTCTTCCCTTTTGGTTTTCCATCTCCAGCTCTTTGCACACGTCATTATAATATTTGACTTTGTCTTCTCGAGACACCCTTTGAAATCTTCTGTTCAGTTCTTTTACTTCATCAGTGTTTCCTTTTGCCTTAGCTGCTCAACATTCGAGAGCAAGTTTCAGAGCCTCCTCTGACATCCATCTTGGTCTTTTCTTTCTTTTCTGTCATTTCAGTGACCTCTTGCTTTCTTCATGTGTGATGTCCTTGATGTCACTCTACAATTCACCTGGTCTTCAGTCACTAGTGTTCAATGCATCAAATCTATTCTTGAGATGGTCTCTAAATTCAGGTGGGATATACTCAAGGTCACATTTTGGCTCTCGCGGACTTGCTCTGATTTTCTTCAGTTTCAGCTTGAATTTGCATATGAGCAATTGTTGGTCTGTTTCACAGTCGGCCCCTGGCCTTGTTCTGATTGATGATGTTGAGCTTTTCCATAGTCTCTTTCCACAGACGTAGTCAATTTGATTGCTGTGTGTTCCTTCTGGTGAGGTCCATGTGTATAGTCACTGTTTATGTTGGTGAAAGAAGGTATTTGCAATGAAGAAGTCATTGGTCTTGCAAAATTCTCTCACACGATCTCTGGCATTGTTTCTAAGAAGTTCTACGATGGGTAAAATTCTATCAAGCATTACATGCTACAGAGCAATCTTTTGTGAAATGAAGAGCCAATCGACGCAGCAACTTCATTGCTGTCTTATTTTAAGGAATTGTCACAGCCACCCCAACCTTCAGCAACCACCACCCTGATCAGTCAGCAGCCAGCAACAATGAGACAAGGCCAACCCTGGCTAAAAGATTACAACTTGCTGAAGGCTCAGATGAGAGTTAGCATTTTTTAGCAATAAACTATTTTTTAATTAAAGTATGTACTTTTTTTTAGACATAATGTTATTGCACACAGTACAGTGTAAACGTAAATTTTGTATGCACTAGGAGACCAAAAATATTCATGTGGCTCACTTTATTGTGATAATCGCTTTATTGTGGTGGTCTGGAATCAAACCCGCAATATCTCCAGTATGTGCCTGTATTCAGAAAGAATTATCAATAACAGTCTTCAACCGGTGAAGTATATCCGTAAAATTTCCCAGGAAAACAATCTAAATGACCTTTCAGATCTTAATGTTTACTTAGGGAGGGAATATTAGCTCTTCCAAGCATCTGGCATTATATATAGATTAAAAAAAAAAAAAATAGATAGTCTTTATTCACGTGTTATTTGGTTAGGATTAGATCTTGTTTCTGAAGTACCCCATTGACGTCAAGTAGATTCCAACGCACGGAAATCTTCGAGGACAGAGTAGTACCGTCCCATAGGGTTTCCAAGCAGCAGCTGGTGAATTTGAACTGCCGACATTTTGGCTAGCAATTGAGCTCTTAACCTCTAAGCGGCCAGGGCTCTCCTTCCCTAATAAAAGAATAATAATAATCAGAACCAATTCACAGTCAACATACTGCCTTAACTATTTATTTGTAAATCTTTGTAGTGTTTAAACAAAGAAGAGTTGTATCTTAAAGAAAAGCAAAGGAAGTGGTTTCTTGAGGTGAGATCTACTCCTGGTGAAGATGCTGTGAACATTGTTGAAATGACAACAAAGGATCTTCAATGTCCATAAAATTAGTTGATAAAGCAGTGGCAAGGCTTGAGAGCATTGATGCCCAAATTTTGAAAGTAACTCTTGTTGCTGTTGTTGTTGTTAGGTGCCCTCGAGTTGGTTCCGACTCATAGCAACCCTATGCAAAACAGAATGAAACACTGCCGGGTCCTGAGCCATCCTTACAATCGTTGTCATGCTTGAGCTCATTGTTGCAGCCACTGTGTCAATCCACCTCGTTGAGGGACTTCCTCTCTTCCGCTGACCCTGTACTCTGCCAAGCATGATGCCCTTCTCCAGGGACTGATCCCTCCTGACAACATGTCCAAAGTATGTAAGACTCAGTCTCGCCATCCTTGCCGCTAAGGAGCATTCTGGCCGCACTTCCTCCAAGACGGATTTATTCGTTCTTTTGGCAGTCCGTGATATATTCAATGTTCTTCGCCGACACCACAATTCAGAGGCGTCAACTCTTCTTCAATCTTCCTTATTCATTGTCCAGCTTTCACATGCATATGATACAATTGAAAATACCATGGCTTGGGTCAGGCGCACCTTAATCTTCAGGGTGACATCTTTGCTCTTCGACACTTTGAAGAGGTCCTTTGCAGCAGATTTCCCCAATGCAATGCGTCTTTTGATTTCTTGACTGCTGCTTCCATGGCTGTTGACTGTGGATCCAAGTAAAATGAAATCCTTGACAACCTCAGTCTTTTCTCTGTTAATCATGATGTTGCTCATTGGTCCAGTTGTGAGGATTTTTGTTTTCTTTATGTTGAGGTGCAGTCCGTACTGAAGGCTGTGGTCTTTGATCTTCATTAGTAAGTGCTTCAAGTCCTCTTCACTTTCAGCAAGCAAGGTTCTGTCATCTGCATAACGCAGGTTGTTAATGAGTCTTCCTCCAATCCTGATGCCCCGTTCTTCTTCATATAGTCCAGCTTCTTGGATTATTTGTTCAGCATACAGATTGAATAGGTATGGTGAAGGAATACAACCCTGAGGCACACCTTTCCTGACTTTAAACCAATCAGTATCCCCTTGTTCTGTCCCAAAAACTACCTCTCGATCTAGGTAAAGCTTCCTCATGAGCACAATTAAGTGTTCTGGAATTCCCATTCTTCGCAGTGTCATCCATAGTTTGTTATGATCCACACAGTTGAATGCCTTTGCATAGTCAATAAAACACAGGTAAACCTCCTTCTGGTATTCTCTGCTTTCAGCCAGGATCCATCTGACATCAGCAATGACATCCCTGGTTCCACGTCCTCTTCTGAAACCGACCTGAATTTCTGGCAGTTCCCTGTCGATGTACTGCTGCAGCCGTTTTTGCATGATCTTCAGCAAAATTCTGCTTGCGTGTGATATTAATGATATTGTTCTATAATTTCCACAATCTGTTGGATCACCTTTCTTGGAAATAGGCATAAACATGGATCTCTTCCAGTTAGTTGGCCAGGAAGCTGTCTTCCATATTTCTTGGCATAGACGAGTGAGCACCTCCAGTGCTGCATCTGTTTGTTGAAACATCTCAAGTGATATTCCATCAATTCCCGGAGCCTTGTTTTTCACCAATACCTTCTTCAGTGCAGCTTGGACCTCTTCCTTCAGTACCATAGGTTGCTGGTCATATGCCACCTCTTGAAATGGTTGAACATCGACTAATTCTTTTCGGTATAATGACTCTGTGTATTCCTTCCATCTTCTTTTGTTGCTTCCTGTGCTGTTTGATATTTTCCCCATAGAATCCTTCACTATTGCAACTCGAGGCTTGAATTTTTTCTTCAGTTCTTTCAGCTTGAGAAATGCCGAGAGTCTTCTTCCCTTTTGGTTTTCCATCTCCAGCTCTTTGCACACGTCATTATAATATTTGACTTTGTCTTCTCGAGACACCCTTTGAAATCTTCTGTTCAGTTCTTTTACTTCATCAGTGTTTCCTTTTGCCTTAGCTGCTCAACATTCGAGAGCAAGTTTCAGAGCCTCCTCTGACATCCATCTTGGTCTTTTCTTTCTTTTCTGTCATTTCAGTGACCTCTTGCTTTCTTCATGTGTGATGTCCTTGATGTCACTCTACAATTCACCTGGTCTTCAGTCACTAGTGTTCAATGCATCAAATCTATTCTTGAGATGGTCTCTAAATTCAGGTGGGATATACTCAAGGTCACATTTTGGCTCTCGCGGACTTGCTCTGATTTTCTTCAGTTTCAGCTTGAATTTGCATATGAGCAATTGTTGGTCTGTTTCACAGTCGGCCCCTGGCCTTGTTCTGATTGATGATGTTGAGCTTTTCCATAGTCTCTTTCCACAGACGTAGTCAATTTGATTGCTGTGTGTTCCTTCTGGTGAGGTCCATGTGTATAGTCACTGTTTATGTTGGTGAAAGAAGGTATTTGCAATGAAGAAGTCATTGGTCTTGCAAAATTCTCTCACACGATCTCTGGCATTGTTTCTAAGAAGTTCTACGATGGGTAAAATTCTATCAAGCATTACATGCTACAGAGCAATCTTTTGTGAAATGAAGAGCCAATCGACGCAGCAACTTCATTGCTGTCTTATTTTAAGGAATTGTCACAGCCACCCCAACCTTCAGCAACCACCACCCTGATCAGTCAGCAGCCAGCAACAATGAGACAAGGCCAACCCTGGCTAAAAGATTACAACTTGCTGAAGGCTCAGATGAGAGTTAGCATTTTTTAGCAATAAACTATTTTTTAATTAAAGTATGTACTTTTTTTTAGACATAATGTTATTGCACACAGTACAGTGTAAACGTAAATTTTGTATGCACTAGGAGACCAAAAATATTCATGTGGCTCACTTTATTGTGATAATCGCTTTATTGTGGTGGTCTGGAATCAAACCCGCAATATCTCCAGTATGTGCCTGTATTCAGAAAGAATTATCAATAACAGTCTTCAACCGGTGAAGTATATCCGTAAAATTTCCCAGGAAAACAATCTAAATGACCTTTCAGATCTTAATGTTTACTTAGGGAGGGAATATTAGCTCTTCCAAGCATCTGGCATTATATATAGATTAAAAAAAAAAAAAATAGATAGTCTTTATTCACGTGTTATTTGGTTAGGATTAGATCTTGTTTCTGAAGTACCCCATTGACGTCAAGTAGATTCCAACGCACGGAAATCTTCGAGGACAGAGTAGTACCGTCCCATAGGGTTTCCAAGCAGCAGCTGGTGAATTTGAACTGCCGACATTTTGGCTAGCAATTGAGCTCTTAACCTCTAAGCGGCCAGGGCTCTCCTTCCCTAATAAAAGAATAATAATAATCAGAACCAATTCACAGTCAACATACTGCCTTAACTATTTATTTGTAAATCTTTGTAGTGTTTAAACAAAGAAGAGTTGTATCTTAAAGAAAAGCAAAGGAAGTGGTTTCTTGAGGTGAGATCTACTCCTGGTGAAGATGCTGTGAACATTGTTGAAATGACAACAAAGGATCTTCAATGTCCATAAAATTAGTTGATAAAGCAGTGGCAAGGCTTGAGAGCATTGATGCCCAAATTTTGAAAGTAACTCTTGTTGCTGTTGTTGTTGTTAGGTGCCCTCGAGTTGGTTCCGACTCATAGCAACCCTATGCAAAACAGAATGAAACACTGCCGGGTCCTGAGCCATCCTTACAATCGTTGTCATGCTTGAGCTCATTGTTGCAGCCACTGTGTCAATCCACCTCGTTGAGGGACTTCCTCTCTTCCGCTGACCCTGTACTCTGCCAAGCATGATGCCCTTCTCCAGGGACTGATCCCTCCTGACAACATGTCCAAAGTATGTAAGACTCAGTCTCGCCATCCTTGCCGCTAAGGAGCATTCTGGCCGCACTTCCTCCAAGACGGATTTATTCGTTCTTTTGGCAGTCCGTGATATATTCAATGTTCTTCGCCGACACCACAATTCAGAGGCGTCAACTCTTCTTCAATCTTCCTTATTCATTGTCCAGCTTTCACATGCATATGATACAATTGAAAATACCATGGCTTGGGTCAGGCGCACCTTAATCTTCAGGGTGACATCTTTGCTCTTCGACACTTTGAAGAGGTCCTTTGCAGCAGATTTCCCCAATGCAATGCGTCTTTTGATTTCTTGACTGCTGCTTCCATGGCTGTTGACTGTGGATCCAAGTAAAATGAAATCCTTGACAACTTCAGTCTTTTCTCTGTTAATCATGATGTTGCTCATTGGTCCAGTTGTGAGGATTTTTGTTTTCTTTATGTTGAGGTGCAGTCCGTACTGAAGGCTGTGGTCTTTGATCTTCATTAGTAAGTGCTTCAAGTCCTCTTCACTTTCAGCAAGCAAGGTTCTGTCATCTGCATAACGCAGGTTGTTAATGAGTCTTCCTCCAATCCTGATGCCCCGTTCTTCTTCATATAGTCCAGCTTCTTGGATTATTTGTTCAGCATACAGATTGAATAGGTATGGTGAAGGAATACAACCCTGAGGCACACCTTTCCTGACTTTAAACCAATCAGTATCCCCTTGTTCTGTCCCAAAAACTACCTCTCGATCTAGGTAAAGCTTCCTCATGAGCACAATTAAGTGTTCTGGAATTCCCATTCTTCGCAGTGTCATCCATAGTTTGTTATGATCCACACAGTTGAATGCCTTTGCATAGTCAATAAAACACAGGTAAACCTCCTTCTGGTATTCTCTGCTTTCAGCCAGGATCCATCTGACATCAGCAATGACATCCCTGGTTCCACGTCCTCTTCTGAAACCGACCTGAATTTCTGGCAGTTCCCTGTCGATGTACTGCTGCAGCCGTTTTTGCATGATCTTCAGCAAAATTCTGCTTGCGTGTGATATTAATGATATTGTTCTATAATTTCCACAATCTGTTGGATCACCTTTCTTGGAAATAGGCATAAACATGGATCTCTTCCAGTTAGTTGGCCAGGAAGCTGTCTTCCATATTTCTTGGCATAGACGAGTGAGCACCTCCAGTGCTGCATCTGTTTGTTGAAACATCTCAAGTGATATTCCATCAATTCCCGGAGCCTTGTTTTTCACCAATACCTTCTTCAGTGCAGCTTGGACCTCTTCCTTCAGTACCATAGGTTGCTGGTCATATGCCACCTCTTGAAATGGTTGAACATCGACTAATTCTTTTCGGTATAATGACTCTGTGTATTCCTTCCATCTTCTTTTGTTGCTTCCTGTGCTGTTTGATATTTTCCCCATAGAATCCTTCACTATTGCAACTCGAGGCTTGAATTTTTTCTTCAGTTCTTTCAGCTTGAGAAATGCCGAGAGTCTTCTTCCCTTTTGGTTTTCCATCTCCAGCTCTTTGCACACGTCATTATAATATTTGACTTTGTCTTCTCGAGACACCCTTTGAAATCTTCTGTTCAGTTCTTTTACTTCATCAGTGTTTCCTTTTGCCTTAGCTGCTCAACATTCGAGAGCAAGTTTCAGAGCCTCCTCTGACATCCATCTTGGTCTTTTCTTTCTTTTCTGTCATTTCAGTGACCTCTTGCTTTCTTCATGTGTGATGTCCTTGATGTCACTCTACAATTCACCTGGTCTTCAGTCACTAGTGTTCAATGCATCAAATCTATTCTTGAGATGGTCTCTAAATTCAGGTGGGATATACTCAAGGTCACATTTTGGCTCTCGCGGACTTGCTCTGATTTTCTTCAGTTTCAGCTTGAATTTGCATATGAGCAATTGTTGGTCTGTTTCACAGTCGGCCCCTGGCCTTGTTCTGATTGATGATGTTGAGCTTTTCCATAGTCTCTTTCCACAGACGTAGTCAATTTGATTGCTGTGTGTTCCTTCTGGTGAGGTCCATGTGTATAGTCACTGTTTATGTTGGTGAAAGAAGGTATTTGCAATGAAGAAGTCATTGGTCTTGCAAAATTCTCTCACACGATCTCTGGCATTGTTTCTAAGAAGTTCTACGATGGGTAAAATTCTATCAAGCATTACATGCTACAGAGCAATCTTTTGTGAAATGAAGAGCCAATCGACGCAGCAACTTCATTGCTGTCTTATTTTAAGGAATTGTCACAGCCACCCCAACCTTCAGCAACCACCACCCTGATCAGTCAGCAGCCAGCAACAATGAGACAAGGCCAACCCTGGCTAAAAGATTACAACTTGCTGAAGGCTCAGATGAGAGTTAGCATTTTTTAGCAATAAACTATTTTTTAATTAAAGTATGTACTTTTTTTTAGACATAATGTTATTGCACACAGTACAGTGTAAACGTAAATTTTGTATGCACTAGGAGACCAAAAATATTCATGTGGCTCACTTTATTGTGATAATCGCTTTATTGTGGTGGTCTGGAATCAAACCCGCAATATCTCCAGTATGTGCCTGTATTCAGAAAGAATTATCAATAACAGTCTTCAACCGGTGAAGTATATCCGTAAAATTTCCCAGGAAAACAATCTAAATGACCTTTCAGATCTTAATGTTTACTTAGGGAGGGAATATTAGCTCTTCCAAGCATCTGGCATTATATATAGATTAAAAAAAAAAAAAATAGATAGTCTTTATTCACGTGTTATTTGGTTAGGATTAGATCTTGTTTCTGAAGTACCCCATTGACGTCAAGTAGATTCCAACGCACGGAAATCTTCGAGGACAGAGTAGTACCGTCCCATAGGGTTTCCAAGCAGCAGCTGGTGAATTTGAACTGCCGACATTTTGGCTAGCAATTGAGCTCTTAACCTCTAAGCGGCCAGGGCTCTCCTTCCCTAATAAAAGAATAATAATAATCAGAACCAATTCACAGTCAACATACTGCCTTAACTATTTATTTGTAAATCTTTGTAGTGTTTAAACAAAGAAGAGTTGTATCTTAAAGAAAAGCAAAGGAAGTGGTTTCTTGAGGTGAGATCTACTCCTGGTGAAGATGCTGTGAACATTGTTGAAATGACAACAAAGGATCTTCAATGTCCATAAAATTAGTTGATAAAGCAGTGGCAAGGCTTGAGAGCATTGATGCCCAAATTTTGAAAGTAACTCTTGTTGCTGTTGTTGTTGTTAGGTGCCCTCGAGTTGGTTCCGACTCATAGCAACCCTATGCAAAACAGAATGAAACACTGCCGGGTCCTGAGCCATCCTTACAATCGTTGTCATGCTTGAGCTCATTGTTGCAGCCACTGTGTCAATCCACCTCGTTGAGGGACTTCCTCTCTTCCGCTGACCCTGTACTCTGCCAAGCATGATGCCCTTCTCCAGGGACTGATCCCTCCTGACAACATGTCCAAAGTATGTAAGACTCAGTCTCGCCATCCTTGCCGCTAAGGAGCATTCTGGCCGCACTTCCTCCAAGACGGATTTATTCGTTCTTTTGGCAGTCCGTGATATATTCAATGTTCTTCGCCGACACCACAATTCAGAGGCGTCAACTCTTCTTCAATCTTCCTTATTCATTGTCCAGCTTTCACATGCATATGATACAATTGAAAATACCATGGCTTGGGTCAGGCGCACCTTAATCTTCAGGGTGACATCTTTGCTCTTCGACACTTTGAAGAGGTCCTTTGCAGCAGATTTCCCCAATGCAATGCGTCTTTTGATTTCTTGACTGCTGCTTCCATGGCTGTTGACTGTGGATCCAAGTAAAATGAAATCCTTGACAACTTCAGTCTTTTCTCTGTTAATCATGATGTTGCTCATTGGTCCAGTTGTGAGGATTTTTGTTTTCTTTATGTTGAGGTGCAGTCCGTACTGAAGGCTGTGGTCTTTGATCTTCATTAGTAAGTGCTTCAAGTCCTCTTCACTTTCAGCAAGCAAGGTTCTGTCATCTGCATAACGCAGGTTGTTAATGAGTCTTCCTCCAATCCTGATGCCCCGTTCTTCTTCATATAGTCCAGCTTCTTGGATTATTTGTTCAGCATACAGATTGAATAGGTATGGTGAAGGAATACAACCCTGAGGCACACCTTTCCTGACTTTAAACCAATCAGTATCCCCTTGTTCTGTCCCAAAAACTACCTCTCGATCTAGGTAAAGCTTCCTCATGAGCACAATTAAGTGTTCTGGAATTCCCATTCTTCGCAGTGTCATCCATAGTTTGTTATGATCCACACAGTTGAATGCCTTTGCATAGTCAATAAAACACAGGTAAACCTCCTTCTGGTATTCTCTGCTTTCAGCCAGGATCCATCTGACATCAGCAATGACATCCCTGGTTCCACGTCCTCTTCTGAAACCGACCTGAATTTCTGGCAGTTCCCTGTCGATGTACTGCTGCAGCCGTTTTTGCATGATCTTCAGCAAAATTCTGCTTGCGTGTGATATTAATGATATTGTTCTATAATTTCCACAATCTGTTGGATCACCTTTCTTGGAAATAGGCATAAACATGGATCTCTTCCAGTTAGTTGGCCAGGAAGCTGTCTTCCATATTTCTTGGCATAGACGAGTGAGCACCTCCAGTGCTGCATCTGTTTGTTGAAACATCTCAAGTGATATTCCATCAATTCCCGGAGCCTTGTTTTTCACCAATACCTTCTTCAGTGCAGCTTGGACCTCTTCCTTCAGTACCATAGGTTGCTGGTCATATGCCACCTCTTGAAATGGTTGAACATCGACTAATTCTTTTCGGTATAATGACTCTGTGTATTCCTTCCATCTTCTTTTGTTGCTTCCTGTGCTGTTTGATATTTTCCCCATAGAATCCTTCACTATTGCAACTCGAGGCTTGAATTTTTTCTTCAGTTCTTTCAGCTTGAGAAATGCCGAGAGTCTTCTTCCCTTTTGGTTTTCCATCTCCAGCTCTTTGCACACGTCATTATAATATTTGACTTTGTCTTCTCGAGACACCCTTTGAAATCTTCTGTTCAGTTCTTTTACTTCATCAGTGTTTCCTTTTGCCTTAGCTGCTCAACATTCGAGAGCAAGTTTCAGAGCCTCCTCTGACATCCATCTTGGTCTTTTCTTTCTTTTCTGTCATTTCAGTGACCTCTTGCTTTCTTCATGTGTGATGTCCTTGATGTCACTCTACAATTCACCTGGTCTTCAGTCACTAGTGTTCAATGCATCAAATCTATTCTTGAGATGGTCTCTAAATTCAGGTGGGATATACTCAAGGTCACATTTTGGCTCTCGCGGACTTGCTCTGATTTTCTTCAGTTTCAGCTTGAATTTGCATATGAGCAATTGTTGGTCTGTTTCACAGTCGGCCCCTGGCCTTGTTCTGATTGATGATGTTGAGCTTTTCCATAGTCTCTTTCCACAGACGTAGTCAATTTGATTGCTGTGTGTTCCTTCTGGTGAGGTCCATGTGTATAGTCACTGTTTATGTTGGTGAAAGAAGGTATTTGCAATGAAGAAGTCATTGGTCTTGCAAAATTCTCTCACACGATCTCTGGCATTGTTTCTAAGAAGTTCTACGATGGGTAAAATTCTATCAAGCATTACATGCTACAGAGCAATCTTTTGTGAAATGAAGAGCCAATCGACGCAGCAACTTCATTGCTGTCTTATTTTAAGGAATTGTCACAGCCACCCCAACCTTCAGCAACCACCACCCTGATCAGTCAGCAGCCAGCAACAATGAGACAAGGCCAACCCTGGCTAAAAGATTACAACTTGCTGAAGGCTCAGATGAGAGTTAGCATTTTTTAGCAATAAACTATTTTTTAATTAAAGTATGTACTTTTTTTTAGACATAATGTTATTGCACACAGTACAGTGTAAACGTAAATTTTGTATGCACTAGGAGACCAAAAATATTCATGTGGCTCACTTTATTGTGATAATCGCTTTATTGTGGTGGTCTGGAATCAAACCCGCAATATCTCCAGTATGTGCCTGTATTCAGAAAGAATTATCAATAACAGTCTTCAACCGGTGAAGTATATCCGTAAAATTTCCCAGGAAAACAATCTAAATGACCTTTCAGATCTTAATGTTTACTTAGGGAGGGAATATTAGCTCTTCCAAGCATCTGGCATTATATATAGATTAAAAAAAAAAAAAATAGATAGTCTTTATTCACGTGTTATTTGGTTAGGATTAGATCTTGTTTCTGAAGTACCCCATTGACGTCAAGTAGATTCCAACGCACGGAAATCTTCGAGGACAGAGTAGTACCGTCCCATAGGGTTTCCAAGCAGCAGCTGGTGAATTTGAACTGCCGACATTTTGGCTAGCAATTGAGCTCTTAACCTCTAAGCGGCCAGGGCTCTCCTTCCCTAATAAAAGAATAATAATAATCAGAACCAATTCACAGTCAACATACTGCCTTAACTATTTATTTGTAAATCTTTGTAGTGTTTAAACAAAGAAGAGTTGTATCTTAAAGAAAAGCAAAGGAAGTGGTTTCTTGAGGTGAGATCTACTCCTGGTGAAGATGCTGTGAACATTGTTGAAATGACAACAAAGGATCTTCAATGTCCATAAAATTAGTTGATAAAGCAGTGGCAAGGCTTGAGAGCATTGATGCCCAAATTTTGAAAGTAACTCTTGTTGCTGTTGTTGTTGTTAGGTGCCCTCGAGTTGGTTCCGACTCATAGCAACCCTATGCAAAACAGAATGAAACACTGCCGGGTCCTGAGCCATCCTTACAATCGTTGTCATGCTTGAGCTCATTGTTGCAGCCACTGTGTCAATCCACCTCGTTGAGGGACTTCCTCTCTTCCGCTGACCCTGTACTCTGCCAAGCATGATGCCCTTCTCCAGGGACTGATCCCTCCTGACAACATGTCCAAAGTATGTAAGACTCAGTCTCGCCATCCTTGCCGCTAAGGAGCATTCTGGCCGCACTTCCTCCAAGACGGATTTATTCGTTCTTTTGGCAGTCCGTGATATATTCAATGTTCTTCGCCGACACCACAATTCAGAGGCGTCAACTCTTCTTCAATCTTCCTTATTCATTGTCCAGCTTTCACATGCATATGATACAATTGAAAATACCATGGCTTGGGTCAGGCGCACCTTAATCTTCAGGGTGACATCTTTGCTCTTCGACACTTTGAAGAGGTCCTTTGCAGCAGATTTCCCCAATGCAATGCGTCTTTTGATTTCTTGACTGCTGCTTCCATGGCTGTTGATTGTGGATCCAAGTAAAATGAAATCCTTGACAACTTCAGTCTTTTCTCTGTTAATCATGATGTTGCTCATTGGTCCAGTTGTGAGGATTTTTGTTTTCTTTATGTTGAGGTGCAGTCCGTACTGAAGGCTGTGGTCTTTGATCTTCATTAGTAAGTGCTTCAAGTCCTCTTCACTTTCAGCAAGCAAGGTTCTGTCATCTGCATAACGCAGGTTGTTAATGAGTCTTCCTCCAATCCTGATGCCCCGTTCTTCTTCATATAGTCCAGCTTCTTGGATTATTTGTTCAGCATACAGATTGAATAGGTATGGTGAAGGAATACAACCCTGAGGCACACCTTTCCTGACTTTAAACCAATCAGTATCCCCTTGTTCTGTCCCAAAAACTACCTCTCGATCTAGGTAAAGCTTCCTCATGAGCACAATTAAGTGTTCTGGAATTCCCATTCTTCGCAGTGTCATCCATAGTTTGTTATGATCCACACAGTTGAATGCCTTTGCATAGTCAATAAAACACAGGTAAACCTCCTTCTGGTATTCTCTGCTTTCAGCCAGGATCCATCTGACATCAGCAATGACATCCCTGGTTCCACGTCCTCTTCTGAAACCGACCTGAATTTCTGGCAGTTCCCTGTCGATGTACTGCTGCAGCCGTTTTTGCATGATCTTCAGCAAAATTCTGCTTGCGTGTGATATTAATGATATTGTTCTATAATTTCCACAATCTGTTGGATCACCTTTCTTGGAAATAGGCATAAACATGGATCTCTTCCAGTTAGTTGGCCAGGAAGCTGTCTTCCATATTTCTTGGCATAGACGAGTGAGCACCTCCAGTGCTGCATCTGTTTGTTGAAACATCTCAAGTGATATTCCATCAATTCCCGGAGCCTTGTTTTTCACCAATACCTTCTTCAGTGCAGCTTGGACCTCTTCCTTCAGTACCATAGGTTGCTGGTCATATGCCACCTCTTGAAATGGTTGAACATCGACTAATTCTTTTCGGTATAATGACTCTGTGTATTCCTTCCATCTTCTTTTGTTGCTTCCTGTGCTGTTTGATATTTTCCCCATAGAATCCTTCACTATTGCAACTCGAGGCTTGAATTTTTTCTTCAGTTCTTTCAGCTTGAGAAATGCCGAGAGTCTTCTTCCCTTTTGGTTTTCCATCTCCAGCTCTTTGCACACGTCATTATAATATTTGACTTTGTCTTCTCGAGACACCCTTTGAAATCTTCTGTTCAGTTCTTTTACTTCATCAGTGTTTCCTTTTGCCTTAGCTGCTCAACATTCGAGAGCAAGTTTCAGAGCCTCCTCTGACATCCATCTTGGTCTTTTCTTTCTTTTCTGTCATTTCAGTGACCTCTTGCTTTCTTCATGTGTGATGTCCTTGATGTCACTCTACAATTCACCTGGTCTTCAGTCACTAGTGTTCAATGCATCAAATCTATTCTTGAGATGGTCTCTAAATTCAGGTGGGATATACTCAAGGTCACATTTTGGCTCTCGCGGACTTGCTCTGATTTTCTTCAGTTTCAGCTTGAATTTGCATATGAGCAATTGTTGGTCTGTTGCACAGTCGGCCCCTGGCCTTGTTCTGATTGATGATGTTGAGCTTTTCCATAGTCTCTTTCCACAGACGTAGTCAATTTGATTGCTGTGTGTTCCTTCTGGTGAGGTCCATGTGTATAGTCACTGTTTATGTTGGTGAAAGAAGGTATTTGCAATGAAGAAGTCATTGGTCTTGCAAAATTCTCTCACACGATCTCTGGCATTGTTTCTAAGAAGTTCTACGATGGGTAAAATTCTATCAAGCATTACATGCTACAGAGCAATCTTTTGTGAAATGAAGAGCCAATCGACGCAGCAACTTCATTGCTGTCTTATTTTAAGGAATTGTCACAGCCACCCCAACCTTCAGCAACCACCACCCTGATCAGTCAGCAGCCAGCAACAATGAGACAAGGCCAACCCTGGCTAAAAGATTACAACTTGCTGAAGGCTCAGATGAGAGTTAGCATTTTTTAGCAATAAACTATTTTTTAATTAAAGTATGTACTTTTTTTTAGACATAATGTTATTGCACACAGTACAGTGTAAACGTAAATTTTGTATGCACTAGGAGACCAAAAATATTCATGTGGCTCACTTTATTGTGATAATCGCTTTATTGTGGTGGTCTGGAATCAAACCCGCAATATCTCCAGTATGTGCCTGTATTCAGAAAGAATTATCAATAACAGTCTTCAACCGGTGAAGTATATCCGTAAAATTTCCCAGGAAAACAATCTAAATGACCTTTCAGATCTTAATGTTTACTTAGGGAGGGAATATTAGCTCTTCCAAGCATCTGGCATTATATATAGATTAAAAAAAAAAAAAATAGATAGTCTTTATTCACGTGTTATTTGGTTAGGATTAGATCTTGTTTCTGAAGTACCCCATTGACGTCAAGTAGATTCCAACGCACGGAAATCTTCGAGGACAGAGTAGTACCGTCCCATAGGGTTTCCAAGCAGCAGCTGGTGAATTTGAACTGCCGACATTTTGGCTAGCAATTGAGCTCTTAACCTCTAAGCGGCCAGGGCTCTCCTTCCCTAATAAAAGAATAATAATAATCAGAACCAATTCACAGTCAACATACTGCCTTAACTATTTATTTGTAAATCTTTGTAGTGTTTAAACAAAGAAGAGTTGTATCTTAAAGAAAAGCAAAGGAAGTGGTTTCTTGAGGTGAGATCTACTCCTGGTGAAGATGCTGTGAACATTGTTGAAATGACAACAAAGGATCTTCAATGTCCATAAAATTAGTTGATAAAGCAGTGGCAAGGCTTGAGAGCATTGATGCCCAAATTTTGAAAGTAACTCTTGTTGCTGTTGTTGTTGTTAGGTGCCCTCGAGTTGGTTCCGACTCATAGCAACCCTATGCAAAACAGAATGAAACACTGCCGGGTCCTGAGCCATCCTTACAATCGTTGTCATGCTTGAGCTCATTGTTGCAGCCACTGTGTCAATCCACCTCGTTGAGGGACTTCCTCTCTTCCGCTGACCCTGTACTCTGCCAAGCATGATGCCCTTCTCCAGGGACTGATCCCTCCTGACAACATGTCCAAAGTATGTAAGACTCAGTCTCGCCATCCTTGCCGCTAAGGAGCATTCTGGCCGCACTTCCTCCAAGACGGATTTATTCGTTCTTTTGGCAGTCCGTGATATATTCAATGTTCTTCGCCGACACCACAATTCAGAGGCGTCAACTCTTCTTCAATCTTCCTTATTCATTGTCCAGCTTTCACATGCATATGATACAATTGAAAATACCATGGCTTGGGTCAGGCGCACCTTAATCTTCAGGGTGACATCTTTGCTCTTCGACACTTTGAAGAGGTCCTTTGCAGCAGATTTCCCCAATGCAATGCGTCTTTTGATTTCTTGACTGCTGCTTCCATGGCTGTTGACTGTGGATCCAAGTAAAATGAAATCCTTGACAACTTCAGTCTTTTCTCTGTTAATCATGATGTTGCTCATTGGTCCAGTTGTGAGGATTTTTGTTTTCTTTATGTTGAGGTGCAGTCCGTACTGAAGGCTGTGGTCTTTGATCTTCATTAGTAAGTGCTTCAAGTCCTCTTCACTTTCAGCAAGCAAGGTTCTGTCATCTGCATAACGCAGGTTGTTAATGAGTCTTCCTCCAATCCTGATGCCCCGTTCTTCTTCATATAGTCCAGCTTCTTGGATTATTTGTTCAGCATACAGATTGAATAGGTATGGTGAAGGAATACAACCCTGAGGCACACCTTTCCTGACTTTAAACCAATCAGTATCCCCTTGTTCTGTCCCAAAAACTACCTCTCGATCTAGGTAAAGCTTCCTCATGAGCACAATTAAGTGTTCTGGAATTCCCATTCTTCGCAGTGTCATCCATAGTTTGTTATGATCCACACAGTTGAATGCCTTTGCATAGTCAATAAAACACAGGTAAACCTCCTTCTGGTATTCTCTGCTTTCAGCCAGGATCCATCTGACATCAGCAATGACATCCCTGGTTCCACGTCCTCTTCTGAAACCGACCTGAATTTCTGGCAGTTCCCTGTCGATGTACTGCTGCAGCCGTTTTTGCATGATCTTCAGCAAAATTCTGCTTGCGTGTGATATTAATGATATTGTTCTATAATTTCCACAATCTGTTGGATCACCTTTCTTGGAAATAGGCATAAACATGGATCTCTTCCAGTTAGTTGGCCAGGAAGCTGTCTTCCATATTTCTTGGCATAGACGAGTGAGCACCTCCAGTGCTGCATCTGTTTGTTGAAACATCTCAAGTGATATTCCATCAATTCCCGGAGCCTTGTTTTTCACCAATACCTTCTTCAGTGCAGCTTGGACCTCTTCCTTCAGTACCATAGGTTGCTGGTCATATGCCACCTCTTGAAATGGTTGAACATCGACTAATTCTTTTCGGTATAATGACTCTGTGTATTCCTTCCATCTTCTTTTGTTGCTTCCTGTGCTGTTTGATATTTTCCCCATAGAATCCTTCACTATTGCAACTCGAGGCTTGAATTTTTTCTTCAGTTCTTTCAGCTTGAGAAATGCCGAGAGTCTTCTTCCCTTTTGGTTTTCCATCTCCAGCTCTTTGCACACGTCATTATAATATTTGACTTTGTCTTCTCGAGACACCCTTTGAAATCTTCTGTTCAGTTCTTTTACTTCATCAGTGTTTCCTTTTGCCTTAGCTGCTCAACATTCGAGAGCAAGTTTCAGAGCCTCCTCTGACATCCATCTTGGTCTTTTCTTTCTTTTCTGTCATTTCAGTGACCTCTTGCTTTCTTCATGTGTGATGTCCTTGATGTCACTCTACAATTCACCTGGTCTTCAGTCACTAGTGTTCAATGCATCAAATCTATTCTTGAGATGGTCTCTAAATTCAGGTGGGATATACTCAAGGTCACATTTTGGCTCTCGCGGACTTGCTCTGATTTTCTTCAGTTTCAGCTTGAATTTGCATATGAGCAATTGTTGGTCTGTTGCACAGTCGGCCCCTGGCCTTGTTCTGATTGATGATGTTGAGCTTTTCCATAGTCTCTTTCCACAGACGTAGTCAATTTGATTGCTGTGTGTTCCTTCTGGTGAGGTCCATGTGTATAGTCACTGTTTATGTTGGTGAAAGAAGGTATTTGCAATGAAGAAGTCATTGGTCTTGCAAAATTCTCTCACACGATCTCTGGCATTGTTTCTAAGAAGTTCTACGATGGGTAAAATTCTATCAAGCATTACATGCTACAGAGCAATCTTTTGTGAAATGAAGAGCCAATCGACGCAGCAACTTCATTGCTGTCTTATTTTAAGGAATTGTCACAGCCACCCCAACCTTCAGCAACCACCACCCTGATCAGTCAGCAGCCAGCAACAATGAGACAAGGCCAACCCTGGCTAAAAGATTACAACTTGCTGAAGGCTCAGATGAGAGTTAGCATTTTTTAGCAATAAACTATTTTTTAATTAAAGTATGTACTTTTTTTTAGACATAATGTTATTGCACACAGTACAGTGTAAACGTAAATTTTGTATGCACTAGGAGACCAAAAATATTCATGTGGCTCACTTTATTGTGATAATCGCTTTATTGTGGTGGTCTGGAATCAAACCCGCAATATCTCCAGTATGTGCCTGTATTCAGAAAGAATTATCAATAACAGTCTTCAACCGGTGAAGTACATCCGTAAAATTTCCCAGGAAAACAATCTAAATGACCTTTCAGATCTTAATGTTTACTTAGGGAGGGAATATTAGCTCTTCCAAGCATCTGGCTTTATATATAGATTAAAAAAAAATAGTCTTTATTCACGTGTTATGTGATTAGTATTAGATCTTGTTTCTGTCATCTTTCCCTAATAGCATAATGATAATCCGAGCCAATTCACAGTCAAAATGTTGCCTTAACTATTTATTTGCAAATGTTTTTAATGTTTCCATTTCAAAAAGAAAAAGGGTCTTCAATTCAGTTGTTTTTCACCCCGAATTTTTCAGTAGTTCAAATTTCATTATTTAGGCTGAAGAAGTAATTTTGAAATTGAATGCCCGTGAATTGGAGAAACAGATTTCCCCCTCCTCATTCCATCAAATCCTATATTTAATTACTACATGTGTAGCTTTTCCCTTCCGCAGTCAAAGGTACCTTGAGCCTGATTAAACACCAAGGAAAATAACTTTCATACTTTGTATATAAACTAAATTCTATGAATGAGAATAATAGTAGAGGTGGGCATCCACTCAGCAAGTAAAGTCTATTTTTTTTTTTTTTAACTGTGCTTTAAGTGAAACTTTATAGTTCAAGTTACGGTCTCATACAAAAATTTATACGCACCTTGTTACATGACCTTAGTTGTTTTTATTGTCTACTTTTTGCCAAGCACTGTGGATGATATTCAGGATACAAAGAATGAGGCTTACATTTTTTATTAAATAAGTTAATAATAATAATAACAATAAGAGTGATGATAAAACAATTTGAGAGAGTGAAAAGAACTAGTATGAAATAATAGGGTAATAAAATAGAGAACAACTTTGTGGTCATTGTATTTTAGACTGGGTAGTCAAGGAAGGAATCTCTGAGCAAGTGATTTTCAGCAGTGAACTGAAGGATTAGAAAGAGACCAGCATTTGAAGACTAGAGAAGGACAAATCTATTTGATGAAATAGCAAAAGGTCAAGTCCAATGTAGGAAAAAGCTTGAAATATTCAAAGAACGCACACACACACACAAAGATAATTTGGCAAAGATGAGTAGGCAGGAAGTTTTAGAAAATTGGGAAGAAAGGAAATTGGGAAATGAAAACGGAAATGAAGAGAGTTCTGACACAATTTGGGGAATGAAACAAATGTCATGAATAATAGGATAACAGGATGTAATTGAATAAAGGAGGGCAAGAGTGGAGAACAGAAGATCAGTTAGACTGAGCAAACAACCAAGCAAGTAAGCAGAAATGAGGGAAGACAGATGCCAAGCCAGTTGAAAATCATCGGGGAGCAGAAGCTAAAAAAAGACATGGATCTTCCTCCAGAGCTGACGGAGAAAGTCTTCTCCAAGAGTTGGCACCCTAAATTCAGATGTCCAGCCTCCTTTCTCTAAGGAATAAGCATGTGCTTGTTAAAGCCTCCCACTTGTGATATTTCTGTTACATCAGCAGTTAACTAAGACAGAATTTGGTACTGGAGAGTGGGGTGCTGCTCTAACAAATACCTACAATTTGTAAGTGGTTTTGAAATTGAGTAATGAGAGGTGGTTAAAAGAGTTGGTAGTTCCATGGTGTGATGGTGAGCACTCTGGACTTTGAATTCATAGCTCTGAGCTCAAGTCTTGGTGGGACCCTAGTGTTGGAGCCCTGGTCATTCAGTGGTTAAGAGTTATGCCTGTTAACCAAAATGTTTGCAGTTTGAATCCATCAGTCTCTTCCTGGAAACCCTATAGAGTAGTTCTACTCTGTCCTGAAGGGTTGCTATCAGTTGAAATTGACTCGATGGCAATGGTTGTGGTTACTTTTTTGTTTGTTTGTTTATAGTGAAAGCCTAGATTGCCTTGAAGAGTTTGTTGATAGATTTATAGACTTCGAAGGCAATTCTGGTGAGGGTTCAGAAAGTAGTGAGGAAAGTTAGAAAGCCTTTATCATCTTAGAGAATACTTACGGTACTGTCAACAGAATGTTGCTAGAATTATAGATGTTAAATGTGCTTCCAGTGAGGCTTTAAAAGGAAATGATGAACATGCAATTGGACAATGGAGAAAGGGTGACACTTTTCACGCAGTGGCAAAGAATTTGTCTAAATTATGTTCAAATGTTTGGTGGAAGGTAGGACTTGTAAGTGATGAACTTGGGTATTTGGCTGAGGAGATTTCTAACCATGCTCTTAAAAAGGGTCCTGCGGTTTCTCATTTGTCATTTACAGTATAACGTAAGAGGAAGAGATGGACTTAAAAATGAACTGTGCAAAATGAAACCAGAACTTAAAGGTTTGGAAAATTCTGTTGTACGAATGAAGGACATGTACCCAAAACTCTCAGCAAGGACTTGGTGAATCAATCTTTTGTTAAAGAGATCGAGTCTGAGACTGATGGATCCATTCAACCAAGTAAGCAAAAACCCTGCGATCTTAGACTGAAAGGAAAAGAGATGGCACAAAATGAAAGATAGAAGCGTATGTCCCAGGATTGTACAGGCAGAAACCAGGCCAAAGGAGCTACAAGAAAAGAAAAGTACCATCTCTAGAGTGTATTGAAAATCAGCAGGGCTGTTGGAAGAAACATAGGTAGCAAGACTGCCTGGATTTCAAAAGGTAGAGCCAAGGCCTTCTAGATCTCAAAGGCTGGAGCCACAGCCTCCTAGGTTTCAGAGTGAGATCTCCACCAACACAGTGTGCAGTGTTGCACTGCCATTCTTATGGGACAAGAAGATGGGGCTGCCACCCCAAACTGCTATGTCCAAAGGACAGGAACACAGAGCTTGCTGGGGCCAAAGGGGTGAGAGCACCACTAAGGTGGATAGGAGAATGGGACCACCCAAAGGCAAGGAAGCAGAGCTGCCATCACAGCTCTGAAAGGCAGATCTAAACCCAGGGCCAAGGCACCTCCACCCAGAATCCAGAGAATATGGTTAACATCCAGAGTATGGACAGTGGGGCCATTGCCAGGATAGTCTTGAAGAATTGAAGATCATTTTCAAGCACTGAGAGCTAATGGAATTTGTTCTTCTGGGTTTTGAACTTGCTTGGTGCCTGTTACTCCTTTTCTCCAATTTCTCCCATTTGTAATGGAAATGCTTAACTTGTGCCTGTTCCACCACTGTGCTTCGGAAGCAGATAAATTGTATGCTAGATTTCACAGGTTCGCAGGTGAGGAGTAATTTTCTCCAGGATAGAATATGTCTAAAGTCTCACCCATATATGATTTAGATGATTCAAAAGATGAGATTTTAGACTTGGAGTTGATTTAAGACATTTGGGATGATGTGATGGGACAAATGTCTTTTACATGTGGAAAGGACATGAATTTGGGGGGGGGTCAAAGGGTGAAGTTTTATGGATTGAATTGTGTCTCCGCAAAGTATGTGTTATAAATCCTAACTCTTCTACCTGTGGTTATAATCCCATTTGGGAATGGGTTTTCTTAGTTATGTTAATGAGGCTATATTATATAGGGAGTGTCTTAAATCAATCTTTTGATATATTAAAAAGCAGATTGAGCAAGCAACCAAGCAGAAATGGAAGAAGATAGATGCAAAGTTCCATAAAGATTGCCCAGGGACAGAAGCCAAAATGAGAGAATGAATGACCTTCCTCCAGAGCCAACAGAGTTTGAAAGCCTTCCCCTGGAGCCAGCACACTAAGTTAGATCTTCTAAGCTCCTAACTGTTAGAAAATATATTTCTGCTTGTTAAAGCCCCCCTGGTGGCATTTCTGTTATAGCAGCATTAGATAACTAAGACAGCTCCTTACCCAGATTACTTTCCATGTCCCACCTTTATCATATTCCCTTGCCAACATCCTTAACACATTTGCCATTCTTCTACCTTTTTTGCATTCACCTGAGAACATTCCAACCTTGTTAATTCTCTCTTTTTTTTTTTTACTCACTCATAGCACCCAGTCTGACATAAGTGGAGGAAAACACAAAACCATGCTGAAACATGCAACTCTATTTCCTTCTTGGTGTGTGTAGAATTATTTCCTGCCAGCATCCTCCAATACATTGCCACAAGCTGCCACAAGACATTTGCCCTTTTGGCTTCTTGGATGTGATTCAGATATCTGTGGACTTCCATGTCCCCCAAGCTGCAAGGTGCATTTGTCAATTTCTACATGTATTCCTCTTGGTGGCCCTCTCAAATGACTAGAATTAAATCGGAAACAATCCCACTCCTTTTCATGAAAGACTCATAGTACCATGATAGGCCTTTTCAATTTCCTACTTTCTACATGAATCGATGGCACTGGTTTTTGTGTACATGGATTATTAACCTTCATGTATGTAAACACTGGCCTTTCCCAAGCTGAGTTTTATTCACTTCCTTTGTGATCTCACATAGAGGGTATTTTAGCTCTGTATAGGGTTGCTATGAGTCAGAATCAACTCAACAGGAATGGTTTTGGATTTTTTGGTTTTATAGATGACAGGAGTAGAGTGTATTTAGGAGAACAAACTCTGACTCTATTTTGCTGAGATGTAACTCCTGACTCTGTAAAAAACCTCACTTGAGAGGTATACAAAACAGGATGAAAAAATGAGACTCAAGTAAATCAGTCCTGCCTAAGACCCCAAAATTTTTTAGTCACCTTTAAAATAGAAGAAGGAATTTACACTGAGATGTCTACAAGAACAAGATATAAATTTTTTAGAACCTCTAGTTTAAATGATTAGGGATTTTTCAATCTTTTTCAAAAACTGTCTCAATTTTGTCTTCATAAGAAAGGCTTGGTGATGTACTTCTGAAAAATTAGTCATTGGGAACCCCAATGAGCACAGTTCTCCTCTGACATACGATGGGTCTCCATGAGTCAGAGTCAATGCCACAGCAACTGGTTTAGTTTCACAGGCATAATTAGTTCTATAGATAAAATGAAACATTGAATCCAAGAAACTTTTAACAAGTTATTACATATGACAAAAATATGAAAAAGCTCTAAGAACACAATAAATATGCATTTCAAGTATATTATAACCAGAACAATGTGGCATAATTCTCCCAATACTGTTTTAAGAATACTTGCTTAACTTATTTAGGGCATAGGTTACCAAAGATTTGATTGCTGTTATGTCTTTAAAAAGAACTCACGACAGTGCACTGTTTAAGCACTCAACTGTTAAATGAAGGGTTTGTGATTCAAACTTACCAGGTGCTCCACTGAAGAAAGATATAGCAGTCAGTTCCTATAAAGATTTCAGCCTTGGAAACCCTATGGGGTTAGGCCTGTCTGTCCTATAGAGTAGCTATGAGTCAGAAACAACTCAATGGCAATGCATATGACTTACAAATCTGGAAAATATGATGGAGTATTGTTGAAGCATTTGACTTCCCAATGACTTTTATGACTCTTAATGAAACAATCTTCAATATCAACTTTCTCCTTAAATATTGTTCCAGTTTTCCTTCTTTCTCCATTTAATTATCCTAATTGGTTTTACAAATAATTATTGATCTCTTACATTATATGTGACAGACACTGTTTTGGAAGAAGGCATTCAAAAAAGTGCACAACACACATAAAACTATGATGAGTGCTAAAAAGGAGAATACAGATAAAATACAGATAGTCACCACAATAATAGCGAGAACTGAAGTAGTGCTAGGTAAACATCCAGTTAGGAGTGGCCTTTGAACTAAGATTTGAATGACTGATGGGAATTAATAGGGGAAGAAGTGAGGAAAGAACACTTCAGGTGGAAAGAACCATATGTTCCATGAATTGAGCTAAGGAAATGAAAGAAGCTTGTTGAGTACGAAGAACTAAAAGGTTAGTACAGCTAAAGAACAGTGGTTAGGGTGGAGAGTTTTGTAAGGTGAGTCTTCAGATGCAGGCAGGTCTTAGAGTTCCTTAAGAGTTTTGGTCTTGTATACAACAGATAGTGTTGATCCATTGAAGAGATTTTGGAAAAATGTGTGTTGTGCTGATGTTATTGTTGTTGCTGTGATGGTGGTGATGGTGATGTTTTTTCTGATTTAAAAAATTACTCTGCATGGTAAAGAATGGAATGGTCGGAGGAAGACCTAAAGTGGATACTGATGCTGAAGTTGATCCATCTATAATCAGCAGAACTTCATGTCAGGTATTCTAAAAGTTAAAATCTCAACTAATAAAGACATACTGATGTTTTACTTTGCTGGACAAACTCTTTCACCCATATAAAATTTTACTCCCTTATATAGGTACCGTTACCCCATTATAGAACACTTTTCAGATATCACTTTTAAGTTTGCTAGCTTATGTCCATAATAGCCACCTTTCCTTCTCCTTCTGGGAATCAAAATGTGTTTTCATCACTACCTGAGTATCATGCACACTCTCCTCCTCTGCTAGCCACTGGGAAATTCTTATAGTAATTCTCTGGTTAAACTCTTATAAAAAGAAAGTGTAATTTTGATATGTGAAGAAACTGGTATGAGGTGGTCTGAGCTCCTGGCTTATGATAACTCTCCCTGCTTTCACCTTGAACCACCGGGAGTCGTTCTAGAGAAATAAAATTGTAAGGATGAGTTTTCTAAAGTGGTTTTCAAGTCTGGTTAGTCTTAAAGATGTTGATAACTCTGTTTACAGTAGTAAAGGGGGCACTGTTAATTCATGACATGAGGTGGTGTCTTAGGCATCTAGTGCTGTTAGACACACCACAACTGGATGGCTTTAACAAAGACAAGTTTATTCTCTCACAGTCCAGTAGACTAGAAGTCCGAATTCAAGGTGCTGGATCCAGGGGAAGGCTTTCTCTCTCTGTCGACTCTGGAGGAAAGTCCTTGCAATGTATCAGTCTTCCCTTGGTCTGGGAGCATCTCATTGCAGGAATCTCAGGAGGCTCTCTGCTCCCGGTGCTGCTTTCTTGGTGGTATGAGGTCCCCTTTTCTCTCTGCTCACTTTCCTCTTTTATATCTCAAAGAGATTTGCCTAAGACACTATCTATTCTTGTATATCTCATCAATATAACTGACACTAATCCATCTCATTTCATCATAGTGAGAGATTTACAACACATAGGGAAATTACATAAAATGATGGACAATCACACAACAGTGGGACACATGGCCCAGCTAAGTTAACAGATATTTTGGGAGGACACAATTTGATCCACGACAGGTGACAATAGAAATACCAAAATATCACCACCAATAGATCAGGTATTGATGAAAGGTGAGGCTCTGGGTGATGCATGTTTGACACCTTTCTACAATTTTGTCATACTAGAAGTATAGGGAAGCTAATTGGTTGGTCCTACTTTCACTGGACAAAGTAGGGAAAGAAAGAGATGAACTTAGGACTTCAGAGTCAAAGCTCAAGCACCGCATAAATGATCCCAAAGTTAAGAGTTGTGCCTTGACAGAAAGCCTAATCCCTTGTATTAATAGAAGTGATATTGCCAAAAACCGGACTCCGAGTCTTATCATAAGAGTGGCTGAATTACAATGCCAACTGAATTCTCAACGTCACATGGTGTCTGAGCTTAAAGTGAGGGCATTTATGGGGAAGAAATGGGATCCTGATACTTGGGATTAGGGCTTATGGGCAGATAACCAGGAAGCTGGGGACACTGAGCCTGTAAATTCCCTTGAATCACCTCTGCCAACAAAACCAGCTCCCTCATTCCCATCTGAAAAGATTACTCCATTTTTGTCTGCTATGCCATTCTCCACAGCAAAACCATAGTCCCTCCATCCCCATCTGATGAGATTAATCCAACTCTGTTTAGAGAGTCTTTTTCTGAATCATTATCTGGGGCATCTCCTAAAGCAGATACCTTACAAGACAATGCTGAATGTTCTCAAAACACATCCCCATCATCCATTTTGGTTTCTAGGCCTATAACTAGACTTAAGTCCCAGCGAGCCCCAAAAGGTGAAGTACAAAGTGTGACCCAGGAGGATGTATCTTACACTCCAAAAGAACCGCATGACTTTTCTAATATGTACAAACCGAAACCTGGGGCATATGGGTGGGATACTGGTGCAAGGAATATAAAGATAAGTCAGTCTGAGTTTATTGATATGGGTCTACTAAGCACAGATTCTCCATTCAATGTTTCAGCTCAAGAGGTTAGCAAAGGATCTGATAGTTTATTCGGATAGGCCTCTGAAGCATGGATTACGAGGTACACACGTACACTAAATCAAGATGAAGTACCAGACCTGCCTTGGAATACTGTACAAGAAGGTATTCAAAGCCTTAGGGAAATTGGCATGTTTAAGTAGATTTATCGGGTTAAACCCACAGACTCACACATGGAACACCCAAAGGACAAACCTTCTACCACAACGGTAAGAAACAAATTTTTGAAGGATCCCAACATCCTCAAAGACTGCAGTGATTGCTATTTTGTGTAAGTCAGACTTGACAGTGGGAACTGCCCTAACTGAAGTAAGACACCTAACTACAATGGGGATGATTGGACCCTGTGGTAGTAAGGACCCAGTGGCGGCACTCAACCAACAAAGACAAAATGGGCAGCGAAGTCAAGGTAGTAATCTGAATAGTCTGACTCCTATGAAGTAGGCATTGGCTACTTAGTCTGGTGTCCCAAGGAGTGAAATAGATAGGAAAGTTACTAAATATTGATCTGTACAAGGGGAAGAATTCTAGGTCGAGGGAATAGCACTGTAACTGGAATCACCAGAATAGAGAGTCAAAACCCCTCAAACATTTCCCAGACTTGAGCAAGTTTAAAGACTCACAACCCCTTGAATAAGGGGAAGGCCAGGTCCTCTTGAGGAAGGACCTCACTACAATGCCAAAAACGTATGCCATAAATCTTTCTTCCCAGCCTTTCCCAAATGGAGCTACCACATTTTATGAGTGACTGTTCATTGGGAAAAAGGAAATAATCAGATGTGAGGGGATAACTGGACACTGGTACTGAACTTACACTAATTCCAGGAAACCCAAAATGTCACTTTGGTCCACCAGTCAGAGTTGGGGAATATGCAGGTCATGTTATTAATGCAGTCTTTGTTCATGTCCATCTCACAGAAGGACCTGTGGGTTCCTGAACCCATCCTGAACTGATTTCCCAAGTTCCAGAATGCATAATTGGAACAGATATACTCAGCAACTTGCAGAGCCCCCACATTGGATCCAAAAAAAATGGAGTAAGGGTTATTATGGCAGGGAAAGTTAAGTGGAAGCCATTAGAACTTCCCCTACCTAGGAAAATAATGAACTAAAAGCAATACCTCATTCCTGGACAGATTGTGGAGATTACTGCCACCATCAAAGACTTGAAAGATGCAGGGTGATGATTCCCACCACAACCCCATTCAACTCACCTAGTGGCCTGTACAAAAAGACAGATGAATCTTAGAGAACAACACTGAATTATCAAAAATTTAACTCTAATTGTGGCTGCTGTTCCAGACGTAGTTTCATTGCTTGAGCAAATTAATACATCTCCTGGTACCCAGTATGTAACTGTTGATCTGGCTAATGCCTCTCTCCATACCTGTTTCAGAGGACCACCAAAAGCAGTTTGCTTTCAGCTGGCAAGGCCAACAATACACCTTCAGTGTCCTCCTTCAGAGCTATATCAACTTTCTAGCCCTATGTTGTAATTTAGTCCACTAGAGCCTTGATCACCTTTCCCTTCCACAGGGATGTCATGTTTGCCCACTACATTGGTGAAATTATGCTGTTTGGACCTAGCAAGGAAGAAGTGTCAATGACTCTGGACTTATTGGTAAAATATTTGTGTGCTAAACTCAAAACCTGTTGCCGTTGATTCCTACTCGTAGCTACCCTATAGGACAGAGTAGAACTGCCCCATAGACTTTCCAAGGAGCACCTCGTGGATTCAAACTGCCACTTATCAGTTTGGTTATCAGCTGTAGCACTTAACCACTACACCACCAGGGTTTCCATTTGTCTGCTAGAGGGTGGGAAATTAATCCAGAAAAAGTTCAGGTGCTTTCTATCTCAATGAAATATTTAGGGATTCAGTGGTGTGGGGCATGTTGAGATATTCCTTCTAAAGTGAAGGATAAGTTATGGCATCTGGCCCTTCCCCAATTAGGCAGGAGGTACAACATCTGGTGGGCCTCTTTGGATTTTGGAGGCAACATATCCCTCATTAGGTTGTGCAACTCTGGCCTTTTTATTAAGTGACTTGAAAGGCTGTTAGTTTTGAGTGAGGACCAGACCAAGAGAAGGCTCTACATGTTCAGGTTGCCCTGCAAGTGGCTCTGCCACTTGGGCCATCTGATCTGGCTGATCCTATAGTGCTTGAATCAGATAGAGATGCTCTTTGGGGTTTTGGGCAGGCCCCCCTTGGAGAATAACAACACAGACCCTTAGGATTTTGGAGCAAAGCCCTGCCATTCTCTGTAGAGAACTACTCTCCTTTTAAGAACCAGCATTTGACTTTTTACTGGGCTTTAGTAGAGAATATTTAACCATGGGCCACAAAGTTACCATGCAACCTGAGCTGCCATCACAAACTGGATGTTGTCTGACCCACACAGTCATAAAGTTGGATGTACACTGAAGCACTCCCTCACTAAATGGAAGTGACATATACAAGATCAGGCCCTAGCACAAACTGAAGGCACAAGTAAGTTGCATAAGGAATGGCCCAAATGCCCCTGGTCTCCACTTCTGTCACATTACCTTCCATCTCCCAGTCTGAACCTATGGCCTCATGGGGAGTTCTTCATGATCAGTTGACTGAAGAAGAGAAAACTCATGAGTGGTATACAGAAGGTTCTGCATGGTATGCAGGCACCACTAGGAAGTGGACAGTGACAATGGCTTAATGGTCTGACAAAGAGTGTAGAAACCCCAAGACTATGGCTCCCAGACACCTTTTTAACTTAGTGCTGAAGTCACTCCTGAAGTTCACACTTCAACCAAAGATTAGGCAAGCTTACAAAACAAACAATAACACATGTAGTTCAACCATGTATACAAGACTAAATGGGCATACCAATGAAAAAGCAAAGATGAGAAGGCACAAAGGGAAGGAAAACTGGACAAAATGAAATGGGAAATCCAAGGTCGAGAAGGAGAGAGTGTTGACACCTAGCAGGATGGCAACCTATGTCACAAAATAATTTGTGTATTGTTTAATGAGAAACTAATTTGCTTTGTAAACTTTCTCTTAAAGCACAATTAAAAAAAAAAAAAAATGAAGGTTCCAGTTTGAATATGTTAAATTTGAGATGTCTGTGAAACACCAAAGATGTTAAACATTTGTTGGAAATAAAACAGAGCCTCAAGTAGCTTTGCATTAAAATCCTGTTTTCTTGGGTAGAGCAAACATGGTGTTATAGACAGAAGTACTGCACCATGCTTCCATACCAAGACCTGAAAAACTAACTAAAACAACAAAGACAAACATCAATCCTGGAACCTTAAGCATCAAATGAAGAGATAAAGAATTCAGCCAAGCACCAAATGAGTAAGAAACTGACAGAGAACAGAGAGTGAGGAGAGATATGAAGCGGAGTTCCCTTTCCAGCTAATGCAGTATGGATGGGTTTGCCATCTTGGACTCCTGTCAGAGATCAAAGGACAGGGAGAACAAGAAAGTAGCTTCACAGAGCTCCCCAGCAGGAGACAGAGCACCCAGTAACCAGCAATACACACTTTCCCACCCCCCACCCTTCTTGCCCCTGCTCAGCCTCCACCACTTCCCAGCTGCCTGCATTCACTAAACTGGAAGGCACTGGCTCTGTGCCACTTGAATTTGCCACATCCACACCAGCCAGCTACTTCAGTGCCATTTCCTTTTTGCTGTTTTTGGTTTCTTCCCTGTATCTCCCCTCACCACCCCTTTTTCTTGAACACCTGGTTCCATATGCCACCTTGGTTTCTTCTTGACAAGCTATGAAGCACCACTCAGCTGGGCAACTTCTTCCCTGCAGTCCATGCTGCCACGCTGGTGGGATCCCATGGGCCTGATTTTGTTTTGTTTTGTGTTTGTTCCTTTTTGTTTTTCTTCATTTCTTGGTTTCCTGTCTCTCTCTACTTACCTTCTTTTCCTTTCTCCTGAATACCTGGCACTGTGTGCCATCTCTGTCCCTTCTAGCCAGGCTGTGCTGTGCAGCCATGCCAGTGGGATATCTGGGGGGCCTTTCTTTTTCTTTCTTTTTTTTAAATTATTTTTTTCCTTTTTGTTTTTCTTCATTTCTCAGTTTTTCATCTCTGTCTACTTTCCCTCTTTTCCTGTCTCCTGGATACCTGGTGCTGTGTGCCATCTCTGCCTCTTCTAGATGGGCTGTGCTCTGAGGCCTGGGAGCCACTTCCCTGGTTGCAGTGGGATCCCTGGGAACATTTCTATTTCTATTTTTTTTCTTTCATTTCTCAGTTGCTCATCTCTCTGCTCCAAAGTCAGGCTCCATCAGCACTTTTTTTTTTTTTTTTGCTCCTGTTTCTCTCTTCTCTGTCTCTTCTTTCCCATACCCAACTTAGCTCCACACATCACAACCTCCTCCCTCCCTCCTTCCTATCTGCACCATGTGCTGAACATCACACCCCTTAGCAGCATAGGCACAGCCTACCATAACCTGCCCTGCACTGACACCTGCCACATTCTGTCAGCCCCAGTACATGCCACAAATTATCCCAACCCTGCCTCTTCAGTTGGGCCTGTTCTGCTGCACCATAATTAAGCAACTGGCCTTGCCCGTTGGAAAAGGAAGTCAAAAGTATCTCACCAACAGACAAAGAATGCACAGCCTGCCTGCTCAGACATAACCAAATAAAACAAAAAAGCAGGACATAATTAAACAAATCTACAGTCAATAAACAAAGAAAACAACTGCTGAATGTCCCAAGGACAGCAGACAGTATCAGAACAGAAAAAAACAGGACATGATGGTTCTAGGTGTCCAAAATAAAACACCTGATGACTTTCCAGTAAAAGAAAAGTCACCGGATCCATCTGATAGAGAATTCAAATCTCTAATATTCAGGGCTATCCAAGAGTTGAAGCAAAAAGCAGACAAAAATGAGGAAAAAATAGGCAAATTCATGGAAAAGGCAGGCAAAATCATGGAAAATACAGACAAAAAATGGAGGAATTCAGGAAAATACTACAGGAACAAAATGTCAAAATAAACTCGCAAATAGAAATCATACAAAAACAACAATAAGATATCTAAAAGATAAACAAGATTTCAGAAATGGATGGTGTCATAGAAGGTCTGAGGAGCAGATTTGAAACAATAGAAGACAGGATCAGCAAAATTGAAGACAAATACTTGGATACCACCTTGTTGGAGGAAAAATCAGAAAAAAGAACAAAGAAAAATGAAGAAGTCCTGAGGATTATGTGGGATACAATCCAAAGCAAAAATTTTCGAGTCATCACAGGTCCAGAACACAGGGAGAAAACAGAAAACACAGAGAGGATCATTGAAGAGCTCCTAAAAGGAAACTCCCCTAATATCATTGAAGATGAAAAGCTGACCATCCAAGAAGCTCAACGAACCCCATATAGGATAGACCACAAAAGAAAATCACCAAGGCATATCATAATCACACTCACTAAAATGAAAGACAAAGAAAGAATCCCGAGAGCAGCTTGAGAAAAATGCAAATCCACATACACAGGGGAAACGATAAGACTAAACTGATTACTCAGCAGAAACCATGCAGGCAAGAAGGCATAAAACCTTGAAAGAAAAAAAATTGCCAACTAAGAATAATATATTCTCCAAAAGTCTCATTCAAATATGATGGTGAAATTAGAATATTTCCAGATAAATAGAAATTAAGGATATATGTAAAAACCAAACCAAACACACAAGAATTATTAAACAGAGTCCTTCAGTTTGAGAACAAACAACAAAGGACAGCCTGAATCTAGAATGCAAGATCACACCAGTCAGATACTAACCTAGGAAATGAACTCTCCAAGGGCTATCCAAAACTAAAAGCTTTAGAACAGGGACCCAGAGAGGTTACTCTGTAAATGACAACAACATCAGAATAATAAAAGAGGGAATAAATGGTGTAGACACAGAACTTTCTAATGGAGAGGAAGGCAAGGCAATACCAAGTAATAAAAGACTGGTTCAAATAAAGAAGAAAAACACCAAGTCTCAGTAAAAACAAAATCTATGAAAACAAAAGAAATGAAAAAAAAAAAAAATCCACGAATAAAAGAATTCAGCACAGGAGAGTAAGAGGAACAAAGGAAACATCAGCATCACAAAAAAAGCACTACAAAATTACAGCAATAAACTCACACCTATGAATAATTACACTGAACATAAATGGTCTAAATATATCCATAAAGAGACAGAAAGTAACAGAATGGATAAAAAAACAGGATCCATCAATACGCTGTCTACAAGAGACACACCTTAGAAACAAAGATGAGAATTTATTAAAAATCAAAGGATGGAAAAAATATATCAAGCAAACAGCTACCAAAAAAGAGCAGAAGTAACAATACTAATCTCAGATAATAGACTTTAAAACAAAACTCCACATAAAAGGCAAAGAAGGGCATTATATAATGATTAAAAAGATGCTCCATCATGAAAACATAACAGTAATAAACATCTACGCACCCAATCACGGGGATCCAAAATACATAAAACAAACTCTAACAGCACTGAAAAGAGAAATTGTCAGTTCCACAATAATAGGAGGCTTCAACACACCACTCTCAGTAAAGGACAGAACATCTAGAGAGAAACTCAGCAAGATACAGAAGAGCTAAAGACCACAATCAGCTAACTTAAACTCATAGACATATATAGAACCCTCCACCCAACAGCTGCAAAATACACATTCTTTTCCAATGTACATGGAATGTTCTGCAGAATAGGCCTCATCTTAGGCAATGAAGTGATCCTCAACAAAATCCAAGACATCAAGATAATACAAAGTGTTTTCTAACATCAAAGTAGAAGTTCACAACAGAAAGAGCAAGGAAAAAAAGTCAATTACATGGAAACTGAATAATACTCTGCTTAAAAACCACTGGGTAATAGAAGAAATCAAAGATGGACTTAAAAAATTACTAGAATCAAACAAGAATGAAAACACATCATACCAAAACCTTTGGGACACAGCAAAGGCAGTGCTCAGAGGTCAGCTTATAGCAATAGATGCACACAACTTGTACAAGGCAAAGTCATGGAAACTCCATAGACACATCCAAACTCCCTAAGGGACCACATTACTGCACAGAGGGCTCTAGGGACTGTGGTGGGGAACATCTAACACAATTGGCAGAACATAGTTTATAAAGAAAATGTTCTACATTCTACTTTCATGAGTAGTGTCTGGGGTCTTAAAAGCCTGTGAGCACCATCTAAGATACTCCGCTGATCTCACCTCTTTGGAAGCAAGGGAGAATGAAGAAAATTAAAGATACAAGGGAAAGATTGGTTCAAAGGACTAATGGACCACAACTACCACAGCCTCCACCAGACTGAGTCCAGTACAACTAGATGGTGCCCATCTATCACCACTATGTGCTCTGACAGGGATCACAATAGAGGGTCCCAGACAGAGCCGGAGAAAAATGTAAAACAAAATTCTAACTCACAAAAAAGACCAGGCTTACTGGCCTGACAGAGACTGGAGAAACCCCAAGATTATGGCCCTCAGACACCCTTTTAGCTCAGTAATGAAGTCACTCCTGAGGTTCACCCTTTAGCCAAAGATTAGAAAGACCCATAAAATGAAACAAGACTAAAGGGGCACATCAGCCCAGGGGCAAGGAGTAAAAGGCAGGAGAGGGCAGGAAAGCTGGTAATAGGGAACCAAAGTTCGAGAAGGAGTGTTGACATGACGTGATGTTGTTAACCAATGTCATAAAGCCATGTGTGTACTAACTGTTTAACGAGAAGCTAGTTTGTTCTGTAAACCTTCATCCAAAGTACAATAAAAAAAGAGAAAGAGAAGATGGCTTACAGTCATAACAGTAGGTAGAGTCAAGGTATAAATGAGGTAATCTGGACTGATATTGCTTGAAGGTGATGGAGAGAGTAGATGTCAAAGATGACTCTCAGATTCCTGACATGAATAACTGGGTAGACAGTTGTGGTAGCCAGCCTCCAAGTGGCCCCAATGATCCTTGTCTCCTGGTACTCACACCCTTGTGTAGTACCCTTCCGCACTGAATCATGGGTAGCCTGTGTGACCAATAGAATACTGAGGAAGTGACAGGGTTTGCCTTCTGAAGCTAGGTCAGGAAAGACACTGTGGTTTCCTCCTTGCTCTCTCTTAGATTGCATGCTCTGGAGGAAGCTAGCCACCATGTTCTGAGGACACTCAGGCAACCCTATTGAGATATCCAAGTGGAGAGGAACTAAGGACTCCTACCAACAGACAGCACCAACTACCAGCATGTGAGTGAACCATCCTGGAAAGGTATCTTCCATCCCCATTCAAGTCCTCAGATGACTGCAGCCCTGGCTAACGTCTTGACGGCAATCTCATGAGAGACTTTGAGCCAGAACCACACAACTAAAAAAAAATTCCTAACCCTCAGAAGCTGAGATAATAAATGTTTATTGTTGTTTCAAGCCACTAAAAAAAAAAAGGATATTCTAGTTTTCATTAATGTATCATCTCTGAACTTTATAGCAGTTAAAATCTGTACTATATATATATATAAAATATATATATATATATAAAAAAATCTAGTTAACTTTGCATTAACATTCTGGGTTCTTTGCTCAGAAGTTATATGTAAACCCCATTGCACCTGTGTGATATAGTTAAGCATGTCACTGATGTAACTGGTATGAACTCCTTACTTGTAAACCCCTTAAAAATAACTTTTCTCCTCGCTCTTTGGGGAGCAGTCTTGGCTGCAGCAGCTCCAATCAACTCCTTTTCCTTGTACAATGAAATAAAGGTGATTTTCTGCCTTCCTACCTAGGTCTCTTGTTTAATGGCCAACACAAGTCATACTGAGCAAGAAATTGGGGTTTCCAACTGGTAATATTTCTTGGGAGCCAGCCAGGAGTCATCTGTTTGGTTCCTGAAGTGATCAGACAACAGACCAGGCCCAATGTCTGGCACCACCGGGAGATTTCTCCTGGAGACTTTGGAGCAGCCCTGAAAGCTGATGCACCCAGACACAATAGATGACTCTGTGGGAGGCATGAAACATGCCTGGGTTGTTTAGTTAAATACCTACGTAAGGCCTTAGAAGAGTTCCAAGAAGCAGGAGGAATTGATTGTTGAGAGCATAAAAGACTGTAGGTACCTGCTAGGTTGGTACACCAGATTAGGTTGTGTGAGTGTGTAAGTGTGTGTATCCGGAGAGTGGGGAATGTTCAAGGGATCCTGGAACGCAGCCCACTAAGATGCATCTTTAAGAAATGGGAACAGAGACTCGGACAGACATGGCTCTGGGAGGATGCTTGTCCCTTTCTTACTTTTGCCTCTTTAAATATAAGCCAAATAAAATCTTTCTATTTGCTTTACTAAACTTTGTGGTGTTTTCAACCAACAACACCTAATGGTGCAGTTTAGTGTCCAGATTCAGGGATTTGAACACTAAAGAAGTAATTCTATTTCCAAACAGCTCTGGGTCACTAAAAAACTGCAAATTACAGGCACAGGTCAACCAGTAAAAGCCATTAGGGTGGTCGCCGGCACTCATCAGGAGCGTTAAAGACTCCTGTGACAGGATAAGGTGGTCTCGAGAAAGGCTACAGCTCTAAAGAAAACCTGGAAAATAAGGCTGTTTTGCCACATTCTCAGGGGTATATTGTGGTAGCTCCTGACTTGTTTTATGAAATTCGCAAGGAGAAGTGATAGCTCCATACCTGTTTTATGATCTAGTTTCTCAATGAAGAATCCCAATGTTAAAATTAAAATCATCAGTAGCTACTTTAAAATACTTTCCAATTAAAGGAACTAGTAAATTTAAGGTCTAAAATAAAAGACTAGGTCTCTAGGCTGCAGAATGAATGAAGTTCAAAAGAAAGAAAATCAGAAGCTTGAACCTTGGAGCTTAACATTTTTGATAAATGAACCTGGATTCCCCACCCCTCCCATTACTGAGACATTAGTTTAGGGTTCATATTTAAAAACACTTTGTAAACTGAATATAATTTGAAATTTCAGTGGAAACTTTGGGGAAATGAGCCTCCATTTGTGTTGTCCTATCTTTTCCTCTTTTTTGTTTTTGGAGAACTCTTGCTTGATGGTTAAGTTTTGTCAAATGGTCTAATATTCCTCCATCTGTGGCTCTGGCAAGTTAATAAGTTTTATCTAGTATCTGTTTGTACCCCCCCACACACACACACAATGAACTGAGTCAAGAGAGTGAGGGGCCGGCAAGATCAGGCCTCCCCAACCCCCAGTCTCCCTAGCCAAGAATTGATGGATTCATTTACAAAATTACTAAAGAGCTCTGGTATTTACTAGGTAAAATACCTTTTCAAAATTCCTAGGTCAGCCTAAACATATGTAAATGAATTGGGATGACCTAATCTTGTCTTCCCTGAATCAAGAGATAAGGGCCTGGTAGGATCAGGCCTCCCCAGCCCTCATATATCTCATATAGCTGAAGAGAAGCTTTTAAAAGACCTCTTCCAACTAAGTGGAGACTTTTTAAGTCAAAAGAAAATAAGAAAAAATTAGTCTTACCGTAATTGCAAAAAATTGGGTGGATCCCAATCATAAAAGAACTGTGAAGTTCTATCTATTGTAGGAAAACTCTAAGAAGCAAAAAATAGGAATCACACTTAAAATGGCCTAGAAAAATGTTGCCACTCCTAGCCAGAGACTTAAGGTTATATCCATATCAATGAATTAATCAGTTGAACAGAGACTTTGTGATTTCCAAAGCTGGTTGATAAAATCCTTAAGGGCTAAAAGTAGATTGAGGAAAATAAGAGAAATGGTAAAATCTGGATAAAAACTTAGAATGTTTAAACAGGCTTCATTTCAACAATTACGTTTTATGGTACACAAGGTTGAAATAATTTCCAAGACCTTTTAGGTAACTTACAGATATTAAATTGAGTAAATAGATATTCGTCATGATTTAAGCTTATATACTTTTGATTTTATAACACAAAAAAGGATATATATATACATTTGGGTCTGTTAATAAGTGTGTTCATTTTTGCCATTTTAAAAAGGTGTACTATAAGAGATATGGAGCAAAGACAACATTTAAAAGGCTTAGTAAAAAGGAATTTATTTAATATGGCCAAAAGCTTTATCTGTCTGACTAAAGTTTAATGGTTTAATTTGTGAGATTTTTAAGAACTTTAATGTTAAATAATATATAAAACAAAGAATTGGGTTTCTCACTGTTAAAATAACAAAATTTTCTTTGATTTCTGAGCTAAAGGGTTCATTTACTCTTTGTGTTTTCTGCCTCAAATACAAAGGCTCAGCCTCTCATAAGAATAAAATTCCTATGTCAAAAACCAAGCTACAGGGGTTGAGAGAATTTTTTTTATATATATATATATATATATAAAGGAAAGATTTATTTAATATGTTATAAATTACATGGAATGTGTAGTCAAAATCAAAAGAAATATCTAATTCTCTTTGGGTCAAAATTTATATGTTAGTATTTCCTTTTATGTTTTTTTTTCCTGATATTAGACAGCAAACACAAAATATTACACCATAATTTTATTATTATTTCTTTATTGCTAACTTGGCCACATTTTTTTTTTTTTTTAATCTAGCATCAAAGCCAATGGTTTGACTGGGGAATTCACATTGTTTTACTATGAAGTCTTTTTTATTACTATTCAGGTATTTAGAGACTTTTTAATCTTGCTATATCCTGACTATATGATATTATTTTTCATAATTATTGTGTAGTGTATTATATCTGTACCTCTTTGAAAATAAGGTTAATCATTATATTTAGAAATATTTTTTGTCTAAAGTTTTTTTTTAAACTGACTTTATTTGCCTCTGAATTTTCATAACTAAGAGCAATATGTATACAAATTAATCATGGCCATATTAAGATTTGTTGTCTGCAGATAAGTGTTTCCTTTGCTGATTTGCTGAAAACATTTGACCAAAATATCTCAACAAAAAGATGGACTTTACTGGACTTTTGAAAAGGACCGTGACTAGACTGAATCAAAATTTCTAGAACTCTTAGGTAGGAGCTGATGGGTTCACAGGCTGTGGCTGACCCAAAATCAAGTGGAATAGAAATTAACTACATAAGACTGAGTAAAGGAATACTATGGGTTTTATGGGGGCATATTGCTGATGTTTTAAGGTCCAACTTTCTGGACATAAGAAGTCATTTTCCTTTCTCCTAAATTACCTAACGAATGGGTTTAGATATTATAAAACCAAAAAAACTAAACCCAGTGCCATCGAGTTGATTCTAACTTAGAGCGATCCTATAGGATGGAGTAGAACTGCCGCAGTTCTATTCTGTCCTATAGGGTAGCTATGAGTCGGAATCTACTTGACGGCACTGGGTTTGGTTTTTGTTTTTTTTTTCGGATTCGAACTGCCGACCCTTTGGTTAGCAGCCATAGCACTTAACCACTACTCCACCAGGGTTTCCCTTAGATATTATAACTCTTAAATTAAAAGTTCTTATTAGTAAACTAGCAAAGTTGTAGATATCATAACCAGGAAAGTGTCTGAAATTCATTTAAGTCATGATTTTCAAAATAGAATAGCATTAGTTTCCAATTAGGTCTCTCAAAGTACAGTTTGGTGCCACTTCTTCTTCTGAGAAATTGACCCATGACTGTTAACAGGTAAACAAAGGAGGGACAACTTGCCCCTGGGAAGAACATTTAGAATGTTTTAAACAGATTAACTGAAGGCCTCCAACAGGAAAGGTCCATCCTGTATTATCTTGCTAGTCATGTATTTTCTAATGGAAACTTGGTTGTCACATGTAAATTTTCTATACCTTCTGTTTCCTCTAAACAAATTTGTGTGCTCCTTATGGATATTTGTTTTTGTGTGGTGGATTCGGCTATACTAGTTTAAATGATCCTTTCCAACTGACAGTGAGTTTACGTGGACAATGTCTTGTTTAGACTCCTGGTGAATGCACAGGCAAAGAACTTTGAGAATTTTAAGACTATCTTTAATACTCATAGTAATGATGCTTGTAAATATTAAAAAGGTAATGTTAAATTGTTACACATTGTAAAACGAGAGTCAAAAAGAAAAAAAAAAAAAACCTCATTGGTCCAATACTCAGGGTGGGTTTGGTTGCTTCAGTTCCTTTTATTGTATAGTTAAACTGAAAAAAAATCTTTAAAAAATTTATCAATTTTAGGGACAAAAATGTAACCCTGGTGGCATAGTGATTAAGTGCTACAGCTGCTAACCAAAAGGTTAGCAGTTCAAATCCACCAGGCGCTCCTTGGAAACTCTACGGGTAAATTCTACTTTGTCCTATAGGGTTGCTATAAGTCGGAATCGACGGCAACGGGTTTGAATTTTTTTGGAGGGAACAAATAACAGATGAAGTTGCTAATGAGATAAAAACACAACAGTAATCTCTGACCTCATTAGCCAAGGTGATATGAAATAACAAAATAGCCTTAGATTTTTCAGCCTGAGAAAGGGTAATCTGTACGGTTGCAAATACCTCTTGTTGTAGTCAGATAGATGACACAGGAGAAGTAAAATAGGACATACATAAAATTAGACAATAAGCTCCTTGGGTACACACTGTATAACACTCTTAAAAACACCAGATTTCTTTGGTTACCATCAAGAATAAATGCATGAATGAATCACTATTACAAGAAATGCTAATATTCTTAGTCTGCGTCCTGATAGTATTAGGCATACTAAAGCTTATCTTCTATTGTCTTACACACTTAAGAAAGCCTCAAACTAAAATGTTGATGTACATTGAGTCTGCTCACTTCAGCAATTCGATTGATGGGAACGCTGCTCTTATTTAAGATCCTGGTGAAGAACCGATGGTATCTGGTGGAAAACAGCACTGAGTTTAAAGAGCCTGCCATGGCTGCCATATAGGAGCTCGACTAAGTCCGGGTATTAATCATCAGTGTGTTCAGCTATTAATCATCAATATTTTATGTCCAACCTCCGATCAAAAGAAAAGAATGATTTAGGAGATAATATTGGAGCTATTATTTCCTGTCCTTGAACACAAAAAATGTGACCCAGCTAGAGCTGAACTCACAAAGACTAATAAAGACACATCAACTAGGCCTTGAGGTATAAAGACAATAGCTAGGACAATCTTAAAAAATATCTTTTAGGGAAATGTTCACATAAACAGGGCATAAAACCACTCATCTTTTTCTTTTAATATTTAGTAAATAGTTCTAAACCAACAGGTCAGTAGCCACAATGAAAGGCCTAGGTCCAATATTTGCACCTCCCTGAGTATATACCAAATGATTTTGAGCCAGGATATAGTTTCAAATGGACACTGGTCCTGAATGACCAACGTCCAAAAAGAAATGGAGAGAATAAGGCAGAGACTCAAGCAGCTTTGCATTAAAAATCCTGTTTTCATTGGTTAGCTGCCTCCCTCATAGTGTTGCATTAAAAATCATTTTTTTTTTTTTTTTGCTGGGCTTCCTCCCCCACAGCTTTGCATTAAAATCCTGCTTTCTTTGTTCAGAAGTTATATGATGTAAACCCGATTGCACCGGCATAGTATGATTAAGAACGTTGCTGACATAACTTGTATGAACTCTCTATTTCTCAACCCCTTAAAAGTAACTTTCTGCTCACCCTTGGCGAGCAGTCTTGGTGGCAGCAGCTCCGACTGACCCCTTTTCCTTGCGCAAGGACATAAAAGTGTCTTTCTGCCTTCCCGCTTTCCCACCTCGGTCTCTCTTTATTGGTCAATACAAGTCATGCTGAGCAAGAACCTGGGGTTTTCACCTGGTAACAGAAATGTAAGGCTGAAGCCCAAGAAAATGTCTGCATTGGAGATACCTGCCTCCATGCAATAGAATGGGTTTTAAGTCTGTGGAAGTAGCTGAAATCACCTAGGGGAGAGAGGATAAAGAAGATAACTAAACCGAGTTCAGTCCTTAGGTCAAACAGAAGAAGAATATCCAGTAAAAGAACATGAAAAATAGCAATTAGTGAGAGAGAAGGAAAACCAGGAGAGAGCAGAATGACAGAACAAAGGAGAGAGCAGTGGAGAATGGTTGACCCTAAGAATACTGCTGTGAAGTGGAGTAAGATGAGGATAGAGAAGTGTGCATTGGGTTTAGTAACATATGGTCATTGGTGACACAAGAACAGATTCGATGAAGGGATGATGATGAAAACCAAACAGTAAAGAGAAGAAAAATGACTGAAATTGAGGGCATAAAGACTGTGTGATGAAAACAGAAGTTTGACTAGGAAGAGTTCCAGAGAAATGAGGCTGTACCTGGAGAAAAAATCTGGGGGCCACGGATTTTTAGTTCTAAGAGTCTAGTACATATAATCTGAAGAGAATAATCTGGCAGAAAGAGAAAGATTGTCAAGGCAAAGAGAGAATAATCTAAGAATAAAGTCCTTATAAAGATTAAAAACAGAAATGGTATAATAAACACAAATGGAGGGAATGGCCTTTGATAGAGTGGGTGCACTTTCTTCATTAAAACAGGAGGAAAGATAAGATGATATAGAAGCAAGTATAGATAGATTTATGGAAACCCTGGTGGCGCAGTGGTTAAGTGTACAGCTGCTAACCAAAGGGTTGGCAGTTCGAACCCGCCAGGCGCTCCTTGGAAACTCTATGGGGCAGTTCTACTCTGTCCTATAGGGTCGCTATGAGTTGGAATCGACTTGACGGCACTGGGTTTGGTTTTTTGGTTTTAGTATAGATAGATTTGTAGAAAGAAAGAAGAGTTTCTGAGGATGGATTTTACTTTCTCATTTAAGTATATGAAAACAACTGAGAGTTATCAGAAGGCCTAGATGAAAGGTTAACAAATCTCACATTTAAAGCCAAGGTGAAGGAGAATGAGTAGCTAGAGGGTTAGGAAGAGAACAAGGAGCATATGGTATAATGAAAGCCCTGAGTAAACATCTATCTATAAAAAATAGTAGAGGTTAAAAGAAGGAACAAAATGCCATACAATAATATTACGTCAAGCCATTAGAAAGAAAAAGAGTTTAGAGAAAGTAGAAGATTTCTGTGAGCTCAGTATATATAAGAATTGTAGATTATATAATTAGTTTCTCTTATTTTTTAACTCAATTAACTGCAAAAGTGATCTTGTATTGTGAAAATTATCCAAATGCAATGACTCTGTGTGGGGATCTTCATTAAAACAGCTATCACTAATTAACTGTTAGTTAGACACAATTTATGGAAGAATTACAAACAGATTTGCATTAGAGATAGAGGGCTGGGCAAATGGTGTTAATGACAACATATTTGTTAAAATGCGTTTCTAGGCTTCCTAGAAAATTTTTTGACAAATCTTCTAACTCATAGCAAAATGTTATTTGAAGTTACCTTAAATTGAAAAATTTTAGGTGATTCGTTATACTTTTCTGAGTTTTTCAAGTGGATTACTTATAGCTTTTGCTAGAGAAAGAATGAATTAGGAGAATTACATCTATATATTAAAAGACATACACAGCTATTTTTTGGTTGTATGTATTTAATTTGAAATTCATAACTTAGAGTCAGCATGAATTGCAATAAATGGATCCTCAGCAGAGTTGCTAATGGAAAAGTTAGCTTTGCCATCACTGGAAACATAGATTTTAATTCCTGTGCAGTTGCCGTCACTTTTATCTCCAGAAATGACATCACAATATGTGCCAGCAGGAAGACCAGTTTGCAAAGTTACAAATAATGACCTGTAAAATAAAATTTAAGATGTAACTTGAATTCAACACAATGAAAAGCAAGAATACAGACTATTTTTAAAACAGAGAAACAGCTTAAATTTGTGCCTTAGCACTCTAAGCAGTCAAACTCTCAGTGAGAAGAAAATCCACCACCAAGACCTCTCCATTGGATGTGAATAGATTTCTCTGGATCAAAAAAGATTTTCATAGGAGGACCAGTGATTCCTTACTGTAGTGAATATTACCAAAAAGTTAAGGTTGAAGAATATCAGTGAAGATTTGAGGGACTTGCCACTCTCAGATAAAATTTTAAGATAGTGATTTCTCTTAAGAACTTCAACTTGGTTATTTCTTCAAAAATCTCATTTTTCAATAGGCTAAAATGAATTTGTGCCGGGGTAAAAATAATCAGGCATTTTCTGTGAAGAAGTGTGTGGTTTTAAACATAAAGCTGTTTTACATAAATTTAGCTTGGTTCTCCTAACTGCAAAAGAAAACAATTAAAAGGATTAGCCACCGGCTCTTTTGGCAAGAAAGTTTGCGGATAAGTTGACCTTTTTCTCAGTAAAATATAATCTAGGCTTTAATAAGTTAAGCATAAGTGAAAGCTGACTTTGGACTAAGACATTTCAACTGCAAAGAGCTCCAGTTCTGCATATGAGGAAATCAATATAGTAGAGGCCGGGGATGTAAGTATCACAAATGAAAGTTTCAGAACTAAAACACAAAAATCACCTGAGGCAAATCATTGACCATGAGAAACATATTCTTTATGCATATGCTTTAAAAATTGTCTCAAGGAGACAGAGAAGAGAAGAAGACCAAATAACAAGATACATAAGGAGTTAGTGAATGAGCTGGAAAAGGAATATTTCAGTACTGAGACAGTACTTTTTTTAAAATTATTAAACAAAATAGGACTTGATGACATGTACTTCTAGAGTTTTCCCAACGCTTCTTTTAACTCCTTGTTTATTTTGTGTAGGGTGTGTGTGCGTCCACGTACATGTGCACTGTATACCCACATGTTATGCAAGGGTACATAAAACAAACTTTACTAAACAGAAAACCCTTACAAACAGGGAACCAAGAGAATAAGTACCATCATCACTCTTCTTCCGACTTTTCTTTGAAATCTATTTTTTCTGAATCTACTGACTGAAAGGATTTTTCAGGTATCAGGAAAAAGTAAATGAACAGGAAAAAAAAAAAGAATAAACAAAAAACCTACTAGTATAAACTGCTATGCTAAATTGTTACCTACTTACCAGTCATCATTGTTAAAGACAATAAATCCTTTGTTTCCCCTTCCAAAAGCCACTTGGTTGCTTCCATTATCCCACCAGTTTGTAAAAGGCTGGCCATCAACTACATTACGGAAAGCAACCATGTTCCTAAAAAAAAAAAAAATTGCATAAAATGTTCATGAATACTTCAACAATTGAAAATAAAATGTTTTTTATAAAGTGTATTATTAGGTAATATCTCAAAATAAATATTCCCACTTTATTTGACGCCATCGATGTTCACAGACCCAGTCATTGCCACAAGTAGTGTCTGGATTAATTGTAACTTCTTTAATTTCGTCATCATTATTTGGTGGCCCGACCCAAGCATTAACATCCTAAATTAGAAAAAAAAAAAGTTCAGATTTTGAACATTACATACATTTGCCTCTTCTTTTCCTGTATAACAAATCTAATCTTTCTTACTGGTTATTTGTGTCTCTGCAGTCCCTTTAATTAGAATCTAGTTCCTTTAGTGTTTTTACGGCCCTTTACAAAGTCCTCTCCCCAGTCTTCAACCTCCAGGGGTAAGATTTTTTTATCCTCCATTTTCTTTCCAAGAAGATGCAACTGTTTATTAACATTACTATAGGCAATGCAATGTCATTGAAAAGGTAAGGGCTTTAGTGCCAGAAAACCAGGAATAAAACACAGGCTTTATTATTACTAGCTAAAGAAACTTAGTCAGTATACTTAATTTCTCAGAGCTTCAGTTTCATCATCTATAAAATAGGGATGTTACTGGTTGCTGTAAGAAATAAAAGTACTTTGAATATAATAATTACTCAATAAATATTAGTTACACTTTTCTATTTGGATAAATATACTAATCAATCCAACACAGTATTCTTTACTCAGTTGATCAAATTTTTAATATTGCCTTTTTCGGATTGGTACTTTTTAAGAAAATGCAAGGTTGGGGGAGAACAGGGTAGTCTAGGAGGGATGTTAGTGTAAAATAACATTATTATGATGAATAGTAGAAAAACTAAGAGTTACCAGCATGGAGAAGTCTGTGAAAGGCAAATTCCATCAAATATTTGAAGGAATGTTATGGGGGCAAAGGTGAAACACAGTCCATGACTTTTAAAATGACTCTAAAATAATACCAAATAGTAGAAATTTTAAGAAATTGGTCCAATATAAAGAGATGCCTTGTAAATATTAAAGATGCCTGAAAAAAGAAGGAGTTGCTGTATGAAGTAGTGGGCTTCTCAAATTGAAAGGAATCTAGAAGAAATCAATAAACATCTGGCTAGTTTGTAGTGAAAATGATTTTCTGTTAGGTTGCTTTATGATGCTGATTCTAAAATCTTCAGTTTAAAATCTTCCACCAGCATTCCAAATATTTTCAAAATCTTATTTCTCAGTTCCTTTTAAAAATCACTAATCAGATTAATATCTTTACCATATCCCAAACATTTTTTTCATTCTTGTCTTTCCTGCAGTAGGCTGCAAATTTCTCTTCTTTGTTGTTGCTCTTAGGTGTGCTCGAGTCAGTTCCAATTCATACCTATCCCATGAACAACAGAACAAAACAGTGTCCAGGCCGGCACTATCCTCAAAATCATTGTGTGTTTGAACACATTTTTGCAGCCACTGTGTCAATCCATCTCCTTGAGGATCTTCCCCTTTTTCACTGACTGTCTACCAACCATGATGTTCTTCTCTAGGGACAGAGCCCTCCTGATAACAAGTTCAAAGTACGTAACACAAAGTCTCACCGTCCTCCCTTATAAAGAGCATTCTGGCAGTACTTCTTATAAGACAGGTTTGTTCGTTATTCTGCATGTCAATGGTATATTCAATATTCTTCACCAACACCATGTTTCGAAGGAATCAATCCTTCTTCGGTTTTCCTTATCCATTGCCCAGCTTTCCCAGGCATACGACACAATGAAAATACCATGGCTTGGGGCAGGTACACCTTAGTCCTCAAAGTGACTTCTTTGCTTTTTAACATTTTAAAGAGATCTACTGCAGCAGACTTGGAGATGCAAGACTTTGATTTCTTGACTGCTGCTTCCACGGGCATTGATTGTGGATCTAAGTAAAATGAAATCTTTGACAATTTCAATCTTTTCTCCATTTGTCATGATGTTATTGATTGGTCCAATTGTGAGGATTTTTATTTTCTTTCTGTTGAGATGTAGCCTTTGATTGTCATCAGTGAGATCAGTAAGTGCTTCAAGCCCTCTTCACTTTCAGCAGGCAAGATTGTGTCATCTGCATAACGCAGGTCGTTAATGAGTCTTCCACCAATCCTGATGCCAGGTTCTTCTTCATACAGTCCAGCTTCTCAGATTATTTGCTCAGCATACAGATTAAGTATGGTGAAAGGAATCAACCCTGTCACATACCTTTCCTGATTTTACACCACACAGCCTCCCCTTGCTCTGTTCGAAAGACTGTCTCTTTGTCTATGTACAGGTTAAGCATGAGCACAATTAAGTGTTCTGGAATTCCCATTCTTCGCAATGTTATCCATAATTTGTCATGATCCACACAGTCGAATGCCTTTGGATAGTCAATAAAACACAGGTAAACATCTTCATGGTATCCTCTGCTTTCAGCCAAGATCAATATGACAACAGCAATGATATCCCTTGTTCCACGTCCTCTTTTGAATCCTGCTTGAATTTCTGGCAGTTCCCTGTCAATGTGCTGCTGCAACCCTTTTTTAATTATCTTCAGCAAAATCTCTCCTTAATATATATAATTTGCTTTTTTATGTAAGAAACTTTGTCTATTTAATCTCAGCTTCACCTCATCTGGATCATTTCTTTACTTTGCATTCCAAAGAACTTTCAAAAAAGTATTGAACAAATATTTATTTTGCTCTTTTTTTATGGGCAGGCACTGCTTTAAGTCCTTTTCAAGTGTTAACTTGTGTAATCCTCATACCAATCCTATGAGATAGGTAACCATGAAAAGCATATATTTAATTCTCTGTAACTTGCTCTTATTTTTGAAGGTTTTTTAGGGGGGGATATATTTGTCATATTTCTGAAACAGCTTGCTTGCTCTTTGACAACAGAGATCATGAATTTTAATTCTTTAATACTCACAGTATTACTTCGATCAGAGTCCTGAATCAAGTTTATACTTAATTAATATTTGGTAAATAAATAAATGTGAAACTAAAACAACATTTCTTTCCTTTTCTTGAGAAGAAGATATTTTGGACAAATCAAAACTTACTTTTCCATTCTCAAAATATCTTGGCCAATGGAAACTTGACATTACTCGTGTAAATCCATAAGGATGAGCGAGCATAAATCCAACTCCCATTTTATACAGTCTGAAAGTTACAAAGTGATGTTATCACTGAAGGCAAAATACTTTTTTACAATCATTAAAAGGTAGGTAAAAAGGGGGAAAATTTGTTTCTACCTAGCATCAAAGAATGTAAGAATAGATGCTCCTCCAGCTCCATGTCCTCGCTGATTGTCATGGTTATCCACAAAGACAACTGCTTTGTCAGAAGGCATGAAACCCCAGCCTTCTCCCCAGTTCCTGTTTAAAGAAAAAAAAGACAGTAACCTAACTATGCATCTCTTTTATAGCATCCTCAAGTTAAATTCTCTGTCCAATTAAGTGGCTTTTATGTAGGACTGTGTGTTGTATGTTAAGTACCAAACCCCAGTGCCGTCGAGTCGATCCTGACTCATAGCGACCCTTTAGGACAGAGTAGAACTGCCCCGTAGAGTTTCCAAGGAGTGCCTGGTGGATTCGAACTGCTGACCCTTTAGTTAGCAGCCATAGCACTTAACCACTATGCCACCAGGGTTTCCATGTTAACTACATAGGCACATAAATACAGATTATTTACAAAAATATGATTATGGTATGGATTTCTTGTGTTTTATTCATGTTATACGTATAAGATTTTGTTATAGAAAGATTCTTTTACCCACTTCAATGTATTGTAATTTAGATGGATTTCAATAGGGTCAACATACATAACATTGTAAAGAATGGAAGCAAACAAACAAAAAAACCCGTTGCTGTGGAATTGATTCTGACTCATATTGACCCTACGGGAGAGAGTAGAACTGCCCCTTAGGGTTTCTGAGGAGCTGCTGGTGGATTCGAACTGCTGACCTTTTGGTTAGAAGCTAGCTCTTCACCGCTGCACCACCAGGACTCCAAAGAACAGCAAACTAAGTTAAAATAGGCTTCAATATTGTACTCTTATATAAACACCCACTGCATTTTAATATTTCAAATTAGTTAATTGATATATATAAATTCCATAATATGGCACTTTTTAAGAAGCCCCGGTGACTCAGTGGTTAAGAGTTTGGCTGCTAACCAAAAGGTCAACAGTTCAAATCCACAAGGTGTTCCTTGGAAACCCTATGGGGCAGTTCTACTCAGCCCTGTAGAGTCACTATGAGTTGGAAGTGACTCGATGGTAACAGGTTTGTTTTTTTTTTCATTTGACATTTTTTAAATGGTAGGATCATTTTAATAATAACCTGACCATAACAGATTATATACAAATAGTAGCCAAATCTAATATAATCATACCATACATAGATTAAAATATTTTGGTTATGTTTTGAGTTTCTAGATATACTTCCTTGTGATTGGCATGATATCAATGACCAACTGAAGTTTGGGGATCTATAATACTTATTACTAATATTTGAATCCTTGACTGTTGTCTAAATAAAAGAAGGTTCTAAGATGAAAACTCATATTGAGAAAATACATCTAACAGACCTATGAAATAATTCAAATAACAAATCATATTGTATTTACTTCAAGTAAGACATCTTTTCTCCATTCCACTTGCGCAGAACTGTGCCTAGTTTTGCACCATACTTGAATTCTGTCACATGGCCATTTCCAAAGTACTCACTGCCTTTAATTGGCTCACCACCCATATCAATTACCTAGTGGAAATACAGAAAAAAGTAGCATTCTACATAAGGACTGTAAAGTATTTTAGCCAACAAATTAATATAGATAAAAAAGCTTAAACAATTTGAGATGCACAAAATTGTTTTCCTTACACCAAAAGTCTTATTTAGCTATAGTGTATACTACAATATTAAAAGAAACATAAAGACAAGACAGGCTTGTCATCTTGTGAAAATGCTGATATAATTTAATCTTGTATATAAATAATAACAATAATAATAAAAAAAACACTACCTGCCCAGCAACATTTCTATGGGCTTGATAAATATTATCTCATTAATTCTGCAAAGAAAACTAAGACATAACCATTATCATTAGCTCCTCTCTTCATATGTAAAAATTGTGTCACAAAGAGGTAAATCAATTTGCCCAAATTCACACAGATAATAACTCTATAGCAAAGATTCAGACACTGTCTGACTAGCTCCACACAACAACTATATTATTCTTTCACTTCCATACTATCTCTGGGGAAATAGTAAATGAAACAGTAAAGTTCACAGCCTAAACAAATTCTCTGTATTTCCATAGAACTTACTATGATAAAGAGTTAGATGTGCTATCTCTGAACCAAAGGAAGTAAAAAAACAAAAAATACTGTTTTATATAAATGACCCACCCATTAACCTAAATAAATATTTAATTGAATCTGCCATTTATTTTCTAATGAATGAAATGCTATTGTTTTATAGGCACATATATGTATTGATGTACCTCCTGGTAAATGAAAGCTTTACTTCCTTCAGGGAACCAACTTGTATTTAGATTATGCAGTTTATCCAAAATCGCCTTCACGTCTCCAGGCCACATGTGCTTGGAAGCATCAATTCTGAATCCTGCCACACCAATGTCAATGAGGTGGTTCAGATACTCAGCAATCTTGGAACGCACATAATCTTTCTCCAGAGCAAGATCAAGAAGACTAACCAGACGACAATCCCTGACCTGTTAAGGTAAAAATTTTGTGATCAATATATAAAAAATCATCTTTCATCTTAGAATCCATTTGATTTTTTTGTTCATTCATTTATTCATCAGTGGATACTTCTAGAGCGCCTTCTTTGCTTTGAGCACTGGAGATATTAACATTCTAGTATAGACACGACTTTGAAATATTGTCTAGCCTGAAAATGGAGACTGTAAGAAATAAAGTGGATGAGCTTCTTAATTGACTGGAATCTTTTTTAATGATCTGAATTTCTTTCTTTCTTCTTCTTTTTTTTTCAATCAATCAGTCAGATCTGGAATCCTTCTGTTTTTCTCAGGAATCTAAATCTTTTTAAAATAACTTTCAATAAGCTCTATGCAGATAATTAAAAATATAGGCAAGTCTTTATTCAGACAACTATTATTTTTTTAAGAAATTACCTGATAAGGATCAGTATAGTTCTCAATATCTCCACTTCCAGTTTTACATTTACCATCATTAAAATCCCAGTGAGAGTATGGGACTGCTGGAAAATCCTTACTTCCAGGGTTGAAGTAACTTCCGCAAGTACTGTTTGTTCCTGCACTCACACCACTTCCACACATATGATTAATTACAGCATCCGCATAAATACGAACCTGAAAAGCAAAGTTTCTATTTCAGTTTGACTTATAGAGAGGTAGAAATCAAGTATTATTGGTTAAAGTTTATAGCATACAAATAGAATTCCAAAATATTTCCTTGTTATTTTATAACTTATGTTCCTTGAAGACCAAAGGTCAAGTGTGAAAGGTAACTAAGATGAACTGAAGGCCTACATGCATTCTACCCATTTTGGTAATATTTACAATTATGATAAACTGAAAGAACCAGAAATTTCCATAACTATAAAGAGATACAAAGAGCCTTTTCTTGAGAAATAATCAGAAGAGACAGGAAAGATTATTGTATTTTGACATTTCACTGGGTCACCCTGAGAAAGAAGCAGCCAACCTTTATTCTCTACTTAGGATTTGAAGAGGGGGAGTAGATATTAGTCTTTCATTATGTTCCTCACCAAAGACAGAAAATAACTGTATACATCAATAAATCTATGGGGAAAAGATCAATAAATTTTGGGTGAGACACAAGTCAAATAAAAGTGACAGCAAACATTGTAACTGGAATATGTAATTCCTAACTAGAAAAGTGTTGCCAAGAAATGTTACTAATTATAAGGGTTAAGAGCTGATGTTTTGCTCTGAGTACATTCAGTTATAAACTTTGGCTTACATCTTAACAAATAAGTGGCACATATAAAAACATTTACAAATGTTGCACATGATGCAATAGTTAATTTTGATTTATAGCTAAAGTGTGAAGTGAAATATAAAATTTTAAAACTATGGAAAACTCTGTTGAAGAGGAGAAAGGCAGGAAAGACAGACAGAGCCAACATGGTGCTATAGATAGAAGCACCATGCCTTCCCTCTGCAACAAAGACCCAAAAAACTAGGTAAAACAGATACAAACATCAATTATGGAACCCTAAGCATCAAATGAAGGGATAAAGAACTAGTTAAAGCACCAAGTGGAAGAAGAAACTGAGACATAACAGAGAAAGAGGAGAGACATGGAGTGGAGGTGCCCTGCCAGCTAATCAGGACAGGTTTGCAGTCTTGGAGGATAGCCACCAATGACTAAATACAGGGAGTACAGGAAGGCAATTTCATGGAGTTCCCAACAGAAGTCAGAGCACCCAGCTCTGTGCTGCCTCTACCCCTTCCTGAGGGGCCCAGAACACTGCCCAGTGAGGGAAAAATCTGCTTGCTGAAACCCTGATTCTACCCCACCCCCAAAGGACAGTTCCTTCAGCATCATATATTTTTATTTTTTTTGTTTATTCTCTCTCATTCCCTTCCTTCCTTTCCTTTCTCCCAGCCACTTAGCCTAGTGCACAGACTCTCTCTTTCTCGATGGGCTGTGCCATACTGCTCAGAGGGTCACCAGCACGGCCTCCAGGGGTCTGCCCCACCCCCAAGCACTGACTCCTACTGCACCACAATTTCATTTATTTTTACTATTTCCTCTTCATTTTTTTAAAAACTTCTGTTTCTTGCTCTTCTTTCCCTTTCTCACTTAGCTGTGCACATCAGGTACTTTCTCTCCCCTACTGCCTCTCTGCACCACGTGAGGAGTGCCTCGGCCACAAGTCGGACCCAACCCCATGCTGCCCCCCAAGCCCTACCAAGCCAAGTGCCACAATAGCAAAAAGATGGAAACAACCTAAATGCCCATCAACAGATGAATGGGTAAGCAAGCTATGGTACATACACACAATGGAATACTATGCAATGATAAAGAACAATGATGAATCTGTAAAACATCTCACCACATGGATGAATCTGGAGGGCATTATGCTGAGTGAAATGTCAATCACAAAAGAACAAATACTGTATGAAACCCCTATTATAAAAACTCATGAAAATGTTTACACACAGAAAGAAACAATCTTTGATGGTTACAAGGGAGGGGTGGGGTGGGAAGGGAAAAACACTAACCAGATAGTAGATAAGGGGTAACTCTGGTGAAGGGTAAGACAATACATAATACTGGGGAAGTCGGCCTAACTTGACTAAGGCAAAGTCATGAAGACTCATAGACACATCCAAATTCCCTGAGTGTCATATCATCTAGTATTGCTGTAACAGAAATACCATAAGTGGATGAATTTAACAAACAAAAGTTTATTCTCTCATAGTCTAGTAGGCTAGAAGTTCAAATTCAGGGACTTAGCTCCAGGGGAAGACTTTTTCTGTCAGCTTTGGAGGAAGATCCTTGTCATCAATCTTCCCCTGGACTAGGAGCTTCTCCTTGCAGGAATCCTGAGTCCAAAGGACAAATTCTGCTCTCAGAGCTGCTTTTTTGGTGGTATGAGGTCCGCTATTGTCTCTGCTCATTTCTCTCTTTTATATCTCAAAAGAGATTGGCTCAAGACACAATCCAAACTTGTAGATTGAGTGTTGCCTCATTAACATAACTACTACCTATCCCACCTCATGAACATCATAGAGGTAGGATTTACAACATGTAGGAAAAAATCACATCAGATGGCCAAATGGTGGACAATCACACAATACTAGGAATAATGGCCTAGCCAAATTGATACACATATTTTGGGGGGACACAATTCAATCCATGACACTGAGGGACCTAGTTACTGGGCTGAAGACTAGAGGCCATGGCCCCAGGGGACATCTAGCACAATTGGCATAACATAGTTTATAAAGAAAATGTTCTACATCCTATTTTGGTGAGTAGCATCTGGGATCTTAAAAGCTTGTAAGCATCATCTATGTCTACTGGTCCCACCCTGTCTAGAGCAAGAGAGATTGAAGAAAACCAAAGACATAGGGAAATACTAATGGACCACAACTACCACAGCCTCCATCAGACTGAGTCCAGCACTACTAGATGGTGCCTGGCTACCACCACCGACTGATATGACAAGGATTACAAGAGAGGGTCCCAGACAGAGCGAGAGAAAAATGTAGAATAAAATTCAAACTCACACGCACACAAAAAAAGACCTGACTTACTGGTCTGACAGAGACTGGAGAAACCCAGAGAAAATAGCTCCCAAACACGCTTTTAACTCAGTACTGCAATCACTCCTCAAGTTTACCCATCAGCCAAAGATTAGACAGGCCTATAAAACCAACAGTAGCACCCGTAGTTCAACCATGTATGGGCATACCAGCCCAGGGGGCAAGGATGAGAAGGCAATGGGGAAAGGAAAGCCAGACAAATGGAAATGAGGAGCCCAAGGTCAAGAAGGGGAGAGTGTTGAGATGTTGCAGGCTTGGCAACCAATGTCACAAAACAATATATATGTTAATTGTTTAATGAGAAACTAATTTGCTCTGTAAACTTTCAACTAAAGCAAAAAAGAAAAAACAGGCAGGAAGAGAAATTGTTTTCCTACATAATATTTTAAATGAAACTTTAATTCACTTACACCAACGTTATTGCATCTAGTCACCATGTCTTTGAATTCATCTTCATTTCCAGATCTTGTACATAACTTGTAGCTAATTGGTTGGTATCTTTCCCACCAAGGTCTTGGAGGGTTATTGATTATAGCATTTTCACTGGGTGGAGAAACCTACAAATAAAACAATCCTAATAAGTATTAAATTATGGATTTCTTTATATCATCGGGTGTGGTAGAAACTAATGAATAATCTAGAATTATTTCCGAATCTTTTCATATGTAGCACATTTCTTTACAACCACTTGAAAATATTAACAGCACATTAGAGATGTCCTGCTGAAGAAGATCATATCAAAACCAAAAGATAAAGTTGCTAACAATACTGAATTTTTTTTCCTCAGAAAATTGTCTTATTAGAGTACTTGCATGTGAAGTAAAAAGTTCACAGATACAGATTAGAATACCGTTTACTATAGGCACTGCAAAATTTGCAATTTATACTATGAACAATACCCACCTGAACCCCTCCAAATCCATTGGGAGCTAAGTATCGCTCACATTCAAGAGCAATATCAGCCCAGCGCCACTCAAACAGATGGACAATAGATGTTCCTCCAGGATTTGTATGTGGGGTATACTGAGCCCAACAGAATGCAATGGCTGAAAGTAATAGAAAGAACTTCATTTTGCTTAGAAGTCCACAGTGTTCTTTCCAGCAACTATTTATATCCCTGTAAGAAGCATATTTTACAAAGAAAATGTTAACATGAACAAATACTTGGAGCACAAACTATTTACAGGCATACCTTGTTTTATTGCACTTCAGTTAATTGTGTTTCACAGATATTGGGTTTTTTACAAATGGAATGTTTGCAGCAGCCCTGTGTCTAGCAAGTTTATCAGCACAATGTTTCCAACAACACGAGTTCACTTTGTGTCTGTGTGTGTCATTTTGTTAATTCTCATAATATTTCAAACTTTTTCATTATTACTATATCTGCTGTGGTAATCTGTGATCAGTGATCTTTGATGTTACTATAGTAATTGTTTTGGGACACGATAAACTGTACCCATATAAGACAGTGTCTTGGTCATCTAGTGCTGCTATAACAGAAATACCACAGGTGGATGGCTTTAACAAAGAGAAATTTATTTTCTCACAGTCTAGTAGGCTAAAAGAAAAAAACCCAGTGCCGTTGAGTTGATTCCGACTCATAGCGACCCTATAGGACAGGGTAGAACTGCCCCATAGAGTTTCCAAGGAGCGCATGTACAAATTTAGGGCATCTGCTCCACAGGGAAGTCTCTCTGTCTTTGTTGGCTCTGGAGGAAGGTCCTTGTCTTCAGTCTTCCCTTGGTCTAGGAGGTTCTCTGCCCAGGGACCCCAAGTCCAAAGGAGAAGCTCTGCTCCCAGTGCTTCTTTCTTGGTGGTATGAGGTACCCACTCTCTGCATTGCTTCCCTTTCCTTTTATCACTTGTAATATAAAAGGTGGTGCAGACCAGACTCCAGGGAAACCCCCTTAACATTGGTTCAGGGATGTGACCTTAGTAAGGGTGTTTCAATTCCACCCTAGTCCTCTTTAACACAAAATTAAAATCACAAAATGCAGGACAACCACACAACACTGGGAACCGTGGCTTAACCAAGGTGACACATATTTTTGGGGGACACAATTCAATCTATGACATTCCACCCTTTGGCCTCCAAAAATTCATGTCCTTTCTAGATGCAAGACACATTCACCCTCATTATATCATAGCAAAAGTATTAAATCAATTGCAAGTTCAAAATCTAAAACTTTCTCTTCATCTGTGAAATCTATAATACAAGCTATCTGCTTTCAAAGTACAATGGTGGAACAGGCACAAGCTAGACATTTCCATGAAAAATAGGAGAAATTGGAGGAAAAGAAGGCATAACAGGAACCAAGCAAGTCAGCAGAACACATTACTTTAGCCCTCAGGCTTGAAAATAGTCCTCTGTTCTCTGAAACCATTTATACAATGGCCCTGCCCTCCAGACTCTAGGTATTGGACACACTCTCCAGATTCTGAGTGGAGGCCCCTCAGCTCTGGGCTTCAGCTCTACCTTCCAGACCCACTAGGATAGCCTCCTAGTGCATCTGAGTGGTGACTGTACCCTTAGAAACACCAGAGGTCATGGCTCTGCCCTTTGAAACCTCAGAGGTCATAACCATACCTTTTGAGGCGGAGGCATCTCGTCTTTCTCTGTTCTTTGGTCCCTCAGCCCTTTGGACCTCACACCCACATCTGCTCTGCTGGCTCCAGTGTTCCAAAGTTGAGTAGCTTCACCAGTAAGTGCCCCGGGCATCCCACTCCGCAAGGAAGCCTCCTGCTCACAAGCACTCAGCTGTCTCTCTCTGTGTGTCGGCTCCAGTGCTATCTGGTGCTGGTCTCCTGGATCTGCTGGTGCCCATTCACTGCTGCTGCTGTTGGTCCCCTGCTGCTCTTTCTCACCGTCTGCTTCTTTTCCAGTGTTAACAGTTCTCTTCACTTCCTTCTGAGTCTTCTATCCACTCACAGTTTCAAAATCGCTTCCACATTTTAGGTATCTGTTAGAGTAGTACCTCACTCTCTTGGTACCAAATTCTGCTTTAGTTATCTAGTGCTGCTATAACTGAAACACCACAAGTGCATGGCTTTAACAAAGAGAAATTGATTCTGTCATAGTCTAGCAGGCTACAAGTCCAAATTCAGTGCATCCACTCCAGGGGAAGGCTTTCTCTCTCTGTCGTCTCTGGAGGAAGGTACTTGTCATCAATCTTCCCTTGGTCTAGGAGCTTTTCTGCACAGGAACCCCAGGTCCAAAGGACACGCTGTGTTCCCAGTGCCTCTTTCTTGGTGGTATGAGGTCCCCACTGTCTTCTTGCTTCTCTTTCATTTTATCTCTTGTAAGATAAAACATTTTGGTGGTGCCGGCCACACTCCAGGGAAACTCCCTTTACATTGGATCAGGGATGTGACCTTAGTAAGGGTGTTACAATCCCACCCAAATCCTCTTTAACATAAAATTACAATCACAAAATGGAGGACAACCACACAACATTGGGAATCATAACCTAACCAAGTTCACACATATTTTGGGGGGACACAATTCAGGCCATGACAGACAGCAAACGTACTTGATAAATGTGGTGTGTATTATGACTGCTCCACCAGCTGGCCTTTCCCCCATCTCTCTCCCTCTCCTAAGGCCTCCTTATTCTTTGAGGCACTACAATATTGAAATTAGGCCAATTAATAACCCTACAATAGCCTTTAAGTGTTCAAGTGAAAGGAAGAGTCACACATCTCTCATTTTAAATCAAAAGTTAGAAATGATTAAGCTTAGTTAAGAAGGCTTGTCAAAAGCCAAGATAGGCTGAAAGCTAGGCCTCTTGAGCCAAATGGTTAGCCAAGTTGTGAATGCAAAGGAAAAGTTCTTGAAGGAAATTAAAAGCACTACTCCAGTGAACACACAAACGATAAGAAAGGAAACAGCATTATTACTGATATGGAGAAAGTTTTAGTGGTCTGAATAAAAGATCAAACCAGCCACAGCATTCCCTTAAGCTAAAACCTAGTCCACAGCACGGCCCTAACTCTCTTCAATTCTATGAAGGCTGAGAGAGGTGAAGAAACTACAGAAGAAAAATTGGAAGCTAGCAGAGGTTGGCTCATGAAGTTTAAGGAAAGAAGCCATCTCCATAACATAAATGTACAAAATGAACCAGCAAGTGCTGATGTAGAAGCTGCAGCAAGTTATCTAGAAGATCTACCTAAGGTAATGAAGGTGGCTACACTGAACAACAGATTTTCAATGTAGGCAAACAATCTTATATTAGAAGAGGCTAGGAGTTTCATAGCTAGAGAGGAGAAGTCAATGCCTGGCTTCAAAGCTTCAAAGGACATGCTGACTCTCGTGTTACAGGCTAATGAAGCTGGTGACTTTAAGTTGAATCCAATGCTTATTTACCATTCCAAAAATCCTTGGGCTCTTAAGAATTATGCTGAATCTACTCTGCCTGTGCTCTGTAAATGGAACAACAAAGCCTGGATGACAGCACATCTGTTTTCAACATGGTTTACTGAATATTTTAAGCCCACTGTTGAGACCTATTGCTCAGAAAAAAAAAAAAAAAAATTCCTTTCAAAATATTACTGCTCACTGACAATGCACCTGGTCACCCAAGAGCTCTGATAGAGATATACCATGAGATTAATGTTGTTTTTATGCCTGCTAACACAACATCCATTCTGCAGCCCATGGGTCAAGGAACAATTTCAACTTTCAAGTCTTATTTAAGAAATACACTTAGTAAGGCTCTAACTGCCATAGATAGTTATTCCTCTGATGGATCTGGGCAAAGTAAATTGAAAACCTTTTGGAAAGGATTCCCCATTCTAGATGTCATTAATAACATCCATGATTCATGTGACAAGGTAAAAATATCAACATTAACAGGATTTTGGAAGAAGTTGATTCCAAACTTCATGGATGACTTTGAGGGGTTCAAAACTTCAGTGGAGGAAGTAACTGCAGATGTGCTGGAAATAGCAAGAGAACTAGAATTAGAAGTGAAGCCTGAAGATATGACTGAATTGCTGCAATCTCATTATATAACTTTAACGGATGAGGAGTTGCTTCTTATGGATGAGCAAAGAAAATGGTTTCTTGAGATGGCATCTACCCCTGGTGAAGATGTTGTGAACATTATTGAAATGACAACAAAGGATTTATCACATAAACTTATTTGATTAAGCAATGGCAGGGTTTGAGAGGATTGACTCCAATTTTGAAAGAAGTTCTACTGTGGGTAAAACACTATCAAACTGCATCACATGCTACAGAAAAATCTTTCGTGAAAGGAAGAGTCAGTTGATGCAGCAAACTTCATTGTTGTCTTATTATAAGAAATTGCCACAGATTTGCTGAAGGCTCAGATGATGGTTAGCTTTTTTAGCAATAAAGTTTTTTTTTAATTAAGGTACGCACATTGCTTTTTAGACATAGTGCTATTGCACACTTAATAGACTACAGTGTAGTATAAACATAACTTTCATATGTTCTGGAAAAGCAGTGCAATATTTGCTTTATTGCGGTGGTCTGGAACTGAGCCCAAAATATCTCCAAGGTATGCCTGCACTCAGAATCTGAAAAGAATTATCGATAATGTTAGCAGGTGAAGAACATCCATAAAATCAGGAGAACAATCTACATGACTTTTCAAAACTTAATATTTTTCTTAGTGAGGGAATATTAACTTTTCAAGCATCTAGCATTATATATATGTAAACAGTCCTCATTCACGTGTTATTTGATTAGGATTAGATCTTGTTTCTGAGGTACTTCCCTTATAGAAGGAAAATAATAACGAGAGCCAATTCACAGTCAAAATATTGCCTTAAATATTTATTTGCAAGTATTTTTAATGTTTCAATTTCAAAAAGAAATAGGGCATTCAATTCAACTGTTTTTCACCCCAAAGTTTTTAGTAGTTTAACTTTCTGTATTTAAACTGAAGAAGTTATTTGGAAATTCAATGCCCATGAATTGAAGAAACAGACTTCACTCCCTCTTCCATCAAATCGTGTGATTAGTGACTACAAGAGTAGCTTTCCCCTTCCATAATCAAATATTTTTTGAACCTGATTAAACACCAAAGAAACTAATTTGCATCCCTTTCCTTTTTATGTAAACTAAATCTTATGAAAGAGAATAACAGTACAGGTGGGAAAAATGTAATCCATTCATTCAACAAGTACTGTCTACTTTTTGCCAAGCACTATGGATGATATTCAGGATACAAAGAGAGAGGCTTATATTATTTATTACATGAGTGGGTAATAACAATAATAAAAAAAAAAAGATAAAATAATTTAAGATAGTGATAAGAACTAGTATGAAATAATAGGATAATAAAACAGAGAGCGACTTTCTGGTCAGTGTATTTTAGCCTGGATAGTCAGGGAAGGCATCTCTGAGGAAGTGATTTTCAGCAGTGAATTGAAAGGTTAGAAAGAGCCCGTCACTGGAAGATCTGAGAAAGCAATCTTGATGGAGGAAATAGCAAAAGTTAAAGTCCAAGGTAGAAAAAACTTAGAATATTCAGGGAACACACACACAAAGTCAATTTGGCTAAAGTATGCATGCGAAAAAAAAAATTTTTTTTTTTTTTTTTTTTCCGAAGGGGAGGTAAAATGAGATGATTAAGACCAGAGAGGTAGGCCAGGCCATGTAAAGCCTTGTAGAGCATGAGGAAAAAGGGAGTCATTGAGGCTGTAGGAACAGGAGGTGACATACTCTGATATAATTTAGAAGAAAGTTACTCATGCTGCTCTGAAGAAATTGGATTATAGTAGGGTAAGAGTGGAGGCAGGGAGATCAGTTAGAGGACTTTTTTAGTGGTCCAGCAAAGAGGCTAGGTGGTCTGGACTAGGGCGCAGAACTCAGATGCAATAAGATTCAGATGTAAAAAGGCAATAGGTTTATGGAGAGATTAAAGTTGATGAATGAGGAAAAGAGAGATATTAAAGATAGATTTTTGGTAATGATACTATTTATTAAAATGAGGAAAAGTGAGGAAGTACCAGCTTTGGGAAGGGGTATCAAGAGTGTTATAAAAACCAAACCCGATGCTGTCGAGTTGATTCTGACTCCTCGTGACCCTATAGGACAGAGTAGAACTTCCCTGTAGGGTTTCCAAGGAGTGGCTGGTGGATTTGAACTTATGACCTTTTGTTTAGCAACTGTAGCTCACTGTAGCTCTTAACTACTGTGCCATTATTCCTTTATCAGTCTTAATGCTCTCCTTTGGCACCTTTGGTACCTTTCTCCAACCCACCAGCTGACACCAAGCATCCTGTCCACTGAAAAACTAAAAAGTCCCTTGTTCTTTACGATCAATTTCATATGTCCATGATTTTCCAAGTGCTTTTCTTCTTTCTGTGATCCCTTTCCACCACCCTTGTGTAGCCGGGAACTACGTTGACTCACATATGTAGATGAAGCAACGTCTTTGTGAAGTTTACCCTGATCTACCTAGGCCTAGTTAATAATTCCTCTTCTGTATGGCAACTTTTTAACATATTTCACAGTACTAAACTGTATTTGATTTATACTGTAAATATATTGTAAATAATTATTTACATGTCCACTCTTCTGGGTCGAACTTGTTTTTTTTTATTTTTTTTACTCTTCTGGATCAAACTTCTTGAAGGTAGATTTCAGGTGCAATATTCCCAGCATCTAGCAAAATGGCTGGCATAATGGCATATGTGTTCAATAAATGATTGCAACATACAAACTCTAAGTGCCAGTTATTGTGCAAGATATTGACATAACATGGGTTATGTTCTCACTGATTATTTTTTTAAATAAATGAACACTTTGACAAAAATTGCATAATACACTCTCCACTCTAGTCCTTGCAAAAACTTTGTACACATGAAGGAATTAAGGTCCAGAGAGCTTGAATAAATTGAGTGAATTGTCCAAGCTCCTAAGGTAAGTGACAAAGCTAGAATTTGATAACAGGTGTGACTATTCTCTATATTACATCAGTGTTTCTGATAGAGTTCTAGAACTGTGATGTGCAGTATGGTAGTCACTAGGAACTTTTCACTATTGAGCATTTGAAATATGGCTAGTTAGAACCAAGACGTACTATAATAGTACAATACACGTCAGACTTCTAAGATTTAGTACAAAAAATGTAAAAACTCATTAATAATTTTTATATGGATTCCATGTTGAGATGACAATATTTTGGGGGTACATTAGACTAAATAAAAGTTATTATTAACATTAATTTCCCTTGTTTCTTTTTATTTCTTTTAACGTAGCTAATAAAAAAGTTAAAATTACATATGGAGTCTGCATAATACTTCTACTGAATAGCACTGTTGTAGAGATTATGTCACAAAAAGGACACACTCACCCACAAATCTAAATAACAGTAATAAAAGGAAGGATATGATCATTATCTTAAGGGGACACTGCAATTTAAAGTTTGGGTGCATGAAGAATGACAATCCCATTATCACTAACAATATAATCTCAAGGTAGATTGGTTTAGGGAAACTGAAGAGCTAATACGGAGACATACAGAGTTTGAGGCACCACTTTTAAACTCAAATGGAAGTATAAAAGCAATAAAAACACAATAGTTATTAACGAAGAAGTAGGATGACTTGGAAGTTTCCAAGGAACAGTGGTAGTTTCAGAAATGGCACACAAAACATTTAACAACCTACTTAGCACAGACACTGACCAATCAGATGCCATCCACAAACAGCTAGTATATAGAGAGCTATGTACACTGGTTGAATTATCAGGCCTGGAAAGCTGGTTCCTTGGGAGTTGAAAAGGTACCAGGTCAAATGTTGAATATGAAGTCACAACATTGAGCAGAGCCAATTAGTATACATAAATGGTGAAACAGGGAGATAGAGGGGGTGCCTTCAAGCAGGGAGAGGAGTTTTATTACTGTAAAAAAAAAAAAAAAAAAAAAAAAATTGCTGTTCAATCGATTCCAACTCCTAGTTACCTATAGAACAGAGTAGAGCTGCCCCACAGGTTTTCCTGGGCTGTAAATCTTTACTGAAGCAGACTGCTACATCTTCTTTCCATGGAGCAGCTGGTGGGTTCCAACCACCGACCCTTTGATTTACAGCCCAGCACTTAACAACTGTGCTGCCAGGGCTCCTTACCATACAAAGGTTTCCAAAAACAAAATGAAAGGAAGATTTGCAAGGAGGATGAGAAACTAACGGAATGTGAATGAATATTAGGAAGGGAATAGAGAAATACACGGGTTTGTACCCTCGAGGGTGGACAGTGAAGGTCTGATGGTGGTAAAAAGTTGAGAGAGAGAAGGGACGTCATTGGAACTTCATATTTGCCTCAAATGTTAAAGTGTGGTGGCTAAGAACATGTCCTTAGGAGTTAGACAAACCATAGTTTAAATCCTGCCCTTGTCATTTATGAGTTTTATGACGCTGGCAAATAAAGTTATTTCCCTAAAATTAATTTATTTAACTATGAAGTAAAAAAATAGAAAAGTAATATTTACCTCATAGAGTTGTTATCATGATTAAATGAAATCATGAAAATAAACCTGTTATCTCACTGCATCGACACAGTAAAAACTTAATATATTTGGTTTCTCTAATGTTGTTGTTATTGTTGCATTGTTATTTTAATGCTGGTTTCTATTAAATTGACTTTAAACTCATGTTCTCTTCTTACCGTCTTTTATCTCTTGGATATTCTGCCTTTCCATTCCATTTCCCAGATTCTAATAATATTTTCCACTTCTCAGAAGTATTTCACAACCCCCCAGAGGAACAGAAATGAAGATGAGAAGAAACTGGTAATGTTTTCTAACTTTTTTTTTTTTAACCTCTTTAGGACTTCTGGAAGACCACACGCTGGTTTTGAAATATATTCGTCATTGCTTCATCCATTAAATCCTGAACTGATCTTCTAAATAAAAAAAAAAAAAGCAGTGTTTTTTCTCAATACGTCTTATGATAATGCTAAAATGCAGAATAACTTGCAGACATAATAGAAGTTTTATTAAATAAAGAATTTCAGAATAGGTGGAGATATATAATCACGTAATGAGTTTCTAGTAAGGGCCAGGCATTGTCAGGATTTTTTCTCACTTAATCTTGATTTTTAGCTCAAACAACCAATCTAAAGACCTACAGTCCCCATAGGAGAGATATTAAACAACTAAAGTATATTCATATCTTGTGCAATAAAATTTGCAAACAAATCCTTGACATTTTTGGCATCCAAAACAAATCAAAAATAAGGAATTGAAATCGTTGTTTTATGCAAATTTCCTGAGTAAAAAAAAAAATTTTTTTTATTTTCCTGAGTAGCTATCCTAAAATGTTTCTCCAAAAAGAAGCTATTCACAGTTATTAATATTAATATCAATGCTCATTTGCTAACAGGTTATATTTCCTGGATTTCCTTTTACTGTAAAGCTCTAATGGTTACTGTAATATGCCAAGTTAGATGTCTTGAAAATTCTTAAAAATATGAAATAGGACACTTGATAATGTCCTAAAACAAAACAATACCCCTTAAGGATAGAATATATAAATACAAGTAACATTAAAATTTTTAATAGAAAGGATTTTAATGTCACATCTATATATGTTATTTTATCACTTATATTTATACTCTCCAAGTATTTTAACTTTTTTTCTTTTCACTTTTCCCAGTTTCTCATTTTCTAGAGCATTAAGTAGTATTAGTACAGGACATGGTCAAATTGGTAGTTTCTCAATATCATAATTCCTCTGAATTTTACATTGAATTATGTAAAATTTTCTTAAAACAGTATTCCCTCACCCTCCAAGCTCCCCCCCCCCCCATAAAAAGAACCTAAGTTTTGGATAATAAGTCATATAGGAAGGTTAGAGAAAAGAAGGCAAAGATAATCGAGTTTTCCTACCAGATTTCTGAAATCACAGAAACGTTTTGACCCAAGGTTCAGATACATTCAAACACAAATAGTACATTTTGTGCTGCTAGACACTGAAATCTGAGTAGTCAACAAACCTAAAATAGATTGTGAAATTTAGAGCTCTATCAGGTCATAAGACAGATGTCATTTACCAAAAAAAAGAAGAGGAGGAGGAGGAGCTATATGATAATCAAAAACATTAGAATAGCTTACCACATCAACTTCTTTAAATCAGCAATCTCTCTAACATACAGTTCAGCGTTTTTCAATTATAAAATAACAAAAATCCTGTAGTTATGATTTTGCTTTCTCTTCACTTGGGGAACTAAATCTTGGATTTAGGACTTTAGGGATTTTTCTCTAATCCTCTCCCTTTCAATATGTGCTTGGACAGCTGTGTTCCAGTTCTCCAGATCTGATCTGTGTGGTCTATTCTGAGCTTCACAGTGGAACCAGATTGGCCGCTAGCTATCACTCCGGTTTTGTCAGCAAACCACTGTCTTCCCTCCCCTGCTTGATTTGCTGCCTGGCTGGCCGCCTTTTCTAATTACACTGTGCCTCTTCAGTTGTTTGCTTTCTCTTTGTATTCTACAATTTCTCTCCAAAACTAAACTTACCTTTTTTTTGGGGGGGGGCAGTTATACCAATATATAGGAAAGAACTTTTGCTAAAATAACCTTCAAGACACAGATTAACATATGATCATGTCAAATTAGTTAAATAAACGTGTGTGACCAGAATGATAAACAAAGTCTCCAAATCAGAAAACTCTAATTTGGAGTCCCAGGCTTGCTATCTACTATGTAAACCTTAGAAAAACATTGTGCTCGTGGATTTTTTTTAGGTCCTCAATTAGAAAATAGGAATTACAGTACTGTTGATAAAAATGACAATAAAAAACAGCTAACAATTGTAACTCTGTGTATTGAATTTTACTGTGTGCCATTTCCATGCAGTATCACTTTGATTCCTCACACACATATACGCAAATCTTGCAAGAAGGAATTATGCTAATCTCCAGTTTTAAAATAAGGGAATTGAGACACTTAAATATTAATATAATTTGTCCAAGGTCACACAGCTAGTAAGCTTTGGGACTGAAGTTCAAAACTGAGCAGTCTACTCCACTGTGAGTTCTTAGCCACTACTCAGTCCAATTTGTCTATCTCACTAGGTTGTTTTGAAAAAAAAAAAAAAAATATATATATATATATATATATATAAAATATGTGAAAATATTCTGGAATCTGGAAGATTCTATTTGTGACAGTATTAATACATTTAGAAACTTGCAAAAGAATTATGGGTTATTTTTCTTGTTTTTCAATTTTTCACTCCAAAGGAAATGTATTTTTCTGTTACAGTTTTTATTCTTGATCCCATATTCACCCATAAAATGTATTATTGTTCATAAGCATTCAGTGTCCCTTCCTGCAGATAAATTATACATATCTGTTCTGTTGAATTCGGGAGTCTCATGTAATTTGCCTTGGCAACTAAATAAATGCAAGCAGAGGTAGTATGTTTTACTTTGGGGCCTCTCGGATTGTTAAAGCATGTGTCAAAATGAAGCCTCTGTGACAGATTGCAAAGTGACTAATATGAAGAGTCCCCTTGTTGACCTGTATAAAAATGGTGTGGTGGAGGCATCTGACCTCCTCTAACCTCACAAGAGGGAAGGAGAATCAAGATCAATAGCCCAAGGCTGATTCCTACGAGGTGGAGGTCAAACCTTCCAACCTTTTTATCAATTCTGTCCCTCCCATGGCACTCTCTACTTCTCTGCTGGGTTCGACAATTTGTTCCAATGGCCACACAAAACTCACAGACCATACGTACAGTTATGGGGTTTATTAAGGAAGTAACAGCTTACAATTCAAGATATAGTTCTTTGGTCAGGACAGCCTTTTCTCAGCCCTGCCCACAAGCAGTCCCTCTCTCTGGCCCTCAGCCCCTCTGCCCCTCAGCCCCTCTGCCCCTCAGCCTGGCCTCTGCCCTGCTCAAACAAGTGTTACAAAGCTCTTTAATCCCGCCAATAAGTGCCCAGAGGCCCCCCACTCCATCAGTAAGCCTCAACCAAAAGGCACTCAGCTTTCTCACTCTGTGAATCTGAAAGCCTAGCTCCATCGACAAGTGCCCAGAGGCACCCCACTCCACCAGCAAGCCTCCTGCCTGAAGGCACTTAGCTCTCCTGCTCCATGGACTGGAAAGTTCACTTCCTGCCAGTCTCCTGATTCTGCTGCCTCTGCTGCTACTGCTTCTCTGCTGCTGCTGCTGCTGCTGCTTCTTGCTGTCTTGCCTCCTCTGGTGTATAACTCTTTCTCTCTGTCTCCTGGATCTAAGAGGGTCTCAGTATAGGGATCCAAGGTCCAAAGGATGTATGTATTCCATTCCTAACTCTTCTTCTTAGTAGTAGCAGGTGTCCCCCTGCCCTGGCATTGGCTCTCTTTTAAGCCTAGCAGAATGGCAAAACTGACCAGTCCCCTCATTAGGAGTCCATACACCTTATTTGCATGGTACCATTCCACAAGGGTTCCACACACCTTATTTGCACTATTAGCAAGCGGTCTAATCCCCTTGGTGGGACATAAGCACCTTATTTGCATAGTCCCACTCAATCATTCTGTGGCAGTTACAAGTTCATGGCTAGGAAGGGTATAAAAAAGTGATCTATCGCTCACAATAGAGTCCCGGACAAAGCTGGAGAAAAATGTAGAACAAAATTCTATCTCAAAAAGAAAGACCAGACTTGCTGGCCTGACAAAGACTGGAGAAATCAGAGAGTATGGCCCCCAGACACCCTTTCAGCTCAGTAATGAATTCACTCCTGAGGTTCACCCTTCAGCCAACGATTGGAGAGGCCCATAAAAAAATGAGACTAAAGGGGCAAACCAGCCTTGGTGCAAGGACTAGAAGGCAGGGGCGGAAAGGAAAGCTGGTAATAGGGAACCCAAGATTGAGAAGGGGGAGTGTTGACATGTCATGGGGTTGTTAACCAATGTCATAAAACAATATGTGTACTAACTGTTTAAAGAGTAACTAGTTCTGTAAACCTCCACCTAAAGTACAATTCAAAAAAAAAAAAAAAGGGATCCATTGCACCACAACCTGGGATAAACATGAGGAATACACTTGGTTATTTTAAGCCACTGATTTATTTATTTTTGCTTTTTGTTATTGCAGCATAACCTGTTCTATCCTGATTTGTACAACCACTAAATTTCCTTTACCTCTTTGATTCATAAGATATTCTATATGGCATTTTGTTTCCCGTAGGGCAGTCAAGAGAAGAATAAACTATAGGATCAGAGAGTATTAACACTGATGGTGACATTGGAATAAACTAACCCAGTAGTTTCCAGACTCAGTCCTAAGCAACAAAATTTCCAAAAATTGTATAAAAATATATTTTAATGTAAAAAGTAACTTTACACAAAAATCTACTATGAGTGCATTTTCCTTGTCTTTTTTGGCATTTGGCATCACTTAGCTAAATCCAATCATTTTATGTATTGATGTAGAAAACAAGATACAGCAATGTGATAATTAGCATTTACATTAAACAAATAACTTCTTTAAAAAAATTGCATGGTAGAAAATTGAAAAAAAAAATAATGCAGGCATAATTTGGGCACTTCACAGTGATTTTTTTTTCTGTCTTAACTCCTGCCAACATCTGTGATTACTTAAATTTTCACTGAATAAGATATTCAAAATCCTAGCTTCTTAGTTTCTTTACTTCAATTCCAATGGCTTTCACTTCCACCAGACTTCCACAACCATTCACAAGATCCTTCTTCTGAAATCCTACATTCGTATGTACACTGTCTTACCACAACTTCCTGTTTGAGCTATTGCTCAGTTATTGCCATTTATTAAGATTCCATTTATTCCCTCTATTTTTCTAGAGTTATCTTCTTTCTGCTTTTTTCATTTCCCTCCCTGACTTAAACTTTTAAGCAGCACTGTACAATAGAAATATAACATGAGCCACATTCATAATTTTAAATTTTCTGTGGACACATTTAAACAAATAAAAAAAAGAGACAAGCCCATAACCCACTGACATTGAGTCGAATACAACCCAAGTGATCCTGTAGGATAGAGTAGAGCTGCTCCATAGGATTTCCAAGGCTGATTTCTTTTTAATATTTTATTGTTTTTGGTGAAAGTTTACACAGGAAACTTCTCATTTAACAATTTTTTTTTTTTTAATACATATTGTTCAATGACATTGGTTATATTCTTCACAATATATCAGCATTCTCTTTATTTTGGTTATTGTTTCCATTAATCTAGCTTCCCTGTTCCCCCTAGGCTTCTCATCTTTGGTCTTGGGTAAATGTTAACCAATTTGGTTTCATACAGACAATTATTTTGAGAAGCACAGTACTCACAAGTAATATTATCTGTTTTATGGGCCAATCTGTCATTTGGCTAAAAGGCGACCTCTGGGAGTGGTTTGAGTTCCAAGACTGAAGGGTACCTCAGGGTAATAGTGCCAAGGGTTCATCTAGTCTCCACCAGTCCAGTAAGTCTGGCCTCCCTTTAGGAATTTGAGTTTTGTTCTATATTTTTCTCCCTTCTATCTGGGACCATCTATGGGGTCCCTGGTTGGAATGGTCAGTATTGATAGGTGGGCACCATCTAGTCCTGGTCTCAAGTAGGTGATGTCATTGTTTGTGTAGACTATTGGTTCTGTAGACTAGTTTCTTCTTTGAATCTTTAGTTTCCTTCTTTCTCGTTGGCTCTGGATGAGTAGAGACCAATAGATGTATCTTAAATGGCCACTTGCAAGCTTTTAAGACCCCAGGGGCTACTCACCAAACTAGGATGTAGAACATCATCTTTATGGACTATTTTGTGTCAAAGACTGTAATCTTTACAAAAGCAGACTGCCACATCTTTCTCATGTGGAGCGAGTGGTGGGTTCAAATCACTGACTTTTTAGTTAGCAGCCAAGCACTTAAGTACTGTTCCAACAGGGCTCCTCACTGGACACACTTAAACAATTAAAAAAAGAGAGAGATGAAATTAATTTAATAATGTATTTTATTTAACCCAATATATCCAAAGTATTATCACTTTGATATGTAATTAATATAAATGTTATTAATTATATATATATATATGTGTGTGTGTTCATACTAAGACTTCAAAAGACAGTCTGTATTTTACTGGACTTGCCACATTTCAAGTATTCAAAAGCTACACGTGGATATCTTCTACTATACTAGACAGCTCAGCTCAAGAGTTGAGCCCTTCAACTATTTCTTGACAACATCTTCAATTATTCTCATTCTAGCTGTTCCTGTTTCATATTGTTATGTGTTGTGTAACCCCATGCTCAGCTGCAGATCAGACCATTGTGATCCATAGGGTTTTCATTGGCTGATTTTCAGAAGTAGATTTCCAGGCCTTTCTTCCTAGTCTGTCTTAGTCTAGAAGTTCTGCTGAAACTTGTTCAGCATCATAACAACAGAGAAGGCTCCACTGACAGATGAATGGTGGCTCACATGAGGTGCACTTGCAGAGAATGAAACATGGGTCTCCTGCGTTCAAAAAACTAAACCCATTGCCATCAAGTCAATTCCTATTCATAGTGACCCTAGAGGACAGAGTAGAACCACCCCATAGGGTTTCCAAGGAGGGCCTGGTGGATTTTAACTGCCGATCTTTTGATTAACAGCTGTAGCTCTTAACCACTATGCCACCAGGCTTTCTGAGTCTCCCACATAGGTGAGAATTCTACCACTGAAAAACCACTGCGCTTTCTGTTGTATAGTCCTAATGAAGACCAAGTATTAAACTAATTTCTTGTTTTTATTTGTGTTTTCCCACGACTACGCCAAATTGCTGAATGCAACTAGAGGGAAAAAACAAATTCCAAACAGATCTTTAATGTCAACTGAATCTTAACCTGTTATCCTTCCAGAGTCTATTGTGGTTATAGAATGATTTAAGATAGCTTTTACTCTCCTGCATCCTCATGCCCAGGGCAATCTCTCACACCTCAACTTTATCCCCAAACCAAACAAAAACCAAACCCAGTGCCATCGAGTTAATTCCTACTCATAGTGACCCTATAAGACAGAGTAGAACTGCCCCATAGAGTTTCCAAGGAACGCCTGGTGGATTCGAACTGCCGACCCTTTGGTTAGCAGCCATAGCACTTAACCACTACGCTACCAGGGTTTCCACTTTATCCCCACCCTCAGATAAATGGATGATCTTTTCTTCTGATTGATGGAGTAAATGTCAGCCTTCTGATATCCTGCCATTTTGACCAGAAACTTATCTAAAAACACAAATTCTTTTTTTTTTAAAAAGTAAAAATGATACTTTTCTTCCTCTTGAAGACATTTTTTAAATCAATTCCCATAGCTATAGCCCAAATTAGAGGAGCCCTGGCAGAGAGTGGTTAAGTGCTTGGCTGCTAACCAAAAGGTCTGCAGTTTGAATCCACCAGCTGCTTCTTGGAAACTCTATGGGGGCACTTCTACGCTGTTCTATAGGGCTGCTATTTGTCAGAATCAACTCCATGGCAACGGGTATAGCCTAAATTAAGATCCTCATTACCCTTCATAAGGCCTACTGCAATATTCCCCCAGCTAGTCTCTCTAATTAAGGTCTTGTTCCACACCAATTCATTCCCTGCATTGAAATTAGAGTGATATTTTTAATGCATGTATCTAATTATATGACTTTCCTACTCTCAGATTTTCCAAGGATGAGCTAGACATTATATATGAAAAGTTATTTGTAGGAAGAATTGGTTGTTGAGTGTAAGGGTATCTCTCCAAAGAGAAATTTCATTTGATTCTAGGGAATACTTGAGGTCAGTAATAGACTGGGACCACCTAATGCAAGCTTAAAAGTTGAAATTCCCTGGACCACCCAAGTTCCACAAATATGGGCTGCAAGCATAGGCAAGAACTTATCTTGCAAACATTGCCCATTAGTGGCCCAATTGAGAATGTATAGCTAGAAGTATGAGGGTGGTATCAGATGCCATGCTTTTGTATTTTTTCTGCTTTAAGTTACCAAAAAAACCAACTCTGTTCTGCAGCTCTTTCTTTCAAATGGGCAAGTTCCTCAATGCAGAAATAACTTTGTGTCCTCGGCTTATTGGCTTCTCCTAGATTTTGGTTCCATCACAAGTCTGTCAGTTTGTCATACTGTGGTGGTTTATGTGTTGCTGTGATACTGGAAGTTTTGCAGTAAGTATTTCAAGTACTAGTAGGGTCTCCCTTGGTGGACAGGTTTCAGCAGAGCTTTCAGAGTAAGACAAACTGGGAAGAAGGACCTGGTAGTCTACTTCAGAAAAAACTTGGCCAGTGAAAACCTTATGAATAGCAGCAGAACATTGTCTGATACAGTTCTGGAATATAAGCCTCCCCAGTTGAAAGGCACTCAAAATATAACTAAGGAAGAGCTGCCTCCTCAAAGTATAGAGTCGATCTTAATGACATGGATGGAGTCAAGCTTTTGCTACCTTTATTTGCTGATGTGGCACCACTCAAAATGAGAAGAAACAGCTGCAAACATCCATTAATAATCAGAACCTGGAATGTACGAAGCATGAATCTAGGAAAATTGGAAGTCATCAAAAATGAAATGGAACACATAAAGATCAATATCTTAGGCATTAGTGAGTTGAAATGGACTGGTATTGGCCATTATGAATCAGAAAATCATATGGTCAACTATTCCAGGAATGACATATTGAAGAGAAATGGTGTCACATTCATCATCAAAAAGAACATTTCAAGATCTCGCCCGAAGTACAACACTATCAGTGATAGAATGATATCCACATGCCCACAAGGAAGACCAATTAATACAACCATTATTCAAATTTTTGGACCAACCACTAAGGCCAAAAATGAAGATATTGAAGATTTTGACCAACTTCTTCAGTCTGAAATTGATCAAACATGCGATCAAGATGCATTGATAATTACTGGTGATTGGAATGCAAAAATTGGAAACAAAGAAGGAGAATATGGCTTTTGAGTTAGAAATGACCCTGAAGATCCCATGATAGAATTTTGCAAGACCAATGACTTCTTCATTGTAAATACCTTATGTCAACAACATAAACGGCTACTATGTACGTGAACTTCACCAGATGGAAGACACAAGATTCAAACTGGCTACATCTGGAAAAAGGCAATGGAAAAGTTCAATATCATCAGCCAGAACAAGCCCAGGGGCCAGTTGAAGAACAGACCATCAACTGTTCATACACAAGTTCAAGTTGAAGCTGAAGAAAATTAGAACAAATACACAAGAGCCAAAATACGACCTTGAGCATATCCCAGCTGAATTTGGAGACTATCTTAAGAATACATCTGACGCATCAAACACAAATATCTGAAGACCAGATGAGTTGTGGGAAGACGTCATACATGAAGAAAGCAAAAGGTTGTTAAAAAAACAGGAAAGAAAAAAAAAGACCATAATGGATGTCAGAAGACACTCTGAAACATGCTCTTGAATGTAGAGTAGCTAAAGAGAATGGAAGAAATGATGAAGTAAAAGAGCTGAATAGAAGAATTCAAAGGGCAGTTCAAGAAGACAAAGTGAATTATTTTAATGAAATGTGCAAATACCTGGAGTTAGAAAACCAAAAGGGAAGAACACACTTGGCATTTTTCAAGCTGAAAGAATGGAACAAAAAATTCAAGCCTCGAGTTGCAATTTTGAAGGATTGGAAAATATTGGGCAAAATATTGAATGACGAACGAAGCATCAAATGCAGATGGAAGGAATACACAGAGTCTCTGTACCAAAAAGAATTGGTCAATGTTTAACCATTTTAGAAGGCAGCATATGATGGAGAACTGATGGTATTGAAGAAAGAAGTCCAAGCTGCACTGAAGGTATTGGCGAAAAACAAGGCTCCAGGAATGAAGAGAATGCCAACTGAAATATTTCAACAAACGGATACAGTGCTGGAGTTGCTCGTTTATCTACATCAAGAAATTTGGAGGACAGCTACCTGAACTGAATGGAAGAGATCCATATATATGCCCATTCCAAAGAAAGGCAATCCAACAGAATGCGGAAATTACTGAACAATATCATTAACGTCACACGTAAATAAAATTTTGCTGAAGACCATTCAAAAGTGGCCGCAGCAGTATATCAATTGGGAAATTGTCAGAAGTTCCAGCCAAATTCAGAAGAGGATATGGAACCAGTGATATCATTGCTGATGTCAGATGGATCTTGGCTGAAAGCAGAGAATGCCAGAAAGATGTTTACCTTTGTTTTATTGACTATGCAAAGGCATTTGATGGAGTGAATCATAACAAATTGTGGATAGCATTGTGAATAATGGGAATTCCAGAACGCTTCATTGTACTCATGAGGAACTTGTACATAGCTAGGGGATCCTGCATGGTATAAAAATCAAGAACCGTGTGTGTCAGAATTGCATCCTTTCGACAAGAAAATAGAGAGTGGAGGGAGAGACCAGGCTGTCTCACTAGGGGGAGAGTAATTGGGAGTGTGCAGCAAGGTGTATATGGGTTTTTGTGTGAGAGACTGACTTGATTTGTAAATTTTCACTTAAAGCACAATAAAAAGTATTAAAAAAAAAAATTTCATCCTTTCATCATAATTCTCAATCTGTATGGTGAACAAATAATCCTAAAAGTGGCACTACATGAAGAAGAATGTGGTATCAGTATCAGTTGCTGTTGTTAGGTGCTGTCAAGCCGGTTCCGACTCATAGTGACCCTATGCACAACAGAACAAAACACTGCCCAGTCCTCAACCATCCTTACAATGGTTGTTATGCTTGAGCTCATTGTTGCAGCCCCTGTATCAATCCACCTCGTTGAGGGTCTTCCTTTTTTCCGCTGACCCTGTACTCTGCCAAGCATGATGCCCTTCTCCAGGGACTGATCCCTCCTGACAACATGTCCAAAGTATGTAAGACGTAGTCTCTCCATCTTTGCTTCTAAGGAGCATTCTGGCTGTACTTCTTCCAAGACAGATTTGTTCCTTCTTTTGGCAGTCCATGGTTTATTCAATGTTCTTCATCAACACCACAATTCAAAGGCGTCGATTCTTCTTAGGTCTTCCTTATTCATTGTACAGCTTTCACATGCGTATGATGCAATTGAAAATACCATGGCTTGGGTCAGGCGCACCTTAGTCTTCAAGGTGACATCTTTGCTCTTCAACACTTTGAAGAGATCCTTTGCAGCAGATTTGCCCAATGCAGTGTGTCTTTTGATTTCTTGACCACTGCTTCCATGGCTGTTGATTGTGGGTCCAAGTGAAACAAAATCCTTGACAACTTCAATCTTTTCCCTGTTAATCATGATGTTGCTCATTGGTCCAGTTGTGAGGATTTTTGTTTTCTTTATATTGAGGTGCAATCCATACTGAAGGCTCTGGTCTTTGATCTTTATCAGTAAGTGCTTCAAGTCTTCTTCACTTTCAGCAAGCAAGGTTGTGTCATCTGCATAACACAGGTTGTTAATAAGTCTTCCTTCAATCCTGATGCCCCGTTCTTCTTCATATAGTCCAGCTTCTCGGATTATTTTCTCAGCATACAGATTGAATAGATATGGTGAAAAGACACAGCCCTGATGCACACCTTTCCTGACTTTAAACCAATCAGTATCCCCTTGTTCTGTCTGAAAAACTGCTTCTTGATCTATGTAAAGATTCCTCATGGGCATAATTAAGTGTTCTGGCATTCCCATTCTTCACAATGTTATCCATAATTTGTTATGATCCACACAGTCGAATGCCTTTGCATAGTCAATAAAACACAGGTAAACCTCCTTCTGGCATTCTCTGCTTTCAGCCAGGATCCATCTGACATCAGCAATGATATCCCTGGTTCCATGTCCTCTCCTGAAACCGGCCTGAATTTCTGACAGTTCCCTGTCGATATACTGCTACAGCCGTTTTTGAATGATCTTCAGCAAACTTTTGCTTCCGTGTGATATTAATGATATTGTCCTATAATTTCTACATTCGGTTGGATCATCTTTCTTGGGAATAGGCATAAATATGGATCTCTTCCAGTCAGTTGGCGAAGAAACTCTCTTCCATATTTCTTGGCATAGACGAGTGAGCAACTCCGGCGCTGCATCTGTTTGTTGAAACATCTCAGTTGATATTCCATCAATTTCTGGAGCTTTGTTTTTTGCCAAAGCCTTCAGAGCAGCTTGGACTTCTTCCTTCAGTACCATCCATTCCTGATCATATGCCACCTCTTCAAATGGTTGAACATCAACTAATTCTTTTTGGTATAATGACTCTGTGTATTCCTTCCATCTTCTTTTGATGCTTCCTGTGTCGTTTAATATTTTCCCCATAGAATCCTTCACTATTGCAATTGGTAGAAGACTCATTAACAACCTGCAATAGGCAGATGACACAACTTTGCTTGTTGAAAGTGAAGAGGCCTTGAAGCACTTATGATGAAGATGGAATCCTCAGTATGGATTACACCTCAACATAAAGAAAACAAAAATCCTCATAACTGGACCAATGTGCAACATCGTGATAAATGGAGAAAAGGTTGATGTCAAAGATTTCACTTTACTTGCATGCATAATCAACACCCACGGAAGCAGCAGTCAGGAAATAAATGACATATTGCATTGGGCAACTCTGCTGCAAAAGATCTCTTCATAGTGTTAAAAAACAAAGAGGCCACTTTGAGAACTACGTTGTACTTCACCCAAGCCATGATGTTTTGAATAGCTTCATATGCATGCGAAAGCTGGACAATGAATAAGGAAGACCAAAGAAGATTTGATGACTTTGAATGAACAGAATGAACAAGTCTGTCCTGAAAGAAATACAGCCAGAGTGCTCCTTGGAAGTGAGGATGGCGAGACTGCCTTTCATGTACTTTGGACATGTTATCAGAAGGGACCAGTCCCTGGAGAAGGACACCATGCTTGGTAGAGGGTCAGTGAAAAAGAGGAAGACCCTCAATGAGATGGGTTGACACAGTGGCTGCAACAATAGGCTGAAACATACAATGATTGTGAGGGTGGTGAAGGACCAGGCAGTGTGTTGTTCTGTTGTACATGGGGTCGCTATGTGTTGGAACCAACTAGATGGCACCTAACAAAACAACATCAAGATTTTGGCTTAGTAATTTTTCACTATCATGCAAACACTTTGCTAATTTTAAGAAGATTAAAAAAAAATTTTTTTTCATCCAATATTTTTGTTCTTCTCTGTGGGAGGGTTGGTTCAAATTGAAAGTCTAAGTTCTGAATCTGTATTAAAAAAAAAGGAATCTGTATTATGAGCCAGAAAATTGAAAATCTATTTTCACACCATTTGGACAATAGAATAAGTAAATGTAAGCAATTATTTTCCTCAGAGAAGAAAATGTTTCAAGTCTTCTTAGCCTTATGCTGATTACCTCTACTTTTATCATACAGAAAAAAAAGGAGAGATCATTGTATGGTTCATGAAGAGTGTCACTATTCTAGTGAGACATGGTTTTATGAGTATACCAGTTCAGTGTGTCTAAAATGAGCCACTAAAATTTTTTATCAAAATCCTTTAAATATAAGGATTTTTGGTTATATCGTGGTTGATATAAAAGACTTGTTTCTTCTGGCAATAAATAGTATATGAAACATCTATTAAAGACTCTTTTTAGTGAAAGATAACATTGTCATGTATCTTTCTACAAGAAAAATGTTTCCATTTCCTTTTTTAGAAGAGGGTCTTCTATATGATTATCTAGAAATAGTAAAATAATGAATTATAATTGATAACATTTATTGAATACTGTGTGCTACACCCTATATGCTCATCAGAATCAAGGATGGCGAGACTATGTCTCACATACTTTGGACATGTTATCAGGAGCAACCAGTCCCCGGAGGAGGACGTTATGCTTGGTAAAGGAGAAGGTCAGTGAAAAAGAGAAAGACCTTCAATGAGATGGATTGACACAGTGCCTGCAACAATGGTCTCAAGCATAACAACAACTGTGAGGATGGCACAGACCAGGCAGTGTTTCATTCTGTTATACATAGGGTCACTATGAGTCAGAACCTAACAGTGACATCTAAGACATCGTATATGAAGTAATATGAATTATTTCATGTATTACTCATAGTAGCCTTATTAGGTAGGCATTGCTGTTATTATGATTATTACGTTTATTGTTAAAGTGAGAAAGCTGAGTCTTGAAAATTTTAAATAAACTTGGTCAAACAGATAATAAGTGATTTAGCTAGGACGTGAACTCAATTTAGTCTATGCACTTAACTACTTCCATGCCTTTTTGAAAAGTAAACTTGAATTAAAAGCACATTTTTAATATATAAAGACATGATTTCAATATTATGTAAAATTGTCTTACAAACTCTCTAGTAGTTTTTTTAGTAGTATACTCTAGTATTATAGTATATCAGAGTAACTTTCATCACACTCACCAAAAATCAATATTATAAAACCTTTTTTTTTGCCTTTTTAATAGTTGAAAAATTATTTCCTAGATTACTAGCAAGGCCAAGGGACTTTTCACAAGTTTTAAGCCATGTTTCTTGGCCTTTTGGGTTTTCTCTTCTGAGGAAGTTCATAAGTTTCATTTATTTATATTCCACCAATAACAATTTGCAATAGCTGGTAACAAAAATAACAGTTTCAATGACAATTTAAAAGTGAAAAATAGAACAGAGAATCAGACTAGAAAAAAAATAAAACTAAAGTAGGAAAAACAAGAAAGAGAGATAGAGACCATAAGAACACAGATATCCAAATGACATGGACTGGCATAAATGTTCTGAGATCTAAATTTCTTTTTGTTTTGATCTTAAAAGAAGTTATATGCATGCACACATACACACACACATATTCATGAATACATGGAAAAAAATAGGAAAATTATCTGTTATACACATTTTATTATTAGAGAACATAGCACACCAGTTCTTTGGTGCAGCTAAAACTTTTTCTAAAATTATACCCGAAAAAATTCAGATGTAGGTCCAGAAGAAGCAGAAAAAGCACATATGTTATAGACAGTAGCTGAAAATATTAAGCCTTAGAAATTTCTAGATCTTATTAAAAACACTAAAACACAGATTCCCACAAAAGAATAATAAATACAAAGAAATCCACATTTAGGTATAACACAGTAAAACTACATAACAAAGATGAGAAAGCTTTAACATTAGTTAAAAGGGTAAAATTAAAAAAAAAATTGCCTTGGTGGCACAGTGGTTAAGAGATTGGCTGCTAACCAAAAGATCACCAGTCTGAATCCAACAGCCGCTCCTTGGAAACCCTATAAGGTAGTTCTGCTCTGTCTTACAGGCTGCTATGAGTTGGAATTGACTCGATGGCCATGGGTTTGGTTTTGTTTTTCAAAGGAATAGCAATTAGACTGACATTCAATGTCTGACATCAAGAGCAACAATAGAAACCAGATGACTCCAGAATATTCTCAAAGTGCTGAATGAAAATAACTTCTATAATTCCACCTAGAGACAATAGTTTTAATGAATAAAGGTGAAATAAAGCTATTTTTGGGCAAACAACTCTAAGACTTTGTCTTCATCAGGTATTCACCAAAGAAAATTATAAAGGAAGTATTTTAGATATCCAGAGAAATCTCAGAAACTGTTTTAATTCTCCAGGAATTCAGATTTCTGCCTTTCATGGAAATTGGGGTAACCCACACAAGCCATTGCCCTTAGGTATCCTTTTTGAACCTTGAGCCATGAAAAGACTGGTGTTTAAAAGCCACTTTTGAGTCAAATGTTGGTCTAGATAAACTAGCAAAACCATTTTGCCTTGGGCATTGTACTCTTTCGAATAATTAAGTCATGTCTTGGTTATCTAGTGCTGCTATAACAGAAATAGCACAAGTGGATGTCTTGAACAAAGAGAAGTTTATTCTCTCACAGTCCAGTAGGCTAGAAGTCCAAATTTAGGGTGCCAGCTCCAGGAGAAGGATTCTCTGTTGGCTCTGGAGGAAGGTCCTTGTCATCAGTCTTCCCTTGGTCTGAGACCACCTCAGCACAGGAACCTTGGGTCCAAAGGACATGCTTTGCTCCCAGCACTGCTTTCTTGGTGGTATGAGGTCCATATGTCTCTCTGCTCGCTTCTCTTTTATAGCTCAAAAGAGACTGGCTTAAGACACTATCTAATCTTATAGATCTCATCCATATAACTGCCACTAAGCCATCTTATTACATCAGATTTATAGGATTTACAACACATAGAGAAATCACATCAGATGACAAAATGGTAGACAATCATACAATACTGGGAATCATACCTAGCCAAGTTGACAGATATTTTGGGGAACACAATTCAACCCATGAAAAGTCAGTTTTGGGAAACAGACTCCAAAGGTCAGACTGGGAGCTATGCTTAGGGTAAATCACTAATCATTTTAATTGTTCTTCAGAACAATGCTGTGTGAAAATCCTTCCTTCCTGATCACAAATTTATCAGTACTTTTCTGACCCTTTTTTCCACAGTAATGCTGATAAGATTTGGTATAAGAATTTTGGAAGTTCTTCTCATCTTCAAAATATTTTTGACACTCTAGTAGAAATGCTATCCCAATTTGCAAATTGTGTGTTCAATAATCTTCAACGAATTTCTACTATTGGCTTAATAAAATTTTTGTCTTAATAGAATAAAGGCATCATCGTAGGCTGGGTTCTCTAGAGAAGCAAAACCAGTAGAGCATATAAACATATATATCAAAACCAAACCTGTTGCCATTGAGTCAATTCCAACTCACAGCAACCCTATAGGACAGAGTAGAACTGCCCTATAGAGTTTCCAAGGAGTGCCTGGTGGATTCGAACTGTCAACCTTTTGGTTAGTAGCCAAACTCTTAACCACTACACCGCCAGGGTTTCCATAAATATATATAGAGGGAGGTCTATATTAAGGAAATAGTTCACATGGACTTAGAGGCTAAAATGTGGATTAGGATGGAGGCTTCTCTTGATTCACGTAGCCACAGGGACTGGCAAACCCAAGATCAGCAGGTCAGACAGCAGGGCTCTGGCTCATAGACTGCGAAGACCAACAAATCTGAAGGTCAGTGGGCAAGACAGCAGGTAAGCTGCTGCTCAAGTCCCCAGAACTGGAGGTCAGATGAACAGGAGCCAGCTGCAGGATCCAGTGAGAGCAAAAGCCCACGAGCCTTGCCAGAAAGTGCACTTATATTGGATGCAGACCACAGCCCCAAGGAAACTCCCTTTCAACTGACTGGCTACTCACAGCAGATCCCATCATGGAGGTGATGACATTATATATCAAATCTCATCATGGAAGTGATCACATCATCACATGACTTTCAAACTGCATCATAGCTGCCAAAACACTAAGAATCATGGCCTTGCCAAGTTGATCAAGTTGTTGACACATGATCTTAATGATCGTAGACATTTTCACTTTTTTTTCCCCTTGTCTTATTGCACTGGCTAGGACTTCCAGTAAAGTATTTAATAGTTTACTTCCATGGCCTGTTCTTGATCTCAGGAAGGAAATGTTCAATATTTTACCATTAAAAATGTCATTAGTTGTAATATTTTTGTAGATTCCTGTTATGGATTGAACTATGTCCCGAAAAATGTGTGTCAGCTTAGATAGGCCATGTTTGCCAGTATAGTGTGGTTGTCCTCCACTTTGTGATCTGATGTAATTTTCCTGTGTTGTAAATCCTAACCTCAAGGATGTTAATGAAGCAGGATTAGAGGCAGTTATGTTAATGAGGTAGGACTCAATCTACAGGATTAAGTTGTATCTTGAGTCAACCTTTTTTGAAATATAAAAGAGAGAGTCAAGAGGAGAGAAGGAGGACCTTATAACACCAAGAAAGGAGCACGTAGAGCGGAATGTGCCCCTTGGACCTAGGGTCATTGCACTGAGAAGCTCCTAGACCAGGGCAAGATTGATAACAAGGACCTTCCCCTAGAACCAACAGAGAGTAAAAAAAACTTCCCCTGGAGCTGGTGCCCTGAATTTGGACTTCTAGCCTCCTAGACTGTGAAAGAATAAATTGTAATTTTCCAAAACCATCCAATTGTGGTATTTCTGGTATAGCAGCACTAGATAACTAAGACACCAGGAAATCAAAAGAGCTTCCGTATAAGATAGTATATCTGAATTAGCTAGGCAACAAAAGAAGACGCAATGTCAGGCACTGGCCCACTTTCTGTTCTGCCTCTCTGCCAGTTAGTTCCTCTTGGTATCCCTCTCTACCCTCTTATTTCCTACTAACACTCTCTCCAAACTCTCTTTCTACCCTACAGAACCTACAAAAGAATGATTAGAGAAACCAGTTTCTATTATAGTCCCTGAGATGTCTTTTAAGATAAGGTATCCAAAAGAAGCAAATAAACCTCCTCAGGTTACATTTGCCCCTTGGTCTAAACAGAACTTCATGCAATTGTAAAGAGCTTTTCTAATCTTCATGAAGAACCCTAAAAGTTCACCCAGGAATTTAGGATTTTAGTAGAAGCTTATGAACCTGGCTTATTAGATTTGCATTAATTAATAAATACGCTGATAGGAACAGGGGAAGCTCAATGGTAGAGTAGACCATTTGGAAAAATCTAGAAAGATCTTTAATGTTTCTGGCATACAATTATTAGACCAAACCTAACTCATCATTAATTATTCATAGGCAATTCCAAAGGTTTTCTCCAGGCAAAATTCCAAGGTAGTAAACAAGAATGAGAATGTTTATAATTAGAGGGACTGCTTCAGCAAACTTTTTGCTGAACATTTGGGCTTATATCCAACAGAGCCTGGAAATGAAATAGCTTTCAACTCCATATTCCTAAGTGGACTTTACCCTGAATTATCTAAGCTAGTCAAGCACCACAGACTGAACTGCAAAGCTGTTTCAACTCTACAAGAAAATTTAACTATGGGAGACAAAAGTTTCAACCTATTCTTAGCATCGTTGATAAATGAGACTGGATCTCCCCTCTACTGGGATGCTGTTTTGGGGTTCATGTTCAAAAATACTAAAAGCTGAAGTAACTTGGGATTTCAGTCATCAATTTGGCAAAATGAGTTTCCATCTGCTCTTTTTTTCTTAGAATTCACTCGAAGGCAATAGGTTCTGTTTTGTTTTGTTTTGGTTTGGTTTGGGGAAATGAGCTCCCATTTGTGTTGTCTTTTCTTTCCTATTTGAGGAACTTTTGTTTCGTGCTCAGGGTTGTCAAAGGGTCTGAGATCTTTCCATGTGAGAATCTGGCAAATTAATAAAGTTTCATCTAGAACCTGTTTTCTGTTAAATTGGTTCAATCTTATGAAAGGATCGCTATATACATTTTAAGAAACTGGGTTTATGTTATGTGGTATTGTATAAGCCTACTCTTTGAGGTGGCCTCAAAGACAAATGAGTTTATGTGGTTTTCTGTCTCTTTCAAGAGTTTGCCTCTGGTCTACAGAGTAGTGTCTGAGTTTCTGTCTTGTATCAGGTTGAAGGCATGGGTGGTGTTTTCATACAGCTTTCTAAAATCTCGATTCTTTCCTCTTCTAAGAAAAAGTTGCTTCTTGCACCTGGTTTTTCACTTAACTGCTCTGTGAAATTTCATACAAATTAGTTCATGGAGAAGTGTGCTAAAAAAAAAAAAAAGTACGGACTGTTCATTTTGATCGGTATAACAAGGCCTCAAAAAGACAAATTTTTCTAAATTGTTTCTCCAAATAATCTCATAAAACATCCAAGTTACAGGTGTATGAAGATTTAATAATTTCCTACCTCCAGATGGTATTATTAAATTAGAATTTGTTGAATGATAAACAAGTGCTTATATAACTTTAATCCCCAAATGTCTGTTAGTTTGTTGTACTGTGGTGGCTTTTGTGTTACTGTGATGCTAGAAGCAATGCCACTGATATTTCAAATGCCAGCAGGGTCACTCTTGGTGGGCAGGTTTCAACTTGCCACTGATATTTCAAATGCCAGCAGGGTCACTCTTGGTGGGCAGGTTTCAACTGAGCTTCCAGACTAAGAGAGAATAATAATCTGGCAGTTTACTTCTGAAAAAAATTAGCCAGTGATAACGTTATGAATAGCAGTGGTATTTTTCTGATACTAACAGAAGACAAGCCCCTCAGGTTGGAAGGCACTCTTAACCACTACACCACTAGGATTTCCAAATATGCCTCATCCTGCTACAAAGGGATAGTTGTCAATTTAAATATCTAATTTAAATATCAAAATGCCTCACCATGGAGGACCAAAGGTGCAGTGGTTAAGAGCTACAGATGCTAACCAAAAGATGGGCAGTTCGAATCCACCAGACGCTTCTTGGAAACCCTATGGGATAGTTTCACTCTGTCCTGCATGGTCACTATGAGTCAGGATTGACTGGACAGCAATGGGTGTGGTTTTGGTTTTTAGGACAGAAGTAAACTGATATCAGTTGATCTCAGCCAAAGGGGGCTAAAAAAACAAAACCCAGTGCCGTCGAGTCGACTCCGACTCGTAGCGACCCTATAGGACAGAGTAGAACTGCCCCATAGAGTTTCCAAGGAGTGCCTGACGGATTCGAACTGCTGACCCTTTGGTTAGCAGTTGTAGCACTTAACCACTACACCACCAGGGTTTCCCAAAAGGGGGGCTAGCAGGGTTCAATCAATCATGCTAGGATTAGCCAATGGTTTATCTATATTTCTCCCTCCTCTTCTCTTTATAAGCCCCATTGTACCTAACTTCTTGCAGCCATTTGCTTTTTCTGGAATCAAAATGGCTTCCATATAGGTATATAGAAAAACTGCTCACAATAAACATTATACTCAAGTTTCGGTGAATTTAGATTATTTTTTAACACTACTAAACAATTCTGCTGGATACCCTTATATCCAAATTATAAATGTGGAAACCAAGACTCAGAAAGACTAGTTAACTGGCTAAAATCAATGATGAAATCAAGCCACTTAACTCTAAAGTCAAAGATTTTTTTTTTACTAGGTTACTGCCTCCAGATACTCAAACTCACTGCCATCAAGTCAATTCCGACTCATAGCGATCCTATAGGACAGAGTAGAACTGCCCGATAGGGTTTCCAAGGAGCACATGGTGGATTCCAACTGCCGACCTTTTGGTTAGCAGCTGTAAAACTTAACAACTACCCCACCTGGGTTTCCACTGCCTCCAGATATAGGCTAAAATCTTCCTCTCCACTCAGAACTATGGCACTAGCACTATTTAATGTACTTATACAATGGCAGGTAGGATTAGACAAAAAAAAAAAAGTCACTTAACAACCAGCCCCTCAGGCAAGGTTGGTATAAGTATCTAGATACTATGTTTACATTTAGGGACAGATGACAAATTAAACAGTCCTTGAACTCCATGCATTAAAAAAAATTATGAAATTAAGGAAGAAACTAGCATGCTTACTACAATATAATAGTATGAGATCGCATACTAGAGATACCCGATGGAGAGCAAAACTTAGATTTATCACTGGGAGTTCTATCCTACTCAGATCAAGCAGACATAAATCATGAATACACAGAACAATAAAAAGGACTTCATTATGCAATTTATTTACATAACATAAAGTTCATTTTTTGATATACAGATCTGAGTTTTGACAAATGCACTGTAGAAACACCTTCACAACAAGATATAGATGATTTTATCAACTCCTTCAAATCTTCTGTGCTCCTTTATAGACAATCTGTCCACCCATCCCTGATCCCTGGAAACTATTCATCTGTTTTCTGTCATCATAGCTTTGCCTTTTACATAATTTCATAAAAATTAAATCATTTAGTATGCAATTTTCTGAGTTGGGCTTCTTTTACTCAGTATGATGCATTTGAGATAAATCCATGTTGTTGCATGCATCAGTCTGCAGTATTTCATATATATATTTGGGCTGTTTACATTTTGGGAGATGATTAATAAAGCCACTATAAGCATTCACACTCAGGTTTTTGTGCAAATGTGGCTTTTTGTTCCTCTTGCATCAATATTTATGTGTGATAGCTGGGTCACATTTAAGTGTGTGTTTATCTTTATAAAAAACTTCCCCACATTTGAATGCTGTTGTTGTTAGGTGCCATCCAGTCGGTTCCGACTTATAGAGACCCTATAGGACAGCGTGGTGCCCCACAGGTTTTCCAAGGAGCATCTGGGATATACTCTTGCCTTTTGTTTGATGATTTACCTAATCAGGATTATTCTGATTCTGTTCACATGTATAACAGGAGGCAGGGCCATGACTAGACTGTGGTGAGTGAGGAGCATTTCCATTACCTTGAAAGTGAAAATCTCCTTAAATTTTGCACCCTAGGTACCTCACTCACCCCATCGTAGTTCTAGCCCTGGTAAGACACATAAGTGGAAAACAACCACATGGCAGTTAGAATTTTATATATTGTAGTTAGTCGAGTTTAGTGGTCTTAGTCAGATCTAGTACTGCTATAGCAGAAATACCACGAGTGGATGGCTTAACACAGAGAAGTTTATTTCCTCACAGTAAAGTAGGCTAAAAGTCCAAATTCAAGGCATCAGCTCCAGGGGAAGGCTTTCTCTGTGGCTCTGGAGGAAGGTCCTTGTCCTCAATCTTCCCATGGTCCAGGAGCTTCTCAGGCGCAGGGACCCTGGGTCCAAAGGACGCTCTCTGCTCCTGATGCTGCTTTTTTGGTGGTATGATGTCCCCAACTCTCTGCTTACTTCTCTTTCCTTTTATCTCTTAAGGGATAAAAGGTGGTGCAGGCCACACCCCACGGAAACTCCCTTTACATTGGATAAAGGAGGTGAACTGAGTAAGGGTGGTGTTACAATACCACCCTAATCCTCTTAACAAAATTACAATCATAGAATGGAGGACAACCACACAGCTCAAAATCATGGTCTAACCAAGTTGATATATTTTTGGGGGGACATAATTCGATCCATGACAGTAATGAAACTTGCTTTTGTCTGTTTAGCACTTAATTTCCTTTCTTGATATAGTAGTATTATGCTTTTCCTTTAGAGAACAAGCTAATTCCTCCCCCGCCCAAATCTCATTCCATGTGGTTTAGATAAAACTTCACTCTTCACTCCCAATATGACCTATACTTGGCCAGTTAGAGTACCAAATTCTTCCAGTTGCTGTGGTTGGTTTGAAAGTTGAGCATATGACCCAAGTAAACCCAACTGGAAGAATTTCCAGGGCTTGTACAGAAACAAGAAACCCTGGTGGCATAGTGGTTAAGTGCTACGGCTGCAAACCAAAGGGTTGGCAGTTCAAATCCGCCAGGTGCTCCTTGGAAACTCTATGGGGCAGTTCTACTCTGTTCTATAGGGTCACTATGAGTCTGAATCGACTCCACGGCACTGGGTTTGGTTTGGTTTTGGTACAGGAACAATTTTTTTCCTACTGGGTGGAGCTAGGCCTGGTGCTCCTGACCATTATCCTAATAATCCATTAATCTAAAAGAATCAACATGGAGAAATTCTGATAATGTAATCTGAGCCTATAAACCAAAATCAAACCCAGTGCCACTGAGTCGGTTCTGACTCATAGCGACCCTATAGAACAGAGTAGAACTGCCCCATAGAGTTTCCAAGGAGTGCCTGGCGTATTCGAACTGCCAACATTTTGGTTAGCAGCCATAGCACTTAACCACTAGTGCCACCAGGGTTTCCAACCTGAGCCTATAGCAAAACAAAAACATTATCTAACAGCCAGTCTACCACTGGATTTTTCAGTTACTTTAACCAATAAATTCCTTCTCTAAGTATTCATTTCAATCTGATATTCATGGAGTCTGGTTTATCTTCAAGGCAGTATGAGAAGACATAAAGGTGAATCCTACATAATTCTTCTATTAAAGGTACTTACTAGTTTGGAAACCCTGGTGGCGTAGTGGTTAAGAGCTATGGCTGCTAACCAAAAGATCAGCAGTTCGAATCCACCAGGCGCTCCTTGGAAACTCATTGGGGCAATTCTACTCTGTCCTATAGGGTTGCTATGAGTCAAAATTGACTCAACGGCAATGGCTGCTATCTAGTTTGAAAGATATGTATATTACAAATATACATAAATACAAAGTGAAATATGGAAGATACTATTAGAGTTATGCAAAGTGCTTTGGCAAAGACAGATGTATACTAATTATATCTAGGAAATTTAGGAGGAACAGGCAAGAGAATGTTTAAGGTAGGTTTCAAGGAAAATCAGAAGTCTCAGTAAAGCCAACACAGAAGTGCATTTCCACCAGAAGAAACAGTATCAGAAAAGTATAGAGGAAAGACGAGGATAGTGCACATAGAGTGAGGGCTGGGGAAGAGTCAGTAATACAGTATCGTTAGAGTGAAAAGGAGGTAGATAAAGCTAAAATTGATGCCATCATACTATTAAGTTCTTAAAAACCATACAAAGACACTGTTGATTCTCTTCAAGACCTACCTTACCACCTCTTTCCTTCCAGTCTTGTAACTAGACTCAAGTCCTAGCAAGCTCAAAACGTAAGTTGCAAAGTATAACCCACAAGGAGATGTACCACATTCCAAAATAACTGCATTATTTTTCCAATTTATACAGACAGAAATCTGGGGAATCAGGGTCAGGAAGGATATTAAGGATGTGGGATAATGGTGAAAGGAACATAAAGCTGGATCATGAGAAAGTTGTAATTCTCCTAGGATCCAGATTTCTGGATCCATGGAGTTGAGGTGGCCCACTCAGGCCATTGTTCTTTTGGTGTCTTTTTGAACCTTGAGCCCTTAAGGAACTGTTTTCCTAAAGTTGCCTTCAAGTCAAAAAACACCGTACTGAACAGTTTCATGGAGATCACTTTGCCTTAGGCATTGGGCTCTTTTAGAGAGTTATCTATGTCCTGGAAACAATTTCAAGGAGTGGCAACCCCAGGGTCTGACTGGAAAATGTATGGTATGTTCTTAGTGACTCTGTTTCTCCAAACACCTGGAATCCTACGTGTGTTCTGGTATTATCTCCTGAAAATTAACATAACAGTGACCTATATAATGTGCTTTCAATGTCCCCTCTGTGGAGCAGCTTCCCGATATATTCGAGTTGGTGCTGCCTGATTCAAATTGTATCCACTCACAATAAATATATTGTTACACTAATTTTTTTTTATTAACTTTTATTGAGCTTCAAGTGAACGTCTACAAACCAAGTCAGACTGTCATATATAAGTTTATACACAACTTACTCCGTACTCCCACCTGCTCTCCCCCTAATGAGTCAGCCCTTCCAGTCTCTCCTTTCGTGACAATTTTGCCAGCTTCCAACTCTATCCTCCCATCCCCTCTCCAGACAGGAGATGCCAACACAGTCTCAAGTGTCCACCCGATACAAATAGCTCACTCTTCATCAGCATCTCTCCTACCCACTGTCCAGTCCCTTTCATGTCTGATGAGTTGTCTTCGGGAATGGCTCCCGTCCCAGGCCACCAGAAGGTTTGGGGACCATGACCGCCAGGATTCCCCCAGTCTCAGTCAGACCATCAAGTATGGTCTTTTTGTGAGAATTTGGGGTCTGCATCCCACTGATCTCCTGCTCCCTCAGGAGTTCTCTGTTGTGCTCCCTGTCAGGGCAGTCATCGATTGTGGCTGGGCACCAACTAGTTCTTCTGGTCTCAGGATGATGTAGGTCTCTGGTTCATGTGGCCCTGTCTCTTGGGCTCTTAGTTATCGTGTTACACTAATTTTTGCTGTTTTTCTGCACACGTAGGTTTTTGACAGTCTGGCTTTATTGACATAGGCTCCCTAAGCAGAGATTCTGGAGTCAATCTTTCAGCACAAGGAGTTACAAATGGTTGGTTGGCTGGCTGAAACAAGCACCAAAAGGTGACCTACACTAAAAATGAAGCTGAAATGCCAGAACTGCCTTGATGTACTGTAGAAGGCTTCTAATTGTTTAGGGAAATGGGAATGTTAGAGTGGATTCATGAAGTGAGGCCTGCTCACTCACCCTGGGAAAGTCCAGAAGATACATCTTTCACCACAGCTGTGAGAAACACATTTGTGAGGAAAGCCCCAGCACCCTGGAAGAGTTATCTGGTCACTCTTCTCTGTAGGTCAAAAATTACAGTGGCTACTGTTGCCACTGAAGTGGGATCCTTAAACGCAATGGGGATAATTAGATCCCAGGAAGGCAGGGGCTAAGCAGCAGTGTTTAATTGGCAAAGACAAGATGGGCAGCGGAGTCTAAGCAGTAATCGGAATAATGACTCACAGAGATTTATGGCGGTGTTGGTCGATCTTTGGTTGATCATGCTGTCCCTAGAAGAGAAACAGATGGGATGTCTACTAAATTCTTACTTGATTCTATACAAATGGAAGAGTTCTGAGTTGAGTGAACAGAAATCTAACTTGAATTTCCAAAACAGAGTCACGGTCCCTTAATAAATTTCCAGACTTGAGCCAGTTTACAGACCCAGAGCTCCTTGAATGAACAAGAGGCCAGGTCCCTTTGAGAAAGAGTTCCACTATACTGCCAATGATTTATACTGTTAATCTTTCTCCCAGCTTCCGCCAAAGAGACCTATGACCTTTAACCAGGTTGACAGCACTGGGAAAATCAGACTTTTGGGTAAATATTAAACACTGGCTCTGAACTGACACTAATTCCAAGAGATCTAAATATATCACTGTGGTCCACCAGTCAGAGTAGAGGCTTATCGAGGACAGATAATCAGTGGAATTTTAGCTCAGGTGGTTATTTTCCCCAGTTCCAGTTACATGTCTATAATTGGAGATATACTCAGCAACTTGCAGAATTCCTGCATTGGTTCCCTGACATGTGAAGTGAGTTATTTTGATAGAAAAGGCCAAGTGGAGGCCACTAACAGTGCCTCTACCTAGGAAAATAGTAAACTAAAAGCAACACAACATTTCTGGAATGATAGCAGAGATAGCACCATCAAAGACTTGAAAGATGCAGGGGTGGTGATTCCCACCACATCTTCATTTAACTGCCTTATTTGGCTTGCACAGAACAAGTAGATCTTGGAGAATGACAGTGGATTATAATAAACTAGGTGGTAACTCCAATTGCAGCTGCTGTTCCAGATGTGGTTTCATTACTTAAGCGAATTAACACTTCCACTGGCAGCTGATGCAGTTATTGATTTGGCAAATGCATTTTTCCCCTAATACCTGTTAGTAAAGACCATGAGAAGTAGTTTGCTTTCAACTGGCAAGGCCCTCAATACACCTTTACTGTCCTACCTAAAAGATATAGCAACTCTCCAGTCCTCTCTCATAATTTAGTCCACAGAGACCTTGACTGCCTTCGTTTCTACAAGACATCACACTTGTGCATTACACTGATATTATGCTGTTGGACCTTATAAACAAGAAGTAACAACTACTTTAGACTTATTGGTAAAACATTTTGTATGTCAGAGGGTGGGAAATAAATCTGACAAAAATTTAAGGGTCTTCCACCTCAGTAAAATTTCTAGGAATCCAGTGGTGTGGAACAAATCAAGATATCCCTTATAAGGTGAAGAATAAGTTGATGCATCTGACTCTTCCTATGACTAAAAAGGAGGCACCATGCTTAGTGGGACTCTTTGGATTTTGGTGGCAACATATTCCTCATTTGAGTGTTCTATTCTGGCTCATTTACCAAGTGATCTGAAAAACTGCTAGTTTTGAGTGGGGTCCAGAGCGACAGAATGCTGATCAACAGGTATAGGCTTCTGTGTAAGTTGCTCTGCCACTCAGGCTATATGATCTGGCATATCCAATACTGCTTGAAATGTTAGTGGCAGATAGAGATGCTGTTGAAGCCTTTGGTAGACACTTAAGATTTTGGATCAAAGCTCTATCTTCTTCCATGTTTCCATTCAACCTGAGATGCTCATCAATAAGTGGATGTTGTCAGGCCATTAAGTTGGGAGTGCATAGCAGCACTCCATCATCAGATGAATGTTGCATATATAACAACAGACAGCCCAAATGCCCATGGTCCCTACTTCTGCTACATTCTCTCCCAGTCCACACTTATAGCCTCTTGGAGAAAGCTCAGTCCTGGTTTATAGGTGCTCTGCACGATACGCAAGCACCAGTCAAAAACTGACAGTTCCAGCACTACAGACTCTTTCTACGACATCCCTGAAGGACAGTGATGAAGGGCTGTCCTCCCAGTGGGCAGAATTTTGAACAGTGCACCTGGATATTCATTTTGCTTGAAAGGAGAAATGGCTAGAGGGGCACATGTATACTTATTCATGAGCTATAGCCAATCGTTTGGCTTGATGATCAGGGACTTGGAAGGACTATGATAAAACTGGCAACAAGGAGGTCTGGGGAAGAGGTATGTGGATAGGTCTCTCTGAATTGGCCAAAATATATGATGATATTTTTGTTCCACGTGAATGTTCACCAAAGGATGACCTCAACAGAGGATTTGAATAGTAGATAGGATGATCCATTCTGTGGATAAAAGTCAGCTTCTTTCCCCAACCACTTCTGTTATTACACAATGGACTCAAGAACAATATGTCCACAGTGGCAGGGATAGAGGTTATGCATGGGTTCAGCAACATGGACTTTCATTCACCAAGACCAACCTGGCCATAACCACTGCTGAGTGCCCAATATGCCAGTAGTAGAAAGCAATATTGAATCCTTGTTATGGCACCATTCCTCAGGGTGATCAGCCAGCAACCTGGTAGCTGGTTGATTACATTGGACGGCTTCTATCCACCATAGAAGGGACAGTGCTTTATCCTTATTCCTGTTCTTACTCTGCATATGGATTTAACTACACACAATGCTTCTGCCAAAACTGTCCATGGATTTATAGCATGCATTATCTGCCATCATGGTATTCCACAGGCCACTGCTTCTGGTCAAGAAACTCATTTCCTGACAAATAAAGTGCAGCAATGGGCACATGCTTATGAAATTCATGGTCTTACCATATTGTCATCATCCTGAAGCAACTGGCTTGATAAAATGGTGGGATGGCCTTTTGGAGACTGTTACAGGACCAGCTAGGTGGCAGTAACTTGCAGGCTTGAGCAGTGTTCTCCAGGAAGCCATATGTGGTCTAAATCAGCATTGAATATATGGTGCTAGGATTCCCAGGTCCAGGAATCAAGGAGTGAAAATGGTGTTGGGGGGGGCACTACTCACTAAAACACTCTCTTAGGCTGGGTTCTCTACAGAAGCAAAACCAGTGAAGCACATAAATATACATGTACAGAGATTTACATCAAGGAAATGGCGCATGAGGTTGTAGAGACTGGAACGTCTCAAATCCATGGGTCAGGATAGCGGCTTCTCCTTATTCAAGTAGCCACAGGGGTTGGCAAACCCAAGATTGGCAGGCCAGAGCAAGGCTCTTGCTCACAGCCCACGAAGACTGATGGATCCCAAGATAGGCAGGCAAGACCACAGGTAAGCTGCTTGCTCAAGTCCCAAGAACCGGAGGTCAGATGAACAGGAGCCAGCTGCAGCATCCAGCGTGAGCAAAAAGCCCATGAGTCTTGCCAGAATGTCCACTTATAATCAGGGCAGACCACATGCCCAAGGAAACTTCCTTTCAACTGATTGGCTACTCACAGCAGATTCCATCATAGAGGTAATCACAGTATATCAAATCTCATCACAGAAATCATTACAACATCATACGACTGCAAAACCACTGAGAATCATGCCCCAGCCAAGTGATACAACCTTAATCATCACACCCCTTGTCAACTTGGCACTTGTACACATCTGCTTAAAAAATACAAAATCTCTGAGCTAACAGATACATGAGGAAATACTCACGATTATTAGCCATTAGAGAAATGCAAATCAAAACTACAATGAGACTCCATCTCACTCCAGCAAGGTCAGTATTAATCCAAAAATCACAAAACAGTAAATGTTGGAGAGGCTATGGAGAGATTGGAACACTTGTACATTGCTGGTGGGAATGTAAAATGGTACAACCACTTTGGAAATCAATTTGGCGCTTCCTTAAAAAGCTAGAAATAGAACTACCATACAATCCAGCAATCCCACTCTTGGAATATACTGTAGAGAAATAAGAGCCTTTATACGAACAAATATATGCACACCCATGTTCACCGCAGCACTGTTTACAATAGGAAAAAGATGGAAGCAACCGAGGTGCTCACCAACAGATGAATGGATAAATTACGGTATATTCACACAATGGAATACTATGCATCAATAAAGAACAGTGATGAATCAGTGAAGCATTTCATAACATGGAGGAATCTGGAAGGCATTATGCTGAGTGAAATTAGTCAGTTCCAAAAGGACAAATATTGTATAAGACCACTATTATAAGAACTCAAGAAATAGTTTAAACAGAGAAGAAAATATTCTTTGATGGTTACGAGATGGGGGAGGTGGGTGGGAGAGGGGTATTCACTAATTAGATAGTAGATAAGAACTACTTTAGGTGAGGGGAAAGACAACACACAATACAGGCAAGGTCAGCACAACTGGACTAAATGAAAAGCAAAGAAGTTTCTGGAATAAACTGAATGCTTCGAAGGCCAGCATAGCACGGGAGGGGGTTTGGGGACCATGGTTTCAGGGAACATCTAAGTCAACTGGTATAATAAAATCTATTAAGAAAACATTCTGCATCCTACCTTGGAGAGAGGCATCTGGGGTCTTAAACACTAGCAAGCGGAAATCTAAGATGCATCAATTGGTCTCAATCCACCTGGACCAAAGGAGAATGAACACCAAGGACACAAGGTGATTATGAGCCCGAGACAGAAAAGGACACATAAACCAGAGACTACATCAGCCTGAGGCCAGAAGAACTAGATGGCGCCGGGCTACAACTGATGACTCCCCTGACAGAGAACGCAACAAAGAACCCCTGAGGTAGCAGGAGAGCAGTGGGATGCACACTCCAAATTCTCGTAAAAAGACCAGACTTAATGGTCTGAGACTAGAAAGACCCCAGTGGTCATGGCCACCAGATCTTCTGTTGGCCCAGGACAGGAACCATTCCCGAAGCCAACTCTTCAGACAGGAATTGGATGGACAATGGGTTGGAGAGGGATGCTGGTGAGGAGTGAGCTTCTTGGATCAGGTGGACACTTGAGACTATGTTGGCATCTCCTCCCTGGAGGGGAGATGAAAGGGTAGAGGGGGTTAGAAACTGGTGAAATGGGCACTAAAAGAGAGAGTGGAGGGAAGAAGTGGGCTGTCTTAGGGGGAGAGCAATTGGTAGTATGTAGCAAGGTGTATATAAGTTTTTGTGTGAGAGACTGACTTGATTTGTAAACTTTCACTTAAAGCACAATAAAAGTTTTTAAAAAATACTCTGAACAAAGACAATTATAAAGTCATACTTGCACCTAACATGATACAACGCACATACATACAACTGAAAATGCACTAGCCCTGTATACATCTTATATAAGTGAAGAAAACAAAAATATTTGATGCACACATACAAAGCAGAAATACTCATATCAATTACAGTCCTTGTTTCTGCAACTGGTCATATGGTTGTAACTGGTATTTAAAAATACCTTCCACCACCCATTCTGTATTCCCTTTGTCCTCAGCAAGCACCTCAGGTGATCATGATTCTTTGCCTAGTGGGGTGACCTAAACTTTCATTCCTGAAGGGTCTCAGCCATTAGTAGTCATGTCAGAATTGGATTGCTGTAGTTTTCCACTGACTTTAATCACAGGGCATGGTGGTACTAAGAAACACCCTAAAGGATCTCCTGCATTCCAAACAAACTCTTCTTTACCTCTATTATGCAATCTCAATCCAATCTGCTCTTGGTAATCAGGATCAATCACACCAGCCAGTATGGTAACTCCTTTCTTTGCCTGTTGATCCAGAAGCATAAGGAACCCAAAATGGCCAGGTGACATTCTTAATTCCCAGTTCAATGGAATCAGTGATATGTCCCAGGTGGGACCATTCTTCCCTTTGGAACTAAGACCTCTAGACCTGCAGAGCATAAGGTCACTGGACAGGCGGCAAAAACCTTGCAAGTGGGTCACTGGGGCTAATAGTGAATGGTTCCACTTCCATTTCCACCCCTTGATTCCTAGAACCATGAATCCTGGCTATGGGAGAAACAGCACTATACATTGGATGCTGGTGTAGAGCATATACAGCCTTCTGGAGAACACTGCCCCAACCCTGCAAGGTATTTCCACCTAGCTGGCACTGTAATTGTGTCTTTAGAAGGCTAGTCCACTCTTCTATCAAACCAGTTGCTTCAGGATGATGGGGAACATGGTAAGACCTGTGAATTCCATGAGCATGGGCCCACTGCCACACTGTGAAGTGAGTCCCTTGATACAAGGTGATGCTGTGTGCGATACCATAACAGTGGATAAGGCATTCTATAAGTCCACAGATGGTAGTTTTGGCAGAAGTATTACATGCAGGGAAGGCAAATCCATACCCAGAGTAGTGTCTATCCCAATAAGAACAAAACACTGCCCTTTCCATGATAGAAGTGGTCCAATGTAAATCAACTTGCCACCAGGTTGCTGGCTGATCACCTTGAGGGATGACGCCATATAGGAGACGCAGTGTTGGTTTCTGCTGCTGGCAGATTGGGCACTCAGCAGTGGTTGTAGCCAAGTTCGCCTTGGTGAGAGAAAGTCCATGTTGCTGAGTCTATGCATAATCTCCATCCCTGCCACTATGACCACTTTGTTCATGAGCCCATTGAGGAATGACAGGAGTAGCTGGGGAAAGATGATGACTGGTTTCCACATAATGTGTCATCCTATCCACTTGATTGTTAAAATCTTCCTCTGCTGAGGTCACCCATTGGTTAACATTCACATAGGACACAAATATTTTCACTTCTTTGGCCCATTCAGAGAGGTCTATCCCCACACCTCTTCCCCATACCACCTTGTCTCCAATTTTCCAATCACGTTTCTTCCAAGTCCCTGACCATCCAGCCACACCATTGGCCACAGCCCATGAATCAGTATACAATCACACATCTGGCCATTTCTCCTTTCAAGCGAAGTGAACAACCAGGTGCATCATTTGAATTTCTACCTATTGGGAGTATTTCCCTTCACCACTGCCCTTCAAGGAGGTCCCAGAAAGAGGATGTAGTGCTGCCACTGTCCACTTTTGAGTGGTGCCTGCATATCGCATAGAACTGTCTACAAACCAGACATGAGTTTACTCTTCTTTAGTCAACCGATTGTAAGAAACCCCCCACGAGGCCATATGTGCAAATTGGGAGATAGAAGGTAATGCGACAGGAGTGGAAACCATGGGCATTTGGGCCACTCCCTCATGTAACTTACTTGTACCTTCAGGACCTGCTTGGGCCCAATCTCATATATACCACTTCCATTTAATGACGGAGTGCTGCTGTGCACATCCAAATTTACAACACTGTGGGTCAGACAACACCCAGTTCATGATGGTCAGCTCAGGTTGCATGGTGGCTTGGTGTCCCATGGTTAATGTTCAGTCTCTCCTAAGGCCTTGTAACAAACCAAAAGCTGTTTCTCAAAAGGAGAGTAGTTATCTGCCAGAGGATGACAGGGCTTTGCTCCAAAATCCTAAGGGTCTGTGCTATGATTCACCGATAGGGGCCTGCTAAAGACTCCAAACAGCATCTCTATCTGCCACTGACACTTCAAACACCATTATATCAGCTGGGTTATATGGCCCAAGCGGGAGAGCAGCTTGCACAGCAGCCTGAACCTGTTGCAGAGCCTTCTTTTTCTGGGCCCCGTTCAAAACTAGCAGGTTTTCCAGTCCCATGATAAATAGGCTGGAGTCGCACATCCAAATGAGGAATATGTTGCCTCCAAAATCCAGAGGCCCACTAGGTGTTGCGTCTCCTTTTTAGTTGTGGGAGAAGCCAGATGCAATAACTTGTCTGTCACTTTAGAAGGAGTATCTCGACATGCTCTCTCCACTGGACCCCTAGAAATTTCACGGAAGTGGAAGGCACCTCAATCTTTTTTGGCTTAATTTCCCACTCTCTAGTATGCAAATGTTTTACCAATAAGTCCAGAATCATTGACAATTCTTTCTTGCTAGGTCCAATCAGCATAATGTCATCAATGTAATGACCCCGTGTGGAAGGGAAAGGTGATCAAGGTCCCTACAGGCTAAATTATAACATAGGGCTGGAGAGTTGATGTAGCTCTGAGGTAGGTAACTGAAAACGCATTGCTGGCCTTCCAGCTGAAAGCAAACTGCTTCTGGTGGTCCTTAGAAACAGGTATGGAGAAAAGGGCATTAGATCAATAGCTGCATACCAGGCACCAGGAGATGAATTAATTTGCTCAAGCAATGAAACTACATCTGGAAAAGCAGCTGCAATTGGAGTCACCCTCTGTCATTCTCCAATATCCATCTCTTTTTTGCACAGGCCAGATACGCAAGTTGAATGGGGCTGTGGTACAAATCAATACCCCTGCATTCTCCAAGTCCTTAATGGTGGCAGTAATCTCTACAATCCCTCCAGGAATGCCAGATTGCTTTTGGTTTACTATTTTCCTAAGTAAGGGCAGTTCTAACGGCTTTCACTTGGCTTTTCCTACCATAATATCCCTTATTTCATCTGTCAGGGATCCAATGTGGGGGTTTTGCCAGTTGCTGAGTGTATGTATTCCAATTATGCATTCTGGAACTGGGGAAATCACTTCAGGACGAGTTCAGGGACTGTCTTAGTCACCTAGTGCTGCTGTAACAGAAATACCACAAGTGGATGGCTTTAACAAAGAAATTTATTTCTTCACAGTAAAGTAGGCTAAAAGTCCAAATTCAGGGTGTCAGCTCCAGGGGGAGGGTTTCTGTCAGCCTTCTCATCAGTCTTCCTCTGGACTAAGTAGCTTCTCTGGGCATGGACCCCAGGTTCAAAGGACCCGCTCTACTCCTGGCACTGCTTTCTTGGTGGTATGAGGTCCCCATCTCTCTGCTTGCTTCCCTTTCCTTTTTATCTCTTGAGAGATAAAAGGCGGTGCAGGCCAGACCCCAAAGAAACTCCCTTTACATGGGCTCAGAAGTGTGATCTGGGTAAGGGTGTTACAATCCCACCCTAATCCTCTCTAAAACAAAATTACAATCATAAAATGGAGGACAACCACATAATACTGGAAATCAGGCCCTAGCCAAACTGATACATTTTGGGGGGGGGACAAAATTCAATCCATGACAGGGACCCAGTGGCCCTACTGTGAAGTGGACATGAGGTAAGACTACATTAATAAACTACCTCCACATGCCCCCACTCTACTGGTGGGCCAGAGTGACATTTTGAGTCTCCTGGAATTAGTTTCAGTTCAGAGCCAGTATCCAGTAACCCCAGAAAAGTCTGCCTATTTCCTTTTCTCCAATGAATAGTCAGTCTTGTAAAAGGCCATAAATTCCTTTGGGGAAGGCTGGGAGAAAGATACACAGTCCACATTTTTTGGTAGTGTATGGGAGTCCTTCCTCAAGGAAACCTGGCCTCCCCTTCATTCAAGGGGTTGTGGGTCTTTAAATTCGCTCAAGCCTGGCAATTGACTGAGGGGCTGTGACTTTCTGTTCTGGCGATTCGAGTTAGGCCCTGCTCTAGAATTCATTCGTTTATACAGATCAAGTAAATATTTAGTAGGCTTCCTATTTCACTCCTAGGGGCACCATGACTAAGAAGCCAAAGCAGTAAGTCCGTATGAGTCAGATTCTGATTTCTGCATCCATCCCCGACCTTGTCTTTATTGATTGAGTGCTGCCACTTGGCCCCTATTACTACGGGGTTCAATCAGCCCCACTGTACTTATGTGTCTCAATTTAGTTAGGGCAGTTCCCACACTCTTCAAGGATGCTGCGGCTGCCTTCACAAATCTGTTCCTCACTATTGTAAAAGATATGTCTTCTGGACACTGCATGTGTGGGTCTGTGGGTCTAACCTGACAAATCCACTCTAGCATGCCAATTTCCCTAAGCCTTTGGATACCTTCTTCTACACTATACCAAGGCAAGTCTGGTACTTCTACTTGATTTAGCCATACATCACTGCATAAACTTCTACTTGATTTAGCCATACATCACTGCATAATACATGCTTCAGCAACCCAGTCAAATAAACTCTTAGATCCTTTCTTAACCTCTCCAGCTGAAAAACTGAATGATGAATCTGTGCTTAGTTGGACCGTACCAATAAGCTCAGACTGACCCATCTTTTTTTTTTCTTTTTCAAGGTCGATTTTATTTTTTTGTAATTAATTTTTATTGTGCTTTAAGTGACAGTTTACAAAGCGGGTCAGTCTCTCGTTCAAAAATTTACATACACCTTGCTATACACTCCTAATTGCTCTCCCTCTAATGAGATAGCACAGTTCTTCCCTCCACTCTCCTCATGTCCACTCGGATAGCTTCTGGCCCCCTCTGCCCTCTCATCTCCCCTCCAGGCAGGAGATGCCAACATAGTCTCATGTGCCTACTTGCAGACTGATCTATCTTTATGTTCCTTGCACCATTACCCCACACCTTTAATAGCCACTCCCACACATATACAGGTTTCTGTTTATACGTATTAGAAAAGTTAAGTAGTTCTTTTGGAGCGTAACATACCTACTTCTGGGTCATGCTTTGTACTTCACCTTTTGGGGCTCGCTGGGACTTAAGTCTAGTTATAGGTCTAGGAGCCAGAATCAGTAGTGTGGAATTGTTTTGAGAACATTCTGCATTGTCTTGTAAAGCATCTGCCTCAGGACATGCTCCAGGCAATGACTCAGACAAGGGTTCTTTAGAGGCAGTTGGGCTTGGGCTAATCTCCTGAGAGTGGAGGGGCTAATGGTTATTCTGGGCAGGGTGATAGCAAACATGAAGTAATCTCTTCAGATGGGAGTGGTTCTGCTGGCAGGAGTGATTCAACAGTATTTAGGGGCTCAGTGTCTCCAGCTTCCTGATTATCTGCCCATATGTCCCCATCCCAGTTTCAGGATCCCATTTTTTACCAATCAATGCCCTCACTTTAACTTCAGACACCCTGGCAATTGAGTTGGCATTGTAATTCAGCCACTCTTATATGACTCTGGGTTTGGTTTTTGGCAATATCAGCTCTGTTAATACAAGAAATAAGGCTTTTTTTGAAAGCACAAGTAGAAACTTTGAAGTTGTTCGTGCAGTGCTTGAGTTTTGACTCTAAAGCCCTAAGCTCATCTATTTCTTCCACCACTCTGTCTAGCAAAAGTAGGAGAACCAACCAGCTTCCTTTTACTTCTCATTATGACAAAATTGTAGAAAGCTATCATGCATGCAATCACCTAGAACCTTGCTTTTCAACGGTACCTGATCTACTAGTGGTGATATTTTGTGTATTTGTATTGCCACTCACGCCATGGATTAGCAGTGCCCTTTTTACCACTGGAAGCGGAGTCATGATCATCTGTAAGACTAACCAGACTTGAGAACCAATTTGGAAAACTCATCCTTACAATTTTGTTTCTCTTGAACCACTCTTTGTACCAAATGTCTTAGGCTGGGCTCTCTAGAGAAGCAAAACCAGTAAGGCATATAAATGTACACAGAGATTTATATCAAGGAAATGGCTCACAACATTACAGAGGATGGAATGTCCCACGTCCGTAGGTCAGGATATAGGTTTCTCCTGATTCACTTAGCTGCAGGGGCTGGCAAACCCAAGATTGGCAGGTCAGTGAGCAAGGCTCTTGCTCACAGGCTGTGAAGATCAATAAATCCCAAGACTGGCAGGCAAGACCACATGTAAGCTGCTAGCTCAAGTTCCAAGAACAGAGGTCAGACGAACAGGAGCCAGCTGCAGGATCCAGCGTGAGCAAAAGCCCATGAACCTTACCGGAATGTCCACTTATAATCGATGCAGGCCCCATGCCCAAAGAAACTCCCCTTCAACTGACTGGCTACTCACAGCAGATCCCATCATGGAGGTGACCACTGCATATTAAATCTCATCACGGAAGTGATCACATCATATGACTGCCAAGCCACTGAGAATCATGGACCAGCCGAGATGACACACACCCTAACCATCACAAACACCTAGTGATTCACCAGCAAAATTTTTGTTTCCTGTCCTATAACCTTATGCTTTGCTGTTTTACAGGTATTAGAGGCACACTTCCATTGGGAGATAGAATAATAATTCCATTGAGCTGAAGTTAAACTGCCATCCTGCCAATTTGGGATCCTTATTCCTCTAAATTAACAGGCGAAACACAGAGTTGCTGTACTGGCTGGGTGGCTGATGCCAATAAAGAGGGGGAAATTGAGCTGTTAGTACAAAAGGAAAGGAAGTGTATATCGGAATACAGGTGATCCCTTAGGGCATCTCTTAGTACTATCATGCCCTGCGATTAAAGCCAATGGAAAACTTTGTGGTTGCTGTTAGGTGCCGTTAAGTCGCTTCCAACTCATATCAACCCTATGTACAACAGAACGAAACACTGCCTGGTCCTGCACCATCCTTCACAATCGTTATGCTTGAGCACATTGTTGCAGACACTGTGTCAATCCATCTCGTTGATCGCCTTCCTCTTTTGTGCTAACCCTCTACTTTACCAAGCATGATGTCCTTCTTGGGACTGATCACTCCTGATAACATGTCCAAAGTATGTGAGACATAGTTTTGCCATCCTTGCTTCTAAGGAGCATTCTGGTTGTACTACTTCCAAGAAAAATTTGAAAACTACAAGTATGACTACTAATGGTCTAGATTCTTCAGGAATGAGTTTTGGCTTGTCTCACCAGGCAAAGAACCAGACAGCTGAAGTGCTTGTTGAGGGCAAAGTAATTATGAAATAGAGTGGAGAAAGGTAGCTGTAAATATCAGCTATGACCACTTGCAGAAATAAAGACTGAAATTATGAGTATTTCTTTTCATTGTGAATATATTTGTGTACATGTATGTGTGTGAGAATGTATATATATTCTGAAATATCCTTGTTATCTTCTGTTATTCCCTTAAATCATCTAACATAAGACGTATTAATAACAATTTACATCACAGTACTTTCTTGTTGTTGTTAGGTGCCACCAAATTAGTTCCGACTCATAGTGACCCTGTACACAACAGAACACAACATGGCCCAGTCCTGTGTCATCTTCACTATCCTTGTTATGCTTGAGCCGCTGTTGCAGCCACTGTGCCAATCCATCTCATTGAGGGTCTTCCCCTTTTTTGTTGACTCTCTACCAAGCGTGATATCCTTCACCAGGGACTGATCCCTCCTGATAACATGTCCAAAGTATGTCAGACTTAATCTCACTATCCTTGCTTCTAAGGAGCATTCTCGTTACACTTCCAAGACAGATCTGTTCCTCCTTTTGGTTGTCTGTGGTATATTCAACATTCTTCGCCAACACCACACAATTCAAAGGTGTCATCAATTCTTCAGTATCCCTTATTCAACATCCAGCTTTCACATGCCTGTGAGGGCACTGAAAACACCATGCCTTGGGTCAGGTGCACCTTAGTCTTCACGGTGACATCTTTGCTTTTCAACTGTTTAAAGAGGTCTTTTACAGCAGATTTGCCCAATGCAACGTGTCTTTTAACTGCTGCTTCCATGGGTGTTGTGGATCCAAGTAAAATGAAATCCTTGACAGTTTCAATCTTCTCTCCATTTATCATGATGTTGCTTACTGGTTCAGCTGTGAGGATTTTTGTTTTATGTTGAGGTGTAATCCACACTGAAGGCTGTAGTCTTTGATCTTCATCAGTAAGTGTTTCAAGTCCTTTTCACTTTTAGCAAAGGTTTCATCATCTGCATAATGCAGGTTGTTAATGAGTCTTCCTCCAATCCTGATGCCCCATTCTTCTTCATATAGTCCAGCTTCTCAGATTATTTGCTCAGCACACAGATTCAATAGGTATGGTAAAAGGATACAACCCTGATGCACACTTTTCCTAACTTTAAACCACACAGTATGCCCTTGTTCTGTTCAGACAACTACCTCTTGATCTATGTACAGGTTCCTCATGGGGACACTTAAGTGTTCTGGAATTCCCATTCTTCACAACGTTACCCATAATTTGTTATGATCCACACAGTCAAATGTCTTTGCAGTCAATAAACACAGGTAAGCATCTAGTATTCTCTGCTTTCAGCCAGGATCCATCTGACATCAACTATGATATTCCTGGTTCCACGTTCTCTTCTGAATCCAGGTTGAGTTTCTTGCAGTTCTCTGTTGATATACTGCTGCTGCCACTTTTGAATGATTTTCAGTAAAATCATTCACAGTATTTTAAGTTACATGATATTGTTAAGACTTGAATAACTACGAGACTTTGTGTTCTTTTCTGGGAAAAAGGTTAGCACATTTAGGTTGTACACAGGATAGCTGTATCATGTTAGGTGGGAGTAAGACTTTGTTTTTGTTTTTATTGGGAGATTAAGTATGGTTTTAGGAGATGTGTGTGGGTGTCAGGTTGACAAAGGATATACTCTAATGGTTACTTTTATGCATCAATTTGGCTAGGCAAAAGTACCAAGTTATTCAATTAAACACTAAACTGTATGTATTATGAAGATTATTCATAGCTGTGGTATCTACAATCAGTTGACTTTAAAGCAGATTATTTTAAAAAATGTGAGTGGGCCTCATTTAATCAGTGGGGGGAGCATTAACTCCTGCCCATGAGCCAACTTCAAGTCTCTCTCTCTAGATATACACTGTATTTTTATCCAAATCAGACATGAGTTATACCTTTTTGCAAACCTCACTCTGTTAGTTTCATAATCATGCTGTACCAATCTTTTTTTTTTTTTCCGTCCCATGGATTTAACGTTACTGGGATAACACCCATCTCCAGGAAACTTCATTTAAGGTAGGTATTTTCCTAAACCAAGTGCATCCAACGGTGAACTGCACAGGCTCGTGATGGATATGGGATGCCAGGTTGAAAGCAAAGATTATGAATGCATGAAGAGCTAGAAATTATTAAGAAATGACCCTAGGCCTAAGCCTATAAGGACAAGACAGGGTGTATGTGTTATTGCTTTCATAAATCTTAAACCAAAACAATTTTTGATCCAAGTCTTTGAAACCAACAAATAACAATCGCCAGAAATTTGTGTTTTCATCTTAAAAGAGGCCATCTTAGCTTATTGATTACCATCACCACCATCATTCGACTCCTGGACTCCTTCAAAGTCCGATTCCTCATCACTATCATCACCGAAATATCTCAGAGCTGCCTGCATATGCTGTTTTGTGACTTCTGAACTGATATCATCATCACTGCCTTTAGCATCTTCATCTTTGTCATCGGTACCCTACTGGTACACAATCCCAGCCTTTCTGAAGCCATTGCAGATGGTTTCTGGGGTTATTTTCCCCAAAGCAGAAGCCACCCATTTGCAGACTTCTGTAAACATCCCCATTTCAATTGTCCTGATGGAGTGAGCTCATGAATCACAGGCTGCAGCCACTCATCCCACTCTCTTCTCACCAAAGTCTTAAACTGATGGTTGACAGCTATTATCCAGTGGCTGCAGCTTAGTACGACTGCTATACAGACACCAGTGAATATAATTTTGAACATTTTTTTCTTTGTGAGCAGCCATGGCATTGAAAATTAGTTAAGACTTCAAAGAGAATCCCCTCACCTTCCATGCTTTCATAACTTCATAGTCCACCCACCCCTTCTTATTACAATGAACAACCACACTGGTGGACAGTTTTTCGCAGGGAATGGTAACTCTTTTGAAAATCACCATCAGCTTTGATTTCACCCCACTTGCAGTGCAACCAAGGACTACAGTGAAACAAGCACTCTTGTGCCCAGTGGTCGTACTGGCTATAGTTTTCATACCTGAAACAGCTACAGTCCTGGTGGCTGGAATCTCAAAAGACATTAGAACTTCACCCATATTATGTCCACTGCAGAGATACCGAGTTCAGAAATTTCTTTGGTGACAAATTTGTGAATGTTGACTACCTTTTGCTCACAGTCATCTGGTAGTTGCTGGGATACAGTGGTTCTCATTCTCATGGAAAAGTCATTCCTTTTCATGAATTCATAAATCCAGGTAAAACTTGTCTTGAAAGCTGGGATTCTTCTTTCATTTGCCAGAAGCTTCACTTTGGTCTGAATTGTGACAGTAGAAACTGATTTTGTTCTGTTTGAGAAATAACCCACTCTTTTAATTTGGTCTCCAACTCAGGCCATTTCTCTTTGGGCCCATGACATGAATTTTTGTGGATTCATTTTCTCCAGCTCCTTTTTCTCCTTTCTCCATTCACAGATGGATGACTCCAACCTTGAACTCTCTAGCTGCCACTCTGCTACCCATTTCTTCTGCTCTCACACAACAACTTTCAGTTTGAACTTGGCTGTATAGGACTTGTGTTTAATTATTGCCATGATCCAAACTGGTTCTAAGATTTAGATTTATAAACTGAAGATGTGTACAATTGATAACTGGCTGGTTCTAGAAAAGAGATTGCAAAATTCACATGTGAGGTATACAAGAAGCTAAGGTATTTTTATATGCTCGCTAGCATATGACTAAGGTGAGTTATGTTCAATGATCAAAGATACTGGTGCTAAGACATAATTAGGCTATGAAATAAGCAGACCTAACACAGCTTAGGAAACCCTAGTGGCGTAGTGGTTAAGTGCTATGGCTGCTAACCAAGAGGGCAGCAGTTTGAATCCGCCAGGCGCTCCTTGGAAACTATGGGGGCAGTTCTACTCTGTTCTATAGGGTTGCTATGAGTCGGAATCGACTCGACGGCAGTGGGTTTTTGGTTTTTGAACACAGCTTAATGGTTTCACTTAGGACAATCTGATGAGATTTTCACATTTAACTGTTGAGCCAAGAGTAACTGTGTATCAGTTTTGCTTTGTTTATTCTTCCAATTAAAAGCCAGAGTTGGAAGACGACTGATAATTACATCAATGCAGATTGAAGTGAGATTCCTACTGATAGCTACTCATGTCATTCATGCCAGTGCAAGGCTTCACTTTGTTTACAATTCCAATTGATAGTACATGATTTATAGACAGGCTTCGGTAGGTTCAAAGTTCCGACTGATGACTCAAAAGCACTGGGGATATAATTACCAATTTAAATTAATAGAAACAAATGCAGTATTTCCATTGTTTATTTTCCGATTACCAGGGTACTACTGAACTCTACCCATTACTTCTTGACCATGGCTTATAACGTTATTATACAAATATTATCAAAAGTAACACTTTTGGACCACTGAATGAGGGTGAATGATGTTGGAATTCACTTCTGGAAATGTCATGAGACGTGCAGTATATGCAAGTGAACACTATGCCAGAACTTTTTAGCATAATTTCATCATTTTTGCAAGTTATGTGTGCATGTTATTTAAGTTGGTGTGCTGGTTGCGAAAAATGCGGTATACACACACATTTACATATATATACACACTATTTTTATATATCATATACTGGTTTTGTTTCTCTGGTGAACACTAATTAATACAGTTGCTTTCACTCTACAGTGAATGAAAGAGATAAAAAAAAAAAGGAGAGCCTTTGATTTTCATAAAGGCTAGAGAGATTAACAATCAGTATATCCCACCTAACATATACCCAAAACTTGGAAGTAGTATACAACAAGAAAGCATCAAGATCTAATAATAATAATTAGTAATCCCCAGGCACTATTCTAAGTATTAATCATATGCAAATTCACTTAATACAATTTTATGAAGTAGGTATGAGTTTGTACATATCCACAGGGAAGTTAAATTCTAGACACCAGAGTTCCTAAACTTGCTAAATTGTCTCATGCTCCAGGTGTGGCAAAGAAGCGACATAAGTGCTAGAACTGAAGGAATCATGAGGACTAGAACAAAGGGCATCTCAGTGATAATGAAGAGAGAAAGATGACTGAAGATCTGTCTAAGGTCTCAGAATTTTTACGTACGTCTAGAGAATGGGGTGGGTCGAGAACTACCACCATGAGAGCTAAGATCAGGAACTGATGGTACTGAAGGAAGAAGCCCAAGCAGCACTGAGGGCACTGGCAAAAAACAAGTCTCCGGGAATTGACGGAATACAAATCAAAATGTGTTAACAAATGCATGCAGCACTCGAAGTGCTCAATTGTCTATGCCACGAAATTTAGAAGACAGCTACCCGGCCAACCAACTGGAAGAGATCCGTATTTCTGCCTATTCTCAAGAAAGGTGATCCAACCAAATGTGGAAATTATCAAAAAATATTAATATCACATGCAAGCAAAATTTTGCTGAAGATCACGCAGAAGTGGGTGCACTAGTGTATCAACAGGGAACTGTCAAAAATTCAAGCCGGATTTAGAAGAGGACGTTGAACCAGGGATATCACTGCTGATGTCAGATGGATCCTGGCTGAAAGCAGAGAATACCAGAAGGATGTTTACCTGTGTATTATTGACTATGCAAAGGCATTCAACTGTGTGAATCATAACAAATCATGGAAAATATTGCAAAGACTGGGAATTATAGAACACTTTATTGTGCTCAGGAGGAACACAGATCAAGAGGCAGTCGTTCGGACAGAACAAGAGGACACTGCATGGTTTAGTCAGGGAAGGTGTGCGTCAGGGTTGTATTCTTTCACCATGCCTATTAAATCTGTATGCTGAGCAAATAATCTGAGAAGTTGGGCTATATGAAGAATGGGCAACAGGACTGGAGGAAGACTTATTATAACAACCTGTGTTATGCAGATAATACAACCTTGGTTGCTGACAGTGAAGAGGGCTTGAAGCATTTACTGATGAAGATCAAAGACCACAGACTTCAGTATGGAAGAAAACAAAATTCCTCGAGGACTAAGGTGCGCCTGATCTGAGTCATGATGTTTTCAACCGCCTCATATGCATGCGAAAGCTGGATAATGAATAAGGAAGACTGAAGGAGAACTGAAGCCTCTGAATTATGGTGTTGGCGAAGAATACTGAATATACCACAGACTACCAAAAGAATGAACAAATCTGTTTTGGAAGAAGTAAAACTAGAAAGCCCCTTGGAACCAAGGATGGTGAGACTATGTCTCGCATACTTCAGACATGGTATCAGAAGGGATCAGTCTCTGGAGAAGGACATCATGCTTGGTAAAGTGGAGGGTCAGCTAAAAAGAAGAGGACCCTCAATGACATGGGTTGACACATCGGCTGCAAAAATGGGCTCAAGCACAGCAGTGGTATTGAGGATGGCACAGGACCAGGCAGTGTTTCATTCTGTTGTACACAGGGTCGCTGTCAGCATCAACTCAATGGGACCCACTAACAACAATTTCTACAGTGCCGCCAGGTGGGTTCAAATCGCCAACCATTAGGTGAGCAGTCAAAAATAAACTGTTCGCGCCATAATTGGTTGTTGTGTGCCACTGAATAGATTCCGACTCAAAGAGACCCTATGTGACAGAGGAGACCTGTCCGATAGGGTTTCCTAGGCTGTAATGTTTACAGGAGCTCATGTGCCACCTAGGGCTCTTATATATCCAATAAAGGTCTAATAGCCAAAAAATATTAAAAAAAAAAAAAAAGTCTACAACTTAACAACAAAAATCAAACAGCCTACTGAAAAAATGGGCAGGACTTGAACAGACATTTCACTCGATAATTCAAACGATCAACAGGTACACAATAAGATGGTCAACTTCGTTAAAACTGAAACGAAACCCATTGACACTGAGTCAATTCTGACTCACAAAGACCCTATAGGACAGAGTGGAACTGCCCCACAGACTTTCCAAGGAGCGTCTGGTGAATTTGAACCACTGGCCTTTTGGTTAAGAGCTGTAGCACTTAACCGCTATACCACCAGGGTTTCCAAGAAGCCATTAGGGAGATGTAATCAAAATCACAATGAAGTATCACCTCATCCCCATTAGAATGGCAATGATCAAAAAACAGAAAACAACAGGTACTGACAAGGTTGTGAAGAAGCTGGAACCCTCATCTCTTGCTGGTAGGAATATAAAATGGTATAGCCACTGTGGAAAACAGTTTGACAGTTCCTCAAAAAGTTAAACACAGAACTACCATATGACCCAGCAACTGCAATCCTAGGTATATACCCAGAAGAAGTAAAATCAGGAATGTAAACAGATACCTCTAGACCAATGTTTAATGCAGCACTTTTTACAACAGCCAAAAGGTAGAAACAACTGAAATATCCATTAATAGATGAATGGATCAGCAAAATGTAGTACATAAGTAAAACGGAATATTAAATCAGCTGTAAAGACAAACGAAGACCTGATGCGTGCCATAACATAGATGAGCCTTGAAAACACTATACGCTGAGCTAAATAAGTCAGACGCAAAAGGGCAAATAGTATAATCACTTATACGAAATAAGAAATATACAGAAACTAAAGGTTACTAGTGGTTACCCCAGGAAGGGGAAAAGGGTGGGTTTTTGCTTAGGGGTTACTGAGTTATGTTAATGATGGTGAAATAATTTGGAAAAAAGAGTGAATGGTTGCACAACTTGAAGAATGTAACCAATGTCACTGAATTATAAATGTAGAAATTGTTGAATTGTAGTATGTTTTGTTGTACATATTTTCACGACTAGCAACAAAAGAATAACAGGTAACTTCAAGTGGGCACTTCAGTACTGTCTGGCAATCCTTCTAAGAGTTTGTTCATTTTCACACTTTCCGAGATATCTAATTTATACCTTTTGTTTCCTCAACTCTCCATCACGTCTTTCCTCTTCTTCATGACCTTGCCTCTTACTCCACTTAGTAAAAAAAACAAAATTTCCCCATGCTCCTACTATCACATCTCCCAAAACTACAAGCATATAGACCTAAGTACCTGCCCGTTCTTTTATTGCTATTAATAAGGGGAGTGCAGCCGTATCTTGTTTGTACAGCAGATCTATGGCTCCAGCAATCTGTGCTTCCTACACCATGTTTTTCTCTCTACTAGCACAAAAATCTGGTATATCTTTATAAAACACAATGTCCGTTAAAAATAAACAAAAAACATCGATATTACATCCCACTCTAGTAACAACCAATTTCTCAATTCCTCTTTAAAGCAAGACTTCTTAAAAGAGCTATCTTCAATTCTCACTATCTTCAGTTTCTCTCTACCATTGTCTTGAATGCCAGCTGTCACTTTTTCCATCAGTCAAATCAGCTAGTCAAGGTCAAGGTCACAAATGTTACTAAACCTAAGGTTCAACCCCCCGAATTCCTCCTACTTGCATCATTAACAGATCTCACACACTTGATCACCACTTCCCGGCTGAGGTACTTTCTTCACCTGGCTTCTAGCTGTTACTCCTCAGTCTTCTTTAGTGGTTTCTTAACTACTTTGCCATCTAAACATCTGCGTGTTTCAGGGTTCACTTCTCCATATTTCTAATTCCTATCTTTTATGTTCTCACTCTCCCCACTACACAATGCTATGAGCAAAGGAGAAGAAACTAGGCTGGTATTAGCTATTGGCCATTTTATGCTAACAAAGAAGTATATAAACTGGTCAATCCTTATAATTATGGGGGGGACCCTATCCTCAGAGATTCTCATTTATTAGTTCTAGGGTAGAGTCCAGGAATCTTTATGCATAAAAATCCTTCCTTGGTGTTTCTCAACCTTGGTTGCACATTAGCTGCACACCACTTCTGGAAGGTTTTAAAAATCCGAGTATCCAGGAGATCTGAGCCTCTGGGCAGTCACTCTGAACTGTTATCACATACTCACAGAAGAGTATCAGTAAGATCAAATAAAAAACACCAAAGTTTTTCTACTTACATATAGCTGAAACTCATTTCACTAAGAGAACAGAAAAATTTTATATGGGAAACATTTTCACCTCTGAGTGATATTCCGATACATTTGGGAGTACAAATAGGGAACACTAAATTAGGGTACAGATACAAACTCTTACACTGAGAGACAATCTCAACTAGCAAAAACAAAAACAAAATACCCCACAACAACAAAAAAAACCCAGACAGATAAGATTTCTAAAACAATTATCACTTAAAATTAAGATTACTGCTTAAAAAATGTGTAAGGCATTAATCAGTATTCAGTTAGAAATGGCAGTATTTGTAATCATAAAACAGAATTTACATTTAGTACTGTTAAACTACATAAAAAAGTATGTAATTATAGTCATACCAAATGCATACGACTTATAAAAAAAAATTAAGAACACCACTTTACCAGAAGGAAAAATAATTTATTATATACGAGGAGAGTGATTAAAATACATGTAATAGATCTCCAACTGATTTAAATACATATAGATTTAATAATTAAACACACTTTAAAAGCTGTTACGCACAGTTCCAGTCCACGTGGCCAATTTCTCCTCCTCAAAGCTGGAAAGCACTTGAAAGGTAACAGAATTCAAAAGGAACCTAGAACACCATAAAAGTCCATTAAAAATAATCATGATTATAAAACTGTTCATAGTTTAAAAATAACTAAAAGCTAAAACATTTATATTTAGAAAATTAGTGAATCATGTCAGTGCAACAAAATTTTAATTAGGTAAACAGCTTATACAGAAAAACTGTGATTTATAACATTAAAAAATAAAACACTTTAACTGTCCCCATACAGAAACAAATGCTACTTCAGTATCTATTGCTTTTATGCACTCTTATGGTGATAGTACTTAACAGAAGTTTGAGCTGTTTTCATAGTACTAATAATAGCAGAATTTGCAAGAAAGAAAGACATGTCGGGGCTCCAAGTCTCAATTTTCCAATTTTTAGGTTAGATGGCTAGGCTAGTATTAGGTACCTGACCATTTTATGCTAACAAAGTAGTATTCGAACTGGTCAATCCTTAGAATTATGAGGGGAACCTTCTCTAATTATGTTCTTGGGCCCCATCCCGAGACATCCTGATTTATTAGTTCTACGGTAGAGTCCAGGAATCTTTATGCATAAAAATCTTTCCTTGGTGTTTCTCAACCTTGGTTGCATGTTAGAATCACTTTTAGGTTTTAAAAATTTCAGTATCTGGCCTGGAGCCCAGACCAGTTAAACTTCACCATATATTTTTTGGAAACCTTGGTGGCATAGTGGTTAAGTGCTACTGCTGCTAACCAAAGGGCTGGCAGTTCGAATCTGCCAGACACTCCTTGGAAACTCTATGGGGCAGATCTACTCTGTCCTATAGGGTCGCTATGACTCGGAATAGACTTGACGGCACTGGGTTTGTTTTTTATATATATATTTTTTTTAAGGGATTTTTTTTTCTGATCCATATTTTTTTTAAGAAGTTTCCCAGATCATTATCGTGCAACCAAGATTGAGTACCACTGTTGTAATGATTTTGGACATCAACCAGTCTGGAAATCACTGTTCTTGTATACCTACCAGGATTATTTCTTTTCACTTAATGAGCTACCCTGAGTCAATATAGTGTCTTCTCCCCTTTGTTATTCTTGTTGTATTCCATCTTTTGTTTTTAGGGGGACAAAAAAAAAAAAAAGGGAAAAAAGACACTTCCACTTGCCATCTATCTCAAAGGAGATTTCAATAAGACTTTAGATGTGAGGTCAGCTACTCTTATTTGGAATTTACACAGAAATCAGTTATTTTAATTTTCAAGATATGTACTTTTTACAACATGTTACATAGACTACCTAAACCAGATATATCATAAAACAGAAAACACATTATTAGGTTTAGGAAATATACAAATAGAAGCAAGGTTACATTCTGTATTAAAGTAAATGCACACATTCTTCAAGAAAATAAGGTGACCTGATTCACTAACTTTCTCTGAAAAAATTATATAACTTTAAGAACATATACAAAAACTCAACAAATCTAAAAAACACAATTTGTTCAATCTGCAGTGATAATTTTAGAAATATTTCATTTGAACAAAATGTAAAAGTTATTGCTCAATGTGGACCAATGGATGGAGGAAGGGTAAAACGTTTCTAGAAAAAAACCAAAAAGCACTGCCCCAAAAAGGATACAACAAGAAAGGATACACTTTGCATGACAGTATTACAGCAGTATTTACGCAGGAATGCTTCTAAAGAAGAACAGCAGAATGCGGTTTAATTTTTTCTTATCTCTCTGCATTAGATTTACAAATAAAGTTTAATTTTAATATTTCCTTTAAGATAATAGCACTTCTGACTGTATCAGTATAAATACAAGATTCAAATAATCAAGTTATTTCACAGAGGGAATAAACATTCAGCAAAATTTCCTCTTATTTAGTCACATGGTTTTTTTCAGCTAACCACCAGTAATTCTGACCCATTTACTTCATGTTCTTCTAGTTTACAAAGGCTGATTTAAAATAAAATAGAAAACAAAAGGAATATACTTCCAGCCAACATCTTACTTAAACAGTGTAACACAAGTTTTAGAATTTAAAGTATTTAACATTTTTAATCCTCAAACCACTTAAGGATGTATTAAAGTTATTTGTTTGAAGGAGAAAATATTTCATTCCATAAAAAAGTATACATTTTTATGAATTATGTTAATAATCAAAACTTTATATACTCAGGATTGTAGAATCATGAGTTAGACAATTTAGCTGTGTTTACCTTAGGAGTTTTCAAAGTGTGGTCCCTCTACCAGATGTCTCACTATTAAGGGGAAACTCAGTAATGCAAACTCTCAGGCTTCATCTAGGATAACCAACTTGTCCTGGCTTTAGCACTGGAAGTCCAGTCTGCTGGGAAACCCCTAAGTCACAGGTAAACTAGGATGGTTGGTCACCCTAGGCCCCCACACCAGACCTACTGAATGACAAACTCTGGAAGTAAAGCACAATAATCTGAGTTTTACCAAGCTCACCAGGTGATTCTAACACATATTAAAGAACCACTGCTTCTCTCTAGGCACAAAAAGTAAATAAAGGCAAATAAAGATAATGTTATCCTTATAAAATTTATTCTCCATACTTTATTTTTACATACAAATGGGCTTATTCTGTAGTTAAAATTCCTAAGTTACATGGTGATTAACTGCATAAAGGTAAATAAATTCCTGAAAAATCTTGGGAGACTGAATTACTACTGCAGCAGGCTTCTAGCCTTAATTTTATCTTAAGAAATAGTCTTACCCTTTTATTATATTGTATCCAGACTTACCTTTACTAGTTTTTAACATTTTCTTTTTCCTTCTTTAGAATCTTGCTTTGGTCTAGCAGATCGAGCAAATTGCTAGTATTTTTAAAATTAAGGTTTCCTTCATAAAAATGAAAGAAGTATTTTCTAAATAATACAACAAAAACTTTCTGATGTAGGGTAGGAATATAGATTTTTATCTTTTATACTTGTCTTCCTACTCTCAAGCATTCACTGGATACTTTAAGTGCTTCCAACCTCCTGTCCAAGACTTTTCTAGGTATTTATGAGGAAGTAAAATTAATCTTTTCTGTACAACCATTATCTTCACTCCTTCACTCTACCACATATCCCACTGATTTTTAGCTTGCAAATTGCATTAACTACTAAAAGCAGGATGACTGATCAATGACATATTCTGGTTAATAAAATTCTCAAGAAGAAAATGTGAGCTACAATACAGTAAGACATAAAATACACCTACTCCTCACTTATCAACCATCTTGTAGTTCAACACTCTGCATTTATGACAATAGCAAAAAATCTATTTGGTGTGGCAGTGAATGCTGAGGTCTAAGGCAAGAGTAGCGCTGGCTGTGACAGTTAAGATTACGTGAGCCCTGGTGGCACACTGGTTAAGAGCTTGGCTCCCAACCAAAAGGCTGGCAATTCAAATCCACCAGCTGCTCCTTGGAAACCCTATGGGACAGTTCTACTCTGTCCTACAGGGTCGTTATCAGCCGATATTGACTGGGCCGCAACGGGTTTTTATGGTCAACTTGGCTGGGCTATGATTCTCAGTGGTTTGGCAGTTACGCAACGATTTAGTCATCCTCCATTTTGTGATCTGATGTGGCCATCCTCCACTTTTGCGTAACACTGATTTTCACATAACGACCTGGTCTTTAGCACCTAACCATGTTGACAGTGAGGAATGCGTGTGATAAAATTTCCATGAACTGTATCCTTCTTGAATGACTCCACCAAATGTGATCCTGGAAACTACACAGTCTCTAAAATTTAGCATGAGTGTGTACTTTTGAGCTGCATAACTGAAACGTTCATAGACTTGGCTGAAATTCTACTAACCTCATGCTGCTTAAGTTCCCTTATTTTCCAATAAAAATCTAAATTACAGTCATCTAACTCAGTAACATTCAAATGTAACTGAAATACCTCAAGCTAGAATGCCAGTTGTTTAGATTCCTAAATGATAATATAAATTAGTTTCAGTTATATCTTTCTCCTAAAAACTACACAGTCTTGGAACAGATTGGTTTAAAGGATACAACCACCATCGGTTTTCCAAAAAGAACATATCCATTAGCTTCCCTCAAGGCTTTTGCTGCTGCCGTTTCATTTGGAAGTCCAATGAAAGCTTGTCCTTTCATGCGACCTTCTTTCATCAAGCGGATATCAAACCTGGAAAAGTCAAGGAAGAAAGAGGGGCTTTGAATCAAACACTGGCAAACAGTTTTCATGAAGTAAATCGAAGTGTGTTGAACAATTTAAAATTTTCCTATTTCAAACGGTAAAAATGTCCAACATATTAGTCAGGCTTTATAAAATTATATGACATGGTTGGTTCTAAAATTGATTTTAGATGGATAATATAAATTTAAATATGATTTAAAAATTATACTGCTGGCAAGTATAAAAACAAACCTAAGTTTTTTGTTTCATATCTCTATTTTTAAAAATTTCTGAAGTACTCACAGCTAATTCTATACTATCAGATCAAGTGACAAAAAAAAAAACAAAAACTACACAACCAAGAATAGAAAGGCTGACATTATTACAGAAAGTTAAGTACAGAATTTCAGAGTAGGAAGGGACTATACTGATCATCTGGTCAAAATTATTCTATAGATGATTCTTATAGCGGCTAACTGACTTCTTCAAGGTAATGCAGTTAGTTACAGAGACAGAAGCACAAATTTGTAAATTCTTGGTATAGTGTTCTATATTCCACATGTACTCATTTTTCAACCTTTCTTTTTTATTTATTGTGCTTTAAGTGAAAGTTTACAAATAAGTCGGTCTCTCATACAAGAACTTATACATACCTTGCTATGTACTCCTAGCTGCTCTCCCCCTAATGTGACACCACACTCCTCCTCTCCACCCTGTATTCCCTGCGCCCATTCAACCAGTTCCTGTCCCCCTTTGCCTTCTCTTCTTGCCTCCAGACAGGAGCTGCCCACAGTCTCTTGTGTCTACTTGAGCCAAGAAGCTCACTCCTCACCAGTATCATTTTCTGACTTATAGTCCAGTCCAATCCCTGTCTGAAGAGCTGGCTTTGGGAATGATTCCTGCCTTGCGCTAACAGAACATCTGGGGACCATGACCTCCGGGGTGCCTCTAGTCTCAGTCAGATCATTAAGTCTGGTCTTTTTATGAGAATTTTAGGTCTGCATCCCACTTTTCTCCTGCTCCGTCAGGGATTCTCTGTTGTGTTCCCCGTCAGGGCAGTCATCGGTGGCAGCTGGGCACCACCTAGTTCTTCCAGTCTCAGGCTGATAAAGTCTCTGGTTTATGTGGTCCTTTCTGTCTCTTAGGCTCGTATTTATCTTGTGTCTTTGGTGTTCTTCGTTCCCCTTTGCTCCCAGTGTGTTGAGACCAATTGATGCATCTTAGATGGCTGTTTCCTAGCAGTTAAGACCCCAGATGCCACTCACCAAAGTGGGACGCAGAATGTTTCCTTGATACATTTTGTTATGCCAACTGACCTAGATGTCTCCTGAAACCATGGTCCCCAGACCCCCATCCCTGTTACTCTGGTCTTCGAAGTGTTTTGTTGTATTCAGGAAACTTCACAGCTTTTCGTTTAGTCCAGTCATTTTTCAACATTTTTGAAAGAAAACTATGTATGTTCAAAAGCTACTCAGAAAAATTAGATAGTAATTTACAACTAAAGTTGGTCTACCATTTTAAATAGTTTATGGCATTAGCAAAAGAATACATTTTTAAACAAATTTTTGCATTAAAATAAGTATCAAAGATGCAGTGAAATGCTTTCTAAAAAAAATTACATGATTAGTCCTATGGGAAACAATTATTAATTCAACACTTCGATTTCTATAGCTTTGTGGAAACAGAATTTTTTTTCTAAAATTCTAATTACAGGAAATACTGGAAATGGAAAGAATGTATAAACTAACAGGTATTTGTATATATACATGTATATTTATTATATATTTTTTTCTTTTTCTTATAACCGTGACTCAAAGGAAGTAATAAAAAAGGATCAGCATTTTGTATGGCCAACAAAAGAAACTTTCGGTATCCTTGTAAGGAGAGATATCCACTAGTACTGAGTATAAATGCCGAATTTTAAGACATGTTGCTACTATCTAAAATGGTAATAGGCCTGATAAGACTTTAAAAGTATTGGTTTCACTTGAAGATTGAAACAAAATTAACTAGAATTAACAAAAGAGAAGTTTGAGTCATATGTCTATTTTACCTCCACTCGAAAGTCTTTAAACAAGCCCTGGTGCTGCAGTGGTTTAGCGATTGGCTGCTAACCAAAAGGTTAGCGGTTCAAACCCGCCAGCCGCTCTGCAGAATAAAGATATGGCAGTCTGCTTCATAAAAATTACAGCCTTGGAAGCGCTATGGGACAGTTCTACTCTGTCCTATAGGGTCACTATGAGTTGGAACTGACTCCATGGCGATGGGTTTAGTTTTGGTCAAAAGCCTCTCACCTATCTTTTCCTGCTTCTTCCTATGGCCAAGGTCTAATTCATATGGCCAAGGTCTCTGTTAACTGAAGATGGAATTTTAAAGAATGAAATTCTAACCACAAACATTAGCTTTTACAGTACTTAAAAATGACATCCTTCTGTTTTGCTCTCATGAAATTGGAAGGCTTGCATAACGCAGCTTCATTAAAACATGAGTTGCTGTTAGTGCAAGAACCTAGAATACCTTGCCTCACTGCTGTATTTCTGGATGAGTCATTAAAGCAGTGGTTTTTGAAGTGTAATCCTCGGACTGGCAGCTTATGCATCACCCGTGAGCTTGTGAGAAATGTGAATTCATGGCCCCTTGTCCAACCTAGGAGCCTGGTGGCTCAATGGTTAATAGCTTGGCTGCTAACCAAAAGGTCAGCAGTTCAAATCCACCAGCTACTCCTTGGAAATTCTATGGGACAGTTTTACTTTGTCCTACAGGGTTGCCATAAGTTGGCAACAGGTTTTTTTGTTTTTTGTTTTAATTCCAACCTAGAAAACCAGAATTTTGGGTGGACAGGCTCAGAAAATTGTTTTAACTAGCTCTCCAGATGATTCTTACGCAGGTTAAACCACGGCTCTAGGGAAGGGGTCAGGCCAAATTCAGCACTTGGCCTTTTTCTAAAATAAGGTTTTATTGAAACATAGCCATGATTATTTGTTTACATATTATTTATGACTACTTCCATACTACAACAGAATTGAGTAGTTGCAACAGATACCATATAGCTGGTAATAAATAAAAATACTGAATTTTTACTATCTTGATATTTACACAAAAAAGTTTGCTGGCCCCTGCCCTGGATGTCTTAAAAGACTGAGTACCTAACAGAAAAGATCAACTTCTTCACGGTCTATCGCTAAAAGGAAAATGCTGGCTGGTGGGTGGGGGGGATTGAGGGGTAAATTTGTAATAGAAACAAACAAAACACAATTTGAGATTATGACTGCCACTTACATGATCCGTTCTGTTTCTGATGAAAAGTTAACATATCTTCCAAAAATAAATTTAAGGTCCTAGAATTTCAGTGGGAAAAAGAAAAATATTGAAATCCAGGAAAAATAAAAAGTAAATTAATTAAATCAATTTATAAATTTCAACTTACCTTTTCTTGAACATGTTTAGCTAAATTCTTTACATAAATTCTACAGTTTGGTTCACCAGGTTCATAACTTCTGAAAATCGAAAGTGTTTCCATTTCTTATTTTAAAAACAAAACATAAAAAGGATATAAAATTAAGACATTTTCATTAGTTTTCCCAAAAAAAAAAAAACCAACAACATTCAAATAAAACTATTAAGTAGACAAATCAAGCATTATTAAAATGTTAAAACCACAGAAATTAGTAGCTTATGTTAAGTTTCTCACCAAAAATGTCCATTAAAAATCTGAATTGATTATATGAAAAAAACAAAAAGTGCCTTTTGTTTTAAAATCTTTATGCATCTAGAACAACTAAAATTTGTCCAATGAAGTATCAACTATTACAGGTCCTTAAAATAGGTTGCTTATTAGAGAGACTGGGGTAAAATAATATTTATTAATCATTTGTATAACTGTTTAGTTTAAAGTGAACCTCCCAAACTACCAGCCTCCTACACATTCGAATAAAAGAATGAAGTACTAAATAACAATCATCAGGCATTTCGGTCAAACTGTGGCCTGTGAATCCCTCCCCTCTACAGGCCCCTCCCATTTAATGTCACTAATCTGTTCCTGACAACTAGATGTTCTCTGCAAAAATGTTACTTGAAGTCCATTTCCCATTTGTTACATGTCTGTCTAAGACTGAAATATTTTCCCAGAAGTTATTAATTTAGAAAAATTCCTCTAGAAGTAAACAAACTATCATGTTGGATGCGAAATCCTTAAACACAGGTTAAAAAAAAAAAAAACCCACTGCCGTCGAGTCGATTCCGACTCATAGCGACCCTATAGGACAAAGTAGAACTGCCCCATAGAGTTTCCAAGGAGCACCTGGTGGATTCAAACCACTGACCTCTTGGTTAGCAGCCGTAGCACTTAACCACTACGCCACCAGGGGTTCCCCTAAGCATAGGTTAAAAAAAAAAAAAAAATTTTTTTTTTTTTTTACCAACCATCAAATAATTAAGTTGGTTTTTAAATAAACAATTGTTTTGTATGCATCTCAGATACAGTATTGAGATAGTCTATTACCCGTATCTGGAATATCTAACTCAAGACGTGTTGGACACATTGATTTGTGTAAAACGTCATATAAAAGTTTTAGGAATTAAAACAAAAATTTTCCCATAAAAATAGACTGAAACATTGTACTTAGAGGTACCTTCTTCTACGAAGTATAACCAAACGAGGTGACTGAAAACATTAATTGAAGAGATGTGCATGAACCTTAAATTAAGATAAATAACATGAAAGGATTTGCTTTGTTTCTGTAAAAAGAAATGTAAAATAGAATAAGTGCTGGATTATTTCATGAAATTACCTTCTCTAGAAATTCTGCCCTTTTTCAATTCCTTTCTAGAAATAAATTCTGATGGCATTTCATCAGAGTCTTCTTGAATCTCCTCTGTGATGTTCACATTAGGTGTTGGGAAGATTTTTCCAAATCCTACATTAGATGCATCAACTTCAGGATTGGGTAAATCTAAAAGTTCAACATTAACATTAGCTGTTAAAAATCCCTCCAATCAGAAAAGTTTTTTTATATTTTTTTAAGATATCTTTGGCACCAAAATTCTTTGGTGTTTTTCTCAATGATGCAGAACAGCTGTAGGCAAACATTTTCTGTGAAGGTCCAAAGAGTAAATATTTTAGGGTTTGCATGCCATATGGTTTCTGTCATGACTACTCAACTCTGTCACTACAGCATAAAAGCAACTGCAAAAAATACCTAGAAAGCCTAATGGTTGCTCTGTGGTGCCATTTCGAGGGTCTAGACAGTGAGAAAAAAATGACTTCAGTTTCGATGTTTCGATGCATTTAGTTTGTGGCATCTGATGAAAATGTTCTGTGGGCAGATGTCTGCATATGTGCGTGCATTTGGGGGGCAATAATCAGTATTTTGTTTAGCCCAACCATTCTGAATTTTTAATAATTATGTGAACAAAAGAAATGTACAATTAAATAAAATACATAATTATCAAAATCATCCTAATGGGGCACAGTTATTCAATATTACTTACACATTTGGTTATTATGAAGATTTCATAATACATCAGAATATTGTGAAAACATTTTTAAACTTCTCAAAGATTATTAAAATAATATCAGCAAATTATCTAGAAGCAATAAACATAAGACACTTCCATTTGAGGTTACTAAAAAAAAAAAAAAAAAAAGCCAATCCTAATCCCAATTTTACAAAACATAAATAAAGAAAAACAGGTGTTTGCACATTTAAAAAATCACCTCTTATTTAGAAAAATAAAAAAAGATGGCAAATTTCAGTATTAGATAGCAATACATACCATGAATTTTATCATCAGCAAGAATTATACTGGATTGGGGAGAAGGACTGGGAATGAAAAACATTACTAGAAACATTCTAGTGATATTATCTAAAAAGGAAAGAAACACTAAGGGATGCTAGGATGGCAAAAAGCTGTGAAAACGTTGTAACTAATATACTATATTTAGCATTATAGTAATCTCTCCATAATGTAGAAAAACCATTGCAGAAACAGAGCTCCTATGGCCTAAAGGCATCAATAACAGGAAACACTTTTAAAATTTCTTCTATCACTTCAACATTACTACTTTGATACTGATGTAGAATGGGATGCCTGTCCCCCTTCTCATATAAGTCTTTGACTAAATTATGTTTAAAAAAATTAAAAAATTGTATAAAAGGGTGACTGCTATGAGATAAGAAAAACTTACAACCAGAAAAGTACTGAAACAAATAGGAGCTATTGAAAAGGCAATGCATTCTCACTAATCATCAAGGACAGGAATTAAAACCATTTACAGTTTTTCACTCACTACATTGGCAATACTCTCTAGAACTCTATCCTATACTCACACAAGTGCTCAAAGATATATGTACAAAGATGTAAACTCCAGTATTTTCTGTAATAGTAAAAAAAATTAAACAACCTCAACTTCTAATAGAGCATGATTAAATAAAGATTCATATAACTACACGACGGAGTACTATGCAGCCAAGTAAGATATATATTTTTATGTTCTGACACCGTAAGCTATCCCTACATAACACTTTAATCTTCAAAAGATTATAGACCATGTCTAGCTTATTCTCTAGGGCCTAGCATAAGGTCTGCTATATAATTAGCTTCCAATAGTTGTTACTACGTGAGTGATGAACAGCCTGTTTAACACGGTGCCCATTAACAACAACAACAAAAAAAACAGAATGTGTTTACACATGTATAGGACAAGGTCTGGAAGGATATATACTCACATACACAAACACATACACCAAATTACTAACAATAAATCTCTAGGTAGTGGGATGAGTGGGTTTGGGGCGTCAACTTTAATTTTTTTTTCAGTTTATATGGTCTGTTTTGATTACATTTTCTATAAGCTTGTATTATTTCTGAAATTAAAAAGATTTAGGGAACAAAAAACGCTAATATCAAATTAATGCCTAAGATAAGTGGCAAAAGAAACCTATAATTTCAATACATTATCTTTAAATTTAAGAACAGTATCTTTGGTAAATAACCTTCCATGCTTTTTGTATTTAAAAAAAAAAAAAATCCACAACTCACAGTTTAGTCACGTGGTTACCTCCTAACCATCAATACGATTATACTAATAAAACCGTAAGATATGCAATAAAAAATTAAGCCAATATAAAAACTTTTTTATATTTTTTAGTGTGAACATGAGCAAAAAACACACTAAATTTCATGCTGGAGTTCATTACTACCAAAAGTAGCAATGACAATCTTGTTATCTAGCATCAATATTAGTTATATAAAAAAGCTGAAAATGGGTATTATTTCATGATATTGAGGAAGAACCTATTCCATATTTTAAATACAGATCACATACACTAAAATTCATTACACATAAAACTTAATTCTAACACAAAACACTAATTGAAAATAATTTCTATACAGTATATGAACAAATTAGAATATCCTTACCGTAATTTTGTTCCTCACAATTTTGTTCCTTCTCTAAATCTTTCTTAAATGTTGCTGGCATGCCAGTAGATATATGGAATTCAATTTTTTTATTACCTACAGGTTGTGGTTGGTCAAATACATCTGAGGGTAACAGCACTGGATGTAAATTACTGTTTAAAAACAATCACAGCATTGGTTTGTAACGGCAAATAAACAAAATCCTGAGAAAAACATTATTTTAAATTAAAAAAGCTAACACTGATTAAGCACTCATTACACTAGCAACTCTGATGGCGTACTGGTTAAGTGTTATGGCTGCTAACCAAAGGGTTGGCAGTTCGAATCTGCCAGACGATCCCTGGAAACTCTACGGGGCAGTCCTACTCTGTCCTATAGGGTCACTATGAGTCGGAATCGACTCGATGGCACTGGGGACACTATAGGCATTGCTCAAAGTAATTTACACTTAACACTTCAATAAACCCTAATAAAAGCTCCAAAATGGGTACTATTAAATTCCTAATCTCCAGATCAGGAGATGAGCTTAAGGAATGTTAAGTAATCTGCAAAAAAACACTGAGAAAAGAGCAGAGGCAGGACGTGAGGTCTATTAATTCTAAATCACGGAGTATTGAACATGCAAAAAAGTTCATTTTATTTAACAAATGTATTTCTGTGCACTATATTTTATATACTATAAAGCCGTGCTCTCCAATAAGTAGCCACTAGTCACATGTTGCTAACGGGTACGTGAAATGTGGCTAATGCAAATTAAATGAGCACGAGTGGCACAGTGGTTAAGAGCTCAGTGATTAACCAAAAGGTTGGCAGTTTGAATCCACCAGCCGCTCCCTGGAAACCCTATGGGGCAATTCTACTCTGTCCTATAGGGTCATTACGGCTATGAGTTGAAATCAACTCGGTGGCAATGTTTTTTTTTTTTTGGTAAATACAAAATACACACCAGATTATGAAGACTTAGTACAAAAAAAGAATATAAAATACCCCAATAATTTTTTATACTGACTACGGAACAAAACCATATTCTGGATATACTGGGTTAAATAAAACACATTATTAAAATTAGTCTTATCTATTTCTTCTTAATGTGGTTTCCATTAGGTTTATAGGTTTTATAGAGACCACTTTACAGCAGTGGTCAGCACTGCTACAGATTAAAAGCATGTGTGTGTGGTGTCAAAACAGACATAGGTGGGCTTAAAAAGTATATATTATCTATACTTAAAGCAAAATCAAATACAAAGATTAAAAGCTCATTCTTGCAAAAGTAAAAGAAAGTTAATTTTAACAAAATTCTTTCTCAATTTACAAAGTTACTAGTTTAAATGGAAATTTATAGAAAAACTAAATGAAATTAAAATCACAATTTATGGTAATTTTTATCTGATTAAGATATTAAAATACACAGAACTACTTGTTGAACGAGCAAATAAAATTCCTGCCATAATTTTAAAATAAAACATGTTAAAATATAAAATGTCATACATAACCAATGAAAGGAGAAAAATGGATAATACATCTCAAACAAAATACATTTACAATGAATATCACTGCACTGGTAATTTCTTTACTATAACACAATGTTCAAGACACAGTTGAAAGTTAACTTATCGCTAATGGAATTCTTGCATACCTATAGCCCTGGCTCTCAGGAAAACTGCTTATTCCTTGGGAAGTTTATTATAACGTAGCCCAAAAGGAATTTTTTTTTTTTTTTTTTTTTAATGTCAATGTCATTTCAATGGCTCCCTCAACAAACTCAGACTCTCTAGCATAACATTCTGCTAACATCAATGCCTTTGAATTATGGTGCTGGTGAAGAGTACTGAATATACCATGGACTGCCAGAAGAATAAACAAGTCTGTCTGGGAAGTAGTACAGCCAGAATGTTCCTGGCAAGCAAGGATGACAAGACTTCATCTCATGTACTCTGGACATGTTATCAGGAGGGACCAGCCCCTAGAGAAGGACATATTATACTTGGAAAAGTAGAAGGTCAGCGAAAAAGTAGAAGACCCTCAATGACACAGCGGCGGCAACAATGGGCTCAAAAATAGTAACGGCTGTGAGGATGGCGCAAGATCAATGTTTAGTTCTATTGTACTTAGGGTCACAAACCAACTTGACGGCACGTAACAACAGCATAATATTTAAGGCAGATCTCCCCACATCCTTCTTTCTCTTTCATTATTTCTATTCCTACTCATCAGAAACTTTATGCTTTTCCCTTCACATTGGATAGCCATTCTCTACTCAATTTTTCAATCTCATCCTTCAAGGATCAGCTCCAACGTCTCCTACTTATTATACCCTTCCCAGATTTCTCAACTGGCTGTGACCACTTTTTTCTTAAATCCCTACAGTTATTACTTTTTATCTTTTTCTTGTGCCAATATTTTGTTATTGCAATAATTGCGTGCACATTTTTTTTTTTGTCTGTAAGACTATTAATTCATTGCTTAAAAATATGGCATTAATATTTGGAAGTATGCTCCAAAGCAATACTTAGGAAAAATTTTACCATCCAATAAATATTAAATATTAAAAAGTACTCTGGTGGTCCTAAGTGCCAAACTAAGATTTATGAATTTTTACTCGATGGGTACTTTGAAGTCAGCACGTTTGCTATCACAGAGTGGAGTTAGGAGGAATTAACACAGTTTCACATAAACACATTCCAAACTATGAATGCAAAAGGAGAAACAGATAGTGAGAAGCAAATAAATGAGTTTTGTTTTGGAGAATATTTTAAGTGCTTACAAGACACTGAGTATGCAAATAGGAAACTGGGAATGACGATTTTGGGTCTCAGGACAAAGGATAAATCTGAAGATAGAGATATGGTACTCGTTAGCTCCCATACTGCATTTTCACACAAATAACCCACGCCTTCTATGTTTGTTTGCCACCTGCACCCACTCCCTGCGAGGTATCTTCATAAGTGGTGCTAGGCCAATTTTTTTTCTTTTAAGTGTTACTGTAAAAAAATAATCAGCACAGCACGCTTACGAAAATACCTCATGTGGGGAGGGTGCAGTTGGCAAACAAACATAGGTGTGTGTTATTTGCATAAAAATATGCTAGTTGAAACCATAAAAATGGACGAGATCAACAAAGAAGACAACATAAATGTATCAACAGAAGATCATAACACAAGCATATGAAACCACTACTTTAAAAGAGAAAAGAGGAGGTTGTAAAACTAGAAGAAACAGAGGCACACAGTTAGGCAGTAAGGTGGGAGGTAAACAGAGAAAGGTAATATAAAATTAAGGGTGAACAATTTTGAGATCTGGCATAGCCAATATTATCAAAAGCTGGTCAACTGTGAGAGAATTACATATATTTGTAAATTTGGCAAATAGGAAGTGACTAGTGAACCAAGTAGAGGGATATGAAACAAAAGCCAGATTGAGAAATGAAACGAGTTAAACAAGTAGACAAAGTACACAAAAAAACCCTTATTTCATAATCCATAACAAAATTACCTGTGTGAAGCAGCTGAAGGTGTATACAACATATCCTTTATTTTTTGCTTTTTCCTCACATGGCGTTGCTTTATCGTTTTTGGTCTTTTGGGCTGAAGATTTGCTAGTTCCATTAGTTTGGTCATTCTATGTTGGAGAAAAGGGAGGTAAAAAAGATTTACTTAACTAGAAGTATAGCTATTTACCACAGTTTCTGTTAAGATAAATTTGTATTTATGCTTATGTGGCATAAATGTAACAACCAAGACATCAAGATGTAATCAATTTGAGAAGGGCAGGGCAAAGATGGCAGAGTAGTCAGAAGCTTTCATTGGTCCCTCTTACAACAAAGACCTGAAAAAACAAGTGAATCGATCATATGTATGAAAAGCCAGAAACCCTGAGCATCAAAGGCAAAGTTAAGAAATCAGGCTGAGTGACGGGGGAGGTAGAAACGGTGCAGAAGCAACGAGGAGTTGTCGAATCAGTGGCATTGCCTCAGCCCCTATTCCCTAGAGTGACTACAGTGTGGTCCGTGGTACTGTTCAGGGACGTGGATGCCTCAGTGAAAGAAGGCAAGCGAAGTGGTGCAGCCCTGATCCCCCGGTGTGACCGAAGTGGGGCTGATGGTGGCATTTAGGACGCAGATGCTTCAGCAAAAGAAGGCAAGCAAGGTGGCGCAGCCCCAAGCTCTTGGTGCAACCATGGCGGGAACTGAGCTAGCGCACACAATCTACACACACCTCCAGAATCTGAGATAAAACAGACCTCTCAGCACAAGATAAGTGATTTTGTCTAATTTACCACGTGGATCTAACAGCTCCTCCTTTTGAAAGAAATCTCTCCTATCTATCTGATCCCCCCTCCCTCTGCCCCAGCTGGCTTCACTAACAGTCGATTTCCTTGGGCCTGAGACAGATCCTGCTGAGCTCCCTGAGCCATCCTCCTGGCCTTGGAAAAGGAACAAATTAACAAACAGGGCAAAAATACTCTGCTAACTCCTCTAACCTGGAAACTCAGAGCAGAAGTGGCTCCAGTCCAGGCACAAGCAGTCCACAAACTTTGTCACCTGCAATGATCCAGGTGGCCCCATTACAGCAAATATGATCTGGCTATTATATTGCAAGGGTGAATCTGTTTGAGATCTGCCTGTTAACTGTTTTAGCTGTGTGGTGGAGAGGCAGGTTTTTAATGTTTGACACCACTCTGCCTATTAAACAGGACCCTCACATACCCACAGGACAGGCCTGAGGACTGCAGGCTCCACCCATGCCACCAAGCCACCTGTGACAGGGCTCCAAGGATGAGTGGTGCCCACCAGTCCTAACAATTAAAAGCACTGGGCATCTATGGTACAGCTGTAGAACCCAACCACCAGACCGCTCTAGAGAACAGGGAGGTGCCTTCCTCACAGACACTGGGGGGAACGTTATCAGCCCCCTGCCTTCCTCAGAGTGTGATGCCCTGCTGCTACCAGAAACCTGTGCATACACCAATCACCACTGTTCCTCTAAGACTGTAGGTGAGAGCCTGTACCACACACTAGATAACTGACTACCGGGACACCTGCGCTGAATCTATACAAGTATAGTGAATGGACTCCTAGGCTCATATACCTAGTAACAGCTCTAGCCATCTGGTAACAGGACATTAGTGGTTCAAAGACTCCAATAACGAAGTTAGTTCACTCTAGTAGCCTATTTGGGTATATCAAAACAAAAAGGTAGGAAACAGTGAGCAAACATGAAATAAATTCATAATGGATAGATGGCTCAGAGAAGAAAGTCAATATAAAGAAGCAGTTCATGATTGCTCCAACAAACTACCAAAACAAAGAATCAAGGACTCTTCCAGATGAAGATGTATTCCTGGAATTACCAGACGTAGAACACAAAGAGTAACATACAGAACTCTTCAAGACACCAGGAAGGAGCAAGGCAAAATGCCGAACAAACCAAGGAGCATGCAGACAAAGCAGTCAAGGAAATTAAGATTATTCGAGAACATAATGAAAAATTTAATAGGCTGCAAGAATCCATAGAGAGACAGCAATCAGAAATTCAGAAGATTAATAGTAAAATTTCAGAATTAGACAACGCAGTCAAAAGTCAGCAAGGAGAACCGAGGAAATTGAAGTCAGAATTAGCAAGACTGAAGATAAAACACTTGGCAACAATATATCTGAAGAAAAATCAGGTAAAAGAATTAAAAAAAAATGAAGATACCCTAAGAATCATGTGGGACTCTATCAAGAAAAATAACCTACAACTGACTGGAGAACCAGAACAGGGAGAGATAACAGAAAATACAGAGAGAATTCTTTTAGACTTGTTGACAGAAAACATCCCTGACATTGTGAAAAAGAAAGGATATCTATCCAAGATGCTCATCAAATTCCATACAAGGTGTATCCCAAAAGAAAGTCACCAAGACATAAACATACTTGCCAAAACCAAAGGTAAAGAGAAAATTTTAAGCGTGGCCAGGAATAAACGAAAAGTCACCTACAAATGAGTAACTAAGAACGAGCGGACTACACAGCAGAAACCATGCAGGCAAGGAGGCAATGGCATGACGTATATTAAGCACTGAAGGAGAAAAACTGCCAGCCAAGAATCATATACCCAGCAAAACTGTCTTTCAAATATGAAGGCGAATTTAAGACATTTCCAGATAAACAGAATTTAGGAAATTTCCAAAAACCAAACCAAAACTACAAGAAATACTAAATGGATTGCTCTGGTGAGAAAATCAATAATGTTAGATACCAATCCAACACTAGAACACAGGACAGAGCAATGTGATATCAACCCAGACAGGGAAATTACAAAAACTTAAATCAAAATTAAAAAAAAAACTCAAAATAGGGAATCAGCCATGTCATTATGTAAAAGATGACAACATTAAAGCAATGAAGAGGGACTAAATAAAAAAGTCACAGATCTTTCACATGGAGAGGAAATCGTGGCGATATAGGGAGATACAAGATAGGTTTAAACTTGGAAAAATAGGGGTAAATATTAAAGTAACCACAAAGGAGACTAACAATGCTACACATCAAAATAAAATACAAAAAAAACATAAACACTCAGCAATAACAAAATCAACAATGCAAAAGAGGAACACACAGTTAGCAAAGAAAAACTACTTAGCCCAAAAAATTAAGTGGAAAAATGAAACTTGTCAATAACACACACAAAAAGACATCAAAATGACAGCACTAAACTCACACCTATCTATAATCACATTAAATGTAAATGGACTAAATGCACCAATGAACACAGAGTTGTAGAATGGATTAAAAAAACACGGTCCATCTATATGCTGCCTACAGGAGACACACCTTAGACTCGAAGACACAAACAAAAACTCAAAGGATGGAAAATATACATCAAGCAAACATCAATCAAAAAAGGGCAGGGGTGGCTATACTAATTTCTGACAAAACAGACTTCAAACTTAAATCTACCACGAAGGATAAAGGACACTATATAATGATTAAAGGGACAATATACGAGGAGGATACTACCATATTAAATACTTATACACCCAATGACAGGGCTTCAAAATACATAAACTCTAACAGCATCGAAAACCAAGACAGACATCTCTACAATAACAGTAGGAGACTTTAACACACCACTTTCAGTGAAGGACAGAACATCTAGAAAGAAGCTCAATATAGACACGGAGGAGCTAAATGCCACAATCAACCAACTTGACCTCACAGACATATACAGAACACTTCACCCAACAGCAGCCAAGTATACTTTCTTTTCCAATGCACATGAAACATTCTCCAGAATAGACAACATATTAGGCCATAAAGCAAGTCTTACAGAATCCAAAACACTGAAATATTACAGAGCATCTTCTCTGACCATAAAGCCATAAAACTAGATGTCAATACAGAAAAATCAGGAAAAAGAAATCGAACACATGGAAACTGAACACTTTGCTCAAAAACAATTGGATTACAGAAGAAATTAAGGACAGAATAAAGAAATTCATAGAATCTAATGAGAATGAAAATACTTCCTATCAGAACCTTTGGGACACACTAAAGCAGTGCTCAGAGGTCAATTTATATCAATAAATGCACACATACAAAAAGGGCCCAAATCAAAGAATTATACCTACAACTTGAACAAATAGAAGGAAAGCAACAAAAGAAACCCTCAGGCACCGCAAGAAAGCAAATTAAAAAAAAAAAAAAAAACTACAACAGAATTAAATGAACTAGAGAACAGAAAAACAATTGAAAGAGTTAACAAGACCAAAAGCTGTCTTTGAAAAGATTAACAAAAGTGATATACCGCTGACCAAACTGACAAAAGAAAAACAGGAAATGCAGCAAATAACCAGAATAAGAAATGAAACGGGCGATATCACAACAGACCCAACTGAAATGAAAAGAATCATATCGGATCACTATGAAAAATTGTGCTCTAACAAATCTGAAAACCTAGAAGAAATGGATGCTTTTCTAGAAACACACTAACTACCTAAACTAACACAAACAGAGGTAGAACAACTAAATAGACCCATAACAAAAGAAAAGATTGAAAAAGTAATTAAAAAACTCCCAACAAAGAAAAGCCCTGGCTCTGATGGCTTTACTGGAGAATTCTACCAAACTTACAGAGAAAAGTTAACACCACTACTACTAAAGGTATTTCAGAGCATAGGAAAGAATGGAATACTCTCAAACTCATTCTATGAAGCCAGCATATCCCTGATACCAAAACCAGCTAAACACAGACCAATATCCCTCATGAACTTAGATGGAAAAATCCACAAAAAAATTCTAGCCAACAGAATTCAACAACATGTCAAAGAAATAATTCACGACGACCAAGTGGGATTCATACCAGGTATGCAGGGATGTTCCAACTTTAAAAAACAATCAGTGCAATCCATCATATAAAAAACAAAAGACTCATCTGACATGGAAGGGACTGGACAATGGGTTGGAGAGAGATGCTGACAAAGAGTTAGCTACTTGTATCAGGTGGACACTTGAGACTGTGTTGGCATCTCCTGTCTGGAGGGGAGATAGGAGGGTAGAGAGGGTTAGAAACTGGCAAAATTGTCACGAAAGGAGAGACTGGAAGGAGGGAGTGGGCTGACTCATTAGGGGGAGAGTAAGTGGGAGTACGGAGTAAGGTGTATATAAGCTTGTATGTGACAGACTGACTTGATATGTAAACTTTCACTTAAAGCACAATAAAAATTATCAAAAAAAAAAAAACTACAATGAAGTACCACCTGAACTCTATTAGAATGGCAATAATCAAACAAATGGAAAACAACAGGTGTTGGTGAGGCTGTGGAGACACTGGAACCCTCATCTACTTCTGGTGAGACTATAAAACGGTACAACCACTGTGGAAAATAGTTGGGGGTTCATCAGAAAGTTGAACACAGAACTACCATATGACCCAGAAATCCCAGTCCTAGGTAAACACCCAGAAGAAGTGAAGGCAAGAATGCAAACAGAAATCTGTACTTCAATGTTTATCGCAACACTTTTCACAATAGCCAAAAAGTAGAAACAACGGAAATGTCCATCAACAGATGAACGGAAAAAAAAATGTGGTATATACACACAATGGAATACTACTTAGCCGTAAAGAGAAATGAAGTCCTAAGCATGCCACAACATGGATGAACCTTGAAAACATCATGCCGAGCAAATAAGCCAGTTGCAAAAGGACAAATATGATCTCACTTACATGAAATAAGCAAATATCCAGAAACTAAAGATTATTTGTGGTTACCAAGGGTGTGAGGGAGGGGGAAAAAGGGAGGTTTTTGCTTACGGGGCACTGAGGTTATGTTAATGGTGGATGAAAGATCTGGAAAAGGATAGTGAGAATGGTTGCTCAACTTGAAGAATGTAATCGGTGTTACTGAATTGTACCTGTAGAAAACGCTGAGATGGCATATGTTCTGTTATGTTTATATTCACCACAATTGGGGGGAAAAAAAAACCTGATTTTTAAAACATGGTTAAGTTAAATCTTGACAGCTTATTAAAGGAAGCAAAGAAGCTTCTACCTCCCATTCTTTAGAAGACACAGCTCTATTCCAGATTCTCTTTAAAGAACACAACTTTTTTACCTTGCCTAATTGAAGTGAAAGCCAAGTTCTACAAACGGTAAAAAATAGCTATCAGTATCCCAAAGGACAGTTCTTATATACAAAGAATAAAAAAATTATAGAGAAAAAAAACACAAAAGAACCACATGATCTTATCAATTGATGCAGAAAAGGCATTTGACAAATCTAACGCCCATTCATGACAAAAACTCTCAGCAAAATAAGAATAGAAGGAAAATTCCTCAACATAATAAAGGGCATTTATACAAAGCCAACAGCCGATATCATCCTAAACAGAGAGAGACTGAAGCATTCCTCTTGAGAATGGGAATCACACAAGGACGTCCTTTATCACCACTCTTGTTCAACATTGTGCTGGAGGTCCTAACCAGAGCGGTTAGGCTAGATAAAGACATAACGGGCATCCAGTTAGGCAAACAAGAAGTAAAAGTATCTCTGTTTCCAGATGACATGATCCTACACACAGAAAACCCAAAAAAATCCTCAAGAAAACTACTGAAACTGAGAGTTCAGCAGAGTATGAGGATACAAGATAAACATATATAAATCAGTTGGATTCCTCTACACCAACAAAAAGAACATCCAAGAGGAAATCACCAAATAAATACCATTTACAATAGCCCCTAAAAAAGATAAATACTTAGGAATAAATCTAACCAGAGATGTAAAAGACCTACACAAAGGGAACTATAAGACACTACTGCAAGAAACCAAGAGACTTATGTTAAATGGAACAACATACCTTGCTCATGACTAGGAAGACTCGACATTGTAAAAATGTCTATTCTACCCAAAGCATTCTATACATACAATGCAATCCCAATCCAAATACCAGTGACATTTTTTAATGAGATGGAGAAACAAATCACCAACTTCATATGGAGGGGAAAGAGGCCCCAGATAAGTAAAACAACACTGAAAAAGAACAAAGTGGGAGGCCTCACACTACCTGATTTAGAACCTATTATACCGCCACAGTAGTCAAAACAGCCTGGTACTGGTACAACAGATACACAGACCAATGGAACAGAATTGAGAATCCAGACAAATAACCCAATTAAAAAAATGGGCAAAGGATATGAACAGGTGCTTTACCAAAGAAGACATTCAGGCTGCTAACAGATACACGAGGAAATGCTCACAGTCATTAGGTATTACAGAAATGCAAATCAAAACTACAACAAGATTCCATCTCACCCCAACAAGGCTAGCATTAATCCAAAAAACACAAAATAATACATGTTGGAGAGGTTGTGGAGAGACTGGAACACATACACTGCTGATGGGAATGAAAAATGGCACAACCACTTCAGAAATCGATTTGGCGCTTCCTTAAAAAGCTAGAACTACCATAAAAAAAAAAAAAATACAACCCAACAATTCCACTCCTTGGAATATACACTAAAGAATTAAGAGCCTTCACACGAACACATATACGCACACCTGTTGTTCATTGCAGAACTATTTACAATAGCAAAAACATGGAAGCAAGCAAGATGCCCCTCAACAGATGAATAAATTATGGTATAGTCACACAATGGAATACTATGCAACAATTAAGAACAATGATAAATCTGTGTAACATTTCATAACATGGAGGAATCTGGAAGGCGTAACGCTGAAATTAGTCAAATGCAAAAGGACAAATATTGTATGAGACCACTATTATAAGAACTCTAGATAAAGTTTAAACACAGAAGAAAATATTCGTTGATGGTTATGAGGGTGGAGGGGGAGGGAGAGAGATATTCGTTAACTAGATATCAGACAAAAACTTTTTTAAGTGAAGGGAAGGGCAACATATAAGACAGGGAGTCAGTACAACTGGACTAAACCAAAGGCAAAGAAGTTTCCTGAATACAAAAAAATGCTTCGAAGGTCAGAGTAGCAGGGAAGGGGGTTTTGGGCCATGGTTTCAGGGGACATCTAGGTCAACAGCATAACAAAATGTATTAAGAAAACATTCTGCATCCTACTTTGGTAAGAGGCATCTGGGGCATTAAATGCTAACAAACGGCCATCTAAGATGCATAGTCTCAACCTACCTGGAGTAAAGGAGAATGATGAACACCAAAGACCTAAGGAAAATATAAGCCCAAGAGACAGAAAGGGCCACATAAGCCAGAGGCTCCATCAGCCTGGATACCGCTGATCACTGCCCTGACAGGGAACAGAACAGAGAAGCCCTAATGGAGCAGGAGAACAGTGGGATGCAGATCTTAAATTCTCATAAAGAGGCCAGGCTTAACAGTCTGACCGAGACCAGAGGGACACTGATGGTCATGGTCCCCGAACCCTTTGAAAGCCCAAGACTGGAAACATTCCCGAAACGAACTCTACAGACAGGGATTGGCCTGGACTATAAGGTAGACGATGATGCTTGTGAGGGGTGAACTTCGTGGCTCAAGTAGACCCATGAAACTATGTGGACAACTCCTGTCTGGTGGCGAGGTGAGAAAGAAGAGGGGGACAGGAGCTGGTTGAATGGACACAGGGAATCCAGGATGGAGAGGAGGAATGTGCTGTATCATTAAGGGGAGAGTGCTGGGAGTGCACAGCTGGGTGTGTATGGCTTTTTGTATGAGAGACTGACTTGATTTGTAAACTTTTATTTAAAGCACAATAAATAAAGTTAGGAAAAAAAAGATGTACTCAATTTGATAAACGCTCAAGTTCAAAATCTCCTTTTTCAACTTTCATCTTATCTTGAAGGAATTAGGAATTTACTTAAATTACAACTTACCAATTTTTAAAGATGTTTCATTATAAACATTAGTCTCCCGAATAAAATGCCTGAACTTTATGCTATATGGTTGAAGAGGATACATTTAAATAAATCTATCTAAATTCACTGTTTGCTTGATTGATATTTAAAAAACCATATATAATAGAATTCTGATTCATATTCTAAGCATTTTAAAGTGAGGCTGGACTGAAGTATTCTTCTTTCTTTAAAAGCATGTTGTGCATAACTGTCAGTACAATCAAGATAATTTGAGAACAAAGTTTTCAAATACTACACTCTGAGACAGCTTTTAAGTAACACTTAAGGAGTGACAACTGATACCTTGTTCATAGCTTATCTGTATTATTTAATATTTAACATTAAGAGTAGACCTTGTCTGGGCATTTTTGTGTCTTCCACAGTCAGGCAGCATGTTTCTACAGAGCAGCTCAAAATACACTAGTCATAGCTAGATCTCCCCATGGTTACACTGGTGAAATTGCAAAGCAAAACAAACATACAACAAAATCCAGGTAGAGGGGGTATGGTTAAAATAAATCTTAAACATTTTTCTCTAAAAGTGTGGAAAAATGAAAACATGCTGTAAACTTTTAAAGTCTTACAACCACAGTTTTACCAAAATTTTAAAGAATTCAGTTACATAAAATAAATGTCTACAATCAAATTGTTCCCCCAAAGTATACCAAGCTTCTAGAACACTACTGACATGTGATTCAAGATGAACTATTTGCAGAATTCCACACAACATCCCTAAGTGGAAACCTACAGCAACAACAAAAAAAAACCAAAAGGTTTGGGCCAGTTTACATACAGCACTTTTATAAAGTTCACAGGGGTTAAGTAATTGACCCAGTGCAACACTATACACTCTTTAACAACAAGACAAAGTTACTTCTATCAGGCAGTAACAACCAGCTTTCCTAAATGTCTCTATCTGAGACAGATATGTCTATTCACCCCCATTTTGTAGTTTTGGTTGATTTTAATGCTCTCCCTAGAAAAAGAATACATATTGAGCTACTATTTAAGTAGTTATGATTCAATAATAGCCAAATTGCTGATTATCTGAATACTCTACCCACAGTTTCTGCTTGGGTTCTCACGTCAACCATCCCATCTCTACCAGATGCCTTCTGTGCGTAGTTACCCAAGATTCCCATTACCATTTACCCATACCAGTCTTCTAGGCTAGGGGTTGGCAAGCTATAGCCCAAAGATTAAATCCAGCCAGCTGTCTATTTTTGTAAATAAAGTTTTATTGGAACATAACACCCATTCACTTAGGTATTGTCTATGGCAGCTTTTGCACTACAACAGAACTGAGTATTCGTGCCACAGACCGGCTGGCCCACAAGATAAAAAAATATTTACTATTTGGCTCTATACAGAAAATGCTTGCCAATTCCTGTTCTAGGCTATGCTGTGGATTATATGCCTGGACATTATTAACAAGGTATAATTGCTCTCTGTCAGAATCTTTCAGAAAAATATATATTAGTAGTCAAGAACAACCAATAAAAACAGTAATTGAACTGCGCTATGAAGAGTTTTGGATAAAGTCCTACAGAATTACCGTAGAAATCATTTTGGGTAAATAAAGTCCAGGGGAATAAGCTGTCAAAATAGAAATATTTTATAACATCACAATCATCAATCTAAAAATGCTATGCACAATCCAAAATTTTTTCCTTAGGTCCTGATATCTATTCTCAGGTCTTCATTAACCTATAACTACTATACATGCTTGAGAGATTGAGGGGCTGAAAAAAAAAAAAAAAAGATGGATAAATTATAATGGCCCCAAATTATGAAGAATTATAGTTGATTTTCATCATTCACAGTACTTATGTTCTATAAAGTTATCAGGAACACTGAATCAGAGAACACCAAACCAGTCTTGTTCAACCACGTATGCACTGGACAACTCAAGTTTTTTGTCACTCTGATGATATCTGAGAATGATCAAGAAAGAGCTGCCAACTAGTAATTTTAGGGTTGTAAATAAATTTTAGCAAGTAGGTGAATTCGTAAATACGTCATCTGCAAATAATTAGAATAGATTATATATGCGAAATTAAGAAGAGCAATAGAGTCCCTATCCTACATCTATATTTCTTGGAATCTAAACAAATATTATTTGACAAATCTAAACAAACGTTATTTGACGTTACAAACCTCTGCCGGTCCTCATCATCACTGCTTTCATACTCTGATTCTTTACTAGATAATTCCTCATCGACATCTGGCAAAGGAGGTTCCTCAGGTGGCTGGGGAGATGCAGGTGGAAGAGGTGCATGCAACGGCATATAATCTTCATACTAAATAAAAGAACAAAACAAAAATACTATGGAGATCTATGATTTTTATAGAAAAGGAAAACCATTTCCATTCGGACACTTCTTTCTCATTTTTCTCTACCCTGTGATATTCTTTCACATATTCAAGGAATACCTGCTGTGGCAGATTGCCAGTTGATAAAACTTATTTCATATGCCTTGGTAGCCAGCTGGACTAAATTTTCAAAACTCCCTTGTAGTTAGTTCCAGCCATGTAACTGAGTTCCAGCCAATGGAATGTGAACATTAAAAAACCCACATATAATCCTCTCGTCCTTCCTGGGCTGCAGACTATATGTCAAAGATCTCGTAAATCTGGAGAGGTATATGTTAAAGACAGCCCCCGGCCCTACTTTTGGAATGAATTTGACATAACTTACATTGCATTAAAAAAAAAAAATTGCATTAAGCAACTAAAATTCGAGGTTTATTTGTTAACAGCAGCTAGCATAGCATTAGGTAACACCCCTTCAATGTGACAGGCATTAGGGAAGAAGTTCTAGGAGGTTCCAAAGAATAATTATAAAGCTAACAAGATTTACGTTAGAAAAGCAGCCAACAGCTTAAAGCAAATTTTCTTCTGTTTATATGTTAACATTGAAAATAAGTTTCCGTTGTTATTTATAAAAGTATTTTATTATAGCAAAACAATAATAAAATAAAAAAATATTCAAGAGCAGTTACAATGTACTATTTATATTGATACACTCACACCATAAATTCTAAGAAAATATTAATAACCTTATTTGTCTTCTACAAATGAAACTATTTGCAATAAAACCTGAACAATGGAAATTTTAGATAATTCAGTTAGTTAAGTGTAATTATAGGATGCAAGATGTTCTGGATTAAAGGACTCAGCAATAATACCGGCAGCATTGACAACCTCCTGTATTGCCAAAAGCACCTCTTCGTGTTCTAGCTCTCATCTCTCTCAGTTCTCTACTTCACTATTACTGCTTGTATTTATTCCTGATTTTCACGGTCCATCACAGATTACTGGAATAACACTTGTATATTTTAGCCTCAATAATCCTACTCAGCAAGAGAAATTTTAGATCTTGAAAATTCTATGAGCTCTCTTACCAACGGAGGTCGTGCGGTAATTGGTCCAAAGGGTGTGGGCAAATTCATTTTATTCATAAGATGAAGCACCTTAATGTGATAAAACATTTAAAATGATATAATATAAAATAAACTTACATCTCATGTTTTATGCACCAAAAACTTCACTATGATAACATCATCAATTAATTTACTACATAAGAAAACCTATCTCTTGCCTTTATAACTCCAGAACAGAGCTAAAACAAGGTACTGGTACATCTCAGATTAAAAAAGCCCATTGCCATTGATTCATAGTGACCCTCAGGACAGAGCAGAACTGCCTCATAGGGCTTCCAAGGCTGTAATCCTATGGAAGCAGATTGTCACTTCTTTCTCTCACAAAGCAGCTGGTGGGTTTGAACTGCTGACCTTTCATTTAGCAGCCAAGTGCTCAACCACTGCGCCACCAGGGCTCAGAAGATCGGCCTTCCTAAAATGCTTGTCAATTCTACAAAGACAGTTATTCTCACTACTAAGAAATAACTATTGCAATGTAAAATCTACTTAAATGGTTTTATACACTTTTCCCTGATTATTGTGAAATCATTAAACAGCAAAGCACAATACAGAAAATAAACATCATCTATCTTTTGTATGGAAACCCTGGTGGAGTACTGGTTAAGTGCTATGGCTGCTAACCAGGAGGTCGGCTGTTTGAATCTGCCAGGCGCTCCTTGGAAACTCTGTGGGGCAGTTCTACTCTGTCCTATAGGGTCGCTATGAGTCGGAATCGACTCAACGGCAGTGGGTTTGGTTTTTTGTTTTTGATCTTTTGTATTTCAAAATATCTTTGTACACTTATTACCATGCATTTGTTATGGTACCTATTATGCCTTTTCCTTTAAAAATTTTATGTAAAGGTATATTAGAAAATGACAAAAAATCCCCAAAAATCCTTTTTTCTCATTAGCTTGTATTTATTAGTATCCATTATTATCATAGATTACAGTAGTAGTTGACTTGAAAATAGTAGTATTTTATTAACTTCAAAATATTATAATATCATTGCCTTTCTCAAACCAATCTGATACTATTACAAGTATGAAAATTACCATGGAAAGTAGTCTAGCAAGCATGTACTTTCAGGAAAACAAGCTTTATTCTACTTACCTGTACGTAAAACTTAGGCACACTTGCCAAGGCATTTACTATGTTTGCTAAGATTGTGCTTGAAGGTGGCGGATACATATACTTGAGGCATGAATTTAGAGGAAAAGTCAGCCTAAAAGAAAAACATTTAAAATGCTTATTATCGTGTTTTTATTTTTTAGACAGGCAGATAAAAGCCTGCTTTATTGAATAACTGATCTGAAAATTGCCAAGACCACTATGAACAGACACGTGAGGGGGAACTTTATTTCTTGGTCTCTTCCTCCTTGGACAGTGGCTCCTTTGTGGCTTGGAGCCACTCATCACAGCACTTCCATACTTCCTTGGTTGTAGACCTGCGGTTCTCAGCCTGGCCAGCTAAGAGCTTTCTGCAGGCCTTTCCTGCCCTTAGCTGGTGGATGTGTTCCATGAAAACCTGTGTTTTCTTGAGCAAGTTCTCCTTCACCTTCAGGTACTGTGATGCACGTGATACATCTTCTCAGATTCACAGTGTCTTCTGAGAAACCAGTGCAGAATTCTCATCCTCTTACTCATGATACCTTCTCTGGGATTTGAGCATTGGCAGTACCTTTTTGTTACCTACGCCCATATGCTTACCCTTCCAGAAGGCCAAGTTGTTTTTCTGACATAGAGCTCCAGAAGGAACAGTTATACTCTTAAGGATAGTCAGCCCAACTTTGGTCAGTTTCCGGATTTGCTGATGGGAGCTGGCACTGGTGACTTCAATGGTATCACTGGAGTCAAATCAGGCTTTCTTCTTACCACAGCAGGGAAAGCTGGAGGCAAGCCTCTTCGGAAGCCTTAGCATACTAATGGCTGTGGCCACAGCGCTGAAAGGCTGTAATGTTTTAATAATTGTTTCACAGCCATAATTAATTTGAGATTATCTGATAACATATAAAACTGCTCAAATGATGCAGTACTCTCTGATTTACTTTGTTGCTAGAATATTCAAATAAACACTTTCAAAAGGAAACATCTTTTTTGCATTAAAGAAAAATGCATAAAGAAAATGTAAAACTAAAAATTGCTTAAAGAAAAATACCTAATAAGGTATTTCTTTTTAGAGTTTATAACTCTGAAAATCTTAGTAGATACTTTGTTTGAACAGAATCAGTGACAATTAAGCTATCGTATCTCAAAATGCTTAATCTACACACTAAAAATAGACAAGACATACACTAAAATATAATTTAAAAATTTATCTTATTTGCATCTTATACACACAGAAAAACAAAATCAAATGAAGGGCAAAAAACAAATTATGCTAACCCATGGTTTGGTGCAATTCCATTTTCTACTGTTAAACAACCAAATTCTTTCTTTTCTTTATCATCTTCCAGAGGGTCTTCAGATCTAAAAAATGGAAAATCAAAGTTGATCTTAATAAAGTAAAAAATTATACACAGAAAAGACAACTTACCTTCTCAAACATGGCATTACAAAAACAGTCCCATAAATAAATGAAAATTCCAAGCATTTCTCAAGCAAAGACCAATGAAAAAGAAGGGAAATAAGAATTAACCTTTATTGAACACCTTCTCTATTCCAGACACTGGGCACTCCACATTTTCTTTTACAATTCACAACAACCCTATGAAAATGTTATAATTCTCATTAACCAAAAAGAAAATTGAATATTTACCTGTAGGGTTTGTTAAAATGCAGACTGCTGGAGGCTTTCCCACTCCTAGCCCCAAGTTTCTGATTGAATAGGGCTAGGGTAAGGCCTGAGAATCTGCATTTCAAACAAGATCCCAAGTGATGGCAGCTGGTCCAGGGACCACACTCTAAGAACCATGGGTACAACTTTGTGAAGGCTATGTAATTACAAACAGTCACAGCAGTACAGCTGGCAAGCGAATACCAATCTCTGATTTCAAAGGACATGCTATTCATAGCACATCAAAGACTTTATACTACTTACCGTCTCTCTACTTAAAGTTGAATACTTCTCGGCCCACTCTCTTCCCATTTCACATTAATCAATTCTAATATTAAATCAAGGAACCCTGGTGGCACAACAGTTAAGTGCTTGGATGCTAACCAAAAGGTTGACTGTTCGAACTCATCCAGTAGCTGCATGGGACAAAGACCCGGTGATTGACTTCCTTAAAGGTTACAACCAAGAAAACTCTATGGGGGCAGTTCTACTCTGTCACATGGAGTCACTATGAGTCAGAATCAACTCCACAGCACCCAACAATACAAGAACAGTAATATTAAAGCAACACTCAGGTTCCTAAAATTAAAGCCCAATTAGGAGTCCTTGGGTAGCACAAATGGTTAAGTGCTTAATTACTACCTCAAAGGGTGGTGGTTCAAACCCACCCGGAGGAGCCTCAGCTTCTGAAAGGTCACAGTCTTGAAAACCCTGTGAAGCAGTTCTACTCTGCACACATGGGGTTACCATGAATCAGATCAACTTGACAGCAACAACAACATCCGGAGCAATTTATTTTAATATATTAGATTCAACAGAGAGATGCAGCATATGCTCTGTTTCAAATTATTTACTTGCTAATCTGAAAACAATCCAGAAACAATACAACTGATAAGTTAAAATGTTAGGAAGAACTACTTACCTTTTCTTTTTTTCAGCGTTTGAAGAAGGAAGTAGAGAGTGAACTTGATCTTGCTCTTTCGCAAATTCAACAACTAAAGTATGACCTAAAAGTTTCAGCTGGTGGAGTCTTGTCAATGCCTTCAGTTGAAGCATAAGAGAGTAAAAAACATGAGGATTTGATGATCTAACAAAAATCACTTGTTAGAAACCATATGGAAAATAATTTATACATTTCTTTAATTGTTAACTTTTCCTTGGTTATTTCCCACCCATTGCCACTCCTGGATTGCTAAGTTTTTAATACTTATTAAAGGACTGATACCTAACCAAAACCTGCCTAAGTTTAGCTGTCAGCTCATCGTAATCGAACAGCCAAAAATGCCTATAAATATACACATAATGAAGCTGCCTTGTCTCCCATAACTTAATGACCACGGCCACAAATCTGGAGGCATCCCTTAATGATGCCACAATAACATATTACATTATTTGTCCATTTTCTCTATACTTTCTCAACTTCAGAATATGCTCCCTCATAGCTCCGCCACATATCTGCCAGTTTGTTGTACTGTGGAGGCTTGCATATTGCTGTGATGCTGGAAGCTATGCCACTGGTATTCAAATACCAGTAGGGTCATCCATGGCGGCCAGGTTTCAGGTGAGCTTCCAGACTAAGATGGACTAGGAAGAAGGACTGGGCAGTCTACTTCTGAAAAGAATCAGCCAGTGAAAACCTTATGAATAGCAGCGGAACACTGTCTGATATAGTGCTGGAGGATGAACCCCTCAGGTTGGAAGGCACTTAAAATACTACCGGGGAAGAGCTGCCTCCTCAAAGGGGAGTCGACCTTCATGACATGCACAGAGCCTAGCTTTTGGGACCTTAATTTGCTGACGCAGCATGACTCAAAATGAGGAGAAACAGCTGCAAACATCCAATAGTGACTGGAATGTATGAATTATGAATTTAAGAAAATTGGAAATTGTCAAAAATGAAATGGAATGCATAAACATCTACATCCTAGGCATTAGTAGCCTCAATGGACTGGTATTGGCCATTCTGAATTGGACAACCATATGCTGTACTACGCTGGGAATGACAACTTGAAGAGGAATGGCGGTGCATTCATTGTCAGAAGGAAAATTTCAAGATCTATCCTGAAGCACAACACTGTCAGTGACAGGAAAATTTTCATACACTTAAAAGGAAACGCAGTCAATGCTATTATTAAAATTTACGCACCAAATACTAAGGACAAAGATGAAGAAACTGAAGATTTTGACCAACTTCTGCAGTCTCAAATTAATCAAGTATGCAATCAGGATGCACTGATAATTACTGGTGATTGGAATGCAAAAGTTGGAAACAAAGAAGGAGCATCTGTAGTTGGAAAATATGGCCTTGGTGATAGAAATGATACTGGAGATCGCATGACAGAGTTTTGCAAGAACAACGACTTTACTGCAAATACCTTTTTTCACCAACATAGACAGCGACTATACACATGGACTTCCCCTGATGGAATACACAAGAATCAAATCAAGTACATCTGTGGAAAGAGGATGAAAAAGCTCAATGTCATCAGTGAGAACAAGGCCAGGGGCCTCCTGGGGATCAGACCATCAATTACTCATATGCAAGTTCAAGTTGAACCTGAACAAAATTAGAAAAAGTCCATCAGAGCCAAAATACGACCTTGAATATATCCCACCTGAATTTACAGACCATCTCAAGAATACATTTGACGCACTGAACACTAATGACTGAAAAACGAGACGAGCTGTGAAAGGACATCATACATGAAGAAACCAAAAGGTCTTTAAAAAGACAGAAAAGAAAGAAAACACCAAAATGGATGTCAGAAGAGACTCTGAAACTTGCTCTTAAACGTCCAGCAGCTAAAGCAAAAGGAAGAAATGATGAACAGGCTGAAGAGAAGATTTAAAAGGGCAACTTGAGAAGACAAAGTAAAGTTTTATAACAACATGTGCAAAGAGCTGGAAATAGAAAACCAAAAGTGAAGAATAGGCTCAGCATTTCTCATGCTGAAAAAACTGAAGAAAAAATTAAAGCTTCGAGTTGTAACAGTGAAGGATTCCATGGTGAAAATAGTAAATGATGCAGGAAGCATCAAAAGAAGATGGAAGTTACTACATCAAAAAGAGCTAGTCAACGTTTAACCATCTCAAGAGGCAGCATTCGATCAGGAACCGATGGTACTGAAGGAAGAAGTCCAAGCTGCACTGAAGTCACTGGTGAAAAACTAGGCTCCAGGAATTGACAGAATACCAACTGAGATGTTTTAACAAATGCATGCAGTGCTGGAAGTGCTCACTCATCTATGCCAAGAAATTGGGAAGGTAGCTACCTGGCCAACTGACTGGAAGAGATCGATATTCATGCCTAGTCCCAAGAAACGTGATCCAATCCAATGTGGAAATTATCAAACAATAACACATGCATGTAAAATTTTGCTGAAAAGCAGCTGCAGAAGTGTACTGACAGGGAACTGCCAGAAATTCAAGCCAGATTCAGAAGAGGACATGGAACAAGGGGTATCATTGTTGATGTCGGATGGATTCTGGCTGAAAGCAGAGAATAACAGAAAGATGTTTACCTGTGTTTTATCGACTATGCTAAGGCATTTGACTGTGTGGACCATAACAAATTATGGATAACACTGAGAAGAATGGGAATTCCAGAACACTTAACCGTGCTTAAGAGGAAACTGTACATAGATGAAGAGGCAGTCATTCGAACAGAACAAGGGGATACTGTGTGGTTTAAAGTCAAGAAAGGTGTGCATCAGGGCTGTATCCTTTCACCATACCTACTGCAACTGAATGATGAGCAAATAATCCAAGAAGCTGGACCATATGAAGAACTGGCATCAAGACTGGAATAAGACTAATTAAAAGCCTGCATTATGCAGATGACACAACCTTGCTTGTTAAAAGTGAAGAGGATTTGAAGCACTTACTGATGAACATCAAAGACCATACCCTTCAGTATGGATTCCACCTCAACATAAAGAAAACAAAAATCCTCACAACTGGACCAATAAGCAACATCATGATAAATGGAGAAAAGACTGAAGTTGTTAAGTATTTCATTTTACTTGGATCCACAATCAAGACCCACTGCACTGGGCAAATCTGCTGCTAAAGACCTCTTTCAAGTGTTGAAAAGCAAAGACATCACCTTGAATACTAAGGTGTGCCTGACCCAAGCCATGGTGTTTTCAATCGCCTCATATGCATGCAAAAGCCAGACGATGAATAAGGAAGGCTGAAGAACTGATAGCTTTGAGTTGTGTTAGTGAAAAATACTGAATATACCATGGACTGACAAAAGAGTGAACAAATCTCTCTTGGAAAAAGTACAGCCAGAACGCTCCTGAGAAGCAAGGGTGGCGAGACTACGTTTTACATACTTAGAACATGTTATCAGGAGGGATCAGTCCCTGGAGAAGATCATGCCTGGTAAGGCAGAGGGTCAGTGAAAAAGAGGAAGACCCTCAACAGTATGGATTGACACAGGGGCTGCAACAATGGGCTCAAGCATAGCAACGACTGTGAGGATGGCGCAAGACGGGGCAGTGTTTTTTCTGTGGTACACCAGGTCACCATGAGTTGTAACCGACTGGACAGTACCTAAACAACATTGTTTTAGCCGGAAATGCTGGTGGCATAGTGGTTAAGAGCTACAGCTGCTAACCAAAAAGGTCTGCAGTTTGATTCCACCAGGTGCTCCTTGGAAACTCTAAGGGGCAGTTCTGTTCTGTCCTATGGCGTAGCTACGAGTGGCAATCGACTCGACAGCAATGGGTTTGGTTTTTGGGTTTTATTCTTTTAGCCTAAGACTTTGCTTCCTACTTTGAGAAAACTGAAGCAACTAGATGAGATTTTCAGATTTCCACAACTTCCTACATACCAGCATCTGCATCTACATATTCTACCTTCTACTTGTCATGCTTCTATCTCAACTCAGTTACTTGACTGATAAACTAAATCCCATCCTCTCTCAGCTAATCAAGGACCTCTCTTTAGCCACTCTTTGGAACTGTACAGAGGGCCATTCTCACCTTCATCATTAATTTTCTGCATCTACTAGATCATCCATATCAGCATATTCCCATTTCTCTCATCTTAAAAAAAAAAAAAAAAAAGACTTAAGCATTATACAAACTTCCTATTTACAATTCTTCCCTTCCCATTTGGTCTCAAACCCATTTCGATTAGGTTTATACCCCAATCAATCCAATGATACTACTTGCCATGGTCAATGATAAATTCTCCATTGCTAAGCAAACGGTCAACTCTCAGTCTTCATAATCACAGTATTTAACATAGTTCACTCCCTCGATACATTTTCTTCACTTGGTTTCAAGACGCCATACTTTCTTAGTTTACTTCTACTTCACTGGTTTCTATTCCTTAATCCCTTTGCTATTATCTTCTCAAACTCTTGATGTTGGAGTACACCAGAAGTCTGTTCTTGGTCCTTTCTAAACTCATTCTCTTGATCTAATCCAGCCTCCTGAATTTAAATACCATTTCTATGCTGATGATTCACCAATTTATAACTTCAACCCAGACCTCTGTTCTGAAGTCTAAGAGTATACATCCATACTGTTGGATATTCTTCTCCTCAGGTGTCTAATACACATCTCAATTTCAACACTTCAGAAACTGAATCACTGATCTTTTCCTCAAAAATGTGTGCCACTTGGAGCTTTCCTCATTTCAGCTGATGGTAACTCCATTCTTGTAGTTACTCAGGTCAAAAACCTTGGAATCATCCTTGACTGCTCTTTCTCATTTTCCACGTCCAAGCCATCCAAGATATCCTGTTTACTTTCACCTCCAAAATATACCCAGAATCTAACCACTCCTTACCACCTCCACTGCTATCACCCTGGCCCAAGCAACCATCACCTCTAGCCTGAATTACCACAATAATCTTTCAACAGATCTCCATCCCTTTTTCTAACCTTACCCTCCTACAGTGTATTCTCAAGGCAACTGACAAAATAATCCTTTTCGGTACAAATCACATTATGTCACTCCAAGTTAATCTTGACCCCATGACAATGTGGTTTTCATCAGTGTTATGGACTGAACTGTGTCCCCTCAAAATGTGTGTCAACTTGGCTAGGCCATGATTCCCAGTATTGTGTGACTGCCCGCCATTTTGTCATCTGAGGTGATTTTCCTATGTGTTGTAAACCCTACCTCTGTGATGTTAATGAGGTGGGATTAGCAGCAGTTATGTTAACGAGGCAGGACTCAACCTACAAGAAAAGCTAGAAGAATAGCGCATCCCCTGGACAAGGGGCCCTGTGCTCAGAAGCTCCTTGACCAGGGGAAGACCGATGATGACAACCTTCCTCAAGAGCCGAGAGGACGATAAAGCCTTCTCCTGGAGCTGGCGCCCTAAGTTCGGACTCTTAGCCTACTAGCTTGTGAGAGAATAAATTCATCTTTGTTAAAGCCATTCACTTGTGGTACTTCGGTTACAGCAGCACTAGATAAGAAAGACAATTAGCATATTTTACTTGTAACAGTGATTACTAATCTTTGTATCCTTTAGAAATTATTTTTAATTACATATACATATTATGTCAACTTTAATTCACTATACAGTTAATCGGTTATTCTTATGTCCAAATACCTAAGCATTGGGCAAGATCTGGTAACTTTTCTAATTTGACAAACCAAATACATCCTGTTGGACAAACTCTTGAAGCACAAACCTTTTTGCTTTTAAAAACTACAATTTAACATTACCTCCCATTTTTCAATCAAATACTGTATAATAAAAAACTGTTGATCACCTTAATAGTAAATTAAAAGTCATACCTTTATAGCTGCCTTTTCATTCGGGAAAGTAGCAAAAGCTGTATGTTTCTGAAAGAGAATTAAGATAGAAATTATTTCCAACATAATCTCAATTTCTAATAAAGAAGTATGACATTTTACCTGTAGAGAGTGATCTGACACATTAATAAATCATGGGAAAGGATGGAAAACTCAGGTAATTTAGCCAATTATTAGCTTCACTATAAAGTGGTTTGGAACCTTTTTGGGTTAGACATTTCAACATGAAAGCTATGTAGCTTTTTTCTTATAAAGGTGTACACACACACACAAAACACATTTACCTATACTTTCATATACTTTGGAGCCCTGGCAGTATAGTGGTTAAGAGTCTGGCTGCTAACCAAAAGGCTGGCAGTTCGAACGCACCAGCTGCTCCTTGAAAACCCTACAGGGCAGTTCTAGTCTGCCCTATAGGGTCGTTACAAGTTGGGATTGACTTGACGGTAACAGATTTAGGGTTTTTTGTTTTTGTTTCACGTATCAGAAGTTTAAAAACCTCTACTTTATCAAAAAATACAAAATAGCTCCCATTTATAACTCTTCTAAAGATCTTAAACTTTCTCTATACAGGTTATTGCAAATTTAAAAATATTCACCAACAGAGAAATCATTCCAAGTATGTTTCCTTTGTGTTTTGTCCTTGTAATAAGGTTCAAGAAGAGAAATCTATATTTAGCTATAAACTTTAAATATTTCTAAAACCACCAGAAAAAGAGCATATGTCAAAAGTAAATCACTATGCTGTTTAACGTAGAGTTCTTGACAATGCTTATTAGTGCTTGCTAAGGTTGGGTTTAAGGTAGTTATACGGAGCCCGGTGGCAGTGGTTAAGAGTTCGGCTGCTAACCAAAAGGCCAGAAGTTCGAATCCACCAGCAGCTCCTTGGAAACCCTATGGGAGCAGTTCTACTCTGTCCTATAGGGTCACTATGAGTCAGAATCGACTCCACGGGTTTTTTTTTTTTTTTTTTTTTTGGTTTAGGGTAGTTATAGAACATACTTTATCTATTCTTACCCAAGATGATTTAATTAACAGTGCTTAAATCGAAGCCACGAAGAATATTTGTACTTGCATACATGAGACTTTCACTGACCAAAATCAGTCTTTCCTCTAGCTCAGTAATTTTCTATTCCGGTTGCACATTAGGGTCACCTGGGGAGATTTTGGAAACCCTGGTGGCATAGTGGTTAAGAAATACAGCTGCTAATCAAAAGGTCAGCAGTTCAAATTCACCAGGTGCTCCTCGGAAACCCTATGGGGCAGTTCTATTCTGTCCTATAGGGTCGCTGTGAGTTGGGACCGACTCAATGGTAACAAGTTCGGTTTTTTGAGCTTGGGTGACTTGAAAAACATTAATGTATCCCCCATTGCAGACCATCCTGCAGAAAAGAAACATTACCATTACTACTTTAATGAACAGAAACCCACCTAAAACATCTGGTATAAAGAAAAATAAAATCATTGTGTAAATTCCTGTATAGGAATTTTTAATAGTCTTAAACTATTGCTCCCTAATGGATTCGGTCAGGAAATTTTTATGAGTCCCTTGGTTAAAAATCTGGAAGAAATCCTGTATTCAGTTTACACAAGTTATTGACTACTGTGATTTCGCCTTAATATTAACAAATATGTTAACATAGGATTATAAATACACGAGAATTAAAAAATGGTTTCATAATTATAATATCATCTAATTCTAAGAGAAACAAATTCAGAAGAGTTGTGAGATTCTCCAAGGTGGGTCCAAAAAGGGAACATAAATAATGACAGTAAGCTTAGCCTCGCCTAAACCCGTTGCCGTCGAATCGATTCCAACTCATGGAGACCCCATAGGACAGAGCAAAGCTGCCCCATAGGGTTTCCAAAGAGCAGCCGGTGGATTCACACTGCCGACCCTTTGGTCAGCAGGCAGCTCTTAACCACTGCGCCACCAGGGCTCCTTTTCCGCAGCGCTGTGACTAGTCTAATTTCAAGCCAATTAAAACTTCACTTAGGACTCAAGATAATTTGACATAGGAGAGCAAAGATGGGGGAAGTCCCTACCACACAGGCGCGTCTTCCCCCTCTTCTCTATATTCTTCTTCCGTCATCGCTCCCCTCCCCACTAATCCAGGGCCTTCCGGGGCGGCTCGGGAGGGACGCGCCCTTACCAGTCGCCCCTTATCTGACAGGACCCGGACCGACTGCGCCCCGAAGTACTTCAGCAAGTCCTCCTTCTCTTCAGTGGTCAGCTCCGCGGGTAGGTGCCGCACTAGAAGGGTTCGGTCGCCCCGCGGCGGGGAAAGCGAAGCGGAGCTCTGGCTACTTCTCGACTTCGGCAGTGGTTGCTCGGGGGCTGCCATTTTCCCAGAAGAAAAAGCAACTGGGGCACCGCTGGGAGCCGCAGAAGAAACTGCAGCAGCAACACCAGCCGAACTCAATGAGCGTTTTTCCCCTTCTCGCTAAGGATTCTGGAAACAAGGAAATGCCGCGAGCAAAAGTCGCTTTCTCGCGAGAACCGAGCCACGGCTCCGAGACACTTCTTCGGAAATAAGTTCATGAAACTGAAGCGTGAGGTGGTACAGTTACCGGAAAGTAAAGTGACTTAAGTTTCAGGTTTCTGCAGGAGGTATTAAAAAACAGAAATTCGCCCGTGGGAGGCTCGAGGATTAAAAAACAGATAAAGGACCTCAGCCTGCGTGAAGCAAAGAGGGTGACGCTCAAGGACATTTAAAGACTCGCTACTGCGCATGTTCGAACGGGGAGTGGGACTGGGAGGAGGAGCCCAGCGAGATCCGGATCAGCAGTTTATTGTTATTAGGTGCCTTCCAGTAGTTTAGGACTCATAGCCACTCTTTGTGGGACAGAAAGAAACCTTCCCCAGGTCCAGCGCCATCCTCACAGTCCTTGCTATATTTTAGCCCGTTGTTGCAGCCACTGTGTCAATCCATCTTGTTGACAGTCTCCCCCCTTTTTTGTTGACCCTCTACTTTACCAAGCGTGATGTCCTCCAGGGACTGGTTTTTAATCCTGGCATCTTTTGAAAGTGAACCTGACTGCCAGGTGAAGGGAGAGGAGTGGAGGTGGAAATTTTGGTGTGTTCTTTACAGTGTTGGATGGTAAATCTTAAAGATAGCGCAGTCTTTTTATAGCTCGGAAGGGCTCATGTCTGCAGGAGAACTCAGTTTAAGGGACAAAAAGTTGAAACAGAAGAAATGTTTTGTTTCCTTGAATCAACAGGCATATATAACATCCTGATAAGCACCAGCCAGGGTTGGTTTTAACAGATTTGGCAGCTTCTGGGGAGAGATACTCTATGTATGTTTGTTGGAAATACTGCGTGGGTCCACACTCTTGTTACAGCAAATCGCGGATTCGAGCCTCCTGCCCAAAGCCAATAGTGAGATAGGAAGAGGTAAGCAGCAAGATGGCTTTACTGAATATGGATATTCAATAGACAGAGGCGGTTAAATTTCTTCCAAATTCTGTCTACCCTAAAAGGCTGACGTGAGGGTTTTATATGAGGAAGGTTAGGGTTACCAAATGTCTTGAGCACGTAGTCCACAAATGGTCTCATACATCACAAAACAACTACAAGAAACTCTTTATTAAACTAAAGGTACGCATGTCAGACATCTGGACTCTAATCAGTATGTTTGTAACAGGCTAAAAAAACTCACCTAAGGATCTCTTGGCTAGTGAAACTGTTCTGTCAAGTCCACTCTGGCTGAGATAGGAAGCAAGAAAGAAAGTTGCAGATTGAAAATGTCACTCAGCATTTCTGCCGTTTTGTAGGCTGAAGGCCATTTCTCAAGAGAGCAAAAGAGAGAAGAAAGACCAAGGCCACAGGAGTTGAGAGAGCTCCGCATACCTCTGGAAGAGACCAGTGCAGCTGGTGTCATAAAAAATGTTTCTAGAGATTACTTAAAGTATCATTATGGCTTTAGTTATGTCGAGCTCTCAGTGACCCATTGTAAATATGAGAAAACCTGTAATAAGGTATAAGGGTGTTTGTTAAGAGTGGAACAGGCTGCTGAGCCCTGTCTTGAACAGAACCTGTCCCATTTTCTAAAGACTAGAGAGAGATTGATCACAGCTTATATAGCTATACTAAAACCAACTAGGAAATATATTCTTTCTACTTTAATATTAAAACACTGGAGAAAATGTATTTTCTCTATCTCACTCAGCCACTATCCCGCCTAGTTTCTGAATGGAGTGAGGTAAAGATCATCCCCAAAAGGGGATGTCTCTATCTCTCTCTTTGTCTCTCCCCCTCTGTCTTTCTCTCCCCCATACAGTGAGGGCCTTGAGAATTCTAGAGAGAGGCATTATTCTAGGTGCAGATACTATAATCCACAGTCTGGAGGTCCAGGGTATCTCATACCACACTTTTTATTTGCTGCAGGGCTAGATGTTAGAACAATACAGTTCTACTTTCATGGAGTATTGTTCGGGGGAACTGGGAAGGGACTGGCAGTAAAACATGGGGGTAAAAAAAAAAAAAAAAACGAACAACTGTCAGGAAGAACCAAATCATGAGGACTCTTAAGGTTTGTTAAGAGCTGCATGAAAAAAATCATAGGAATGCCCACATTACATTGCTCTGATACTAAATGTGAGGATCAAATCAATGCAATGTATCATCAGTTCTGTTCCACTTCCGTTCTGACACCAGCTGTGCTTGCAGCTTCTTCCCCTGACCTTAACCACCTGAAGCTAGGTCAGCTCTCACAAGTTAAAGGGCACAGTTCTCCAGATTGCCAAGTCTATCTAGGACTTCAGAAACCAGCCATAAACTTGGGAGTCCTCAGGCCTTCCTCATTTCTGACTGCTGGCTACAATTTCATTGTTTTCCCACTAACCCTTCAGAATGTCAGCCATAAGTTTGGAAGTCCCCAACCCTCCACCCCCCACCCCGACCTGCTGGCTACAAATTTGGGGGTTCCTTTACCCCTTCAAGATAGCAGGCATAGCTCGTGGGCCCCAGCTCCCCTTATTTCTGACCTACTGGCTTCCACCAGTCCCTTGGGGTTGATTATTTACAAGAACAATTCACAGAACTCACAGAAGTTTCTATACTTATGATAACAGTTTTATTATAGGAAAAAAATACAAATGAAGAGATACATATGATGAGGTCTGGAAGAGTTCCCAAAGTGGAGCTTCCATGTCCCAAAAAGGAACGTGCAACCTTCCCACATGCGTTCATATCTTTCACCAACCAGGAAGGCCATGATGCTTCAGCGTCCAGAGCTTTTATTGGGAGTCTCATTCAGACTCCAGCCCTTCTCCCCTGAAGTTGGTCAATGTCTTCAGGTTGATATCACCAGGTGGGCTTTCTCTGCCAGAAACCACTCAAGAGTCACCTCATTAGCATAATCTTTTGGTTAAATGTAGTCTGGGGCCCTCATCAAAGGCACTTATGATTACTGAGTGGTTCAAGGTTTTAGAGGTTCTCTCTCAGGAACTAAGGACAAAGACCAAATTATTTGGTTAAGAAAACCTCCCAGGAGCCTTGATTATAGTTTTGTTAGAAGCCTTGATTATTGGAAGAGCAATTGAAAACTGACAAGACTTTTTATTAAATTTTAGGTTTTAAAATTACACTTTGGTTGCAGTATTAAAAACAAACGTAGAAGCAGGAAGACCAGTCTCATGGTAGCTGGAAGAAGAGACACTACCCAAATGTGTAGGTAAGGACAGTAGAGATGGAGAGAAGGGGCTGAATTGAGATATGTTTTAGAAGTAGAGTTCATAGCACTTGCAGATGAAAGGTAAAGAAAAAACAAGGATAAATTCTGATATTTTGGCTTGAACCCCAAACTGTTCACCATGTAGGGGGATGATGATGTCATTTACTGAGCATGAGAAAGCTGATTGAAGGGTAGCTAGGTTAGGGACATTGGTGGGCAGGGGCAGTGGGGCACATATTAAGTTTGAGGTACTGTCTTTGTTTCTTAGTGCTGCTATAACGAATACCACAAGTAGGTGGCTCTAAAGAACAGAAATTTATTCTATCTCAGTAGGCCAGAAGTCTGAATTCAGGGCACCAGCTCTAGGGAGAGGCTTTGTCTCTTTAGAGATCTTCATGGGGAGTGGCATCTTATCTTCCCCTATCTGTGCTTTCTTCCTTCTGTGCCTAATCTGCCCTTTTATATGTTTTATATGTTTGGTTTAAGTCACACTGTACACACCCTACACTGACATTGCCTCATTAACACAACAAAAAACTTATTCCCAGATGGTATTACATGTAAGTATTTTAAAAAAAAAAAAAAATTGCCCTCCAATCGATTCTGACTCATAGCAATCCTACAGGACAGAGTAGAACTGCCCCATATGGTTTCCAAGGAGCACCTGGTAGAATTGAACTGCCAACCTTTTGGTTAGCAACCGTAGCTCTTAACTACGATGCCACCAGGGTTTATAGGTTATAGGGTTAGAATTTATAGGTTATAGGGTTAGAATTTACAACATGTTTTGGGGGGACAAAATTCAATCCATAATAGGTATCCTGGGAGTCCCTGGATGGTGAAAACAGTTAAATGGAAGGTTGGCTGTTTGAACCCATCCAGATGTACTTTGGAAGACAGGCCTGGCTATCTGCTTCTGAAAGATCATAGCCTTAAAAACCATATGGAACAGTTCTGCTTTGCACGCATGCATCACCATGAGTTGGAATTGACTCGATGCCAACTAACACCAGCAACATTCAGTATCTGTATTTCAGGTGGGCAGTTGGATGTGTAAATATGGCATTCTGGGGAAAGGTCAGCACTGGATACAAATGTGACATCAACATATGTAGTAACTAAATCCAAAGGATGAGAGATAGAAGGTGGCCCAATATGGATCTCTGGGATGTGATCCATATTGTTTATAAATTTAGGAGGGAGGAAGAACAAGACAATCCCTGATCTCTTGGCACTCACATTCTAGCAGTAGAGACAGACTAGACCAAAACGATAAATAAATAATTGAGTTCCTTTTAGAGATTAAGTGCTTTGCAGAAAAAAAAAAAAAAGGGTAGTTGAATAAACTGTTATTGGAGTGGGCATGTTATTTTTAAACAGTATCCTTTGCAAGCGTTTCTTTATGTCCCTTATGGCTAATAAAATGCTTAGTACGTAGTAGACACTCTGTAAATATTTGTTCAGTGAATGAGTGGATGAATGATTCACTTTACTATTTACCTTGTTTTTTGCCCATGCCTTCAGAGCAGCTTGGACTTCTTCCTTCAGTACTATCGGTTCCTGATCATACGTTACCTCTTGAAATGGTCGGACATCAACCAAGTCTTTTTGGTATAGTGACTCAGTGTATTCCTTCCATTTTCTTTTGATGCTTCCTGTGTCATTTAATATTTTCCCAGTAAAATTCTTTAGTATTGCAACTCGAGATTTGAATATTTTCTTCAGTTCTCCTACCTTGAGAAATGCTGAGCGTGTTCTTCCCTTTTGGTTTTCTATCTCTAGATCTGTGCACATGTCATAATACTTTACTTTGTCTTCTTGAGCCACCCTTTGAAATCTCCTGTTCAGCTCTTTTATTTCATCATTTTTTCCTTTTGCTTTAGCTACTCGATGTTAAAGAGCAAGTTTCAGAGTCTTCTTCTGATGTCCATTTAGGTCTTTCTCTCCTGTCTTTTTAATGACCTTGTGCTTTCTTTATGTATGATATCATTCTACAGCTTGCCTGGACTTCAGTCATTAGTGTTAAACATGTCTGTCAGTTCATTGTACCCTGGGGGCTTGTGTGTTGCTCTGATGCTGGAAGCTATGTTGCTGGTATTCAGATACCATCAGGGTCACTCATGGCAGACAGGTTTCAGCTGAGCTTCCGGACTAAGACAGACTAGGAAGAAGGACCCGGCAGCCTACTTCTGAAAAGAATTAGCCAGTGAAAACCTTATGAATAGCAGCAGAACATCGTCTGGTATAGTGCCTGAAGATGAGCCCCTCAGGTTGGAAGGCAGTTAATGTAAGACTGGGGAAGAGCTGCCTCCTCAAAGTAGAGTCAACCTATCTGATACAGGTAGAGTCAAGCTTTTGGGAACTTCATTTGCAGATGTGACATGACTGAAAATGAGGAGAAACAGCTGCAAACATACATTAATAAACAGAACCTGAAATGTACAAAGTATGAATCTAGGCAAATTGGAAATCATCAAAAACGAAATGGAATGCATAAAGACTGATATCCTAGTCGTCAGTGAGCTGAAATGGACTGGTATTGGTCATTTTGAATTGGACTATCATATGGTTTACTATGCCAAGAATGACAGCTTGAAGAGGAATGGCGTTGCATTCTCCATCAAAAAGAACATTTTAAGATCTATCCCGAAGTACAATGCTGTCAGTGATAGGATAATATCCACACGCCTACAAGAAAGACCAGTTAAGAAGACTGTTATTCAAAATTATACGCCAACCACTAAGGCCAAAAAAAAAAAAAAAGGCCAAAGATGAAGAAATTGAGGATTTTTAGCAACTTCTGCAGTCTGAAATTGATTGAACATGCAGTCAGGATGCACTGATAATTACTGGTGATTGAAATGCAAAAGTTGGAAACAAAGAAAAAGAATTGAAAGTTGAAAAATATGGCCTTGGTGATAGAAACAATGCTAGAGATCGTATGAATGAATTTTGCAAGACCAGTGACTTCTTCATTGCAAATTCCTTTTTTCACCAACATAAACTGTGACTATACATGTTTTTTATACATGTACACCTTCCCAGATGGAATACACAGGAATCAAATTGACTACATCTGTGGAAAGAGGCGATGGAAAAGCTCAATATCATCAGAACAAAGCTAGGGGCTGACTTTGAATCAGACTGTCAATTACTCATATGCAAGTTCAAGTGGAAACTGAGGAAAATTAGAAAAAGTCAGCAAGAGCCAAAGTATGACCTTGGAGTGTATCCAACCTGAATTTAGAGACCATTTCAAGAATAGATTTGCTGCATTGAACACTAATGACCAAAGACCAGACCAGTGAAAGGATTAGCTGGAGTTTTTTCTTTAAACTAAATCAGGGGCTTCAGTTGCTTGAAAACATGGACCCAAATGCAGATTGCTTTGCTAAAGTGAGCAAAGTGGTGAGACGTTAGGGTGAAATACATGAAGAAAAAAAGAAAAGGATAATACAGAAAACTTCCACTAATTTTTTGAACAGAAATGGCATCCTCATCCCCAGGGATAATCCAGATGACCCAGAACTTCCCACAAGTAGAGTTATTACTGCAGCTGACAAAATGCCAACATTGGCCAACTCCTCTTTATCATTGGAATAAAATTTTATGATTTGTGTATTTTTTTATGTGTGTATATATTAAAATATATCTGTAAGTGTATGTAATGTTTCCAGGCTCCAAATACAAATAAAGATACTGATAATAAAAGGTAATAATAATGAGAACTAAAAAAGGAGGTATTCAACTTGCGTCAGAACTGACTTACGACGGAGTTGTCAGAACAGAACCCGATTATATGTTGGGGACTACCTGTACTCTGTGGTTGACAACTTTGGTTCCTGCCCCTGAATATAGACGCTAAGTATCTGGAGCCATTCACCCTAGGAGATAGCCCTCTTGGGTAGGGTCCTATCCACACAGAGAGAGCCCAGCTATCTCATGCTGATTAGCTGGTCTGGCTGTCTGTTAGTTTCGAGGAACACTAAAAGCTCTTAGGACTAGCTTATAAGTGGCCTAGCAAAAGACAGTTTGTCCCCCACAAACCCCTTAAAGCTCTCCTGTTCTTGCTCATTCCCAAGACAGGCGTGCTGCTGCTTCAGAGCTTTTTTAAGTTGAATTTTTAAAGTTTTAGGCAAAAATAGGGTTTTAAAATTGTACTTTAATAAAATATTAACATTAAAAGCTATAGTAGTGTAAACATGTAGAATACTTCTTTTGTTAACTAACAAGAATAATATAGCACTGAAAAGCTTTGTTCTCTGACATCATAGACTATTAGTAAATTTGCTTTTTGAAATCATATTAATGAGATGGGAACATCCCAAAATGCCTGGAGATCTGAGCTGTGTGGGCACTTTGACATAGAAAAATAGCCTCAGTTTCCAGCCCAGATGGAAACTTCAGATCATGGGTTTTTAGACACAATTTTTTAGTTTCCAAGGAAACAGGACCCTAAGTCCACATCTCAGCCTATCCCTGATGCTAACACATTCCTGCTTTGCTTTGAGCCTGTTAAAGAACTGCTGTATTTAAATTTCACCTAAATTCTACCTTTTCCCCAAAACCAATAATATTGCCGGCTCATCCTTTGTTGGTAAAATGCCTTGCCGTTTCTCTGGTGTGCAGTCTCTGTTGCTACAGTAAATTAATAAACCTAACTCTGCCAAAATGGGGCATCAGGATTAGAGGAAGAATCACTAACAACTTGCATTGTGAAGATGACACAACTTTGCCAGTTGAAAGTAAAAAGGACTTGAAGCACTTACTGATGAGGATCAAAGACTACAGCATTCAGTATAGATTACACCTCAACATAAAACAAAAATCCTCACAATTGGACCAATAAGCTACATCATGGTAAATGGAGAAACGATTGAAGTTGTCAAGGATTTCATTTTACTTGGATCTACAATCAACACTCACGGAAGCAGCAGTCAAGAAATCAAACGATGCATTGCACTGGGCAAACCTGCCACATTTAAAGTGCTGAAAAGCAAAGATGTCACTTTAAGGACTAAGGTGCGCCTGATCCGAGCCATGGTGTTTTTAATCACCTCATATGCATGTGAAAGCTGGATGATGAATAAAGAAGACTGAAGAAGACTTGATGCCTTTGAAATCTGGTGTTGGTGAAGAATATTGAATATATAACAGACAAATCTGTCTTGGAAGAAGAATAGGCAGAATGCTACTCAGAAGCAAGGACAGTAAGACTTCATCTCACATAATTTGGAGATGTTATTGGGAGGGATAAGTCTCTGGAGAAGGACATTATGCTTACTAAAGTAGAGGGTCAGCCGAAAAAGAGGAAGACCCTCAATGAGATGGATTGACACAGTAGCTGCAACAGTGGGCTCAAGCATAACAACAATTGAGAGGATGGTGCAGGACTGGGCAGTGTTTGGTTCTGTAGTACATATGGTCCCTGTGAGTCAGAGCCGACTGGAGGGCACCTAACAACATCAGTTATTTCTGAGTATCATTTTCTGTGCCCAACTGTCACTCTCAAGGACATTAAAAAGACCTACACTACAGTGACAGGTGGATACCAGCATGGAACTGTATTGCTATAGGACTGTCCTGAAAGCTGTGTAAGCAAGCAGAGAGGGGGGCAAAAAAAAAGGTAGAGAGAAGATTAATTTTTTATCTGCTTAATCCTTTGGAGTCACTTGATTATTTTACTCTAATTCATATTTCAACCTTATGTTGTAGGTGTTGTTCTTGAGTGCCATCAAGTTAGTTCCAACTCATAGCGACCCTATGCACAACAGAACAAAACAGTGCCCAGTTCTGTGCCATCCTTACAGTCATTGTTATGCTTGAAGTCATTGTTGCAGCCACTGTGTCAGTCCATGTCGTTGAGGATCTCCCTTTTTTCCGCTGACCCTGTACTTTGCCAAGCATGATGTCCTTCTCCAGGGACTGATCCCTCCTGACAACACATCCAAGATATGTAAGGTGCAGTCTGGCCATCCTTGCTTCTAAGGAGCATTCTGGTGGTACTTCTTCCAAGACAGATCTGTTTGTTCTTTTGGCAGTCCACGGTATATTCAATATTCTTCGCCATCACCACAATTCAAAGGCACCAATTCTTCTTTGGTCTTCCTTATTCAGTGTCCAGCTTTCACATGGATGTGATGTGATGTGACTAAAAATACCATGGCTTGGGTCAGGCACGCCTTAGTCTTCAAGGTGGCATCTTTGCTTTTCAACACTTTAAAGAGGTCCTTTGCAGCAAATTTGCCCAATGCAGTGTGTCGTTTGATTTCTTAACTGCTGCTTCATGGTTGTTGATTGTGGATCCAAGTAAAATGAAATCCTTGACAACTGCAATCCTTTCTCTATTTATCATGATGTTGCTCATTGTTTTAGTTGTGAGGATTTTTGTTTTCTTTATGTTGAAGTGCAATCCATACTGAATGCTGTGGTCTTTGATCTTCATTAGAAAGGGCTTCAAGTACTTTTCTCTTTCAGCATGCAAGGTTGTGTCATCTGCGTGACGCAGGTTGTCAATGAGTCTTCTTCCAATGTCGATGCCCCATTTTTCTTCATATAGTCTGGTTTCTCGGATTATTTGCTCAACATACAGATTGAATAGGTATGGTGAAAGGATACCTTTTCTGACTTTAAACCAATCAGTATCCCCTTGTTCTCTCCAAACAACTGCCTCTTGATCTATGTAAAGGTTCCTCTTGAGCACAAGTACGTGTTCTGGAATTCCCATTCTTCACAATGTTATCCGTAATTTGTTATGATCCACACAGTCAAATGCCTTTGCATAGTCAATAAAACACAGGTAAACATCCTTCTGGTTTTCTCTGCTTTCAGCCAGGATCCATCTGACATCAGCAATGATATCCCTGGTTCCACGTCCTCTTCTGAAACCAGCCTGAATTTCTGGCGGTTTTCTGTCGATATACTGCTGCAGCCGTTTTTTGAATGATCTTCAGCAAAATTTTGCTTACATGTGATATTAATGATATTGTTCTATAATTTCCACATTCAACTGGATCACCTTTCTTGGGAATAGGCATAAATATGGATCTCTTCCAGTCAGTTGGCCAGGAAGTTGTCTTCCATATTTCTTGGCATAGATGAGTGAGCACCTCCAGTGCTGCATCTGTTTGTTGAACCATCTCAATTGATATTCTGTCAATTCCTGGAGCCTTTTTTTTCAACAATGCCTTCAGAGCAGCTTGGACTTCTTCCTTCAGTACCATCGGTTCCTGACCATATACTACCTCTTGAAATAGTTGAACATTGACTAATTCTTTTTGGTATAGTGACTCTGTGTATTCTTTCCATCTTTTAATGCTTCCTGTCTCATTTAATATTTTCTCCACAGAATCCTTCACTATTGCAACTCGAGGCTTGAATTTTTTCTTCAGTTCTTTCAGCTTTAGGAACACCGAGCTTGTTCTTCCCTTTTGGTTTTCTATCTCCAGTTCTTTGCACATGTCATTATAGTACTTTGTCTTCTCAAGCCACCCTTTGAAATCTTCTGTTCAGTTCTTTTACTTCATTTCTTCCTTTTGCTTTTGCTGCTCAACATTCATGAGCAAGTTTCAGAATCTCCTCTGACATCCTTCTTGGTCTTTGCTTTCTTTCCTGTCCTTTCAATGACCTCTTGCTTTCTTCGTGTATGATGTTCTTGATGTCATTCCATAACCCATCTGGTCTTTGGTCACTAGTGTTCAATGTGCCAAACCTATTCTTGAGATGGTCTCTAGATATACTCAAAGTCATATTTTGGGTCTTGTGGACTTGCTCTGATTTTCTTCAGTTTCAGCTTGAACTTACATATGAGCAATTGATGGTCATTTCCATGGTCGGCCCTGGCCTTTTTCTGACTGATGATATTGAGCTATTCCATTGTCTCTTTCCACAGACGTAGTCAATTTGATTCCTGTATATTCCATCTGGCAAGGTCCATGTATATAGTCACTGTTCATGTTGGTGATTTGAAGAGAAGAATTTGTTGGTCTTGCAAAATTCTATCATTTGACCTCTGGCAATGTTTCTATCACCAAGGCCATATTTTCCAACTACCAATCCTTCTTCTTTGTTTTCAACTTTCCAATTCCAATCACAAGTAATTATCAATGCATCCTGACTGCATGTTCAGTCAATTTCAGACTGCAGCAGCTGATAAGAAGCTTTAATTTCTTTATCTTTGGCCTTAGTGTTTGGTGGGTAAATTTGAATAATAGTGGTATTAACTTGCCTTCCTTGTAGGCATATGGATATTATCCTATCACTGACAGTGTTGTACTTTATGATAGATCTCGAAAGGTTCTTTTTGGTGATGAATGCAACACCATTCCTCTATGAGTTGTCGTTCTCAGCATAGTAGACTATATATGACTGATTCAAAATGACCAATACCAGTCTATTTCAGCTCACTAATGCCTAGGATATCGATGTTTATGCATTCCATTTTATTTTTGATGATTTCCAATTTTCCTAGATTCAAACTTCATATATTCCAGGTTCTGATTATCAATGGATGTTTGCAGCTGTTTCTTCTCATTTTGAGTCATGCCACATCAGCAAATGAAGTTCCCGAAAGCTTTACTCCATCCATGTCATTAAGGTTGTCTCTACTGTGAGGAGGCAGCCCTTCCCCAGTCATCTTTTGAGTGCCTTCCAACCTGGGGGGCTCATCTTCCCACACTATATCAGACAATGTTCCACTGCTATTCATAAGGTTTTCACTGGCTAATACTTTTCAGAAGTAGACTGCCAGGTTCTTCTTCCTAGTCTGTCTTAGTCTAGAGGCTCACCTGAAACCTGTCCTCCATGAGTGACCCTGTTGGTTTCTGAATACCAGTGGCATAGCTTCCAGCATCAGAGCAACATGCAAGCCCCCACAGTATGACAAACTGACAGACACAGGTTTTTACCCTTATATTCATCTTATATTACAGCAAAGTAGAACTATTTATTTTTCCTTGAAGACGCCCACCAATTCCTGTCTCTATAGCCTGAAAAAAAACCAAAAACAAAAAACCTTTTCCATGGAGTTAATGCCCACTCGTGGAAACTGCATGTATTACAGAGTAGAACTGGTCCACAGGGTTTTCTTGGTTGTAATCTTTACAGGGAAACCCTGGTGGCGTAGTGGTTAAGTGCTACAGCTGCTAACCAAAGGGTCGGCAGTTCAAATCCGCCAGGTGCTCCTTGGACAGTCTATGGGGCAGTTCTACTCTGTCCTGTAGGGTCGCTATGAGTCGGAATCAACTCGACAGCACTGGGTTTTTTTTTTTTTATAATCTTTACAGAAGCAGGTCACCAGGCCTTTCTTCTGTGACACTGCTAGGTGTGTTTGAACTGACAACCTTTAGGTTAGTAGTCAGTTGTAAACCATTTGCACCACCCAGGAACCTCCTATATTCTTAGATGTACTATATATGAACTGGGATCTGAAGATACAAGATGTACTGTATGCCACTGCCTTAATGATACTTTTCATGATCCTTGTATAGATGTGACCTTGACTTTGGTTTCTTACACTGCTTTATACATTCTCCTGTGACATATTGTCTCTTATATTATAGCCACCTGTAAATTTAATCGACTATCTCTTTGGTATTATGAATTTTTAATTTTTGGATTTTCCCAGCGCCTAGCAGATTGTTCAGTATAAAACGGTGGAATGAAAAGTAGATGCTTCTCTTTTCTCACACCACATCAGTAAATTTGGTGGGCTTTATCTATAAAATTCAATCACTTATTATTACATCCAATGTTACCCAACCCTTCTCCCTCAGTCCACTTCATCAATATCTCTTGCCTGCAATGTTGCAGTAATTTCCTGATTAGTTTCCTTGCTTCCATGCTAAAACCAGGTGCCCTCGAGTTGACTCCAATTCATGATGACCCAATGTATGTCAGAGTACAACTGCACTCATAGGTTTTTTTCTTTTTAAATCTGCTTTTAATCATAAAAAAACATAGCTACCACTTATTAGTATCTATCTTTATGCTGGAGCCCTAGTGGCACAGTGGTTGAGAGCTTGGCTGCTAACCAAAAGGTTGGCAGTTCGAATCCGCCAGCAGCTCCTTGGAAACCCTATGGGGCATTTCTACCTTGTTCCATCCCACCACTGGGTGCCAACCTGCACATGAAACCAAATCTCTTTAAAAAATAATTCTGGGGATATAAGAAGTAAGTAATTTGGTTTGTTTTCATAGACTGATACCAGTATCAGATGGCATGCCAAAATTCTTTCACTGATTTCAACAGAAGTAAGCTGACTTATGATCTATACATTTTTATTCATATGAACCAGTTACCCATTGCTGTTGGTTTGATTCTGACTCATAGTGACCCTAAAGGACAGAGTAGAAGTGCCCCCATAGGATTTCCAAGGAGCACCTGGTGGATTCGAACTGCTCACCTTTTGGTTGTCAGCCATAGCTCTTAACCACTACGCCACCAGGGTTTCTTTTATTCATATGAGAAACTAAAAGAAAACAAAAACCAAACCTTTTGCTATTGAGCTGATTCTGACCCATAGTGACCCTATAGGGTGAAGTAGAACTGCCTCACGGATTTTCCAAAGCATGCTTGGTGGATTCAAACTGCTGACCTTTTGGTTAGCAACTGTAGTGCTTAACCACTGTGCCACCAGGGTTTCCTATGAGGTATTAGGTAACGTTTAGTGATAGTATAGTATGTGTCAGATACTGTGAGGTTCTTTATAATAATTTTCTCATTAAATCTTTCATAGGGTTTTCAATCATGATTTTTGGGAAGTAGGTCACCAGGCCTTTCTTCTAGGGTGCCTTTGAGTGGACAGGAATCTCTAACTTTTTGGTTATCAGCCGAGAGTGTTAACACATTTGCACCACCCAGGGGCTCTCTGGTCTACTCTTTTCATAGTAACCAGTGTGATCTTTTTAAAAACATAAATTAGGTCACGTTTGAAACCTTCATTTGGTTTTCTGTCATATTTGGAGTAAAATCTGAAGTTCTTCAGCTATGTATCACCTTTCTGGCTATACCTATAACCTCATACCTTACTGCTTTGTTTCTCATTCGCTTCCCTTTATTCATTCCTGCTGTAGTGGTAGGGATGGGGTATGGTGGGGGAACAGAACAAAAACAAAAAAATCTTCCCAATGGCTTTTGCATTCACCAGCTTTCTCTGTCACATTCTTCTCCCAGATGCACATCCCTTACATTTTTCGGCCTTTATTTAGATGCCCTTTGCTCAGAGAGGACTTCCATGACCACTCTGGAAGTAGTGCCTCTCCTCACCCACCTATCAATTTCTAATCACTTATCCTGCTCTATTAATTTCTTGGCATATAACAGCCAAAAAATATGTTATATATTAATGCCTGTATGTGTTTATAATATGTACGTGTTTATGACATAAGATCTATGAAGTTAGAGTCTTTGTCTTGTTTGCTACTTTATTCACAGACCAACAATAATACCTGGCACATTTTAGGCCTCAATAAGTATTTGTTGAATGCATGAATAAATAGATGAATGAAATGAATGCAGGCTGTGAAATCATATATTTTTCTTGCTTGCATTTGTCACAGTTCCAGTTTACATTTAGAGCCAGTGATAAAAGCCCAGATTTTGGTGTTTATATTCCTGCTTTGTTATATACCTGGGGGAAGTTAGTTAACCTGTCTGCCTCAGTCATCTAATCTGCAAAATAGAGATAATAACAGCACCTACCTCACAGGGTTGTTATGAGCATCCAAAGTATTAATCTGGCACAGGTTCAGTGCTATGGAAGTATTAGACTTTATCGTGATTTTTACATTTCATTCTCAATTATTTGAGTAACATCTATCTTCTCCACTTCCCCAGACTTTTTAGGAACCATATTCATTTTTGCCCACCATTATATCTCTAGATCCCAGCTCATAATAGGAACTTCACAGATATTTTTGAATTAGCAAAAACAAAGCTAATTTAAATTTTGAGTTAATGCATACATGTTTGTGAGCACTGAGCACATCCTCTTATTCTCTAGCTCCCAGCAGTTGCCACTAGGTGGCAAGCTTGTCCTCCCAGTAAACCCAGTGCCCTCGAGTCGATTCCGACTCATAGCGACCCTACACAAGGCAAAATGTCACCTGCTATACTTAAAAAAAAAAAAAAAAGCCCTGGAGTGGGTTCCCACTCATGGCGACCCTATAGGACAGAGTAGAACTGCCCCATAGGGTTTTCAAGGAAATATCATATATGTGCTTTTTAGGATGGAAGGGTGATAGGCGGATGAAAGTTTAGTTGTAAAGTAGAAAGGTTTGTATTCTTTATTCTATTATATGCTTGAACCCCCTGACTAGTTCATCTTTTGCTTAGTAATGCGTTTGTTGTTTCACTGGACCCTTATTACTATACTCATAACTTACCATTAAAAAAAATTTAGAAAGATCGCTGAAATATTCATTATTAATACAAGTTTCCTAATTCTTTCAACCTCAGACCCTTTACCTGCTCATCCCAAAATATATTATGGTTTGGGCTGGGATAAATATTACCATTTCTCTGACACCCTCTGTTTCCTATACTTGAGAAAGAACTTACTCTTTTTTCAAATTGTATGTCAATCTGTTTATGTTGATATGAGGCACATGCCCCTTTGTTCTCTTCCAACTCTCGGTGCACCATTTTGGGAAAGGGAACTGCTGGGCTCAGTGCTATTCTGCCTGCCTAATTTTACTTTTGTTTAGCAATATTATCAAAGGGCACCTTATAAAAGAAATAAGAGAAAGTGCTGAAGTGCCTACAAACTTGATGGTCAATTTCTAAATAATCCATTATTTTTGATCCTGAAAAATATTTTTTATAAATATCAATTAGTTAAAATTGGTTAAGTATGTATATTCTTTGGTAAATTAAATTTACCAAAATATATTCAGAACGTAGGCATGTAAAAATGAATATCCTTTGCTGTCAAGTTGATTTGATTCTGACTCATTGCGAACCTACAGGACAGGGGGTGGAACTGCCCCATCAGGTCTATAAGGCTGTACTTTTTAAAGCAGCGGCTGATAAGTTGGAACCACTGACCTTTTGGTTAGCAGCCAAGCACTTAACCACTGTACCACCAAGGCTTCTAAAAATGCATAGTAGTATTTTTAAGACAACGTTAATAGTTTTCATGATAGTAATATTAAGAAGAAGTCTATGGGTCGTGCAAATGGTTAATGCGCTTGGCTGCTAACTGAAAGGTCGATGGCCCAAGTCCACCGAGTCTACTTCCAAAAAATTAGCCATTGCGAACCCTATGGAGCACACGGGGTAACCATGAGTCGAAGTTGACTCTACAGCGACTGGGAATATTAAGAAAGTACATTTATTTTCTTACAATTTTTTGGAAAAAAAAAAAAACACTAAATAAAGTTAGAAGTATACTTAAGTGTTTTTAAATATTACTTTCTTCCTTCATGTTTTTAATGAGACATATTATTGGTCAAAAGAAAGAAACTTGGTGAATTTTCTTTCAATTATTAAAGAAAAGAATTTTTCTTTCCCTCTCTCTGTTTGGTAAGAAAGATGATTAATGCTTAGTTATCTAGTTAATAGTTAGAATGACTTAAAATGAAAGGAATATAAATTATTTAATTGCTGACATTGATTTTTCATTTCAAGTTAACCTACACCTGTCCAAAATGCTACCATCAGCAATGTTAGAGGGAATTCAGCTATTACTGACAGTCTTTCTTCAGTTAAATGATTCAAAGTGTCTGGGGTCTTAAACGGAAATCCTGGTGGCGTAGTTTTTTTTTAGTGGTTAAGTGCTACGGCTGCAAACCAAAAGGTCGGCAGTTCAAATCCACCAGGCATTCCTTGAAAACTCTATGGGACAGTTCTACTCTGTCCTATAGGGTCACTATGAGTCGGAATCTACTCAATGGCACTGTGTTCTGGGTGGGGTCTTAAAAGCCTGTGAGCGGCCATCTAAAATACTCCATTGGTCTTATCCCTTTGGGAGCAAGGGAGAATGAAGAAAACTAAACATAAAAGGGAAAGATTAGTCCAAAAGTCTAATGGCCCAAATCAACAGCCGGCTCCACCAGACTGAGTCCAGTACAACTAGATGGTGCCCGGCTACCACCACTGAGTGCTCTGACAGGGGTCGCAATAGAAGGTCCCAGGCAGAGCTGGAGAAAAATGTAGAACAAAGTTCTAACTTGCAAAAAAAGGCCAGGCTTACTGGCCTGACAGAGACTGGAGAAACCCTGAGAGTATGGCTTCCAGACACGCTTTTAGCTCAGTAATGAAGTCACTTCTGAGGTTCACCCTTCAGCCAAAGATTAGACAGGCCCATAAAACGAAATGAGACTGAATGGAAAGACTCTATAGGGGCAGGACGAAGGGCACTGGAGCCCAGCCTGGTCTGCTCTGTTGTAACTCCCTCATACAGTGTTATTCTACAATGGAAAATATACCCATGTGGAATAGAATACTCATTGTGTCCTGATGGGTGTGCCCAGTTCAGCATTCCCTGGTGGTTGTTTTCTAGAACAAAGCTCATTCATGTTAGCAGATGCCAAGGCTTTTTTTCAAAGGGAGTTGGAATTCCATCTGTCAGTCATCTTGGAAGGGGAGAGAACCAGAGATGAAAAGTGAGGATTTGGAACTGAGACCTGAGTTTCCAGGAAAAGAGACTTCCTCAAGGGTATTCCTCTTCTAATGGTAAGAACTGACCTCTGTAACCAGAAACAAAGCAGAGACATGAGGAGTAGGGTACCTGCCTACCGGCACTGAGGGCATAACAATACACTCTGGGAGTAGTCCTATCTAATTTTGAGTTTTTAGTATTTTTAAAAAATATATATTGAAATTCTCTTATGTTATTTTTTAAGCTTCCAATAAAATCTTGTTAAATGCTAAGGTAAAAAAAAAAAAAGGTAAAGGAGGGGTAGAAATTAAGGAATGAGCCCACATCCAACCCTGGTAGCGTGGTGGTTAAGAGAAATGGCTGCTAACCAAAAGGCCAGCAGTTCGAATACACTAGGCGTTCCTTGGAAACCCTATGGGGCAGCTGTACTATATCCTATAAGGTTGCTATGGGTCGGAATTAACTGTACGGCAAAAGGTTTGGTCTTTGGTACTGCTACACCTAAAGGTGACACAGGTGGAAAACATAAAACAAGAGAGGGAAACTAAGAACAGCGATTGGCAACCAAATACACTTGTAGAACCTATTTTGGGGGGACTCAGTAGCACTTGCAGTAAAGATCAATTTTAGACTAAGCTTTCTAAAATTATACAGGAATTCAGGTTATTGTTTGAAGAAGAAAGAACGAACCCATAGTTAGATACAACGATATAATGTTAGAGGCAATGTAGATAGTTAGAATTACATTGTTAAGCAATGTTTGGAAGCGAGGTGGTGTGTTCATGGGTGTTTATATTTTTATTATTAGGCTCTAAACATTTGTGTTACATACGTTCTTTCATATCTATCAAATAATATATTTTAATATATAATAAAAGGAAAGGTTGGGAAAGATATCTTACTCTCTTTTGAGTAATTCTTACAATATACCTAACCAATAGAAGCTAGCATATAAAATATCTAACCAATAGAAGCTAGCATATAGTTAGTGTTTTCTAAATGAATGGTTTTTATCAGTAGATATAACAGTAACACATGAGTTATCTAGAATTAAGCAAACTGTCAGTCTATTCTATTTAAAATAAAGTCTAGCAAAAAAAAATTGCAAGCCTCTGAGCACTCAAAATAGATATAAAGAAGCCAATGCAATAAGGCTGTATTCCACAAATTAGGAACTTGCTCTCAGCACTGCCATTTCTCAGTCATGAGGTTTGGATTGGATTACCTCTCCTTTGTTCAGGGATGAACCCATACTGGATTAAAGCCATAATATTCTGGCCACTGAGCTTCTTTCAAGTATGAGCAGGTTAGTTGGTCCAATCAAAGCATATTTCATGAATTTTGCTGTTAATGCCAGAGCAGATTCACTTTTCAACACTGGCCTTAATGGAAATGGTTCTTGGTGAAGTTTTGTTTCTGTCCCAGAGATAGACCAACCCCTAATACTGTCCGTTTATGTGAGCCAGTATCTCTCCTTTTTGCAACACCCACCTTGGTTGGGTTTTCTCTCACTTGCAACCAAAAGAATCCTTACTGATTGATTTGGTTTATTTAGGGGTAATTTCTTTAGTCCTTTATTCAGATATATATCTTTAGTTTATGAATAATTCTAACAACCACTGCTTTGTGGTTTTCAAACAAACATTAGAGAAACAGAAATTTAAATGGTGGAGATAAGTAGACCCACTGCTATTAGTCAGCCATTCAGTCAGTCAATACTTGTTTATTAAACCTATTAGACTGACAGGTTCATAAGGGCAGTGCATCGTGTCTTCCTTCTTTATGTCTTTGTCCCCAATTCCTAGGGTAGTGACATGCCCATTTAAAATGCTCAATTAATATCCCCTTAATAAATAAATTAAAAGGTTAAGGACATTATAATTTAGTAGGAAAATAATCTGGGTTATTATTGCTTGAAATATTTGATAATTGAAGAAAAGCTGCTTTAAGGTTAAGATACTAAACTACAGATAGGCATAAATAGATAAGGAGAAACACATTATTAATAGTGTAACAATTTCAAAATACCCCTCATCTATAAACTGTAAATAAACTCAAAAATTGCTGTGAGGATTTAATGAAAAAATACCTGTAAAGTGCTTGTTGGAACTCAATGAATGTTAACTACTGTTATTGTAGTTGAATGGATTAGCAAATTTGATGTAACTTAATAGTTTTGGGTTATTACTGGGTTGTTATAATTTTAAATATTTTCATTGAAAGCTAAAAGTTATATATGACATTAACTAGCCAAGTTTGGATTTACATATATTATTAAGTAGCCAGGAATCAAATTTTCACATCAAATGTCTCAAATCAAGAGTATTGCTGGCCATCACCGTTATAGAATCCCTGACAGCCGGGCTGATGAAAATCTTCACTAGCTTATTCAACTATAATAATTTCTTTAAAACAGGCTAGACATATTAGAAAAGAGTTAGAGCTATTAGTCATGAGAATCAAGAATAGTACTAGAAGAGTAAGAAAGCAAATTATTGAGTCTTCATTTTCTGAGTAGAAATCAAGAAGAGTCTGAAAAGCATTTCATTATAAATTTTGCAATTATAAAATTCAACCAGATATCCATAGAATCAGTGCCAATTCTAACGAAATTAAAAATAACCTTCATTTTAATGGACAAATGTGCTTTAAGTGTACACACTTAGTGAATTTTTGGTTTTGTTTAAAAAACATATAAAAATAATTATCCTATTATATATTTTATATATATACACACACACATCTATACCTATATGGAGCCCCGGTGGTGCAGTGGTTAAGAACTTGGCTGCTAACCAAAAGGTCAGCAGTTTTAATCCAACAGCCACTCCTCGGAAACCCTATGGACCAATTTTACTTGTCCTATAGGGTCGCTGTGAATTGGAAGTGACTTGATGATGGCAGTGGGTTTGGCACACTCGCGCACACACACACACCCATATACACATAACATATAATGCTTCAGTAGTATAATTCTTGCCTTCCATGCAGGAGACCTGGGTTCAATTCCGCCTACTGCACCTTAAGCGTGACAACCACCTATCTGTCAGTGGAGACTTGTATGTTGCTATCACGGTGAACAAATTTCTGCAGAGCTTTCACACTAAGATGAACTAGCAAAAGAAGCCCAGTGATCTACTTCCAAAAAAGGCAGCCAATGAAAATCTTATGAATCACAGTGGTCCTATCTCATTGCACATGGGGTTGCAATAAGTTGGTAGCCAACCCAAACACAGCTAGCATCCATATGTGTATAAAACCCAGTGCCGTCGAGTTAAGTGTATATATATATATACACATATGTGTATATATATATATACACCAAATAAAAAAACAAAAACAAAAACAGTTGCTGTCGAGTCAATTCCAACTCATAGCGACCCTATGAGACAGAGTAGAACTGCTCATAGGGTTTCCAAGGAGCAGCTGGTAGATTCCATCTGCCTACTTTTTGGTTAGCAGCTGTAGTACTTAATTACTACATATGTATATACACACAAAATAATTTTTCCTTGGTTCCTGAGTGATAGATAACCTCTAAATCCTTGGAATTTCTCTAGTGATTGAAGTGTCTTTGATAAGGCCTCCAGACCCCACCTGAGGGTATATGTTAATGAGGTGCCTCTTGAGTAGGGGCTGGCCAGGCTGGAAAGATCCATCAGGTGATACAAGCCAGTGCTCTGGCGAAGGGAGCTGAAGGTTGAACTCAATCAAACTTCTCTACTTAATGAGGCCCCAATAAATGCTCTGGATACTGAAGCTACATGAGCTTCCTGGTTGGTGAAAGAAGTGGATGTACATGAGAAGGTAGTACTTTCCTTTTTAAAACATGGAGCAGGAAATGTCTCTTAGCATTTTTGGGAAAAAAGTGTGCCTATCACATACCCACCGCCCACTGCTGTCAAGTTGGTTCCGACTCATAGCGACCCTATTGGACAGAGTAGAATTGCCCCATAGAGTTTCCAAGGAGCGCCTGGTGGATTCAAACTGCTGACCTTTTGGTTAGCAGCCACAGGACTTAACTGCCACACCAACAGGACTTCCCCTAGCACATAATAGGGAGCCAAATAAGTATTGAATAAATGAATTAATTTATAAGAATAAGTCTAGTATGCAAAGTAAAGTTGCATCCACTTTGAAATAATAAGATCTTGTGGTAGATTGACTTAGTGATCCCAATTTTCACTTCCCTATAGCAGTATTTTATATCCACATCTTGGTTCATGGTAGGCAAGGGGTACTGCTTCAGCCCTCGATATTGGGCTTGAACATGTAACTTATATTGGCCTGTGGACTTTTAGCAGACATGACACAACTGAATGCCTGAAACATACTGTGATAGTTAAGCTAGCATCTTACGTTTCTATTACTGTCATGTGAAGAACATGTCCTGGGCGGTGCACTGGTCCCAGTGATCTAAGAAAGACACAGGAGCAGACCTAGACCTAACTTACTGCTTAGAGACTTACTCAGCCTCTATCAGCCAGCCCCGAGCCAGCACACAGATGCATGAGTGAGAATAAATGGTTGTTGTTTTATGCCTCTGAGAAATGGGGTGGTTTGTTTCCAGCACAATTGTGGCAATAGCTAAATGATACTCATTTATGAAGAGATTTTTCTTATGAGTAACTAATGAATAAACCACAGAGTTTATTTTGTATCTGCAAAGAAATTTTCCAGTGCTCCCAAATTGACATCATCAATCAAAATTAATCTAGTGTGCCTTATGAGATAAAACAAGTCCTTATTGACAGAGTTGAATTATACCACCAAAATAACAGATGGATGCTTACAATTTTATATAATTTCAAGCCATGAACTACATTTGTATGTATGCATGTGTGCTCACACACACAAATGCATATATATAATTATTAAACTGAAAGTTAGGTATATGATGGACACTGCTGGTTATTTATTCCCCATCATCCATTTCCCCCTTCTCACAGTACCAGGCACAAGGTCATCTAGAATAAAGAGTATTCCCAGTCTTCTTTTAAGCTAAGTGTGTTTTTATTCTGCATAATGGGATGTGAGCAGGTATAATCTTTGCCACCTGTAGGTAATACTCTTAATGGAAAAGAAAATGCCTTTTCTTCCCTCTTTTCCTTTTATTGCTAGCCAGAATTTGGACAAGTGCTAATGAACCATCTAGGAACCCCAAAGTGGACAAGCTACAAAATAGAAGGAGGGTGACTTTGATTACATTGTATAGCACAGCTGCCATATTAGCCTGGGGCTTTAATTCATGTGAGACTAAACTCTGCCTTGTTTCAGCCACTGGTAAGGCCATGTTAGAAATTCCTGCACAAGAATGCATGGTATTTTTTCTGTTCATCTGAGTTAGCCTATTGAGATGACCTAATTTGTTAATGAAATCCTTTCTAAAATTACAAAATTAATACATGTGTTTTAATGTACTTGTGCCTTGAGCCAAAAACAGGAAATTTTGCCCTCTGCACTCCCCTGCCTTGGAGTGGTCACAGTTAAGAGTTTGATGCTATTACTGCCCAGCTAGGCCAGTTGTCTGGGTCTGCATTCCCTGTATGGGCTATCAAAACACACCACACCAGAGCCAGTGATTGTAAATACTGTAATACAAAGGTTTATTACTCAGGCATAGGCAAAGCAATGAGAGCCCCTGGGCTTGGGGCCCACCAGTGAGGGAAGACATATAGGGCTGGATATACAGGCTAGAATTTTGAATAAAGCCAATGGCACATAAATATTGGGTGGCTCCTCCCAGTCAATGGTAAGTGGTGGGGAAAGAGATCAAAGGGCAGGATGGTTTTCCTTGCACTTGTCGGCTTTCCTTGCACTTATCAGGCTTAGCTGAAGTGAGTGAAGTTAGCGCTGACATCTGTCTAATAGTTTTCTCTCTGCCAGGTGTTAATGATTTGGTCAAACAACACTCTGCTGGGGCTGACTGATTGAGCCCAACTGTTTCTCACAGGTATGTGTCCTTCTAGTCCATTTTTAAATTGTATTAAATTTGATTACCATTAAGGAAGGACAACCAAAATAGTTACCAAATAAAAAAAATGTTCATTTTCATTTTCTAGGAGAATCTTCTATTCCATGTGAAAGTAAAATGATAATGATAATTGCAATATATCTACATAATTTATATTTTATTTAAGAACTCATAGTATTATATTGTCCGTAATATATTACCAAATATCTTGTTTCCTGTATGTTATTTATTTATTGTGTATAGTAAACTAGTTCAACCACAAATCAAATAATTTACTATGACAGGTAAACAGGGAATGTTTACCCAGTAAATTTTACCTTCGATTTGGTCTGCAGCTACTGGAAAATGCTCTCTTGTACTAATGAATAGATTCAGTGAAGCTCGCCAAAGCACCTGCCAAAAATATCTCAAAAAAAAAAAGTTCCTTTTATGGCACTGAAAAAATTAAAAGTGTTCAGAATGTTGATTCAAATACTAACGGAACAAGCACATACCTTGTGTAAACCAGTGTTTATAGGATGTGGGAATTCAAATTACTGCAACTTAATTACATTAAACATATCTAGGACTTAGCAATAATTTTAAGGTGTTTGAATAAGGCTGTACTCAAGTAAATAATCTTTCTTTTTTTATTCAATGAAATACCTTTCTAAGTTTCCATTTTTTAAGGGAAAAAATATAATAAGTTTGCATTGTAATATAACAAGGCAAACAAGAAATTATATTAAAAACCGATACCTAACGACAAAAAAACGACAAGTGGGCCAAAAAGCATATATTCTCCAAGCTTCAGGTGGAACCCCATGCAAGGTGGGACACACCAAGAAAATTTCGTCTTGAATTTTTCTTTGGATGTTTAAAAAATTCTGTGATTTTCCTCAAAATAATTTTCCAGAAGTGTAATTATAAGTCAAAATGTGCACATTTTAAATTTGTTGTCAAATTTCTCAAAAAAATTTTCTAGCCCCTCCTTGAATATCAGATTGCTTGAAACTGTCTTTCCTGATTCTACGCCTACTTCCACAGACACCACTTACCAGTCTTCTTTACTTATAGCTTCTTTCTCTGTTGTTGTTGATGTTGTTAGGTGATGTCAAGTGGCTTCGGACTCATGGCGACTTACGTATAACAATGAAACACTGCCCCGTCCTGCACCTCCTCACTATCCTTGCTCTGTTTGAGCCCATTGTTGCAGCCAGTATATCTACTCATTCTGTTGAGGGTCTTCCTCTTTTTCACTGACCCCCTACTTTACCAAGTATGATGTCCTTCTGCAGGGACTTGTCCCTCCTGATAACATGTCCAAAGTACCTGAGATGAAGTCTAGCCATCCTTGCTTCTAAGGAGCATTCAGGCATACTTTTTCCAAGACAAATTTGTTCATTCTTCTGGCAGCTCATATTATATTCAATGTTCTTTGCCAACACCATAATTCAAAGTCGTCAGTTCTTCTTTGGTCTTCCTTGTTCACTATCCAGCTTTTATATGCACGTGAGGTGATTGAAAATGCCATGAATTGGGTCAGGCACACCTTAGTCCTTAAAGTGACCTCTTTACTTTTTGACACTTTAAAGGTCTTTTGCAGCAGATTTGCTCAATGCAATATATCCTTTATTTTTGTGACTGTTGATTTCATGGGTGTTGATTGTGGACCCAAGTAAAATAAAATGCCTGACAAGCTCAATATGTTTTCTGTTTGTCATGATGTTGCTTATTGGTCCAGTTGTGAGGATTTTTATTTTCTTTATGTTGAGGAAGGAGCCCTGGTGGTATACTGGTTAAAGCACTGGCTGCTAACCAAGGGGTAGGCAGTTCGAACCCACCAGCTGCTCCACGGAAGAAAGATGTGGCAGTTGGCATTGATAAAGATCACAGCCTTGGAAACATTATGGGGCAGTTCTACTCTGTTCTCTAGGGTTGCTGTGAGTCTACATTGACTTGACAGCAGGGGGGCTGGTTTCTTTGTTTAGTTTATACTGAGGTGTAATCCATACTGAAGTCTATAGTCTTTGATCTTCGTCAGTAAATGTATCAAGTCCTCTTCGCTTTCAGCAAGCAGGTTGTGTCATCTGCATATCACAAGTAATTAATGAGTCTCCTTCCAATCCTGATATTGTGTTTTTCTTCATGTAATCCAGTTTCTCGGATTATTTGCTCAACGTGTAGATTGAATAAATATGGTGAAAGGATATAACCCCGATATACACCTTTTCTGATTTTAAATATTCTTTATACACCCCTTTGGAAACTCTATGGGGCAGTTCTACTCTGTCCTATAGGGTCGCTATGAGTCGGAATCGACTCGACAGCGCTGGGTTTTGGGATACTCCCCTTAAATGTTGATGTTTCTCAGGAATTGGGTTGTGCGCTTCCCACTACACATAACTGTTGCTGGGATACATCATATAGGCACATGGTTTCTACTACTAGCTTCTGAGAGTAGTTTACTCACCATTTTTTTCAGCTTTTACTAACAGTTTCCTCTTCACTTTTCAGGGTTCTACTCTTCACTCAGTCCCAAAGTCAGTAACACATAATTTTGGCTTTTAATACTGCAAACCCTAATTCTCAGTACCAATTTCTGATTCAGTTATCTATTACTGAATAATAAACAATTCAAAAATATTGTGACTTAAAACATCAGTCAGTTCTGTGGGTCACCAGCTGAGCTGGGCTCAGTTGGGTTCCTCATGTGACCATAGCCATCTGAAGGCTCAACGGGGGGTAGATAGTCTAAGACGGTGTATTAGTTTTCTATTGCTGCTATCACAAATTACCATATGTTTAGTAGTTTGAAACAACACAAATTTATTATCTCACAGCTCTTTAGTTTGGTGCAGCTTGTTTCTCAGCTTCAGACTTCTCAAGGCCCGAATCAAAGTGTTGGCTGGCTGGGGAGGCTCTATGAAGAATCTGCTTCCAAGCTCATTCAGGTTGTTGACAGAATCCGTTTTTTTGCAGCGTAGGACTGAGGTCCTTGTTTTCTTGCTGACTGTTAGCTGGGGGTTGCCCTTAGACCGTACAGGACTTTTTCCTCTCTGGTCATTGCATGTGGTCCCCTACAACTCAGAGCCAGCCTCAGCGTGTTGAATCCTTTTCATGCTTGGAATCTCTCTGATGCCTCCTCTGCTGCATTTCTCTGACGTTCCAGGGCTTTGAACCGGTTTATTCTGGTTCAAATCCCTGCTGAGAATTTGCATTTCTAACAAGTTTCCTGCTGAGAATTTGCATTTCTAACAAGTTCTCAGGAAGTTGTATATAAGAACCACTTGGGAATTTTGTTAAGATGTAGATACTGATTCAGTATATCTGGGGTGGAAATGCAAATTCTCATCAGGGAACTTGTTAGAAATGCAAATTCTCAGCAGGGGTTCGAACCAGAACAAACTGGTTCAAAGCCCTGACTCATTCTTCTGTATTTAAGGGCTCATGGGAGTCATTGGGCCTTTTTGGATAATCCAGGATAATCTCCATATTTTAAGGTGAGATGGTTAGTAACCTTAAGTACACCTGCAGTGTCCCTCCACAGTAGTACTAGATTTGTATTTAATTGATTAACCAGGAATCTCCGGGAAGCATCTTTAGAATTCTTGCTACCACAGATGGCCTTACTTACATATCTGGTGATTTGTGCTGGCTATTAGCTAGATTCATTGTCTTCAGCAGGCTGGCCCAATCTTCTTTGCATAATAGCAGAAGCATTCCAATAGGGATGAGAACTAGAGCTGCAAGGCCTCTTAAATCCTAATATCACATAATGTCACATAATGTCGTTTCTGCTGCATTCTTTTGGCCAAAGCAAGTCATAAAGACATCCCAGATTGAAAGGATAGAGAAAAATATGGAGGAGTTTAAAAGTTATATCACAAAGAGGCATGCGTAAAGGAATGAAATAATCATCATGCCATTTCTACAGTCTGCTACTCTGAACTTAATTTTCTGCATCTGCATTCTATCTTCATATAAAAAAAAAAAAAGTTGCCATTGAGTTGATTCTGCCTCACAGCAACCGTATAGAGCAGAATAGAACTGCTCCATAGGTTTTCCATGGAGTGGCTAATGGACTTGAACTGCCAATCTTTTGGCTATTAGCTGAGCTCTTAACCACTGTGCCACCAGAGTTCTATCTTCATATAGCACCACTGAAATATCTTTCTCCTTCCAATAGCTATCTTAAACTCTCAGTCTCCTTTAGCTCTTCATTTTATTCACTGTCTCTGGCCAACCTCTTCTTTAGCCTACATGACATTTCCCCAGGTCAAACTTCCACATATCCACAATGATATTTATGGGATATGATTTTGAAAACTCCTTTCCATCTTTATTACTATTAATTATTTACAGTTTATTAATTTCAGTATATTAGTAACCAGTATGTCTCAGGGATATCTTTCTGCCTGAAAGCTTTAAAACTTTCATTAAAGGTATGATATTCAAAAGAAGTTTGGTGTGGTATAATGAATCCTCAAACAGGATTGAAAAAACTTGAATTCTAGTACAAACTAGGCTCATTAGCAGGCATATAATATTGGATAACATATTTAATCTCTAGAATCCTTGGTTAACTCATCAATGGAAAAAAATACATGTATGTACCTGTAGTCTGGCAGCATCTGAAGTCCTCTAACTTCATGAGGGGGGAGAATAATCACCATCAACACAAAGCTGACTCCTATGAGGTGAAGGTCAGACATACCTCCAATCTCCAATCTTTTTCACCCTTTCTGACACCAGCTGTCTGCCCCATGGCACTCTCTACTTCTTCGATGGGTTTGATAATTTGTTGCAATGGCCACACTGAACTCACAGACCATACTCACAATTATGGGGTTCATTAGGGAAGTAACAAGTTACAATTCAGGATCAGGGTCAACTTGGAAGTAACAGGAACAACTCAGGAGACAGGATACAGTTCATTAATTAGGACAGCTTCCAACCTTTCAGTTCCTTCTTGGCCATGCCTGAAGTCAGGCAGATCTCACTGTGGGCCATGCCTACCACAAGCCCTTACCTCGGCCTCTGTCCTGCTTAGGCAAGTGTTAACTTTTTAGCTCTCAGAAGCACCCCACTCAACCAGGAAGCCTCCTGCCTGAAGGTACTCAGCTGTTTCACTCTGTGGGTCAGTGAGACCACTGCAGCTGCCTTGCTCTGTGGTCCAGGAAGACCATTGCAGCCGCCTTGAGCTGGTATCCTGGTTCTTGCCACTCGTGCAGTCTTGTGCCATCTTATGCCTCTACAGTGTTACAGCTCTCTCTGTCTCCTGGGTCTAGAAGGCCATCAGTACGGGGATCCCAGGTCCAAAGGATGTGCTCCACTTCTGGCTCTTCTCCTTGATGGTGGTGAAATCTCCCCCTCAGCCTCCGTGAGACTGGCTCTTTTAAGCATAGCAAAATGGCAAAAATGACCAATTCCCTTGGTGAGCCACAGGCATTTTATTTGCATAGTCATTGTCCAATCCCTGCAAGAGTTTTATACACCTCCTTTGCGTAGTCCCAGCCAATTATTTTGTGGGAGTTAAGAGGCCATGCTAGAAAGGCCATATAAAAGCAATTCACTGTACCACAGTACCTGTGAGATAGAACAGGTATTATCATCCCTCTCCTTTGTTCCCATTCAAATGTACGTATGCATGCATTGTCAGTATGCCCATTTCTTTCATAATTTAAGTTATATTTTACTTATGTCAGTACTAAGTACCATACATTTGTAACAATTTCATCTTCTTAGAAGCATTCTCTGGATGTTTCTCAGGCAATCTCTCTCTTCTCTCAGTGGCATAGTCCTTTATAAATATCGATATTGATGCATTTAAGGTATAACATGCAATTATTATCTATCTCCTCCCAGTAGATTAAGAACTTTTTAATAACAGAAATCATGTCTTCACTTATCAAAGATTTTTACAGTTATATGTACTTATATAAATTTAAAATATAGGGAGAAAACTTATCCAGAGAGTAATAAAAGTGATTCAGTAATGTTTCATGCTATTTTTGAGATGATCAGTTAATTCAGTAAGCTTTGAAAAACTACTCTTTTGTGACAAAGATGGTAACTATTACACATATTTTTTATATTTTTAATTACCACCTAGCATGTAATCATTCATTAATGGGCTCTAAAAAAAAGAAGAATCTAGTAAGGTTTTAAAGTTTGTTTCAGTTTGAGATGTAAAGTAAAATTTCAACTACTCATGTAAAATAAAACACATTAATTCCAGGACTCAGAATGAAAAATTCCTAGGGGAATAATTGAAACCTACATTTTGCTAGGTAATATTTCAATCCTATTCCATTTTTTTAATATGAAGAGGAGTATATTAAGGTGTTCTTGTACATTTCTTTCATTCAGTCAAATTCTTTCAGTTTCAAGGTACACAAACCAATTCAAACTAGGTCAGACAAA